>NC_138101.1:123958010-124558010 GCF_964146895.1 Miniopterus schreibersii
TTTTATTTTTTTCTTATAGAAGTCCCTTTAACATTTGTATAATACTGGTTTAGTGGTGAACTCCTCTTGGTTTTTGTTTTTTTTTTATGTTCTGGGAAACTGTCATTTCTTCAATTCTAAATGATAGCTTTTCTGGGTATAATAATCTTGGTTGTAGGTTTTTGCTTTTCATCGCTTTGAATATTTCATATCAATGCCTCCTGGCCAGCAAAGCTTCTGTTGAGAAATCAGCTGACGGTCTTATGGGAGTTCCCTTGGAAATAACTTACTACTTTTCTCTTGCTGCTTTTAAGATTCTTTCTTTGTCTTTAACCTTTGGCATGTTAATTATGATGTGTCTTGATGTGGGTCTCTTTGAGTTCATCTTGTTTGAGACTCTGACTTCCTGGAATAGTATGTCTATTTCCTTCACCCTGTTAGGGAAGTTTTCAATCATTATCTCTTTGTATAGGTTTTCAATCCCTTGTTCTCTCTCTTCTCCTTCTGATACCGTTAGGATGAGATTGATGTTATGCTTAATATTATCCCAGAGGTCCCCTCAAAATTATTCTTATTCTTTCTTTCCTGTGTGTGTGTGTGTGTGTGTGTGTGTGTGTGTGTGTGTTCCAATTGGGTGTTTTTTGCTACCAAATCACTGATTTAGTCCTCTGCTTCATCTAATCTGGTGTTCATTCCCTCTAATATAGTTTTCATCTCAGTTATTCTTCATTTCTGAGTATTTCTTTTTTATAGTTTCTACTTATTTGTTTAGGCTCTCACTGAGTTCATCTATTCTTCCTCTAAGTCCATTGAGCATCTTTATAACCAGTGTTTTGAACTCTGTATCTGGTAGATTGCTTGTCTCCATTTCATTTAGTTGTTCTTCTGGAGTTTTGCCCTGTTCTTTCATTTTGGATATGTTTCTTTGCCTCCTCATTTTACTGATTCCCTGTATTTGTTTCTGTGTATTAGGTAGATCTGCTGCATCTCCCTGGCTTGGTAGGGTCGCCTTATGTTGTAGTTGTACTGTGAGACCCAGTGGTGTAGTCTTCCTGTTCACCTGAGCCTAGTGCTCCAACAGTGTCCCTTGTGTGGGTTGTGTGTGCCCTCCTGTTGTTGTGACTTGATTGCTGTTAGTGTGTCAGTGGATGGGATTGACCCTCAGTCTGACAGGCTATGAGGGCTGGCCATGACTACAGTGGACAAGCTATTGTGTAGGGGCTGACCCCACAGAGCAGGAGTTCCTTTAGTGGTGCTCAGGTGCCATCCGAGCTTGCCCTTTGGGTATATCGTTTGTGGAGCTGGTTGTGTGGTGCTCTGTTGTGGTCTGAATCCATTCACCAGGGGTGTTGGTTCTGGAGACTCTTAGGAAGGGCTCCTGTTCAGGCCAAGGTCAGCTGACATTTGTGCCCAGCTTGGGGCCACCTAGTGAAGAGCTACTAAAGTGACCTGCAGTTGGTAACCACTTGCGATGGTCTTGGAGGTCCTTAGGAGGAGCTATACTGCAAACCGAAGCTGGCTGCCACTTGTGCCAGGCTTGAGACCCTTTGGTGGGCACCACGATGTGAGCTGAGACTAGCTGCTTCTTGTGCTGGAACCCAGTTACTTCAAGCTATGTTCCAGCCAACACTCGCTGCAGCTTATGCCAGGCTAGGACTACCTGATAGGAGTTACAATGCAAGTTGAGACCGATCACCATTTGTGCTGGGCTTAGGGCTGCTTTGCAAGAGGTACAGGGCAAGCTGAGGTCAACTGTTGCTTGTTTGGGTTTTGTGGACCTTGAGAGATTTAGGCAAGTTGTCAGCATAAGCCAGAAGTAGGCTGTTCTTGTGGGAAAACTGCTGGAAGCAGCTCAGGCCAGCTGTAAGGTCTCAGGTAATCACCAGGATGGGGCAGAGTGTTAGCCAAGTTAATGGAGAGCTCAGATTTGGCACCCACCTGCTCCTCAGGGCTGGGTATGGAGAGGGTTCAACAAAGGAGTGATGGTGCCTGCCAACATTTCAACCCTTAGAGAGAGCCTCCCTGACCCCTGACCCTCCAGCCCTCACACTGGAGCCCAGAGCAAGTGAATCTGCGAGCAATCAAGTCCTTGAGTGTCTCCTTAAGGGGGAAATGCCTGGGACTCCATCATCCATTCATCTTACTCAGCCACAATCCTTCAAAACCAGGTGTCATGGGGACTGCTCTTTTCAGCACTGGTGCCCTGGGCTGGGGAGCTAGGTGTAGGGCTGGGACCCCTTGCTTCTGAGGTGGTAACCTCCACATCCAAGATATCCATCCTGATTCTTAATCACATGGCAACTGCCCTTTCTTTGTCTCCACGCCTCCTGTGTCATTGTGGGTACTTCTTTATATTCTTGGTTATTGGACTTTTCTTCAGCTAGTCTTTGGTGGTTCTCAGTGACAGTTGTCCTATAATTTAATTTTGGTGTGATCCTGGGAGCTAAATGTTTGTACACCTACCTACTGGGCATGCCATGGAAGTCGTCATCACAAAACTGAAAGTTTTGCTTTTTCTGACAGTAAAAGTTTGAAATTACATTATATTATTAAGAAATTTATTGTGGAGCATGAAAGGTTGTTGCTTCTTTAAAACCATATTTACCTTTTATTTATTTTTCTATACATTAGTAAAATAGAAAAATGTACTATTTAACCTTCTATGGTATCTTTTTCATATTGTCTTTTTCTCATGAGAAATCAGTTTCCTCTCATCTAAGTAAGTCCTTCTATACATACTACAAACAAATATTATCAAAGGATTCTTGCATATTAATACATATGTTTCTTAAACTGACATTGAAAATTGTCCTCATGGAGACAGTACTTGCTGTTTACAAAGGCTTGACCCAAAGGTCAGAATAAACTATTTTCAGCACAGATGTAGGGGGACTTTGAGGTTACCCTCTATTTATATCCTTTATCTTTGACATCCCTGTGACATAAATAGGAACAGGTGGTGGTATCCCCATTTAACATACAGATAAACTGTGGCACAGAAGATTCATGCACCTCTTTCCAGGACTGGGCTGAAATTGAACCCCAATTTCTTGATAGCTGGTCTTGACACAGTGACAGGACCACAAATAATTTCATACATAAGTTTAAAATCACTTTAAATGAATAGTAATGTTAACTTAATATTATGAAGTACAGATTAGGTTTCAACTATTTGTACTATAGAAAATGTTTGGTTGGTTCCCTTTATTATTTTTAAAATAGTAATATTCCTTCCCCTCTTTTCTGCTTTTGCAGAAAGTAGAAGGAAGGAGGATTAGTGGATAATTGTATTGCTATGATTGCAGCACCTGTGTGTTATTTCTTTTGATTGGCTAGTTTTGTATTAAAGAGTCCTACCAGCTAAAAGTCTCCTTCATCAAATGGCTTCTTTTTATTAGCTAGTTTGGCTTGGGTGGTTTTAAATTTACAATAAAAACCTTCTTAATTCAAGATAGACTTGCACTTTAAATTTTGCTCTGAATTTGTTAGTTTACCTTTACCTGTGTATCATCTCACCCATTTCAGTTTTTTAATTTCAATGCCAACAGCAACATGCATTTACCATAGGAATATAGCTTGGGGTATCCTGTTATGGCTAGCCCTGAAGTTGTTGTACGCCACTCAGTTTATAGGTGCTGATAACTCTTCCGTAGAGAGCTGCCTTTTGAGGAATGAGTGTCTAACTTTGTCTAACCTATTTTAGGAGATATAGGAGTTAACCGCATTGGATTATGTTTACCATTGCAGATGCTAATGGCACTGTTTGGAACTTTATCGTTATCTCAGTCACAAAAAGCACCTTGTTTGTGGACTGAGGACTGTGTTTAAGTACTCAGTTTGTTAAATCTCCTTAATACTATGTTTTTGAAGTAAAAAGAGGAAAAGATTTAAGTACAATAGATTAGGTTGGTTTGTTTTAATCTTGTTCATTTATTTGGCCACATCAAACTTGGAAAATTATAAAGAATTTTTAGAATCTTAATTACTGTAGACTCTAATTATTTACTAGGCTAGCAGTGCTTTCTGAAAATACGCCCCCAAAAGAAAACTTCAGACATTAGCCTGCCTAATTTGTGATAAGTGCTATAGCTTTTCACTTAAATTCAATCATTAATGATTGTTTCACTCCTTAAAAATTGTTTTAGAAAGTATCATTTTCACTAACGAAGATATTTTGTAATTTTATTAAATACATCATGTGTTTTTATATAAATGAATATATTATATATGGATAATTTTAGCTTATATAGCTTTATGGTAGTTTCTTCAGAATTTTATAAGTCTTTTTTTGTATAGCGAAGTAGAATTACACTCCAAAATGTATTTTATCTAGATAGTCATTTCTTGCTTTAATAAATTTCACTACATTGAAAATATCCTCCTGCTTTAGGAATATTTAACATTTGCTTTCTTTATGCTTAATTTTTGTGTAAACTCTAAATATAATAAGATAAAGTAAAATATTTCATTTATAAGCCCTCTGAAAGTAGAGCATTTTAAAAGCAGGTAGGTGTCTCCACCCTACTTTTCATGAAGCATTTTACCCATTCAAACAGACTTTTAAAAACAGCTTGTTTTGATAGCAAACTGTTCTCCTGTGGGCCTTCAGCCTTTGCTTCCTGGCAGCACCTTTGGTGCGAAAAGAGAGTGATCAATTGGGAGACTATCAGTGCCAGCATGCATAGAGTGATAAGTTAACACACCACTGGGAATTTCTAGGGCCCACCAAGATACTTCACTTCTAATGTGCTAACAAGCTCATTTTTCTACCTCTTGCCTCTTCAGTTATTTTTTTTCTCAGAAGAGCTTAGAAGTTGAGTGCATCAGGCATAATGAAAAGCTCTGTAGGAGGGAGAAGCAATAACCCCATTTTTCCCTTTTCAGCCAAATAGAAAATTAGTTTCTGGTAATACACAAAGGCCAGTATTTTTTGTACAAGGGGCACTGCTGTGAATCAAAGGACTCTATTAACTGCAGAAAATTCGGCAGCTGTGAATCTCCCCCAATGAAAAAAGTACTTTCCAACAAGTTGTGAGATATGTGGTATTATTTAGATTGAACCATCAGTTTCATCCCCTTCCATTTCTAACCATATACCTGTTAGAAGTGCCATGTATTTCTTTCCTGTTAGCACTCAAAAATGTCTATATGATTCCATAAAATCCTTACCGCTGATCATTTTAATATAGCATCTTGTCCTGTTGCTACCCATTTCAGAAGTAAAATTATTTTTAAGTTCAGCCTCAGTGTGCAGAATTGAAAATAGTGGATGGCAAGGAATTGGAATTCAGATTATTTCAATGCATAAAATAAATTGTAATACAAGGAGAAAGTACTCAAGCCATTTAGAGGGCAAAAGATATCACAATTTAGGTCAAGTACCTATTGAATATAGTCTTACCTTTACTCTTACGCTTTTTTCCCTCTTCGTAATAACCTTTTGTAAGTAGAACTGGCTATGGTATCTCCCATTGAATTAGAATTTTAAATTATTTTCCCCAACTTTTTTTTCTTGGTCTTGGTTGTAGACTTGGGCTACAATTTTAGAATTGTAGAACTACAGTAATTGAAATGTAATTTTTTTTAAAAATAAGGAATTTTGAGGAGAAAATATTTAAATGAGTTTCAGAAAATCAGTGGGGAGAAAAAACAATAGGCAAATTTTTATTATTCTTTATACTTATTTAAATGTCTTATGTAAAGCCCATCAACAGAGCATATTGAGTGCAGCAGGAAAACTTTTAAAAGTTGTAGAAGAAAGGTTAACTGATTTCTCAGTTCAGGAACTATACGACATGAAGTCAGCATGTGAGTTTTTCCTGATAATTGTATGTTGCTGCCTGCTGCTCTACATTTTGACAGCCATTTCCATAGTTGCTTTCGTGAACAACAGAAATATTCTCTCTCTTTCTCGCCCTCTCTGTGCTAACAGCACAATCAGGCCTGCTGAAACAGGAAGCCTGGAGTGGGTTGTTCAAAAGCAACAACACTTCAAGGTACTGGTTGCTTGTCAATAATATCAGAGAAGAAAATGTGGTGAAAGGGAAGTACAGTGTTTTTCTGTCAGTGTCAGTGCCCTGTAGATGCTTTGTTAGACAGTATTTAGGAGTCCTGTGGTCTCTTTGCAAATATTCCTGCTTGTTTCAGTGTTATAATTGACTAGGTATTTTTTCCTGACATACAGATTCAACTATGTATTTATCTTAACCGCATGGAGTTATTCAAGGATTACAGCAACAGTAGTCTTCCATTCAAAATGAGGACAATTGTTGGGAAAATGCAAAGATTTTAGAAAAAAAAGGAAGATATGCAGGAATTTTTCACAATAAGTCTTTACAAATGAAAAATATAGAATTTCAGACATGGTATTTTAAGCAGCATTATAATATTTATTGTGTGGCTTTTCAGAGTAAATCTGAAGGGGTCAATGGGGAAAGAAAGGGGAACATCTGTAATACTTTCAACAATAAAGATAAATTTTTTTTTAAAAAAAGATAAGATGAGCCTGGGCTGTCTTGATAGCAGTTGAATCCTTTCTCGGGTAAACTTAACTTTCTTTCTTCCAACAGTTCAGTATTATAATTATTTTCTCATAAATGTCTCCCTATTAAGCTGCCACTTATAGTGGTACCCTGAAGTGTAAACATGTTAAAAACCATATTTTTACTCTTTAAAAAGCCATAGTTTTGATATATGCAAGAATAGTTTAATGAATCATTGTATTTATGAAGCACTGATGGCTTAGTAATTATAACTGATGGCTTAGTAATTAAAGTCCTTTTTGATGAGATCTATTCTTTTCCAATGTAAGCTGCACTTAACTTCATCCTTAACTGAAGAAAATCAGCTATGAAGAGAGAGCGCGATACCTGCAAACAATTGTCCAGCACCATTTAGAACCAACAACATTTGAAGATTTTGCAGCACAGGTTTTCTCTCCAGCTCCCTACCATCATTTACCATCTGATGCCGGTAAGATTAAAAGCGAGTATTAGTTACTTGTCATTATTTGAACTTGAAATGCAATACCCTTTTGTTCTAAAAACTCTTAAAATAATGGGAAACTTGCTCAAATAAGATTTGTTTCAACATTGAAATACAAATATTTTTTATTATTATTTAATATTTGAATCTGGCCTATAAGTTTGATTTATACTTTCTTTTACCTAAATGGAGTTCGTTTGAAAGTCAACAGTCTTCATAGAAGTACATTTTATCTGAGCTAATGGGCAGTGACTGCTGTGTTTCATGGAATCATTACTGAAGGGAGTATCTGCGAAAGAGACACAGGTTGAGTGTGCACTCACCGTCAGCTTTAGAGGATCGAATTTTATGGCCAAGAATATTGCCTTATCTCTAATTTTACAAATAAAGTTAAATGGTCTAGATTTAAAAGTACTTAAAACAGTTAATTATTTTATAATATTTAAAGATTATAAGAGGGTACTGCATTTTTACTATTAACTAATTTTGAAGAAATCAGTAAAAAATAAATGACTCATGGCCTTCCTATTCTGTAATACTTTGCACTCCTTATGATTGTTTCATTTATTTTATTTTCCCTCTTTAGATCATTAAATATCAGTTCTGTTTATCCAAAGGTAAGACAAAGTGTCAACCAAAACATTCTTTGTTCTTCCCCTATTTCCTTTTTTTAAAATTAGCAAGCACTAAGCTTGTAACTCAGACAATAAGCAAACTTAACACTGCCCTGGTTCATACTAAACATTTCAGAAATGGTCACTAAATTTTTTCCAGAATTATACTTACTAACCCAAGTCTGCATGAAACACTAACTCTGGTTCTGGGATAAAAAATAACTAATAATAAAACTCTTGGTTGAAATTAGTTACACCTTGTTGTATTGACCTTTGTTTCTCAGCATGAAAAAGTAGTACTACTGAACTGAAATGGTATGTCTTTGTATTTTATAATGTGTTGCATTTTTATTGAATATCTTAACTCATCAAGTAACTGTTCTGTGCCTTACACTGTAGTAGGCACCTAAAATACAAAGATGACTATTTTAATGGTGTTCAAATGAAGCAAGAAAAGAGAATATAATATACTTGAAGTTCATTATAGTAACACTTCAAATTCTCTAAGTTTTCTTTATATTAAATAAGTTTAAAAGGCACAGTATTCCTTTTCTTGCCTGATTTATTTGAAAAAAAATACTGTAATTCTCAATTGAGGTTTAGTCAAAATTAAAGCTTCCATTTCTGTCATCATTTAATTGGGCATTATAAAAATAATTGTACCTAAAATCTTAGAGCCCTTTTGATTAATATAGAAGACTTAGCAATGATAAAATTGCATTAAGACTAGGTTGAATCTTTTGAAAGAGATTAAAAAGTCTAGGATTCACTTCAGTGGATTGATACTCTCTAAAACTACTCAATTTGGCATAAAGAAAGATGGTAGAAGAAAGATATTAAAAGTAAAGTAATGAACAACAAATTACAAACTAGTTAAGTATACCTGGAAATGTCATTTTTAATAATAAAGAATATCTGATAGACTATTAAAATAGATATGAGTAATACTTTTGTGTATCACATAGTCGAGCTATAATTTTCACAACTGAAAAATACTGATAATGGGACGACATTCAGACTAACTTTTCCCCTTAAATGTATAGAGTATCAATTTCATGTTGTAGTTGTTTGCAAGCTGGAGTCCTTCACATTCCTCTTCCTCATATTCCTTTCTATTTTGCATATTATCCCGCATATTTCGCCAGATACATAATATGGGAAGTCATTAGGAGGCTCACTTTCTGAGGCTTTAAGTAACGGATGATAGAGCAACCAAGTCAAGGCTCCTCTGGCTTATTTTTTAATGTATTTCAGTATCTTATTTATTCTGCAACTTGTTAACATAAAATTTAAAGTTATCTAAATAGTAATGAAAATGTGAGTTTTAACATATACCTAATAATAAGTGCTAAAAATTCTTTCAGTTATATTTTTTTGGGGGGGTGCAGTGAAGAAGGAAACAATACAGTACAAAACAGCTCGATTGCGATACAGCCCGGCTGTGAAGACAGCACAGCTGTAGAACGTTCAGTTAATTGCTTTAAATTATCTTTGCCTTTAGGAACCATTAGAAGCAAACATTCTAATTTTTAAGAGGTTGTTTTAGCCTGTAAATAACTTGGGCCAGTATTACCAAATACGTTTTTATATGGTTTTTTTTGCAGACTTTATAGTCATTAAAGATAGAAAGTTTTAGCAGAATGGTTCTCAGTTCAACACAATATAAAAATGAAATATTTACTTCTACAGTAACAAAAACATTCTGTTATCTGATGAATGATTTATTTTTTCTTCCAATTGCCTTAAATTTTTATTTTTCTGTCCTGAACAACCCCATACATATAGAACTCCCTTTAAAGTTAGAAGTCAAAATGGGAGAGAGACCACATGAAATAAACCATATAATAGCAATATGGACCTGACTTACAGAAATTACATAACAATGTGAAGTTTTTTTGGTTCATTTTTACTTTTTAACATATGATAAAATTTGCCACATTGAGGAAATGCATTTATAATTGCAAGTGAAAATCAGCTTTAAATATCCTATGCATACTCCATGTATATAAAATACTACTAATCAATACTAATGCAATAATTTGAAATTAAGCTTAAAGTAATGCCAATATGATAAACATATAAAGAATATATTTCTAACCAATCCTATAATATAATTTTATTTGGTGGAATAGTGTGGAAAAATACTATTTTTTAAGCTGACAACTTGATTTAAGATTATCTAAAACTAACTTTCTGTTTAACAGTAATGTACCAAATGTGATGACATTGAAATACAAGAGAGGGTTTTTAAATATAATTTTTAGTGTTATTTAAATAGATATGAAAAACATTTTTGGTATATCATAGTTGATCCATAAATTTCATAACTGCGTTTTCTCAAAATGGACTCTGTGGCAGTAGACTGATACTTAAGGGAAATTATTTTTATCCCTTAGGTCATGGAGGGGAGATATGGAAGATCAACAAAGTGTGACATCACAATAACTACATTAAAACATTATTAGATTGTTCTTGTCCCTTATTTTTTTTAAAATTACAGGAAAAAAAACCTTTATCTTTGTCAGGCATGTGTGTGGAAAATATCAAAAGTTTTAAAGTGATCTTTTTTAACTTTTTTTATATTCACGAGCACCTCTCCTCTGACTCTAAACTTTAAAATGAAATGACTCCTCTTCTTGGCCAAATTACCTTGGTAGTTCAAAATTTAGATATTTTTCCCTAATAGCACATTGTCTTTTCAAATCAAATTTTTTTTTACTAAAAGAAATTATGGAACACCAGTAAGAAACTGGATTTTTTGCTGAAAATACACAGTAAATATTGTCTTTCTCAATTTCAGCATTAAAAATAACACCCATTTTTATCCAGTATTGTCGTCTTCAGTATTATTAGCCATAAATATTTTTAATGTTTATTGTGTAGTATATTTAGAAGTACCTCTAATATCCCATTACTTTAATTGAGCTGATAGATAACTCCCTTTGGATTTATTGTTCTTCTGCAAATAAAGTTAGAAATTTTAGTACTTTAAAAATTAAAGGATTGATTGGTGGTTGATTCTCTATGTATGAATATATACAAATACACACATAAATATACATACATCTATACCTACATACAACTGTGTAATTACCTTTAGAAAACTTATAGGCTCATATTTAATATATCTTTATTGATTTCAGAGAGAGGAAGGGAGAGAGAGACATAGAAACATCAATGATGAGAGAGAGTCATTGATCGGCTGCCTCCTGCACACCCCCTACTGGGGATCAAGCCTGGGCATGTGCCCTGACCTGGAATCGAACCATGATCTCCTGGATCATAGGTGGACGCTCAACTGCTGAGCCACACTGGTTGGGCTAGGCTCATATTTAAATAAGTATTTTTAAAATTAGTAATAAGATTCAAATATTTCTATGTATGCTATCAAAGTAAGAGTTAATCTAGATAAGAGTGATAATGAAGAACTAGGATAGCATCGAATCTTTCTTCATTCTAACCTATTTACTATTATTTCACAAAATCCCATGTAGATGGGATAGCATTATGATGGTCAGATCCATCTCTTTGAACCTTTGGATGGAACGAATCATCAAAATTTAGCCATTGCTTTAGGTAACCATTTAAGATCAGTGTCCTTCTTTAAAAGTTATTTTACATTTTCCTGTCTAGGCTCTGAAAGAATATATTTTAGGTCCTCAGAAGATAGATAGATAGATAGATATATAATCTCCTAAGTAATATTTGTAAATACCAACAGGAAAATCAGTTTCTTTCAACATATAGCATAAACTATAAATTTGTTTACTATGTTTTTAAAAACAGATTCCTAATCATATTTATCACTAGGTTAGCCTAAAATTATAAACAGCCAATTGTATTATGTTTTCAGCAGTATTTTGAGCTTGAAAATTGGCTTATATGTTCTTGACCAAGAGTCAAATAATATCAATCTTAAATAAAGTCCATTAACCTTTTGTGACAGTAATTAATAGGTTCAGTTTCCACATACCACATTCATTCAGAGTACATTTTTTTGTAATGATAATAGTAAAATAATAATAGTGCCAGGCACTATGTTAAGTACTATATATGCATTCTCTCATTTAATCTTTATGGCAGTTCTATAAGATTTAAAAGAAAAAGCTTACCCAGTGTCACCTGGTACTTGTTAAAGCCAGAGTCTGACTTCAGAGTCCATGATCTCAGCTCTTATAATTACCCATTTTTTCTAAATATTTTTAACCCCTTCTTGCTGTTGAGAGAAATTGCCCAATAACGTGTCATATTTACAAATTTGAAATTGTTAATATTAAAAATTTTTATTTGAAAGGCTCTACTTTTCTACTCATTGAAAAATTTCTTTTTTAAAAAAGAGTTTTAAGGTTGCCATGGAGAAGTATGGGCTTTGGAATCAGACTGATCTGGATTAAATCCTAGTTCTGCTGTTTTATTATCTGCATGATCTCACATAAATTAATCTATCTTAAACCCAGTTTTTCCATTTGTAAGGAGATAAAATATGACAGCCTTAGACTAATATGTTCTAAGTCTGCAATAATGGTAGTTCTTGAATATGTTAAAATGATACCATTCGTTTGCCTATATTTCTGTGCCATTTTATTTTAAATGTGTTATTTCCTTTATGACATTCATTGGTGAACCCATGCTAATCTTAATCACTTAATAACTCCTTTAACAACATTAAAGCAGTAATATTATTTGGGTAGTCTGCATCTTTTAATATAAGGTTGTATTTTATAGGAATATCAGCATAAGAGTAGATAAATTCTTTAATGTCCCCAAAACTAAACTTATCAGTATGTTGTATTCTCCACATTTCAATAATTATATTTTATAAGTGATCATTTTCTTCAAAAGTATTTCTAATTTATATATATTTTTTAATCCTCATCTGTTCTTATTCAAAGTCTATTAATTTTCACTCTTAGCTGTTTAGCAGCCTTATTATAGGGCTTCACTTATTGTGTACCTGCTCTGTGCCAGGATCTTTGCATATGTCATCATTCATCCCTCACAGTTTTGCAAAATAACTAGTATTGCCTTCATTTTCTTACAAATAAGAAAACTGTCTCCTGTCAGTTTGCCCAAGATCCAGAGCTATTAACATGACAAACTTGGCATTTAACCGATGTCTGTCTAACCCATGACCATGCTTTCTAGCACATCACATTGCCTCTTAGTTCAGTATTAATTGGAATTGCTTTCAGAGTCACAATTATTTTTAAAGGCTATATTTACCCTCTAACTTTAGCAGTTTTAAACTGGTCGTACCTGGCAGCAAGCAGTACAAAGCCACAATAAATTATTCATTAAGTTCCCTTATATAATCTGTATAGATTCCCACAGTCATATTTGTCATGTTACATGTATTTGTAATAATAGTTTATTGTAATCTATGTACAATATATGAGTCAATTTATTATACCATTAAGATATAGACACAGTCTGTGTGAGTACTATACCAGTGTTAGTAACAGAAGATGCATCAATGTAAGAGTCCATAGTAGAAATATAAGAGTCCTATTAATAGTAGAAATAAATTAACATTCTTTATGACTCAGGTGCTATAAATCAGTCCTTCGGCAGAATAGGATGTGAAATAAGTGTAGGTATCACTGTATTCTTTATATCTAAAATTGAGATCTAGTCTGGCCAGCGTGGCTCAGCGGTTGAGCATCGACCTATGATCCAGGAGATGGAGGTTTGATTCCCAGTTAGGGCACATGCCCAGGTTGTGGGCTCGATCCCCAATAGGAGATGTGCAGGAGGCAGCCAATCAATGACTCTCTCGTCATTGATGTTTCTATCTCTCTCTCTCTCCCCCCCCTTCCTCTTTCTGAAATCAATAAAGTATATTTAAGAAAAAAAAAGGCCTTTCTTTAAAAATAAATAAATAAAATAAAAATAAAATTGAGATCTAGCCCTGTCCAGGTAGCTCAGTTGGATAGAGTGTCGTCCCAACATGCCAAGGTTGTGGGTTGCAACCAATGAATGCATAAATAATTGGAACAACAAATTGGTGTTTCCTTCTCTCTCTCTCTCTTTCTCTCTTTCTTTCTCTCTCTCTGTCTCAAATCAATTAGTAAATAAATTAAAAATATATATGTATTTGTAAATAAAATTGAGATCTGTCTGCTTTAAATTATTTATAGAGTTTGAGTATGCTGAGTATATACCATAAATATTTGCTAAAATGTGAGGAGGTACTCATAGCTACAGACTAAACACACTAAAAAGCCTGATTTGACTCAGTTTACTAATGGGGGGATTTCATGCTGAAGGCAATAAGGGAGACATGGGAATTCCTGCCTTTGGGAAAAATATTCTTTGAATTTGGCCTACTCTAAAGCAGTGCTCTCCAATAAAACTTTCTATGATGATGAAAATATGCTGTATCTGCACTGTCCAGTATGGTTGCCACTAACCACATGTGGCTGCTGAAGACTTGAAATGTGGCTAGTGCACTGAGAAGCCAAATTTTTATTTTTATTTAATTTTAATTAATGTGGCAGCTATGACTAATGTGGGGCTCTAGAGATTCTATGCCTGAGGGATCAGGATAGCATAGCCCCAATACAATAAACACTTTGAAAGGTAGATGTTTATAGCATCTCTCATAGACAATTTTTTTTCTTCTCTTTTTTCCTATTTGAACTTGTTAGTTGGTAAGTATAACATTTGAATTTACAAAGCATTATCCATTGTGAAACATCATCACTCTAACACATTGCATGACCAATTGTATTTCATATTAAAAACCTGATTACTCTCTTCTCTGCTCCTCAGTTAACACCTGTAAAATTCTGCACTGTGTCTCTCATATCTGTTATCTATCTTCTCTTTTGTTTTCGCACTTCTGCTCGCTACTCCATTTCTTCATTTACAACAAAGAAAGAAATGCAGTGATAGTTCTCTTCCTCCCAAAACCTCCACTAGAAAACATTGGCCATCTCAAGGTAAATAGCCATGGGAAGGCCGGGAATAATATGCGTTACCAGAAAAGCATGAGCTACTGCTCTTCATTTTCCTTCTGCCATCCATCTGCAGTGCTTTCCTAAAAAGGGCCATGGGTTCATATTCTCCTCTAGTTTTTCCAGTATCAACCAATTCAGATCTTCAGGAAGAGTAGAGGTGAACAGAAATATATTTCCTCCTTTCTCCTTGTATTTTGAAGGTCAACCTTATTTTAGTTAGAAAGAATGTTGGAGAAGTTACTTTGGAAAGCAGGGCAGTTGACCTGGATTATGAATAAAAAAATATTTTTTGACAATGTATGTTTGTCCATAAATATAACAAGAACATTTGGCCTTAAAATTATTTTGAAGTGTTCTACCAAAACATTAAGGGCTACATCTCAATAGGACCTGTATCCCTATTGAATGGTCTGTGTTGCCTTATAAATATTCGTAACTTCAGTTTAGGCACAAACGTTTTATTGTATGGAAGTGCTAGTATAATTATTTCTGAGCTTGAAGTGTCAGTGAGGTGCTACATTGGCTAACAAATATGCCAAAGGTTTCCCTACAGAGTAAGAAGATGTGTAAATTTAAGCCTGCAACCTGTATGATGTGTGTCTGTCTGCTGTGACACACATAAAGAAAATTTTCATGTATACAGGACCCAGAAAATCTGGGTTAAAGAGCTTCAAAATATACAGAACTTTTAAAACTTTGTTATTCTATTATGTTTGCTGATTTTGTTTTTGGTTTTTTTTTGAAGGGCTTTTATTTGTAATGTAATTTCTTATTCATTCAGAAAATATTTGAGAGCCTATAATGTGCAAAGTTCTGTAGAGTTGCTGTCTATTAAAGAATCATAATTCATGGAAATAAAGTACAGAGGTGAAGAACTACTTTGTAAATGACACAAAGAATTTTCTAATTTGAACTTGCTTTGCTTCTTACCTATTTGCTAGGACTGGATAATATAATTGCAAAACAGAAAAGAAAAGCATTGCTTATCTCTTCTAAATTGCGACGTTGTGAGGGGTCAGTTTGTCTTTCTGACTGACTTTCACATGCGAGTTCGTGCCCTCTTCCTTCCCTTCTTGAGAGCAGTTTTAACGCCCAGCATGTATAATGGTCTCATAGTGCTGAACTCCTTTTGGAACTGATCGGTACTGTTATTTTCAAGTTTAAGCAGTGAAGGCCCTTCTCTTGGTTATACCCTATGCCGTAGAGATAGGAATTGGTCCTTCTTACCCACTCCTTAAGCCCCTCCTGCATGCTAATAGTGCTTTGGATCCCTGTCCTTTCTGGCCCAAAGGTTTTGCTTCCCATTGCTTTTTCTGGAGAGTTCTGTGCTTGGTTCTGGCTCTGGAAATAAGGATTGGCGCTTTCTTGCTAATACGGCATGAGCCTTCAGGTCATTTGGTTTTAAATAAAATATTAGTAGACTGTTGTAACAAGCAAGTTTTTGGGGCTTTTTCCTCTCAAACGACCTCATTAAAGGTTGGGATTCTTTGCTACAGATCAGTAGTGAAAGGTTTTTTATGGGATGAGAAGCTGGGTAACCTGACTAATGCTCTTGGTTTTTCCCGCAGGCTCCTACCCAGAGATTCTACCCAGTGAAACTCCCACAGCAACGCAGGTAGATGGGGCTGACCTGGCCTCTCCAATGTCTCCTCGAACTAGCAAAAGCCGTATGTCCATGAAGCTGCGTCGTTCCTCTGGCTCAGCCAATAAATCCTAAGGAGACAGCAGCCCAGCAGAGATCAGCAGTAGCCACCTTAGCATGAACATAGTGTTAACTCTTTCGGGCCCTTATGTTTGCCATAACATGCATGTTCCTTCTGAACATTTATTGTAAAAACAAACAAACAAACAAAAAACACTGGATTTAAATAATTTGTAACTTAATATTTCAGATTTGAGTTGTTTATTCAGTTGGTTTTCCCCCCCACACTCCAAACTGCCTGGGGGGTGGGGCGAGTTTTATTTAATACCCCTTCACCTTTCTAGATAATTATGTCTAAGAAGTTTTACTTTTAATTTCATGATTAACTTTGAACCAAAATATAATTGGACAGCTAGTCTCATTATTTTATTTATCATGCCCCTTTGCAACTTTATGGGCTCAGTAAATATCTAATTTTAATTACAAATGTAAATTTTTAAATGGAAGCATTTGTAAAGTTATAGCAAAAGTTGCAAATCTGTTAATACACAGGATGTGTATGGATTACTTATGTTATGAAAATAAAACACAAAATAAATGGTCTTTTATTTAGCATCTCAAATTCTAACTGAAATAATTTTAGTGTTAACTTTTTCTTCCCGAAGCAATGCCTTGTTTCTTGGCTGTGTGGTGACTCCATAACATATCTAATAACCAGAAAATCACTGTGCTGAACTTTGATTTATGTTTAGCTTCAATATTTTTCTAATGTTTTGCTTTTTAAATGGTATCACTGTTAAATGCCATTTTTTTTTTAGATTGTGGCCCTTTATTATTAGCTGATGGATCCTGGTGTATCTGTGTTCTTTCTTAAGTACCAAAAAGAGGGAACTTGGGAGGAAGAAAGAAAAGAAGGAGAACACTTTTCTGATATAAATGTGTTAATTATGTGTATTTTTTAAAAAAGGAACATGACCTGGGAATCTAAATTAAATCTAATATTGTTAATACTGAACTTGCAGATGCAGGTTGGTATACATTCCACTCTCCAGAAGTATTTTCCTACAGTAGATAAGCTGCTCACATTCTGCTCTTATTTTGTTTTGAATGGGCATCTCCTAAGGAAATGTAGCATGACATTGGTACTAACTGCATGTGTAAATACATCATACCAACAAACTATAAAATATAAATTATGTATTATCATTCATGTATCTACAAATTTGTAACAGTGAAAAATATATATATGGTATTTAGTAATACAATAAAAATATTATCACTTATGTCCATTAGTGTTTTGTCTTTTATGTATTTTCAGATTTAATAATCAGGGCTATATGATTAATGGAGAGATGTGAAGCATAAACCTAGATTATCATAATGAAAAGTGGGTTTGAATTTTCAGGATACACCCCTAACTTATTTCTCAAGGATCCTAATATAGTCACTAAAAATGCTGGAAATTTTACATCTTCATAAGAGCTGGCCAGAAACTTCACTCAGTGCACTTCTTTAAAGCATCAATTTATCTCAGCCTCATGCTGCTTTGATTTCTTAAATTTACTTTATAGTATACCTTCAGGAACAAAACTTTTTACAGTTTCTAAAACCTGTGCACTTAAGTTTTTATTTTCTTATAAAAAAATTCCTATGAAACAATGTAGAAAATAAACTAAAATTCCTATGAAAGACAATAAACAAATGACCCTTGAAACAAGATTAAGCAATACAGACAGTTTCTCACAACCAAGACGAAGAATTATAAAGAGGAAAATCAAAGTAACTGCTTACATGTTTCTATAGTGCTTTCAATTTTTTTAATGAACAGCTAATGGTTTGATGATATGTAACAAAATGGAGTGAAAATACCAGCTTGAAATAGCGAAGTTAATAAGCACAATTAACATGATTTTTTTCATCTTCAGATAACACTATTCACTAGCTTTTATAAAAAAAAAAAAAAATTTAAACTATTTTCTGTTGACATTTTGGGGTGGTAAAGTGTCTTTAAAGAATAGTCCATATATCCATATATTCTTTGCCTTTTGGAGCTCTGCCTGTGCAGCCATACTTTAAAGGAAATTTTTCCATGGCATTTCCTCACCATTACATTCATTTACAAAATATAACTTCTCCTGGCTGTAATCTAAGTGGGTCACTGAAATTCTAAAGTAGAATAGTAGCTTTGGGGAGATAAGATGTAGCTTTGCAAAATAGGCTGTTTAATGGGGTTCTTAAGACAAACACAACACAACAAAGCACCAGCTATGTACATTTATTTGGTGGTAAGCATCTTACAAATACGGGCTGTCAAGCAATACTCACTCAGCTAGTGTCCCAAACTCTGGCTGTTGGGGCATGGGCACAGAATGTACACTGGATACGGTTTACAAAAAAATTGTAAGACAAGTTGCTGAAAAGAAAATACTGAATATTGAATGAATTGCCATTCACTTCCATAGTGGATTATAGGTATTAACATCTTAAGCTGAACATAGTTTAATATATAATACACAGTATGAGACTTACAACCGAAGCATTAAACAGTTCGGATGAAACCCTACCAAAACAGTTAAACTTAAGGAAATGAGTTCTATATTGCCAAAAAGCTTTTTTTTTTTAAAGGTTTAAAGTATCTTCCTGAATACACAGAATAGCTAAAGGTGAGAATCTTGGGGGTACCTCAGCTCCTTCCTGTAAAGGAGCACCCTCCCCACCTCCAAACACTAACTTAAAAATGGACTAATACTGAGAAAAGGAAAACTTACAGGAAGATACCCACATCCTCCAAAAGCACAAATATCCTCTTATGGTCCTACCTACAGACACAGGTCTTGAATCTCCCCCCACCCCGTAAGTTTGGCACCAATCACAACTTTTAATTCACAGAATATACAATGCAAGGTATCTGACCCTATTGAGACAGAAACTACATAGGCGCCTGGGATGACAACAGAAAAAAAAAAAAAAAAACTAGACATTGAGACATGCACGTATTCACTGTGACTTTCCATAGGAATTACAAGTCATAGGATTCATTTGGATCTTCAGAGTTTGGAGGGTAAGGAGGGAATCCTATTTTCTTGGGGAAAGTGAGGATTTAAAGCTGACAGTCCTTGACCTCGTGGTTACACTATCCAGACACATACCTGCTCTAGAAAGGGATTTTACATCTTGCTGTCCGCTCCTATGTCAGAACATCGACTACTGAGACTTTTAGGAGAAAAAATATAGGAAGGAAATGGGGTCAACTTGCAAGTTGAAGAAACCCCACGGAAATTCCCGTGATCTGTTTCCTCAGGGCCTGCGCACGCGATCTATCCCATCTCCGGGCCCTCAACAGCCCGGCCGCAGTGGCATCTGCAGCAGCAGCACCTGCCGACTTTCTGAGGGGTGGCACTTATTGATGTGCCGAGTCAGCCCCGGGGAGCTGAAAAAAGTGGACGGGCAGTGCTTGCACGAGAAAATTTGCTGAGCACTCCCGTCGGATGCCCCTACTGGGCTCGGAGCTTCCGGGGCTGCCCCGGCCAAAGCTGGCAGGAGCAGCTCCTCCCGGACAGCGTGCCACAGCCGGTGCTTGTCCCTGATGTCTGCGGACGGGAAGTGCGCCCCGCACAACGGGCAAGTGAAGGCCAGTGAGGCACCGCGTTCGGAGCCGAAGCCTGCGGCCGGCGCGCGGGCCGGGCCCGCCTCGTGAGTGCCGAGATGCTTGCGCAGATAGGCTTGGCGACGGAACTTTTTGTGGCAATAGGGGCACACGAAGATCTCGGGGCCCCCTACACCGCTTGCACTGCCCGGCCCAGGCAGCCGACACCCCAATATCCCCTCGGTATAGGGGACCCGAGGCAGCGGTGCCTCGAGGTGGGACAACACCTGGAGGCCCTGGGATGGGGCGCTGTCTGCGCGCGGCTCCGCCCCGGAGCTGTCCCTGGCCTGCGGGTGCTGATTTTCAGTCCGCTCTGCCCGGCTGTTCTCCTTCCCCTCCGCCAGGAAAGCGGCCACAGCCCTGGAGTCCGGGGAGGACGGAGCGGGAAGCTTCCCGTCAATCGAAGAGACCGTGGCGGCGTTGGCCACGGCGGGACGCGGCTTGTGCCAGCGGCGATGGGAGGCGAGGTTGGCTGGGCAGCTGAAGACCTTATCGCACTCCGGGCAGCGGTACTCCACGCGTACGATGCGGGAGCAGCGATGCTGGGCGAGCGCGAAGGGGTCCCCGTACTGTTCCTTGCACAGCTGGCAGATGAACTCCCCCAGCGGCGTGCGGCTGCCCCCCAGGCCCCGAGACGGGGCTCCGGGCTCCTCCTCCTTGATCTTCAGGCCTAGGACGGGGGATGTGGTCACTTCATCAGCGAAGCTCAACTTCCTCATGGCCTTTGGCTTCTTGACTCCTGCGGCCGCAGGTCCAGACACGCAGCCCGGAGGAGCCTTGGCTCGGCGTTCGCCGGCGGCGGGCCGCTTCAGGCCGTGCGCGGCGGCCGAGAGGGGCGCGGGGTCCGGATGCAGCGCGGGCTCTGGGAACGGCGCCCGGAGCGGCAGCTGGAACTGCTCCCCCGAGGTCGGTGCGGCTGCTGGTGCCACAGGGCTGGGGAAAGCGGCCACGGCAGCGGCGCCCCCGGGGAAGGACTCGGCGGACACCGGCGAGCTGAGGCAGCGTTCCAGAAACGCCCGGCGCAGCTCCACGCCCACCGGCTTCGCGGGGCTGGAGCTGGGCCTGGGACTCTCCCTGCCATCCGCCCTCCACTCTGCACCTTCCCGCCCCCCCGCCCCCGGGCTCACCCCAGCTGCCCGACAAGGCGACCCCGACAGTTCCCGGACCGCCTCCTCCTCCAGCCCCTCTCCGGGCTCCTCGGGGCTAGGGGTTGCCGCCCGCTCCGCATCCGGCCGCGGGACACTGGAAGCCTCCTGGGTGAAGGGCGGCGCCCCCTGGGGCTCCGGTAGGGGGAAGACCCGCTGGGCTAGGCGCACTCGGTACGTGCCTCCTGTCCGTCTAGTTCGCTTCACCAGGAAGCCCCTTGGCATGGTAGAGTCGGGAGCGCTCGGGGGCAAGGAGTAATAGGGGTGCCACGGGGCCGGGAGCGGGGCAGCGCCGCAGCTACCCGAGCTTCGTTGCGGCGGTCATGCGTCCGCAGCCTTTATAGCTGAGACGCGGCCCGGGGACCGCCGGCCGCCTTCAGGCTGCACTGGCCAATCAGGAGTGGGAGCGGGCGCCGGGGGCGGGGTCTTCGCCGGGCCGGGCTCACGAGGGCCCGCCGGGCGGGCGGCGGAGCGCGCCCCTGCCGCCTCCCGGGCCGCCGCGCCGCCCAGCCCCGCAGCCGGCGGCGGGGTGCCCGCGGCGTCTCCCCCGCCGCCCAGCCGGTGAAGACGCAGGAAGGTAAGGTCCGCAGTGTGAGGAAGCCCAGCGCTCCGCGCCTCCGCCGCCTCCAGGGGCCGCACTGGGAGCCCTGCTGGGCGGCCCCCTCACCGCGCCCTCGGGCCCTCGGCGCCCTCCCGCGGGCCGGGCCGTCAAATGGGATCCGGACGGAAAAGCCCCCGCCTGCCGGGGCCGGGCCGAGAGGAAGGGGCAGCGGGCAGCGGGCGTCAGGGAGGCGACCGCGCGGGCATCAGCCGGGGAATGGGTTAACGTGCTCTGCCCACCGAGCTCGGAGACGCCGGGACCGAGCGGCCGGGCTGCGCCTCCGCCGCGCTGTGCCTGCGCTCGGGGGAGCGCGTCTGCCATCCAGTATCGATCGGGACGGCGCGCGTCTGCGAGACTATGAGCATCCATCTGGGAAGAAGGGCCCTCCAGGCGGGAGAGCGTGCGTGCCGGCGAGCCCCTGGGGCTCAGGGCGCCGCCGGCCTCCGCGCGTCCTCGCGGCTCGTAAGTGCCCCTCCCAGATGGGAATGGGAGTGGGGCGGGGAGAGCTAGAATCTAATTTCCCACTTTCCTCGGGTAAAGTGGTTTCTCTGCTCACACCTTCCACTTGTACTACCCAGAGACATGACTTAGCGCCTCACTGGCCTGTTTAGCATGGAGTAGATGGAGTGAGAAATACTGGAGGAATCGGGATTGTGTCTGCTTCCCCTTATATAAGTGACACTTTAGGGAAGGTGTGCTGCAGACCAGGCTCCGCAGATTTTCATCCAGCAGGCTGTAATGTGCCCAGCACTGTTTCTTAAGCACTAGAAGATATTTGAACGTTTGTAACACTGGCCGAAATGTGCAATTAGAAAATATATGACAGGTGTATAATAATGTGCTCAAATCCATAACATAGGTACAAATACAATGTGAGAACAAGGAAGGGAAAGAACTAACTGTGTGTTCGAGTCTCCTTACAAAACCAAATTGGAGAAACGGCCTGGGCGAGGTGTTTAGTCATCAGTAGCGCTTACTGTCTTCCTTCTAGCGAATGAAGTGTTTTTACATGCAGAGCATTATTTTTCAGCAGGTTTGGAAGTAATTCTGTATTTGTTATTTATTGACTACATGTTAGGCACTCTACTTAAGTAACCTCTAATCTTTTCACACCTGGGCACACAAAACAAGGATATATTATTACTCTCCTTTTTTGATGAAGGGATTGAGCCATAAAGAAGTTAGATAACTGGTAAGAGTCACCAAGAGCCCAGATTCAAACCAAGTAGTGGCTAATTCCAAATCTCACTGTTTCCACTACATCAGTGTCTTCAAACTATTTTTTTTCTGATCGCATCCCACAATAAGATATATATTTTAGTGTACACACATAAGTGAAACAAAAGATTCACAAAATAATACCCTTAACTAGGTGCAATGCATTTTGTTTTTCTATTAAATTCTACTTTCTTTTCTTTCTTTAATGCTGATCATAGTAAACAAATTTATTTCATAACTTACTAATAGATTAGGACCCACAGTTTGAAAAACACAATCATTATGGTATTTCCTATTAAATAGCGTGAAATCATATAAAATTAACTAAGTAAACCTGACACTTTATAATCAAAATTAATACTCTGGCCCAGCCGGTGTGTCTCAGTGTGTGAACCTCCGCCCATGAACCAAGAGGTTATTGGACTCCTGGTCAAGGCACATGCCCTGGTTGTGGGTTCATCTCCAGTAGGGGGCGCGCAGGAGGCAACCCATCATGATGTTTCTCTCTCATCCATGTTTCTATCTCTCTGTCCCTCTCCCGTCCTCTCTCTAAAAAATCAATAAAAACATATATTTTTTAAAAAGTAATATTCTGAATCACTACTTAAACCAGGACTTGCACTTCTAGATATATACACAAAAGAATTGAAGACGGTCTAAAACACACTCTTGTACACTAATGTCCATTGTAGCATTATTCACAATAGCCCAAAGATGGGGAAAAAAACCTCATTGTCCATCACAGGTAATGTATAAACAAAATGTGGTATATATAGGGTGTCCCCCAAAAATGTATACACACACTTTGAATAATTATAAAGACAGTGTTTATTAAAATACATTTCATTTTCAAAACTGAGCTATCAGTTGTTACAGTGTGTATACATTTTTTGGGACACCCTGTATACAAATGATAATATTACTCAAACATTAAAAAGAATGAAATGCTGATACTTACAATGTGGATGAATCTTGCAAAAATTATGCTAAGTGAAATGAGCCACAAAAGGGCAAATATTATAAGATTTCACTTATATGAAATATCTAGTATAGCCAAATTCATAGAAATACAAACTAGATTATTGGATATCAGGGACTCAAGGAATAGGAACTTAATGGTTATAGAATTTCTTTGGGAGTGATAAAGTTTTGTTAATCAATAGTAGTGACTGATGGACAGCATTGTAAATGCAATTAATGCCACCGAATTACACATTTTAAAATTGTTAAAATGAACGTTTGAATGTTTTTGTTATATTTTTACCACCATAAAAAATTTCACACACACACACAAGAGAGTGGAAGCAAAAATCACGGCATGTCAGACTGTAAAAAGAATATAAAAGAGCAGCTCATGTAATTTGGATATTGTTACATAGGACAGGCAAGGAGAGCCATTTAAAGTTTTAAAGTTAGGGAGTGACATTTGGTTTTGAAATTGCATAAGAGAAAATGTCTTTAGCTATATTTTCTGCCAGAGAGATAAAGGGAGATGCAGATATATGAGCCTCTTCCTCTCTGTCCTTCCCCTTTTAAACAACTGAGAATGTGTGTCTGTTTCTGGGGGGGGGAAAGATGAAAACTTAAAAAGTTAAAAGAGCAGTTATGGTGTGGAATACTTAATGAAGTGATTGGCATAGAGCTGATATGCAATAAATATTTTTGAATAAATGGTGCTAGTTATTAAGTGGACAGCAAATGTGTCCAGCCATCTATCCAGCCATCCTTCCAGCCATCCTGTCTTCCACCTGTACATCTATTCAATCACTCATCAAATAATTGCTGTGTATTTTTTCTGTGATAGTTCAGAAACACAATGTTCAAGGAGTAACTGCCCTCTGTTATTTTCAGAAAAACTAATTTGTGTAGGAGAGAGCCTGCTATTTTTATCAGCAGCTATTTTTATTCCTGACAGCCATTTTACAGAAATTTCCCCCCAAATTTCTGGTTGACCCAAAGCACATCGTCATCACTCAGGTTGCCAAAGGCCTTGCTTCAGTGCTGCCCTTCCCCCAGCTCTGCGCCATTCCTGTGTGAGGGATGGGCTGGGTGCTGCTGAGCATCTACCCTCCTCTGAGACATCACTCACCTCATTCCTACTCCATCCCCTTCTCTGTCCTCTCCTCTCATCACCCCAACCCCCCAGCATCCAGTGAACATCCAAACTCCATTAAAAGGAGAGTCTCTTGAGTTTCACTGCACAAGAACCTCTGCTGTTCTCCTTACGCTGTACCACTTGTATTAGCAGCCACTATTGAGTGAGTACTATGAAACAGAGCACATCGTGATTAGTATAAGAATACACAGCTCGCCCAGCCAGGCGTGGCTCAGGGGTTGAGTGTCGACCTGGGATCCAGGCGATCGGGGTTCGATTCCTGGTCAGGGCACATGCCCGTGTTGTGGGTTTGATCAATGACTCTCTCATCATTGATGTTTCTGTCTCTCCTCTCCTTTCCTCTCTCTGAAATCAATAAAGATAAAAAAAAGAAAAAAGAAAAGAATACACAGCTGTTTCTCTTCATTATTAAAAAATAATAATTGCTATCAAATATTTTCTAACAAATCCAGTAATTCCAATAGGTCTTTCTCCCCCCCCACCACCACCACCATGTATAATTTGACACTCTTTCTGGAAATCACTGTGGCAATGTGTATTGGGGGCTTTTAAAAACATGTGTAAACCCAAAGAAGAAAGAGAAAAGAAAAAAACAAAAAATAAAAACTTATATACCTCTTAATTCACCAATCCTTCTTTTAGTAAATCACCCAAAAGAAGGCAAAGATTTATGCACAAGGCTCTTTATCACAGTGTTATTTGTAATTGTAAAAAATCAGAAATTACCTTGAGTAAGCCATGGCACAGCTACACTATAGATGATTACATAGCCAAAAAAAAATGCAATGGCATGGACAAACGTCTGTGCCATAATGTTAAACAAAAGCAGCAGGATGCAAAGTTGTACGTACAGTAAAGAGCTCAATTATGAAAGAACAAAATGAGTAAAACACTGGAAGGAAATAGGCCAAAACGTTGTTGGAATTGCCTCTAGTTAGTAGGAATTTTAGTTTTTGAAAGTTTTTTGTTAAAAATATTTTTGTAAAAAGCATATGTCACTCTAATAATCAGAGAAAAAATCATGTGGAAGCTGCCCTAAAGCCTTTCTGGTGTTAGATGTGGGGGCCCCTCCCCTAAGGCACCGTTGGTGAAATGGCAGTGCAACATCAGATGGGACTGCACAGATGAGTAGCCTTCTCCAGAGTCACCTGTTCAAACTCTGGCCCTAGGAAAGAGGTGACAAGCTTCTATCATGCCACAGGTCTCCAGGTTGAAGAACACTTTGGGGAAGAGACTAAAAGCTTCTTAAAAGGTTAAAAGGTAGAAAAGGGGCTAAAAGGCAGGGGAGAGAAAGAATTTAGATGGATACCTTCCACTTAGATATAAACCTAGATGATCCTTAAGATATGAACTCTTCTTTCTCCATTTTCCTACTTGGAAATTATGAGAAACAGGGCAGGGCAGTCCCTGGCAAGATTGGGGAATCCTTGCTTCCTTTATCCACACCCTTTCCCTTGCCAATGACATTCCCTCTGTTAAACACTCAGGACCTTCATCTACTCTGTTATATTTTGATAAAAATTCATAATGAATGAATTCTCTCTCACGCTATTTTCATTTTAAGCTTTCTATCTCTAATTGTGGAATAAATTACTTTGATTTGAATTCAGAATTTTTGAGACAATAGCAATCAGGAAATTTTTTGAAGAGAGACTTCTTGCCCTGGCATCATTGTGAGTATAAGAGAAGCTTGGTTTACCGGCCTACATCCCAGTCACCTGAATGGTGAAGGATGACTCAGGAGGAACTTTATTTCTTCTCTTTCTCTGCTCCCTCACTTCGACATGCCCCTGGGAAAGGTTAACCCCAGTGGCACCTCTAGAGGCCTGTTCTCTCCCAAGATCTTGGAAGTCAAACTGTCTTTCACAAATCTCAAACAACGCTTGATTTGCTCACTTAAACCTACCCCTCATCTTGGTAAGTGGCACCTCCACTCAATTAGTTGCCTAAACCCAAACCCAGAAACTTTTGGTTCAGGCCAAACACCCCATATTCAGTTCATTAGCAATTCTAATCAGCTCTACCCTGAAAGCATTTTCTGAGTCTGATTCTCAGATTCTCTCCCACTGTGCTCTGCTTGGTCTGTCCACTCCTGCTCTTGCTCCACTAGAGTGTAGTCTTCATTCAGTAGGGGGATGGGTCCTATTACAGCCTAAATCTGATCGGTTCACTCTTTTTGCTCATAATCTTCAAATGACTTCCCATCATATTTAGAATAAAATCCAAATCCCTAGCTATTCTTAACCCACATCTCCCCCCACTCTCTTCTTCTCTCAGTCTGTTCCATTCAAGTCAGTCTCATTTCCCTCAAACATGAGGAGCACACTTCGGCCTCAAGGCTGTTTATTCTTCCAGAATGCTCTTTCTTCAGATATGCTGACAGCTTCTTTCTTCACTTCATTTGGGTCTTTGCTCAAAGAATACCACCTCAGGAAGGCCTTCCCTGACCACCCTAACTAGAAGAGCAGGCGTGCACCCACCATTACCGTCCTCATTTTCTGCCCCTTTCCTCAGCTTTTCCTCTCATGGGGCTTACCTATCCCCACAGATTTATCTATTTATTTGTGAATTGTCTGACTTATGGCTCTGCGACTTACTTACTGTGTGACTTGGACAAGTTACTTAACCTCCCTGGCCCCAGTTTCTTATCACACAGGCACAACAGCACAATGTTCTCCATACCGGGGGTGTCGGTCCATTGTTTCTTGTGGTAAGGGGATATGGTAGGAAGTGGAGGAGCTGGGCTGGAAAGATAACTTGGGGCTGGATTGCAAAGAACATTAGTTACATAATCACACTAAAATTAAGCATGGGTATTATTCAATGAAAGCCACTGGTTTTTCTAAAGCATTTAAATTATATTACCACATCTTTGCTTTGGAAAGATAACTCTAATGGCTGCGTTGGACCAAAGCTCTGGGGTGGGGGTGAAGATGTGGAAGAGAAGGTTGGGAGTGTGGGATGAGACTTGAGGTAGGGAGTTTAGCCAGGAGGATATTAAAATAGTTAATAGAAGATGTGACCCTAATTATTTAAATATTGGATGGGTTTGAATAATTCATTGATGAGCAATATTATTATGCTATCTCTATGGTGTTTTCTCCCTTATTAGGGAGTGAAATAGATAACTTACACAGTCAACAAACTTGAAAGTCGAGAAAACTTATAATTTGACTTCCACTTGGTCAGGAAAGACTGCCTGTTGCAATTGGGATTCACTTCAGAAACTATAAGTAATTGGAAAAGAGTGAACTTGGGCTAGAGGAAAGGGATTTTCAGTGGCATAAGATACCATAATGGAGAAGCATGTATTTTATGTTATGCTGGGCACATGACAGTTCTCTATCCTCAGCTATTCTCACATCCTAAATCACTAGTATCAGCTCAGTCTTCTGAGATAGCTTTTCCTCATCAAACTATTTAGCCACTTTGGCTGAATGCATAACTTGCCTATACTGCCGACACTTACACCTTTGTCAGTGCTGCACAGACTTCATCTTCCTAATTTTATAGAGATTCTTCTATAAAGTTCTCTCATTTCCAGTCTCAAAGGATCAAGTATATTCTGAAGCTGGTTCATTGCTCATAAAAAAGAGTAGATTTGAATTCTAGCACTGTCATTTACTAAAGAGGGGATCTTAGAAAATTTACTTAATCTCAATGAGTCTCAGTTATTTATCTATAAATTAGACATAACAATACCTACGCCACAGAATGAGAATTAAATTGAATGAGCTAAACTAATATCCTCTCTAGTGCTGGCTCACACTAGTGCTCAGTATTATATATATGTAGTTGGTATATATGTACTTGTCTCTCTAAGGTAGAGACTGCCCTAACCACCTTTTTACTACACAGAATAACATGTATGTGTGCTTCAAATAGACATTCTGGAATAATAATGAAGGTGGTCTATCTGCTAGGAGCTAAAAAGCCTTATCAATCTTTATCTGTATATATTTAGATTTAATAATGAAATTCCATTAATATGCTTGAAAAGAATGTGTATTTTGCAGTTTTATACATGACAAGTATTATATATGCATATATCCCCTCCCACATAAAAATGGTACATTAGCCCTGCCTGGCGTGGCTCAGCGGTTGAGCATCGACCTAGGATCCAGGAGATCGCAGTTCGATTCCCGGTCAGGGCACATGCCCCGGTTGTGGGCTCTATCTCTTTGTTGATGTTTCTCTCTCTCTCCCTCTCCCTTCCTCTCTCTGAAATCAATAAAGATATATATATTTTTTAAATGGTACGTTATGTTACTTCGCTTTGTAGTCTCTCAATTTGTGCTCTATATATTTTGAGACTTTGTCATAGGTGCATATGAATTAAAAGCAGTATCTATTTGGCTAGTTGAACATCTGCTCAGTATAAAGTATCTCTCTTCATCTGTAGTAACGCTTTCCGACTTAAAGTCTGTTTTGTCTGTTTTCCTCTAGACACATCAGCTACGTTTTGCTTGGTGTTTGAAAGGTATGTGTTTTCCTTCTAATTTCAACCTTTCTTTATCATCATGTTTTAAATGTGTCTCCTGTTAACAGTAGTTGGATTTTTTTTTTAACCAGTTATACAATCTTTAACTTTTTACTGGAGCATTTAATCCTTTTACATAATTCTACTATATTTCAAATTAAAACTGCCATCTTCAAAAGTGTTTTCCATTTGTCTAATGTTACCTTTCTTTTCCTTTTTTCTTTTAGATTGATTTCCAGTCTTCATGTATCAAATGCCCCCTCTTTACCAGTTTAAAATTATACCCTTTGTTTGTTTTCTTTTATTAACTTTAAAATTCTATCACATTTATAATTTATCAAAGTTTTTTAATACAATATTTAAAAAGTTAGAACACTTTAACTGCACTCACTCTTTCCTCACATGGGCTATTATTGTTGTATATTTTTATTGTGTACTTTTAAAAAATCCATAACGCATTATTATTATTATTATTTTATACAGTTACTATTCATTGGATTTACCCACCTGTTTTCCACTCTCTTGGCTCTTAATTTTTTCTTTCCATGTGGGATCATCTTCCTCCTGCCTGAAATACATGCTTTGAAATTTTCTTAACTGTAGATTTGCTAGAGACAACATATCTTATCTCCAGTGTGTCTGAAACATTTTTATTATATCTACCTGTAGAATTTTAGGTTGGTAATTATTTTCTTTCACCGCATTGAAAATAACACCCCACTATCTTCTGTTTCTCACTTTTATTAGGGAGAAGTTAGCTGTCAGCATATTGGTATAGTGTTGCTTGTTTTAAGGTAATTTATCTTTTTATCTGGCTGCTTTTAATAGGTATATATTCTTTGTCTTTGGTATTAAGAAGCTTTGCTTCAGCGTGTGGAGGTATGGTTTTCTTTTCATTTATCGTGCTTTCAGGTTAATAAGAGTTCTTAAAATGAGTGTCTTGAAGTCTTTTGTCAGTTTGGAAATTCCTCAGCAGTTAACTCTTCAAACAGTGCTCACCTCACTCTCCTCCTCCTAGAACTCTGGCTAGGCCTGTGTTGAACATTCTCACTCTATGTTCTCTGTCTTTTACCTTCTCATATATATTTTCACCTCTCCAAGAGCCATTCTGGATCATTTCTCTTGATGTATCTTCAGGTTCACATAGTCTTAAGGTACGTCTAATCTACACTTAAAATCTTGTTGGGTTTTAAGTTTTTATTTCTAAATTTTACTTGTAAAACTTATTTTGATTTACAAAATATAAGTATATTTATAAAAATTTTTAAACAAATTTTATTTAAAACAAAACCAAAATATTTCAAATCACAATAAAATTCTATTTGGTGGGTTATTTTTAATTCAAACTTGCTTTGTTACTTTTTGTGGTTTCCTGTTCTCAATAGTTATCATCATGCTGGTCTTTTGTATCTTCAAATATACTCATCATGTCCTGGCCGGTTTGGCTCAGTGGTTAAAGTGTCGGCCCTGGAACTGAGGGGTCTCAGTTCATTTCTGGTCAAGGGCATGTACCTGGGTTGGAGGCTTGATCCCGGCCCGGTCACGGCACTTGCAGGAGGCAACCATTCGATGTGTCTCTCTCATATCAATTTTCTCTCTCTCTCTCCCTTCCACTCTTTTGAAAAGCAATGGAAAAACTATCCTCAGGTGAGGATTAAAAAAATATATATATACATAGTTATCATAATTGTTTCTATACTCTTGTTTTATAGTCCAAGCCCCATAATTCCAATATTTGAAGTCTTCATGAGTCTGTTTTTGTTGTTTGTAGTCTATGCTGATTCTTGTTCACTTAATCTAGTTTTATTGTGTCTCTGATTATTATCAAGAATACACTGTACATTGTATTTTAAAAGCCATTAATGGAAATTATTTAAGCCTATAATGAAGTTATCTTACTTAAGAGTAGACTTATATTTGTTTCTGCCAAGTACCTGGAGGCACAGTCAACCCAGAATTATTTAGCCCAAGTTCAAGGCTTGAGATTTACTGACCCAGGCAATTTGAATACAAGCAGTAAATAGTCAAAGGCTCTGGATTCCCAGTATCTTAGGGGAAAAGGTCTCCTATTATATTTCCTATCATGTACAGGTCTTAGGTCTTGCTTCCTGTCTCCCTAGCACTGCAAGTCTATCAAGATAAAGATTCTGATTTTATCAATTAGCAGATTCCCTCAGAGTAAAACAGCTTCCACATTTGGATTCCCATTTCTCTTTCACCTTGAGACTGGTAATTCCATACTATCTTTTCATAGCCTTTTATGCTTTAAGAATATATTTTAAATCCAGATATTTTAGTTATTTTCACTGAGAGAAATGATCCATCTAAGTTAACCTAACACCACCAGAACCGTTAAGTCAACCTGACATTTTAAATGTTTTTTTGACAAATATTGAGAAACTGTCCTTTAGAAAGGTGGTACCAGTTCATACTTCTATCAGCAGGCTTAGGAATGCCACTTTCCCTTTTCCCTTAACTATGTTCTGTCGCTTATAAGAAACAAGATTGCCCTATTGAAATACCAATGGCATTCTCAGAACTAGAACAAATAATCCTAAAATTTATGTGGAACCACAAAAGACCCCAAATAGTCAAAGCAATCTTGAGAAACAAAAACAAAGTTGGAGGTATCATGCTTCCTGATTTCAAACTACACTACAAAGCTATAATAATCAAAACAGTATGGTACTAGCACAAAAACAGACACATAGATAAATGGAACAAAATAGAGAGCCCAGAAATAAACCCTCACTTATATGGTCAATTAATCTATGACAAAGAAGACAAGACTATATAATGGAGAAATGACAATCTCTTTAATAAGTGGTGTTGGGAAAACTGAACAGATACATGCAAAAAAAAAAAAATGGAACTGGACAACTCTCTTACACAATATACAAAAAAAAAAAAAAAAAAAACCTCAAAATGGATTAAGGACTTAAATGTAAGAACTGACACCATAAAACTCCTAGAAAAAAACAGGTAGTAAACTCTTTGACATTGGTCTTAGCAGTATCTTTTTGGATATATCACCTCAGGCAAGGGAAACAAAAACAAAAATTTAAAAATGCACAGTAAAGAAAGCCATCAGCCAAACAAAAAAAGACAACTTATGAATAGGAAAAGGTATTTGCAAATGATATATCTGATAAGCACCCAGAATAAAAAATACAGGGTATCCCAAAAAATGTATACACATTTTGAATAATTATTATTTCCAATGGGCTAAATCTGAAAAGAAAGAAACATCAATTGAGCTATCAGCTGTTAAAGTGTATATACATTTTTTTGGGACACCCTGTGTATATATACACACACATATATATAAAGAACTCATACAACTCAATATAAAAAAAACAATATGACTAAAAAATAGGCAGAGAACGTCAATAGGCATTTCTCCAAAGAAGACATACAGATGGCCAATAGACATATGAAAAGATACTCAACATGACTAATTATAAGGGCAATGCAAATCAAAACCACAATGAGATCCCACCTCACACCTGTCAGAATGGCTACTATCAAAAAGTCAACAAATAACAAATGTTGGCAAGGATGTGCAGAAAAGGACACCTTCATGTACTGTTGGTGGGATTGTAAATTGATGCAGCCACTATGAAAAACAATATAGGGATTCCTCAAAAAATTAAAAATGGAATTACCACATGATCCAGCAATTTCACTTCTGGGAATTTTCCATAGGAAGTGAAAACACAAATTCAAAAAGATATATGCACCCCTATGTTAACTGCAGCATTACTAGTAATAGCCAAGGTATGGAAGCACACTAAAGGAAGATGAGGCATATGTATAATGGAATATTACTCAGCAATAAAAAATAATAAAAACTTGCCATTTGCAACTATTTGGATGGGCCTAGCCAGTATTATGCTAAGTGAAATAAGTCAGACAGAGAAAGACAATTACTATATGATTTTACATATATGTGGAATCTAAAAATTTTTTAAACGAACAAACAAAAAAAGAGCCATAGAAAAAGAGAACAAACTGATGGTTGCCAGAGGGAAAGGGGACGGAGAATGGGTGAAAAAGGTGAAGGGGAATAAGAGGTGCAAACTTGCCAGTTATAAAGTAAATACACCACTGACATATAGGGCACAGCACAAGGAATGTTGCCAATAATATTGTAATAGCTTTGCACAATGATGGACAGTTACTAGGGTTACACTGTAAGGTATATAAATGTTGAATCACTATGTTGTACGCCTGAAATTAATATACTGTTATATGCCGACTATAAAATTTAAGAACAATATTTACCACTTAAGTAAAAATTATTGTTTTGTGAAAATAAATTTGTACTTATTTAATTACTAATGAAGTTTAACATCTTATAATCTGTTTATTGAAATTATGTTGCACTTTTTATAATTTAACCTATTCAAAATTTCTTCTTGTTTGTTATTTTTATTATATTCTTTGGCTATTATAAAGCTGGTACCCACCAGAAAAGCTTTATCTGTTTTTAATATTTAAAGTATTTTAATATTTAGCAACTAGCCCCTACTTTCCCAAATATTCTCCCCTTAATTCCCCCAGTCACTCCAGCCTCTCCCAAACACTGCTTACCTCCTCATGACGCATCAACTAAAGAGTTAATGTCCAACATAACAAGAGGTATTTAGGGCCCTACTCTAGCTCTATGACCAATATCAGTTCTGACTCAATAACATCCATGTCATAGATACTGTTAAATATTTTACTGTAACTCATGTGCCTATATACTGAAAGCATTTTTCCATTTGATAATAAGACTTTAAAACACATCACACTGTATTCCTTTTTCCTTCCATATCCTTATTTTTAATTAGTTGTTGTTTCTCTCAAAGTTATTGCCATTACTATAACTATTTTCTTTTAAATAATCTCTCAGCTCTTAAAAATCTATAAAGGAATTTATTCACAAACCCACATAATTTTTCAATTGAATTTTACTGTGTTTTGAAAACTATCAAACTAATGACTATCTATTATAATGCTTTTGGCAGACACCACAAATTCAAATTTTGTAAATATCAGTAGAGGCTAAAATAAAGTAATAGTTTGCTTTGGACAAATAGTAAAGCCTGTTGAACTAATTTTTATTTATGATATGTTACCCCCTGAAGAAAGAATAAGCTAATTTTTGTGGACTAAATAATTCTCATACTCACAGTACTGATCTATAAAGATACTGGCTCTTTTATGGTCTTCTGCCAAGTATATCAATTAGATATTATGATCCATTTTTTATGATTACTCTGTTTTAAATCTGATAACCACACCATTGCATTGTTATCCAGGCAACATCTTCCCAGCATTTCAATTATCTTAATCTCATGCAGTCCTACATCAAAAGCTTTTATAAACATTTAGATATATTGTTTGTCCATGGAGTTTTCTTTATCCACAAACTTGTTGAGTAATTTTATAAGACCAAATAAATCAGGTTTGCCTGGCATAATCTGTCTTCATAAACAGATGCTGCCCGCTGCCCATCACACCGTTATCTAAATGGTTTCAGATCAATTTGGTTCCCTCTAACGTGGGCAATTGCATTCCGCCAGCCCCAGACTCCCTCTGTTTTTCGATTGGAGACATTATTCTTCCTCTCACTTAACAAAGTGTCCTGGAAGCAAGCAGGCAAGTGTCTGGACCAACAAAGCCTATTTTCCCGAAGATTTGTGTCTGATAAGCTAACTGAAACTATGTATTATGTCCATGTCATAGCTTTAACTAGGGGCATTATTACCTAAATCATTGTACTAGCTGCAATAAGTAATATTTTACATTACATCATTTGAAAATGTAGGCAAAACAAAGAATATGTTCCTTTCATGTATACTTATAGTACGTACTAACACTAGAATCCCTGCTACGTAATTAGATTTCGTTGAAATTGAGCTTTATATCAGAAATTAATAATGTAATGCAATGGGTGTGAGATGATTTCACTGAAAAACTTGTTATGTATTATACCAAGGCAGAATGATCATTGTGCTTTATCCAAGAAAATGATAGTTCTGTCTTCAAGGTAAGTGAACAAACTATTCATTACTTACCATGTCATTACATAAAATGTATAAATTTGTTAATGCAATTCCTCTTATATTTATATGATACCCTTTGAGATCTGTGACTTCTCTCTATAATGTCATCCACCTAAAACTACAGTTGACCGTTGAACAACGAGGTGTTTAGGGTACCCACCCTGCTCAGTCAAAAATCTAAAAATATTCTAATAACTTTTTATCTAGTCAGCCCTTGGCATCTGACCATTCAACCAAACTTCGGATCAAAAACAGTATTTTCAATCTATGATTAGGAATGTAAAAATACTGCTTTTTATCCATGATTGGTCAAATACTCAGATGCAAACCTGTGGATAGGAAGGACTGTATTTATTTATTTACTTTTTAATCCACATATAAGTGGGCCTGCACAGTTCAAATCCTTGCTGTTCAAGGGTCAACTGTATATGTTAATTTGGAGTTAACTGAAAGAGACACTAGGCTTGGCTAACACATTTAATGGACTTGTAAAGCTTGTTTCCTGGACAGATGAACATGCTTCCATTTCCTTTTGGTGTTCCATTATCTTAATTTTAGCTAGTTTCGGTTTGAACTGACATGTAAAGATACTAAAGCTCAGTCATAACTCCCAAAGAATAATTCACCCACTGGAAGAATGTATGTGTAATTTTTTGTTTTTGCCATTTTGATCAGCATTTGTAGCACCAAATCCCATAGCCCAAGAAACAAGTAATTTGGAAAAAGATACTAAAGGCAGCATACATAGAATATTTACTCACTAAAAGTATTTCTTTTACTAATAGAGTATAGGTGAAGTTTTGCTACCCAATAATGAATTGATCAAAGCCCACGAGAAACATGAATAAAGACTAGAGTAAATATGTATAACATGAAATTATTGTGTTCTTTAATCTTCTTTGTTCTTATTAGTAAGTTGGTTTTCTTTTCTTTTTTTTAACTTAAGAACATCATAGCTCATGAGAGCAATTATAGTAACACCTTTTTTGATTTTTTATTTTCTATTACTTAAATATCAACCATGCTTGTTTAATGAAAGACATTAAAGATTGTGTGTGTGCACATGTGTTGAAAATGATTATTAAAGAGGACAGCATTATTATGAGAGAGTAGGACAGACCATCTCAGGTTTGGCTACGTTGCCTTTACATCCTTTATATTTCTCTAGGGACCTTACGTAGAGATAATTAGAATATTGGCCTGGCTGCCAGTGTCTAACAGAGTTCCCCATCATTAATAAAACCTTTTCCTGCCTTAGGACATTGTAACGAAAATGTTTAAATGTAAGGACTGTTATGCTTTCCAATAAAATGGGCTTTCCAAAAGGCTTATTTGTTGTTAATATTCTGCCAGGGAGGAGAGGTTGTTAAAAGAGGGTAGTCATGCAAAGAACTTTAGCATTCTCAACCAAGATCCCTCATCTGAACTACAGTACACAGAAAATTATGTGACTATTTTCTCAATTCTCCCAAGATAGTATATAAGTAGTGGCATTGTAGATGCACAGGAGAAACGGTAATTTATTACATACAATGGCTGTCTTAGAGCATTAGGCTTAATTATCCCCTATGCCAGTTGAGAAAGGTTTACAGCCATATTTAAAGATGATTCCTTAAATAGTATATTGTGTCTTTAAAATATAGTTGAAAGTCAGGTGTAAGCAGCTTTAATAATTTCAATTTATTTTAAAGAGATTGATGTGCTCCTCAAAAAGGTTAAATGTGATTCATACTTCGAAACTAGTTTAACAATGAAAACATCACTGTTACATCAAATCTTTTATGAAACAAGAATTAGAGTTCTTGTTAATTAAAACAAGAGCCATACAGTATATTCATTAGCACTAACTACTTAAAAAGTCCTAACGTGGTGTCAAGATGATAGATTTCATTCCTACTTTAGTCAGAAACTTATGGATAGTCAACCTAACTTTCTAAATGTTTCGACTTCAAACACTCCATTGAAAAAAATATAAAAGCCTGGGGTCTGGGTGCGAAGGGTGAAGGGGTTAAGCAAAGGTGAAAAAGGGAGAGTCATGGACACGGACGGGGGGGGGCAGGTAGAAGGTAAAGGGGGGTAATGGTGATGGAAGGAGACTCAACTCGGGGTGGTCAGCACACAGTACAATATACAGGTGATGTATTGTAGAATTGTATACCAACAACCTGTATAATTTTATTAACCAATAAATTTTACATATTTAGGTGTGTGTGTGTGTATATATATATATATACACATATATATATACATATGTACACACACTTATACATACCGATAACTATGAGAACTGCCTTTCTCACTGGGAATGTTGAGATTTAAAGTTTTTACATAAGGGAAATCAGTATGTATTTCTGTTTCATACATTTTCTTATAAATAAGAAACTAGAACTGCAGTATTTATTTTTATTGAGCTATGGCATCTATCTTCCCTGGGCAGAACCCCTTAAAGAAAGTTCTTCCGGAATGAAAGAGAACACAGAAAAGCCGTGTATAAACAAACAGTCAAGGCGGGAAAGGAAAGAAGTATGTAAACAACACACTGGAGCCAAAACATATTAGATATCCATCAGTATATTTTAGGCGTATACACAATACCATACATATTTATATTTCAACTGAGAAAGTTTGGATAGGATATATTTTGTAGATATATATACACAACTATGAACATACTTATGGACATAATTATGTGAATCCTCATCATGACCATTTTCACTGAACAACTCTACTGTGAGCGGGGGATTTTCAGAAACTGAAATTGCTATTTGCACGGTGTGTTGCATGAAGCAGCTCAAGGCTTTCATTCCGCTTCCCTGGAAACGAAGATTCACTATATTAAAGTTCTCTAGACACTTACGTGGTGTGAAATTATGCCCTTCAATTAAAATTCTCCCAGCCTTCTCTCTCTTTGCTTCTCTATTTTCAAGTCTCACTTCAAATACTCCACAAAATATTTGGTCTCACTTGGCATAAGGGAAGCAAACCTCTGTTCCTTCTTTCCCCCACCTTTACACGCAGATCATGACCCTTCCCTCACTCATAAAGATATTGTGAGGCAGAATATTTTGTAAAGCACGTTTAAAACCTTAGGTATGAGGGCTAATGGAAATAAAAACAGTTGCCATCTATTCTTCCAGTCCTCTCAGGTTGGCCCCTTCCTTCCTTCCTTCCTTCCTTCCTTCCTTCCTTCCTTCCTTCCTTCCTTCCTTCCTTCCTTCCTTCCTTCCTTCCTTCCTTCCCTCCCTCCCTCCCTCCCTCCCTCCCTCCCTCCCTCCCTTCCCTCCCTCCCTCCCTCCCTCCCTTCCTTCCCTCCCTCCCTCCCTCCCTCCCTCCTTCCCTCTCTCCCTCCTTTCTTCCTTTCTTTTTGTTTGTTTGGATGTTAAAAAGAAATATTGCTTTGTTATTGAATGTTGAAGCTTAGCTTTATTTCCTTCAACTTCTTTCCACTCCTATTTCTTGGTGACCTCTTCTGGTTTCATTACCATAGACTGAAAGATTGCTTCCAAGAATGCACACACACTAACTCAAATGATCTGTTTTGTAGCAGAAGCATCGTAAATGGTCTAATATTACAGCCAAGGGCCCCCCCAAATACAATTCATAACTTAAGTCTTCATAACGGAGTTACTGGATGGACACTGTTGCCACCACATGACCTTATATTCATGATCTCCATTTACCAGTCCTATATGTGTATTAATTAAATTCTCTCATGTTGCATTATGAACACCCTTGAGGGAAGTATCTGGTTCTATCTACAAAGTACCTAGCACAGTTTTCTACTCTTAGTAATTATTTAATAAATGATTGACAGTAATTCAAACTAAATGCTTCCTGAGCTAGCTACACTGTGGACGCCTTTGGAGTCAAATTGGACTGAGCCTGGATGGGCTGCTACCCATTATTTCCAAACTCAGAGTAATTCAGGTGCTGAGAACAGCTTGGCAAAGCTCTAGGAATTAACCTGGATTTTTTTATGTGCCTGCAAGCCAAATGCTGACTGAATTCTTGTCTTTGGAGCTGCTATTAGAGGACTCCATTGTAAGATTTAAAGATATGGGCCTCTTTTCTATCTATTATAAAACCATTTCTTCAGAAAGGTACTCATAAAATGAATCAAAATACACTATGAAAGAACATGGTAACAGGTGAACAGAGGAGTACATTAAGTGCACAATGGAAGGATAATGCTGAGTAAATTAGTTAGCTAGAGAGGCTTGAAGTTGGACAGGTCCCAGTCTCTGTCCTGGCTGTGCAACTTGCTAGCTGGGTGACACTGAACAACCTCTCCCAAGCTCTGTTTTCTTGTCCTCAAAATAACACTTTCCTTGGAGAGTTGTGAAAATAGTTTAACATGTAAGTAAAACTAACACATGTCTGATGCTCAGTAAATGTTTTATCATTATTATGAAACAACATACCATAGAAAATTATAAAAATGAACTACTGAAGAGTCACCTTAACCAAAGCAACAATGAACACTTACCTACTGAAAAGTCTCCCGAGGAAAAGCTGGTAGACTGAACTGAGATGTTCACGGTCCCCGGGACGTTTTTATCAGTGACTAGGCAGGACATCACTCTCTCACTCTTAGTTGGGTTTGGAGAATGAAACCTTCGGTAAAAGAATTACAAATCAAGAATATAAAACCACTGAATTTGAATAAAATGATTCTCGGTTTTCTCATAGGGTCTCGCCCTGAGAAGAATGAAATCTAGATGTTTCAAGTCCCTCAGTTGTCTAGACAGTTTTAACTAAACAAAAGGAAAGAGCGCATTGAGGCAAGCATCTGATCTCTTTATAAAATGTCCATGTCTCATCCCCACAGGTTTTTTGCAGGAATTAGGACTAAGTACTGGACTCTACACAGGAGGAATGTTTTCTCCCAGAATTCTGGGGGAAGGGGCATTTCGCAGGTACAGATACAAGTAAATGCAGTGACCCTGCCTCCTCCATCCCCAGGTATTCCTCCAATTTATTTTTAAGAAAGTAAATTGGAGGAATACCAAAGAATACATTTTAGATGCAAACAGTTTTTCAGGCAACTCAGGAACACATGATAACAAATGTCTGGGAAGTGCAATCATAAGCCACAGCAGAAGTAGAGCGCACAGCTGCTTGCCCTCTAAATTGCCTGAAGAACAAAGTCACAGAAAAATTAAAGATACACACAGATAGGTAGTTGGATAGACAGGTAGTAATAGACTGACAGATAGGAACTATTAGTAGTGAAATCTCATCATAGGAGGGCTTCCCAGGATGAAGACTATCAAACTTAATGCTTCAAAGGAGATTAAAGACATATTTGAAGTGACAGTTCCTGATCAATCAGTCAAATAAATAGGTGAAGGTTTGTCAGCGCAGAGGAACACAAAGTCTCTTAGTTTGTCTGAACCTACCTGAGCTGATACAAATATTTATTCTATTTGCAAACAGAAGCTTAGAATGCTAAGATCACATAACCCACTATTATTACAATAAGAGAATGGACAAGTAAATGGGGCAACAAAGCACATAGTTCAGAATAGCTTAGTAGCTGACAGCGTGTACGTTCTGAAGTAACTGTGACATGAGCTAAATGATTTTGGGAAGTCCTAAGTCAGTAGCCCCGCGAGAGGCTTTTCTTCTAGTTACAGCCTTAGTATGTTGCTAACATTCAAGAGGTCATAACTAGAAAAGAATTATTTAGTTGGTAGACTATAATTAATGGTTATATTCTTGGCTAGCTCATTTTTCTTTCCCTTTTTGTGAATGTGTGTAATGAGAAGAAATTGAAAAACAGTTGTAGCCAGTTGTAAAAACAATCAACGCGGTTAGCCTAAAAATATATTGTACAATTTGATATTTGAAAAGTACTTGGAGATACACTCAATTTTTTTTTCCTCTGCAAAAAAGAAAAATAGTATTCATAGATTTTTCTGTAATGCTTTATTCTGGAATAATAAAATTTTAATTCTCTAAATGACATCTCTTAAGTGAATTCAGCAATTCAATGCAAACTTCCCCATTATTTTAGCTCCTCTCTGATTTTCTACAAAACTTACAAATCTTCACTTGACCTTCTACTGATTGACTAAATTCTTGACTGTGTTGTTCTCTTGTTTCTTAAGGTTATCACTTTGATTTTTTTTCTCTGTGTGTTTTGGTGGATAGAATATTATAAAGTTATGGTTGCTATGACCCATATCTTTCCCACATTGATATCCTCCATAGCAGGTAAAACAATTCAGTACTTACTACATATTCATTGGCTTGAATTGAATAAAATGCCTAAAAAGGACTTAAAATGTCCTATGTCCATTTCTTTGTTTTCGGGACCACATATCAATCTAGAGAGATAAAATCAGTCCTTTGATTAAACTCTAGGACAAAGTCGTTCCCATCACCTCTAAAGGCAATCCTGTCTGATATCAAAAGTACTTTCTGAAAGGAAGTTCTTTATATGTGTGTAGCTATAGATAGATGGGTGAGTGGGTGGATGGATAGATAGATGATAGATGATTGATGATGATAGATAGATGATAGATAGATAGATAGATAGATAGATAGATAGATAGATAGATAGATGATAGATAGATAGATAGATAGATAGATAGATAGATAGATAGATAGATAGATGATAGATAGATAGATGATAGATAGATAGATGATAGATAGATGATAGATAGATAGATAGATAGATAGATAGATAGATAGATAGATAGATAGATAGATAGATAGATAGATAGATGATAGATAGATAGATGATAGATAGATAGATAGATAGATAGATAGATAGATAGATAGATAGATAGATGATAGATAGATAGATGATAGAAAAATCCTTTATCTTTGTTTATCCAAAAAGCTGCAAATCGCATTTGTTACATTAATATTATGTAGAAAATGTATCTTATAAGGTTTCTCTCTGCAGAATATCAGGAGGGAAATCAATAAAATATCTAGTGAAGAAAAGATGAAACATATTCGTGAATCCAGAAGGCAGGAACAACTATTAAGAATAACATTTTAATTCTTGGCATGAGATTTTAAAACCCAACATACAAAGTTAATTCTCCTTTTAATACAATGTTTTTAGTATAGCAATACCTTTTCATTCAAGAACTGTGTACAAGCCCAGCCAGGTGTGGGTCAGCGATTGAGCATCAACCTAGGATCCAGGCGATCGTGGTTCGATTCCTGGTCAGGGTACACGCTCAGGTTGCTGGCTCAATCCCCAGTTGGGGGCGTGCAGGAGGCAGCTGATCAATGATGACTCTCTGATCATTGATATTTCTCTCTCTCTCTTCCTAACCCTTCCTCTCTCTGAAATCAATAAAGATATATTTAAAAAAAAAAAAAAGAACTGTGTACCTCATAGTAAATCTTAAATGTTCTCACCAAAAAAAAGGTAATTATGTGAGGTGATGGATGTGTTAACTGACTTTACTGTGGTAATCATTTCACAATTTAGATGTATATCAAATAATAACATTGTACATCTTAAATTTACAAAATGTTATATTTCAACTATAGCTCCATAAAACAGGAAAAAAAATTATGTACCTCAAAGCAAATGAAATTGGGGTTCAAGTAGACTGCAAGTCACTCGAAACATAAAGATGCCCTGTGACTATAAATTACTAAACTTCTAGCAATCTGTCTCTTTTCCTGACATTTGATTAAAGTTTTATCATATATTAATTATTGTTTTAAGCAAAGGCCCCGAATTTCACTGAGTTCACCAGCTCTAGCCGCCTACAAATATGTTTTGCTATAAATTACTGGCACTGTTTCTGTTGATATTCAGCATAATCAAACATTTGTAAGCATGCTGTCTTTTCAATCTGTTCAGCTGATGCACTTTACCTGATCTTTCATTAAAGTAATCAAAACACTTGCTGTGTCTCATCTAATGAATGTTGTATGTATGATTAAGTGCTTTCATTCATATTGCAAGTTTGATTTAATGTAATCTGCCTTTCAGACAGCCATTAGCCTAGCTCCTACGTGAATTCGATTAATTGCCTGAATTCTTCCAGATGTCCATTAAGCATTACAGGAATTTCTATGTAGAAACAGCAGGGACTGTCTAGCACAGAACCAAACAATGAAATGTTATATTGCTGCCATGACTTACAAAAAGCTGGATTCATTTTCATTAATAAAACATCTGTACTCCTGCACAGCTATGCATTGAGATGCATTTATTTTATATGTTTATTTCTCTTATACTGTAAATAGAAAGTTAAACAGAAGCACATTTACTGATATTAGGTAGGCCCAGGGTTTCGCAGATGCTGCTTGACAGAACAGCTCAATGTTTAAAGTCTACAGAAGGTACTAAAAAGAAAATAATTTATAAACATCTGTTTGAAACAGAATTAAAGAAAGTCTGAGATTACAGCAATATAAATAAAAGTATTAAAATTATATTCAAGACTTATTTTCAAAATGGTTTGATTGTTCCACATACTCCCAAGCCATTGGATCTCTTAAAGAGATCCAATGGCAAATGCAGGATGGCAAATGCAGGATGCTTTTTGGGATAGCTCATGTTGGGATGACCTAACAGTTGTCTTGAATAGCTTTCTTTTGGCTTTAGTTTTCTATTGTTAGTTCTTAAAAAGCAGGGAAAGAGGTAGCCTTGTGCAGCTCAGTGCATTCTACCACTTAATAAGTGCTACTTACCAATCATTTGGGAGACTTACCACAACTAATAACTGATACAAAAGGCAAGTTTCAAATGAAGCCAGTATTAGACAGGGGCAATTACATATTCTCTAATACAATATTAATCAAAAAATTAAGGGAGTACCACAAAAATTACTTTCTGTGTCTCTTTTACAAGGATCTACAAATTGATTTTACCACTTGAAGCTGAAAATTGTTCTTATGCCTACAAATTATGAAATAACTACTTTGTACCTATATATCATCCCTGCTATAAAGACATATAGTGTTTGAACTTTAAAACTAAAATGTTTACCCAGGCAGGTGTGGCTCAGTGTTTGAGTGTCGACCTGTGAACCAGCAGGTCACAGGGCACATGCTTGGGCTGTGGGCTTCATCCCAACTAGGGGGTGTGCAAGAGGCAGCCGATCAATGACTCTCATCAATTATGTTTCTTTTTCTCTCTCCCTCTCCCTTCCTCTCTCTGAAATAAATAAAAACATTTTTTTAAAAAACTCTAAAATGTTTTTTAGGAGATTAAAGATGGCAGTGGACTGAGTGGAAGTTACACTGACACTCTCTTGGGACCAAACTGGAATTACAACTAAAATGGAGAAAAACCATCCTGAATAATCAACTGCAACTGAAGACAAGCCGGAGAGCACCCTCATAGCCAAGGACAAAAGATGGAGACCCCATAGTCACTTGTAGGAAGTGTGGAGGCACGAGAGGGCTGGCTCAACTGCTGAAGGTCCAGAGGGATATCTCAGCTGGGGGGGTTCCCACTGAGGACTCAGGTGCTTAAACCCCAAGCTTGGCTTCCCAACCAAGAGCACCAGAACTGAGAAACTTGCCCACATAACATCTGGCTTTGAAAAGCGGCAGGGTTTCTGTCTGCCAGGGAGAGATGGCTGGAAATGCAGGCACCCTCTTAAAGAGACAACACACAAAGTTTTGTGTGCAGCCACTCATCTTGGGCTCCAGCAGAGGGAGGGCAGAGTGGACTGGAGCTGTGTGAGGAGAATCTAGAGTTGTGGGCTCTGGAGATAGAGCTCAGATGGCACCCCTCAGGATTCCTGTGCTGAGTCATCTCCCCATACTGCAGAGGCAGACATTTACTTTCTAAGCAGCTTTTGCCTGAGGGGGAAGCAGTTGCCCCACACTGCTGGAAAACCTCTTACCCTACCCCAGTGGAGTTTCTACAGCCTCAGGCTCATTAAGAGAATGAGATTAATCAGCCTACAGGCAGAGGCAGATTTCAGAGTGCTTTGAGTCTTTGCCTGATCTGCTTCTGGACCCAGGCCTTGGGAAAGCAGACTTTGGTGTGCATCTTGGTCCTGTCCAAATGCACCCAGCCCCAACAGAGGGGACCTCAAGCCATGAGTTGTTGATAGCTCCAAACAGGGTACTCAAGGCCAGTCACAAACAGTGTCTGACATTGGCCTGCACTAGAAACCCTCCAAAAAGACTGAGAGTCCTAGCAGGCCTACCTAATACATAGAAACAAACCCAAACAGACAGCCAAAATGGGGAGACAAAAAAAAAAAAAAAAGCCCCAAATGAAAGAACAAGAGAAATCTCCAGAAAAAGAGATAAATGAAATGAAGATAAACAACCTATCAGATAGAGAGTTCAGAATACTGATTATAAGGATGCTCAACAGCATGAGAAAAGATATGGAAAATATGAAGGAAATTAAGAATGACACAGCAGAAGTAAAGAATACATTGGAAGAAGCAGAATAGAGGAAGCTGAGGATCAGATCAGGAAATTAGAAGACAGGGTAGAAAAGAATCACTCAATCAGAGATCCAAAAAGAAAAAACAACTTAAAAACAGGAGGACAGTCTAAGGGAGCAGTGGGACAACATGAAATGTAACAATATTCACATCATAGGACTGCCAGAGGAGGTCGAAAATAAGCAAGGGTTAGAGATCCTGTTTAAAGAAATAATGGCAGAAATTTTCCCTAACCTGGAGAAGGAAAAAGTCACACAAGTTCAGGAGGCACAAAGAGTCCCAAGCAAGAAGAACCCAAAGAGGCCCACACCCAGACACATCATAATAAAAATGCCAAAATTTCAAGACAAAGAGAGAATCTTAAAGGCAGCTAGAAAATAGAAATCTGTTACCTACAAAGGAGCTCCCATAAGGCTGTCAGCTGACTTCTCATCAGAAATTCTACAGGCCAAAAGGGAATGGCATGAAGTATTCAAGGTAATGCAAAACAAGGATCTGAAACCAAGACTACTCTATCCAGCAAGACTATCCTTCAAAATAGATGGTGAAATAAAGAGCTTCCCAGACAAAAGAAAGACTAAAGGAGTTTATCACCACTAAACCAACATTGCAGGAAACAAAGGGATCAGAAGAAGAAGAAATAGAGAGAGAAACATAGGCATGAAGAATTAAAATGGTAATAAATAAGGACCTATTAATAATAACCTTAAGGAGTTTAAAGGAGAGATCAACAGCAATACAGTCATAGTCATGGACTTTAACACCCCACTAACTTCACTGGATAGATCTTCCAGACAAAAAGTCAACACAGAAACAGTGACTCTAAATGACACATTAGATCAGATGGATTTAATTGATATTTACAGAACATTTCACCCCAAAGCTGCAGAATATACATCCCTCTCAAGGGCACATGGGTCATTCTCAAAGATAGACCACATGTTAGGACACAAAACTAGTGTCTACAAGTTCAAAAAGATTGAAATCATATCAAGCATCTCAGATCACAAGGGCATGAAATTAGAAATCAACTACAGTAAAAACACTCAAACACATGGATGCTAAATAACATGTTATTAAACAATGAATGGATTACCAAGAAGATCAAGAAAGAAGTCGAAAACTTCCTGGAAACAAATGAAAATGAACACACAGCAACCCAAAATCTATGGGACACAGCAGAGCAGTCCTAAGAGGGAAGTCCATAGCACTACAGGCCTACCTCAAAAAGCAAGAAAAATCTTTAGTAAACTATCTAACCCTACAACTTAAAGAATTAGAAAGTTCTCCTGTGATGCCATTCAGACCAGGGTTTTTGTTTGCTGGGAGTTTTTTTTATTAATGCTTCGATTTCATCAGTTGTTATTTCCTATTCAGGTTTTCTGATTCTTCTTGATTCAGTTTTACATGATCTCACTCATATGTGGAATCTAATAAACAAAATAGACTGAGGAACAAAATAGATCCAGAGACATAGAAGCATGGAATAGACTGATGAATCTCAGTGGGAAGGCGGGGGTGGGAGAGTGGGTGGGGAGAGATTAATCAAAGAATTTATATGTATATATGCATAACCCATGGACACAGACGATAGTGTGGTGAAGGCCTGGGGAAGGGGCAGACGTGGGGTGGAGGGGATCAATGGGGGGAAAAGGAGGAATATCTGTAATACTTTCAACAATAAAGATAAAATTTTTAAAATAATAAAAAATGTTTTTTATCTTTTCACAATTAGACAAAATATGCAGACTTGGAGAGGAAAAATATAATTGTCTCATAATAAATGATACATGTAAATCATTAATTGTAATAGAAATTTCTAAAATAATTGAACTTAAAAATTTTAAGTTTTTAAAATTTTTAAATACCTTCTCTATTAGCAGTTTCTAGTTTATTGGGCCTTTTTTCAAAGTGGCCCTTTATGCCTGGCAGGTGTGGCTTGGTGGTTGAGCATCTACCCATGAACGAGGAGATCATGGTTCAATTTCTGGTCAGGGCACATGGCCAGGTTTTGAGTTCGATCCCTAGTAGGGAGCATGCAAGAGGCAGCTGATCAATGACTCTCTGTCATTATTGATGCTTGTATCTCTCTCTCCCTCTCCCTCCCTCTCTCTGAAATCAGTAAAAACATATTTTTAAAAAATAAATAAAGTGACCTTTATTACTTAGAAGTTTATTTTAATAATGAGGAAGTGAAATTATATTAGCTAAAAGAGGAAATCTCTTAGGATATGTGCCATGTTAATAAAATAAGACAAACAGGATTTCAAAGATAAAGCTTAATTAGGCAATATCTGCCTTGATCAAAGTTTATTAGAAACTTTTTAGAGAATAGAAAATCCTACAAAGGAAAATATTTGATAGTCTTCTTTTTTTTTTTTTTTCGTTTTTAAGAAGACTTGACTTGCGGTGGTAAACACACAATACAGTGTACAGGTGATGTGTTCTGGGATTGTGCACCTGAAACCTGTATAATTTTCTTAACCAGTGTCACCCCAATAAATTCAATAAAGAGGAAAAATAAAAGATACGTTTATGGCATTGTGGTAATGGTTCCACAGGTGTATATTTATTTCTAAATTCATCAAGTTGAATATATCGACCAGTTTTATGTCGATGTATGTACAGTTTTTGTATGTCAATCATACTTGATAAAGTGGGGTTTTTTAAAAAAGATTTTTTATTGTTAATTTTGTCTAAATCTAATACTCAAAATTTCATAAATAATAAGAAATAAATGCATGCAAAAATAGGAAAAGAACCTGAATAGACACCTTCTTTTTTTTAATTAAGTCTCTTTATCTTTATTGTTGAAAATATTACAGATGTCCCCTCTTTACCCCCATTGATCCCTTCCACCCCGCATCCACCCCACCCCTAGACCTCCCCCAGACCAATGTCTGTATCCATGGGTTATGCTTATAAACATATAAGTTCTTTGATTAATCTTTCCCCACTCACTCCCCTATGTCTACTTTCCCTCTGAGATCCTTCTGTCTGTTCCATGCTTTTATGTCTCTGGATCCATTTTGTTCATCAATTTATTTTGTTCATTAGATTCCACATATAAATGAGATCATGTGGTACTTGTCTTTCTCTGACAGGCTTATTTTACTTAGCATAATACTTTCTAGTTCCCTCCATGCTGTCCAAAGGGTAAAAGATCCTTCTTTTTCGTAGCTGTATAGTATTCCATGGTATAAATGTGCCACAGCTTTTTTTATCCACTCGTCGACTGATGGGCAATTGAGCAGTTTCCAGATCATAGCTATTGTAAATTGTGCTGCTATGAACATAGGGGTGCATAAGTTCTTTGTGATTGGTGTTTCAGGTTTCTTAGGATATATTCCTAGAAATGGGATCACTGAGTCAAATGGCAGGTCAATTTTTAATCTTTTGAGGAAACTCCATGCTGCTTTTCATAACGGCTGCACCAGTCTGCATTCCCACCAGCAGTTGCTAGGGTTCCCTTTCTCCACACCCTCACCAGCATTTGTTGTTTGTTGATTTGTTGATGGAGCCATTCTGACAGGTTTGAAATGATACCTCATTGTGGTTTTAATTTGCCTCTCTCTAATGATTAGGGACATTGAGCATTTTTTCATATGTCTCTTAGTCATTTGTATGTCCTCTTTGGAGAAATGTCTATTTAGTTCCTTTGCCCATTTTTTAATTGGATTGTTTGTCTTTTTTCTGCTAAGTTGCATGAGTTCCTTATATATTTTGGATATTAACCCTTTATCAGATGTGTCATTGGCAAATATGTTCTCCCATACAGTGGGCTTCCTTTTTGTTTTGTTGATGGTTTCTTTTGCTGTGCAGAAGCCTCTTAGTTTGATGTAGTCCCATTTGTTTATTTTTTTCTTTTGTTTCTCTTGCCCTAGGAGATGTATCTGTGAAAATTCCACTACATGAGATGTCTGTGACTTCACTGCTTATGTTGTCTTCCAGGATTTTTATGGTTTTATGACTTACATTTAAGTCTTTTATCCATTTTGAGTTTATTTTTGTGTATGGTGAAAGTCGGTGGTCTAGTTTCATTTTTTTGCATGTATCTGTCCAATTTTCCCAGCACCACTTATTGAAGAGACTGTCTTTACTCCATTGTATGTTCTTGCCTCCTTTGTCAAATATTAATTGAGCATAAAGGCTTGGGTCTATTTCTGGGTTCTCTTTCTGATCCACTGATCTATATGTCTGTTCTTGTGCCAGAACCAGACTGTTTTGATTTCAATGGCTTTTTAGTATAACTTGGTATCTGGTATTGTGATTCTTCCAACTTTGTTCTTCAATAGTTAGATAGTCTTCTTATTGGCTTTGGTGCTAAAATTTAGACTTAAAAATACAAAGTTTTAAAAATATTTGAGTCAACGTTCGTTTTCACAGTCATTCATCAAAAATTCATTGAACACCTACTATAGAAATGAAAAGACATATAAGCCACAGTCCCTGCACTCACAAGGGAAAGAAAACATGTAAGTACTTTACATGACAAGTACCATCTTGAAGTTGTTCAAAGTCCTATGACAACATAAAAGTGAGAGTGTTTCTCTCACTTTTCTCAAGCTTCACAGAGGAGTTAACATTTGAGCTTCACCTTGCAAGATAAGTAAGAGTAAGGCATTCAAAATAAAGGGATGGGTGGGGAGCAACAGAGTGTCCGAGGCACCAAGAATAGTGCATGCTATGAAGGGGAGCATTTGCTCCCCACTCCTATGTTTTCTTGAATGTCAAGGGATATCCATTAGAGTGACATTCCTGGACTCCATCCTCCCTCGTTCTTCCTCTGGGAAAGGGGGGTGACTTTATTTGACTGTGAGTTAGGAACCAAAAACTTGGTAGTCTTAGCTCAGCCACCTTCTCCTCCTTCCTCTTTCTGATGAACATTATTTGCCCTTGTCCTTACTTAAGCTTATAAGAAATTGGTTGTTCCTGAGACAAAAGGCCAGTACTGTAGTTATCCAATTCTTCCTGGGACCAGGGGGGAAAGTGTGTCTGATTTTTGGAGTTCAGACTCAAGAAGCCCCTTATTTTCCACATCTAAGCCACATTCTCCAATCTAGCCAGCATTAGTAATAAAAGTGATAGTTTGCTTTCAAACTGCTTCCTTTATTTTTTTCAGTTGATTTGGAACTCAGGCCAGGAATTGGGATGCTATTTATTGTCCCTCACACACGAAAAAACTCAATCTTCAAGACATGTACATTTTGTACAGCTAAGGAAACCATCAGCAAAATGAAAAGACAACTTACTGAATACAAGAGATTTGTGAATGATAGATCTGATAAGTGGTTAATATCCAAAATATATAAGGAACTCATACAACTTAACACCAATAAAAACAATTCAATTTAAAAATGGGAAGAGTGCCTGGCCAGGTGGCTCAGTTGGTTGGAGCGTCACTGCCTTTTTCTCCACATGCTTGCCAGCACTTACTGTTTGTTGATTTAATGATGATAGCCATTCTGACAGGTATGAGGTGATATCTTATTGTGGTTTTAATTTGCATTTCTCTGAAGATTAGTGATGTTGAGCACCTTTTCATATGTCTGTTGGCCATCCGCCTACATGTTTTCTTGGGAAACATGTCTATTCAGGTCCTTTGATCATTTTTTTTAATAGTCACCTGAGGATATGTTTTATTAATTTTTTAGAGAATGGGGAAAGGGGAGAGAGAAGGGGAGAGAGAAACATCAATCAGTTGCCTCCTGTATGCGTCCCAAGGGGGATTGAGCCCACAACCTACGTATGTACCTTGTCAGGGAATCGAACCTGAAAACTTTTCAGTATATGGAGCCATTCCCTCCACTTTCCAATGAACCTGACAGGCATCTCCCCCTCAAGGGAGATCCACTAACCCACCCTCAGAGCTCCCAACAGCCCCACCCTCACGACTTCTGGTGATCCCACCCTGCCAAGGTTTGGGAAGACGGGTGGGGTCCACTACTCCTACCTTCTCCCAGCCTGACCAGTACCTCCCCCTCACAGGAGATCCACTAGCCCCACACTCTCGACTCCTGGCAGCCCTGCCCTGCTGAGCTCTGTCTCCCAGCACAATCTTGGATGGACTGAGTAGTGTGGCTCTAGGACTGGGGCCATTTTTGCCTTGCATGCCCAACTAGTACAGAGCCCTCCTTTCACATGGCCAAATCTTTATCTGTTTGGGCCTGATAAACTGCTGGCCTCACCCTGTGACTCTGTGAGACATCACCCCACTACAAAGGTCTGCGGGCACCCAGCAGGTGGCAGCTAGACTTGGTATACCCTGAGATATTTGCTGAGTGGCCTCAGACCCAGCAGTATCACTGAGTTTGGACCTGTATCAGTCTGATGAACACCATCTGCCTTTACCTGATGACTCACTGAGAAACCTACTTCATGCAACTCGAGTACAGCCAGAGGCTCTTTCAGTGTCTGAGCCTAATAGACAGCTGACAGATGGATGTGGATCTCAGGATGTGTTGGGCCTTTTGCTGACCTGCTCCTGGGTTCAGTGCTGAGGAAGCCAGTTTTGGTGTGCATCTTGGTCCTTACATGTACACCCAGGTCTAGCAGAGGCAGCCACAAACTATGGATTTCTTTGTAGCTCCAAACAGGTTGCTGAAGACCAGTCACAGGCAGCATCTGACATTGGCCTGTAACAGAGACCCTCACAAGAAGCCCCAGAAAAACACACCCAGTGCCCAGCTTCAGAAAACACCAGAGCAGGATCCAATTAGCTTCACAAGTGATATATTCAAAAGATCTTGGTAGGCAGCAGATTCTGCTGGGGCGAATTCTGCTTCCTGTGATCAGCACCTGCCCAGCAGCTTGTATACTGTGCTACAGGTTGACACTCACAGTCAACCAGCCTGAGAACCCCACACATAAACGAGCCAATAGCAATTAAACTTCAATTATAATAGGAGGGCCCACATAACCCACACAAGGAACATTCCTGGAACACCAGCTCAGGTGATCAAGGAGACTGTGCCACTGGGTCCCACAATACACATACTATATAAAGGCCACCCTACCAAGAATGGAAGTCATAGCAGACCTACCTAATACACAAAAACAAACAAAAAGAGTCAGCCAAAATGGGAAGACAAAGAAACATGTCCCAAATGAAACAACAGGAGAAATCTCCAGAAAAAGAGCTAAATGAAATGGAGGCGAGCAATTTACCAGTTATAGAGTTTAAAAAATGGTTATAAGGATGCTCAAGGAACAGAATTTAAAAAAAAAAAAAAAGGATAACAAGCACAAAAAAGGACATAGAAGCCATTAAAAAAAAAAAAAACAGAAATGAATACAATATCTGAAATGAAGAATACACTGGAACAAATGAACAGTAGCTTGGATGAAGCAGAGGACCAAATCAATGATTTGGAAGACAAGGTAGTAGAAAACAATCATAGTAACAAAAAAATATAGAACTTAAAAAGTTAGGATAGCTTAAGGGACCTTTGGGACAACACGAAGTGTAATAACATCTGCATCATAGGGGTACCAGAAGAAGAGAGAAAGGAAGGGATCAAGAACCTATTTGAAGAAATAATAACTGAAAAATTCCCTAACAAGTTGAGAAAGCACAGAGTTTCAAACAATACGAACCCAAAAAGGCCCACATTAAGCCACATCATAGTTAAAATGTCAAAGGTTAGCCCGGCAAGGCGTGGCTCAGCAGTTGAGCATCGACCTAGGATCCAGGCGATCGGGGTTCGATTCCCGGTCAGGGTACATGCCCGGGTTGCAGGCTCAATCAATGGCTCTCTCATCATTGATGTTTCTATCTCTCTCTCTCCCTCTCCTTTCCTCTCTCTGAAACCAATAAAGATATTTTTTTTTTAAAAAAATGTCAAAGGTTAAAGACAAAGAGAGAATTTTAAAAGCAGCAAAAGAAAAACAGTTAGTTACCTACAAGGGAGCTCCCATAAGACTGTCAGCTGATTTCTCAACAGAAATATTTCAGGCCAGAAGGGATTGGTATGATATATTCAAAGTGATGAAAAGCAAGAACCTACAACCAAGATTACTTTACCCAGCAAGGTTATCATTTAAAATTGAAGGAAAAATAAATATCTTCCCAGATAAGAAAAAGCTGAAGGAGTTCAATACCACCAAACCATTATCACAGGAAATGTTAAAGTATCTTCTTGAAGAAGAAGAGGAAGAAGAAGAAAAAGAAGAGGAGGAGGGGGAGGAGGGAGAACAACAACAGAGGAACATAGTTATAAAAAATAAAATGGTGCCCTGGCTCATGTTGCTCAGTGGTTAGAGCATTGGCCTGCAAACTGAAGAGTAGTGGGAAAACATGGACGGACTTGGAGAGTATTATGCTAAGTGAAATAAGCCAGTGAGAGAAAGGCAAATACCATATGATTTCACTTATATGTGGAGTCTGATGAACAAAATAAACAAACAAAATAGAAACAGACTCATAGGTAGAGAACAGACTAACGGCTGTTAGAAGGGAGGGGTGTTGGAGACTGGGTGAAAAAGGTGAAAGGATTAAGAAAAAAAACCCTCATAGAGACAGATGATGATTACCAGAGGGAAAGAGGGGTGAGGAGAGGTAGAAGAGGGTAACAGGCAGGATAAATGATGATGGAAGGAGATTTTACTTTGAGTGGTGAACACACAATATAATATACAGATGATATATTATAGAATTGTACACCTGAAACCCATATAATTTTATTAACCAATGTCACCCCAATAAATTCAATAAAATTTTAAAAGAAGGTAACAGAGCTGACTAAATTACTATTTGTTTCAATATTTGTGATGGACAGCTAAATCTAAGAACTTTTCCTAGGTGTGTAAATGAATGTTACCAATACTCCTGTACCCTGTTCACAACAAATATGAGGAGGAAGTTCCTTAGCTTCAGAGCTAAAGAAATATTAATAAATATTGTGAATCTCCAACTAATTAAAAATGAAATGCAGCCAGCTAAGCTCCAGCCATTTTTAATTTACAATATTGCTTTGCTTCAGAGGCAAATGTGGACAAGTCACAACTTCTTTTGATGCCTGAGGGATTGAAGAAATTAAATCAGCAGGATTGGCTATTGATGTTTTCTAGCAAATGTTTTGAAATCTCTGCCTTTCATCCATCTTGCAGGAAAACAGGATTGCTTTGTGAGCCTTCAAAGATATTAATTCCTTTAATAAATCCTTATTTGTATGAACTTCCAATGGTTAGGTTTCTGTAGCAATCTCTACATCAAGGGTAAATGTTGCCTGCAGGCAGACTCCCAATTTTTGTCCAAGTATCATCACTCTTAGTCTGAAACTAGGGCTAACCAACACTACAACAGATTAAAACCACCTTCTTTTCTGTTCAGCCTCTTTTCACAAGATTTCTTTGTTATATTATTTGCAAGGCAAATTTCAGACAGGCTGTTTGCTTTCCTGGTGATCAGCACTTAATGAGATAAAGCACAAACATAAGCAGTGACTGTCCCAGTTCTGTGCTTTGAGCCCCGCCCCTCTAACCAATGTGATAAAAGATGAAGAGCAACTTGAGAGTCTAAAAATATACTGATTATTTGTCATATAGTAAACCAATTAGAGCTCCATCCAATAAAAACAAAAGTTGAGTATAGTAAGTTAAAACATAAATTCTCAGAGATAATACCACATGTACATGCATGAAAGGTGGGTTTGAGGGGGTAGGAAAGCTGACCTTGTTGTGAATATTCCATGTGGAGTGTCTATTTTCTCCAATAATTTTTACCATAGTGATTATACAAAGAGAGTAGAAGTGAGAAGATAGCAACAAAACTGTCAAGTGACCCTCTTGCATTCTTTCAGGGGGTTTCTCTTTTTAAAGGAAGCATTTGTGACATTGGTTTAAACTGTTGCTCTGAAGCATTCTCTTTTAAATTCCTGCTTAATGGAGTAACTAGTAATGTGTGTTGGCTGCTAACAAAGTCTAAAATTTTCTCTCTCTCTCTTTTTTTTTTTTTTTTGTCTAAGCCAGTAGAGAAATAGAATGATAAACAGACTGGATCTTGTAGGAGAAAGAGAGAAGCTAAATAGTGATCAATAAATGGGCCCCCTTTCCCCCTAGAGACTAAACTAACGAGGGAGGGTCTAGATAGCTTTTGACAATAGAAAGGGAGATAGGCAGTGTTAGGAAGGCTTTGAGGAACAGTTTGAGGGTCTGCAAATCAGTAGGGCCCAGCATCTCTTTTCCATGAAGTATCTTTATCATTCTTAAATTAATGATTTACTTTAGACTGATATTTCCTAAAAGTTAAAAGTCCTAAGCAGACCCTTACATAAATAAAAAATACTATTGGTCATGGAACTATATATTTAGAAGTACATTTTATTGGGGGGTTTTCCTAGTAGCATATAATAGTGAAAAATTGAACATTACATTAAACACTTTAAATATATACATAATAAGTACACAATTAGAAAAACGGATTCAGATGTGTACATTACTGTTGTCAAAATTAATCATTTATTAACTTTAAGTAGCATGTTCTGCCTTTATTGAAGCAAAATACTTAAGAATAGCCTGGCCAGGGTGGCTCAGTTGGTTTGAGCGTCATCCCGGACACCAGAAAGTTTGGAAGTTCAATTCTCAGTCAGGGCACATGCCTAGGTTGCAGGTCCAATCCCCACCCAGGTTGGGGGCACATGCAAGAGGCAATCAATCGATGTGTCTCACAACAATGTTTCTTTCTTTCTCCCTCTCTCTCCCCCACCCCCCCAAATAGCAATGGGAAAAAAATTCTCCGGTGAGGATTAACAAAAAAGCAAACAAACAAAAAAACAAAGAGTATAAATAAACTGGACAAATAAGTAGGTCTCAAACCACTCCAGAAACAGAGTCACTACAGAAATTAGAGGTGCTTTATAAACCAAAAGTTCTTGAGTATCAAATACTAATGGTGATGATGTCAGCAAAATGGTGGAGTAGGAAGTTCCAGGCTCTTGCTCCCTCAATACCTAAAAATCGGTGTGTTTCTATAGAACTGTAATGAACAATTCTGAAAACAAATTCAGAAAGCAATTACTTGCAAGGGAATAGAGGGATCATACCTCAACATAATAAAGGTCACATATGACTAACCCACAGCCAACATCATACTCAAATGGACAGACATACTTTATGGAAGTTCCAGAGGGAAAATAGAAAGGGGCAGAAAGATTATTTAAAGAAATAATGGCAGAAAACTTCCTGAATATGATAAAAGACACACACACACACACACACACACACACAGAACATCCATTGAAAAACAAGAAAAATTGTGAGAATCAACTTTGTCAGAACTCTGGAAAACAGTCAAAGATTTACAACAGCCAAATGACCACTCAATCAAGAAAAATACATCTCACCCTGGCCTGTGTGGCTCTGTTGGTTGAGCATTGTCCTATGCACCAAAAGGTTGCCAATGTGATTCCTGATCAGGGTACATGCCCAGGTTGCAGGTTCAGTCCTGGTACAGGAGGCAACCAATCGATGTTTTGATCTCACATCGATGTTTCTCTCTCTCTCCCTCTCCCTTCCCCTCTGAAATAAAAAAATGCATTTTTTTAATTTAAAAAGACAACTCGAAAATCGCAGAAAAGCTTTGTGGTGTTTTTACTTGCTCTTGCCTCATCTCCAACCCTGGAGTCATGAGAGTATTAGAACAGCAGCAGCCGGTGTTCCTAGCTGGACTCTAATGCTTTGTTCTGGAGGTAGCAGAGCAGACCTTACTTGTAAATTATCATATATATCTATTCTAACCTGTGAGAGGTTACTGGAAGGACTGCTTCAAGTGCTTGTCTCTAGACTAACTTAGAACTTAGGCTAGAAAACCTGAATGCATTGTTCAAAAGAGCCACAAGGCTGACTAACAACCCACAGATGCCTGGGGTAAAAAATTAAGATTCAGATACACAAAAGAACACCTGAGACCTGGAAGGAAAAGCTGAGGGAGAGTCTTTGGGAAATTAGGACATTCAAAAGCATCCATGTACACAGGAATATTGAGGGGAACTTAGAGAGCCACACACATGTCCAGGGCAAGACACATGCTCAGAAAGACTAGAGAGGACCCTAAGTTTTCATCTAAGAATGATTCCTAAGCTCAATACAAGCCTGAATAAGTGTTGGAGTGCCCCAGCACAGAGCCAATCTGCAAAAACAGGGATAGGTGGTTGGTGATTTTTTTGTGTTTGTTTGTTTTTTCTGTCTCTTTAAGAGGAGGAGCGGGGAGGTTGTTTTTATTTTCTTTTATTTTTTTTTATTTTTTATTTTACCTCCTGGCCTTCAAGGAATTCTATGAAGGAACAGGGACTTCAAGGACCACAAATGACAAGATATACAGTCTTCCCGAAATATTTTGGAAAAGTCACTAAACAATAGACTACTACAGTCTTCGATAATAAAAAATAAAAAACAGCAAACCCTGAAGAAGAAAGAGAATCTGATTTCAGAGTTGCCCTAGACTGTTTTGCTCAGTGGTTAGAGTGTCGGCCTGCAGTTTGAAGAGTCCTGGGTTCAATTCTGGCCAAAGGCACGTATTTCAGTTGCAGGCTCAATCTTAGGCCCAGGTGAGGGCACGTGTGAGAGGCAACCAATCGATATGTCTCTTTCACATGGATGTTTCTCTTTCTCTCTCTCTCCCTCCCACTCTCTCTGAAAAGCAATGGAAAAAATATCCCCAGGTGAGGATTAAAAAAAAAAAAGATTTATATTTGATTTCCAGAGTTATCACTATTATAATATTCAAATGTCCAGTTTTCAATAAACATCACAAATTATACAAAGAAACAGGAAAGCATGGCCCACTCAAGTGCCCAAAACCATCTTTGAGGAAGCCCAGGTATTGGACTTCCTAGACAAAAACCTTAAAACAACTCTTAAATATACTCAAATTGCTAAAGGAAAACATGGATAAAGAACTAAAGGAAATCAGGAAAACATTGTATGAACAAACTGATATTATTAATAAAGATATAGAAAGTATAAAAAAAAACAAAGATAAATTCTGGAACTGAAAAGTACAATGACTGAAGTAAAAAATTTACTGAAAGGATTAAATAGCAGATTTGAGCAGACAAAAGAAAAAAATAGTGAACTTGAAAATAGATTACTCAAATTACCAGTTTGAGGAGCAGAAAGAAAAAAATGAAGAAAACTGAACAGAGTCTAAGGGATGTATGGGATGCCACCAAATGGACAGACATACTTTATGGAAGTTCCAAAGGGAAAATAGAAAGGGGCAGAAAGATTATTTAAAGAAATAATGGCAGAAAACTTCCTGAATATGATAAAAGACAAACACACACACACACACACACACACACACACAGAACATCCAGGACCTGATGGCTTCACTAGTGAATTCTACCAAATATTTAAAGAATTAACACTAGTTCTTCTCAAACCCTTCTAAAATCTTCAAATTCATTCTACAAGGCCATCATTATCTTGATATTAAAGCCAGATACAAACATAACAAGAAAAGAAAAACCACAGGCCAAAATTCCTTATGAATGTAGATGCAAAATCTTAAACAAAACACAAGAAACCTAATTAAACAGCACATTGGCCATTACAAAATAGTCATGTGGATATAAAGTACAGCATAGGGAATATGTCAACAATAATAACTATGCATGGTGCCAGTAGGTATATTACACTTGTTGCGGGGGTCACTTTGTAAATTATATAAATGTTTAACCACTATGCTATGCACCTGAAACTAACATAACATTAAATGTCGACTGTTATTTTTTAAAACTAGGAATAGAAGGGAATTTCTTCAACATCATAAAGGGCATTTATGAAAACCCATGGCTACCATCATACTCAGTGGTGAAAAACAATGCTTTCTCCTTAAGATTAGGAACAAGACAATGTCCTCTTTCACCAAAACTATTCAACATTGTACTAGAAGCTTTAGCTAGAACAATTAGGCAAAAAGAGAAGCAAAAGACACCCAGATTGGAAAGAAATAAAATGATCTGTATTAGCAAATAATATACTCCCATGTGTAGAAAATCCCCCCAAAAAACAAAAGAAAGCTACTAGAGCTAATAAAGGAATTCAGCAATTTGCAAAGTATAAGATCAATACCTAAAAATCTGTGTGTTTCTATAGAACTGTAATGAACAATTCTGAAAGCAAATTAAGAAAGCAATTAATTGCAAGGGAATAGAGGGATCATACCTCAACATAATAAAGTTCACATATGACTAACCCACAGCCAACATCATACTCAATGGGCAAAAAGTAAAAGTATTTCCCTTAAGATCAAGAACAAGACAGGAATGTTCACTTTCACTATTCTTATTCAGCATAGTATAGGAAGTCCTAGCCACAGCATTCAGACAATAAGAAGAAATAAAAGACATCCAAATTGAAAAGAAAAAAGTAAAAATGTCACTATTTTCAGATAACATGATACTGTATATACACAACCCTAAAAGATTCCACACAAAAAAACTGATAAATAAATTCAGTAAAGTAGTAGGAGACAAAATAAATATCTAGAAATTAGTTGCATTTTTAAACACCAATAATGAACTATCAGAAAGGGACACTAAAAAAACAATTCCATTTACAATTACATCAGAAAAAAATAACACACCTAGGAATAAATTTAACCAAGGATATTAAAGACCTGTACTTGGAAAATTATAAGACACTGAAGAAAGAAATGAAGAAGATACAAATAAGTGAAGGCATATACCATGTTCATGGATAGGAAGAAATAACATCATTAAAATGTCCATACTACCCAAAGATTCAATGCAATTCCTATCAAGCCTAACAATGGTGTATTTCACAGAACTAGAACAAATATTCCAAAAATTTACATGAAACCACAAAAGACCCTGAATAACAACAGCAGTCTTGACAAAGAATAACAAAGTTGGAGGAATCATGCTGCTTGATATCAAACTGTACTACAAGGCCATAGTAAGCAAAACAACATGGTAGTGGCATAAAAACAGATATATGGATCAATGGAACAGAATAGAGAACCCAGAAATAAACCCACCCCATTATGGTCAATTAATATTTGACAGGAAGTAAGAACATACAATGAGGTAAAAATAGCATATTCAATAAATGGTATTGAGAAAATTGGACAAATACAAGCAAAAAAAAAAAAAAAAGAAAGAAACAAGACCACCTTCTTACAATATACACAAGAATAAACTCAAAATGTATCAAATGCTTAAATGTAAATCATGAAACCATAAAAATTCTAGAAGAAAACATATACAGTAAAATATCAGACATTTCTCGTAGTAATATTTTTACTGATATATCTCCTCGGGCAAGGGAAACAAAAGAAAAAATAAACAAATGGGACTATATCAAACTAAAAAGTTTTTGCACAGCAAAGGAAACCATCAACAAAACAAAAAGACAACCCACTGAATGGGAGAACATATTTGCCAGTGATACATCTGATAAGGGGTTAATATCCAAAATTTATAAATAGCTTATACAACTCAACAACAACAACAAAAAAACAAACAATCCAAATTTTAAAAAATGAGCAAAGGGCTTGGCCAGCTTGGCTCAGTGGTTGAGCCTCGGCCTACAAACCAGGAGGTCATGGTTTGGTTCCCATGCCTGGGTTGCAGGTTCCAAACCCAGGGGAGAAGGCAGGAGGCAGCTGATCAATGACTCTCATCATTGATGTTTCTACCTCTCTCTCCCTCTCCCTTCCTCTCTCTGAAACCAATAAAAAGAAACTTTTTTTTTTTTTAATGGGCAAAGAACCTGAATAGACACTTCTCCAAAGAGAACATATAGATGGCCAATAGACTGTGAAAAGATGCTCACCATCACTAATCATCAGAGAGATGCAAATTAAAACCACAATGAGATATCATCTCACACCTGTGAGAATGTTTGCCATCAACAAATCAACAAATGACAAGTGCTAGTAAGGATGTGGAGAAAAGGGAACATTACTACACTGCTGGTGGGAATGCAGAATGGTGCAGCGACTATGGAAAACAGTATAGAAGTTCCTCAAAAAAATTAAGAGTGGAACTGCCATTTGACTCACAGATCCCACTTCTAGGAATATATCCTTAGACTCCCGAAACACCTATCGGAAAGAACATATCACCCCTATGTTCATAGCAGCACTATTTACAATAGCTAAGATCTGGAAACAGCCCAAGTGCCCATCAGCAGATGAGTGCATAAAAAAAGCTGTGGTACATTTACACAATGGAACACTATGTAGCTGTAAAAAAAAAGAAGAAACTCTTACCCTTTGGAACAGCATGAATGGACCTGGAAAGTATTATGCTAAGCAAAATAAGCCAGGCAGAGAAAGGCAAATATCATATGATCTCACTTATATGTGGAATTTAAGGAACAAAATAAACTGATGAACAAGATAAGACCACAGACACGGAAGCATGAAATAGATGGACAGATCTCAGAGGGAAGGTGGGAATGAGTATGGGAAGAGATTAACCAAAGAACTTATAAGCATATTTGCATAGCCCATGGACACAGACAATAAACAGGTGAAAGCCGGGGGGGGGGGGGGGGGATGGGTGGAGGGGGGCAAAAGGAAAAATTGGAGACATCTGTAATACTCTCAACAGTAAAATAAATTAAATCAAACAAATAAAAAAACCCATAATGAGATACCGCCTCACACCTGCCAGAATGGCTGTTATCAATAAATCAACAAACAACAAGTGTTGGCCAGGATTTGGAGAAAAGGGAACCCTCATGCACTGTTGGTGGGGATGCAGACTGGTGCAGCCACTGTGGAAAGCAGTATGGAGTTTCCTCAAAAAATGTTAAATGGAACTGCCTTATAACCCATCAGTTCCACTTCTGGGAATATATCTGAAGAAACCTGAAACACTAATTCGAAAGAATATATGAATTCCTCTGTTCACTGTCGCACTATTTACAATAGTCAAAATTTGTAAGCACACCAAGTGTCCATCAGTAGACGAGTGGATAAAAAAAGCTTTGGTACAAAAGGCAAGTATCACATGATCTCACTTATATGTGGAACCTAATGAACAAAATAAACTGATGAATGAAATAGATCCAGAGACTTGGAAGCATGGAACAGACTGACGAATCTCAGAGGGAAGGGTGAAGGCAGGGTGGGAAGAGATTAACCAAAGAACTTATATACATATATGCATAGCCCAGGGATACAGACAATAGAGTAGTGAATGCCTGGGCGGGAGGAGGCTGAAGGGGGGCGGGGACAGGTCAGTTGGAGGGGAAAAAGGACATTTGTAATACTTTCAACAATAAAGATAAATTTTTTAAAAAAGCTTTGATACATTTACACCATGGAATACTACTGGGCTGTAAAAAAGAAGGAAATCTTACCCTTTGTGACATCATGGATGGACCTGGAGGAAGCATTATGCTAAGTGAAATAGGCCAGTCAGAGAAAGACAAGTACCATATGATTTTACTCATGTGTGGAATCTAACAAGCAAAAGAGAGACAGACTCATAGCAGGCTGTTAGCTGTCGGGGGGGGAGGGGCCTGGGGAAGGTGGAGGGATTGAGCGAAAAAGAAAAAAAAAAGAGAAAAAACTCACAAACATGGACAACAGTGTGGTGATTACCAGAAGGAAAGGGGGGGTGGAGGGAGGTAGGAGAGGGTAAAGGGGGCATTAATGGTGATGAAAGTAGGCTTGACTTAGTGTGGTAAACACACAATACAATATACAGATGATGTACTGTAGAATTGCATGCCTGAAACCTATATAACTTTCTTAACCAATGTCACTCCATTAAATTCAATAAAAAATAATTTTTTTAAAAAGCTGGATTTCCACATGCAAAAGAATGAAGTTTGACCTTTATCTAACACCATATACAAAAATTAACTCAGAGTGGATCAATTATCTAAAAAATATAAAAGCTAAAATCATAAAAGTCTTACCAAAAAACATTGAAATAAACTTTCATGACCTTGCATTTGGCAATGACATCAAAAGCATGACCAACAAAAGAAAAAATATAGGACTTCATCAAAATTTAAAACTTTTGTGCATCAAAATACATTATCAAGAAAGTAAAAAGACAACTTACAGCATGGTAGAAAATATTTGTAAGTCATTTATCTGATAGGATTTATTGCCCAGAATGCATGAAGAACTCTTACAAGTCAACGATAAAAAATCTTAATTAAAAAATGAGCAAAAATCAAAGCAACGTTACTTCACTGATGACTTGCATACACTTTTCTGTTTTTGTTGATCTTTTAAAAAGTATTCAATATACAACACAAAGTTAAAAAGAAAAAATTTTAAATGGGCAAAAAACTTGAATAGATGTTTTCCCAAAGATATACAGATGGCAGATGAACACATGAAAAGAAACTCAACATCACTAGTCATTAGAGAAATGCAAGGATTAACCACATTGAAATGCCATTTCATACCTACTAGACGGCTATAATTTTTGAAATGGGAAATAACAAATTTTAGTGGAAAATTAGAAAAGTTGGAGCTCTTGTGCACTGGTAGTGGAAATGTAAAATGGTGCAGCTGCTTTGCTAAACAATTTGACAGTCCCTCAGAAAGCTAGATATGCAATTACCATATGATCCAACAATTCCACTCCTAGGGATATACCCAAAAGGATTGAAAACTAGGATCCAAATAGATACTTGTACACCAGTGATCACTGCACATTATTCACAATAGCCAAAAGGTGGAAACAACCCAAGTTTTATGAATAGATGAGGGGATAAATAAAATGCGGTATATTCATACAGTGGAACATTATTCAGCTTTAAAAAAGAATGAAGCTCTGACACACACTCCAACACGGATGAACCTTGAAAACATGCTAAGTAAAATAAGCTGACACAAAATACCAGCCAAGAGGTACGTAAAAAGGTGCTCAACATCACTGATCATCAGGGAAATGCAAATCGAGTCCACAGTGAGATATCATCTCAAACCTGTTAGAATGGCTGTCATCAAGACAAGAGATAACAAGTATTGGTGAGATGGGCAGAAAAGAAACCCCCCTGCACTATTGGTAGGATTGTAAATTAGAATATGGAGAATTTCCATATGGAAAACAATATGGAAGTTCTACAAAAAATTTTAAATAGAAGTACTATGTGATCCAGCAATCCCACTTCTGGGTATACAGGGGTGGGCAAAATTAGGTTAATAATAATAAATAATACAATGAATAAATAAATAATAATACAAGAATAAACTGTGTTTCACTACTTTTGCCCACCTCTGTATATCCAAAGGGAAGAAAATCACTATCTCAAAGAGATACCTGCACCCCAGTATTCACTGCTACATTATTTCCAATAGCCAAGACATGGAAACAACCTAAGTGTCAATAGACAGATGAATGGATAAAGGAAATGTCATACACACACACACACACACACACACACACACATACACACACAAAACACAGTGGAATATTACTCAGCCATAAAAAGGAAGGAAATCCTACCATTTGCAACAACATTGATGGAATTTAGGGCATTATGCTAAGTGAAACAAGTCAGATAGAGAAAGACAAATATTGTATGATCTCGCTTATATGTGGAAACTAAAAGAACCAAACTCATAGAAACAGAAGTCAGATTTGCAGTTTCCAGAGGCAGGAGGTGGGGAGTGAGGGATATGGGTAAAGGGAGTCAAAAGGTACAAACTTCCAGTTTTAAGATAAATAAGTACAGCATGGTGACATTAATTGACAATACTGTATTGTATATTTGAAAGTTGCTAAGAGAGGCTCAGCCAGTGTGGCTTAGTGGTTGAGCTTCGTCTTATGAACCAGGAGATCATAGTTTGATTCCTGGTCAGGGCACATGCCTGGGTTTCAGGCTCGAGCCCCAGTGGGGGGCGTGCAGGAGGCAGCTGATCAATGACTCTCTCTCTCTCTCTCTCTCTCTCTCTCTCATCATTGATGTTTCTCTCTCTCTCCCTCTCCCTTTCTCTCTCTGAAGTTAATAAAAACATATTTTTTTTAAATTTGCTAAGAGAGTAAATCTTAAAAGTTCTCATCACAAGGAAAAAAACGTGTAACTGTGAGGTGATGGATATTAACTAAACTTATTGTGATCATCATTTTGCAATATACACGTATATCGAATCATTATGTAGTATATCTTAAACTTATAGTGTTATATGTCAATTATATCTCAATAAAACTGGGGGGGGGGGGTGAGATCCTTTCCAAATGTTACCTAGTTGACCCAGCCCTATTATTAAAATCTCTCTTTTTTGCCCCAAATATGGGGGGGGGCTGGATCTAGAATAGGCAAATTTATGGAGACAGAAAATAGACTAGAGGTTACTAGGAGCAGGATGGAGTGGAAAACAAAGAGTTATTGCTTAGTGGTTATAGTTTCTATGTGGGGTGATTTTTAAGTTTTGGGAATGGTGGTGATGGTTGCACACATTGTTAATGTAATTAATGTCACTGAATTTTACACTTAAAATGCTTAAAATGGCAGATTTATGTTATATGTATATGTATTTTAGTACTATAAAAAGGAAAGAGAAAAGCTAATGGCTGTCATTCAGGATAGTGCTTTCCTATCTGTAGGGAAGGGGACACAACTGGGAAGAGGTACTAGGGGTTCGTTGCTATTGTTCTGTTTATTAACTGTATGAGGAGTACATGCATATTTTAGCACATTTTTATACTTTTTATTATATATTGATAATAAAATAATTTTATTACATATTTATAATAAAAGCAGGGTATTATAGAAGCACATAGTTGGTGTACTGAAGCCCAAAGAAATAATCAGATAATGGTTCCCAGAGAAGTGTAGACACAGCATACAGCACTATATAGTAAGTTCAAGAGGTTGAAAACTATGTACAATTTAACTACTATTTCCCCCCAATATCTGGCACAGAGTAGGTGCCCAATATTTGCTGAATTTTTGAAAATGTATGGCTTTCACTATAAGAAAATTTAATATCTAAGAATATATGGGCTCAGATAGATAAATCTGATATTCACTTTTTTTAAATTCCACAATAGCCTGGCCAGCGTGGCTGAGCTGTTGAGCATTGACCTATGATCCAGGCGATCGGGGTTCGATTCCCGGTCAGGGCACATGCCTGGGTTGCGGGCTCGATCCCCAGCAGGGGGAGTGCAGGAGACGGCTGATCAATGACTCTCATCATTGATGTTTCTATCTCTCTCTTTCTCCCTCCCTCTTCCTCTCTCTGAAATCAATAAAGACATATTTTTTAAATAAATAAAATAAAATTTCACAATAAAATTCCTGTATGAAACAAGCTCTTTCAGTGAATTTAAGTTATGATGTGTTGTATAAAAATATGATTTACTTACAACTTTGAATAATAAACCTACATCACAGAATAAAATGAGATACTAGTTAAAAGCCTGAACTTTGGAGTCCCACAGCCCCAAAACTGATTTCCAGCCTTGCTACTTAAAATTTATTTGACCTTGGGCAAATCCTTGATCTCTCTTGGATTGTTATATGTAAAACAGGGGTGATAATAGTACACACCTCACAGAGTTGTTATGAGGATTAAATAAGATAATATAAGTAAAGCCACCAGTCTTGTGATCAGTGTTTCTCTAAAAAGGTAAAAATAAATAAATAATAAATAAATAAATAAATAAATATTGCCAAAGGAATAATAAATCTTACCACTCATTTTTCAACTCCTTCACTCCCTTTATATGACACAGCATATGACCAAGAGCATATACTTAAGAAATGGCTGGCTAGGATTACTGCTGCAATCTACAATGGGTAGACAAAGTTAACCAACACCACCTCCAGAAAGCCTTCCCTGATAACCCATCTGGGCTTCCTCCATATTTTGAATTGACCTTTAGTTCTGGCTTCAGTGGATAAGATTGTTCTATGACTTTGAGAATTCATCAAGCTCTGGTCTCAAGTTTTTTAAAGTTAAAAGTAAGCAAATTTCAGGTCCCAGAAATTGGACCAGCCAGCCCCCAAAGCCCACAGTTGTCAATGCCCACACTGCTTCCAGAGTTTAAAAAAAAAGAATTTTGCCCAGACGGCGTGGCTCAGAGGTTGAGCCTCAACCTAGGATCCAGGCGATCAGGGTTCGATTCCCAGTCAGGGCACATGCCCGGGTTGCGGGCTCGACCAATGACTCTCTCATCACTGATGTTTCTATCTCTTTCTCTCTCTCTCCCTCTCCTTTCCTCTCTTGGAAATCAATAAAGATATATTTTTTAAAAAATAATAATAATAACAATAATAATAATAAAAAGAATTTTAACTGGAGAAAATCTATTGTTGGCATGTCAATGTAGCAGAACAATCCTGAGTCAATATGGATCACAGATACAACCTTAGATATATTTCATTCATCTTGTTTAAATCCGAAAAAAGTAATTTTTCTGGAGAAAGCAACTTGCAACACTAACAGAGATCGCTTGGTATGTATGACATGCATAAGTATGCTGGGTGTGAAGTAATCAGATTTCTCACACCAAGGCTTTTCTGGTACTTTCTAAATTGTCCTGCTGAGAATTCCCTCAGTCAGTCTTCTCAACTAAAGAAATGAGGATCGTAATGTTCAGGATCACGAGAATAAACAAATCCTCTATTTGATGAATTGACTCCTGAGAAGCAAACAGGCTAGAAATATCATTAGTGACACTGGGCTAAGGAAAGATGGGACAAACCTATAGTCCTAGTTAGAACGTGGGAATGAAACTGCCTCCTTTTCCCTCTGCTTGGTGTCCTATGCCCATAAGAGGGTTAATTGTTCTCAGGGTAGTTACAACCACCAGGGAAAACAGGCTTGAATGGTGGGCGTCTTGATAACCTTTGTCCGGGAGGAGGGGCTGCAGCCTCTTCTAAAGAAGCTGCCAGTCGTTCTGAGAGTGAGGCAGCTGGGATGCAACGGTCTTATCTCTCAGGACATGCCAACTATGAAGATAATCTGAGGGTCATTTATGTGCTTGTGAAGTTGACAAATAGGTTGTGTGTGCACTGCTTGTGTGAAAAAAGAGACAAGACAGTAAAGTCTTAAGGTCAAGAGTGACCCTTCCCAGGAGACCCATTATGATGCAAGGCCGTTATCAGCCCAACGGTTCCCACGCATACAATAAAACTCACTATTTTATTAACACACTGAGATTTTATTAAATCCTAACAGAGTAGTGAGGAAAGCAGGTTTCCTTTTGTTTTCCTCTTGGACTTGTCATCTTTGCAAAACACCTGTTTCCGCCAGTTGTGACTATAAGGCCATCAGAAAACCTTGCAAATACTCATCTGGCCCTTTTTGAAAATGGAAGCCGTTGCTATCTTAATGCAGAATAGGTGGGTGCCAGTCTGGACAGAGCACTTGGAAAGACACGTTTTTACTTTCTTTGCTGAGTTCTAAACTAATTATAGTTAAAATCTGCAGAGCATTTTACAATTTTCAAAGCATTTTTTTAAACATTATTTCATCTGATCTTCAAAGTATACTCTTTTGTGCAACCTGTGCCAAATTACTTAACTCTCAGAAGGTTAATTCCCTTGTCTGTAAAAAAGGGACAATGCCATTTACTTTACAAAATTGTGAGGATAAAAAGAAAGAGTGTGCATAAAGCGGTTAGCACTCCCCCTGGCCTGAAGGATCACTGAATGCTGGTTCTCAGCCTTTGCCACACGGGCCTTCAACGCCAGGTCACTCAGCTCGTAAGGACCAGATCTGGGTCCAGAACCAGGTCTTCTGACTGTCCCATGGTTCAAAGGACAGCAGGAGGGAAGGGAGAGTATTCGCCTTCGCACCTGTCACGTACACATGCCTGATCTCGTCCCCGTGCCCCACTGGACTGAACTAGTCAAACAGTAATGAGCACGGACACAATTTAAAGGAAAAGAGACTAACTTCAGTTCATCCTTCTTTATCCCAACCTTCCATAGCTTGTCTTTAAGTTTCTTTTATTCTGGTTTTGTGTCTGAAACATTATATGAAATTAAAAAAATAGTTTCACGTGAAACCCTCAGCTAGGGAGAGGTTATCTTTAAAGCATTCGCATAAAGAAACCGGGACTATGAAATAGTCAATGCCTTAATTGAAACTAGAAGACATCACAGTAAAACAAAAATTATTATTATTGATTAGGTTTTATTCTTAAAGCCAGCTAAGTAACTATGTGCAAAGTGCAAAACCTTCATTTGTGGATATCTAAGATTAAAATCAATAAAATTGTCTATAATCTATACTTCTCAGGTTTGCCTCTCCATAGTAGATCAAACAGGATCAAACAAGAGTCCATAGTAGATCAAACAATTAGATGTCTGCCTGGCTAGCAGGTAGAAAAAAACTGTTTCATTTTGGATTAAAATCTTCCTAGTGGATCGGGTTACGCTTTCTTTCCCTTACCTATCACCATGTAGCAATTGCTTCTGGGTTTTAATTGGTTCAAAGTATCAAAATGTTATCCTATACGTTTTTAGCAGAAAGATGCCAGAGTTAAAGTTTGATTCTAATTCTAGATTTAAGGCTTACCCTTCCCATTTCAACTTCTTCCAAAGTTCTTTGCTTGATATTATAACTGATAATATCTATCGTCTCAGTTGTTAATGGCAGTTTTCCTTTTTTAATAAACACGAGTAATAGAAACTACTCTTGTACTTTAGAGTTTAGAAAATGTTTTCACGTACATCATCTCATTTGATCCTTACAATTTTGTTTAAGTAAACAGAGCAGACATTATTTTTACAAAAACGGAAGCTAAGATTCAAAGAAGCTAAGAAACTTGCCTAGATTTCCCAGCCAGATAGACCTAGAACTGTCACTATTACATTACATCATGCCATTTCATGGCAATAATACTCTTCAGCACAGTACTGTGGGGTAAGACATCCTGTGTTACCTGCTCATGAAATTTACTAATACACAAAAAAGTGCTTGAGCATCTACAAAAATGCTTATGTGTGCCCTGGCCGGGTAGCTCAGTTGGTTGAGCATCATCTCGATATGACAAGGTTGCGGGTTCAATCCCCAGTCAGGGCACGTACAAGAATCTCTCTCTCTCTCCCTTCCTCTCTCTCTAAAATCAATTTTTAAAAAATTTTTAATGCTTATGTGTTACTTAGGTGACCAAAAGATGGCATTGACTATCATCTTGCATGTGCATTTATGCAATTTGTATATCAAGTAGTATATGCTATGAACACTTTGGGGATTTTCTTTAGTAAACCTCTGCTTCTTTGAGAACCTCTCAAAGTCTACACACACATCCACACACACACTACGAAGGGAGAAAGGGGAAGAGGGGGGAGGGGGAGAGAGAGAGATTGATTTATATAAACAGCATTATTTAAAAAGCTACCTGGCATTTTTTATTCAACATCTTAAATATTTTCCCATGTCAATACATGAGATCTACTTAACTATTTTTAACTCTTAATAGTATACAATGCATAGATGTACATTTTCCATCTAACCCTTTACTGATGAACTTTTAAGCTATTTTCATTTTTTATTTTGCTCTTATAAACTACACTATGATGAAAATTTGAGATATATTCCTGAAAGTATTACTGAATCAGAGGGTATTCCAGTTTAAAATTATGGTACATATTGATGTCCACAGTACCCTCCAGACATGTGCCAATTTGTATTCATGTTGACAGTGATTGAAGGCAAATTTCCCCACACTCCCAATGATGTCAGGTTTTGCCAAATAACTTTTACTTTTCCAATCTGAATTATAAAAAATATCTCATTCTTTTCATTTGTGTAACTTTGTTAACTAGTGATTACAAATGTATTTCTATGTCTTGGGGCCTATTTAATTTCATTTGATTTCCTTTACATGTTCCTTGTCTTTTTATAGGTATATTCATTTTTATGAACTTATAGAAATATCTCGTAATAGGAAAGTCAACGCTTTTCTTTCACATGTTACAGGTACCTCATCTTCTCTATTTGTCTTTAATCTTGTTCAAGATGGTTTTTACTTCCTAGAAGAATTTACTTTTACAAATTTGAGTGTTTCCGTCTATACTTTTCTGTCATGCTTACACCTAGACTAAAAAAATTCACCTAAGTTTTTTTCTGTAGAACTTGTATGATCTTTTTTTTAATATTTTGCTTCTTAAGCAATATGGAATTTATTATTTTTATTAACAAACAGAATCAAACTTTATTATTGTTTATTGTAGAGTTACTAACTTTAAAAATGTTGCCGTAAGGCTATTTATTAAATATGCTGCCTTCATCACATACTAAATTGCTATATATTCTGATATCTACTTCTAGATTTCCTCTTCTGAACCACTGATCTGACTATACCTATATCAATATCACACTACTATAATTTCTATAGTAGTTTTATAATATATTGACTATTTGGTAGTCAGGCATTCCCATATCACTTTTCTTTTACATAAATTTCCATTATTAAGCTCATTTTGTCAACTCACATTGATTTCATTAAATTTCTGAATTGTTGGGGGAAATTGTCAGTTTCCATAACACTGAACCTAGAAAATGCAATTATTTATCAGTAGAGTGAGCTTATATAAATTACATTCAGCTATCCTTACAGAATACTACATACAGACAAGTAGCTCTGGCGCCTTTCAAGCTGCTGGCCCAGGGCTGGAGCTCAGAGGGAGGGAGTCCGAGTCAGTCAGTGCACGGGCCCTGCAAGAGGAGCTGCCTGGGACTCCGGCAGCCTCAATCCCTGCTGCTTTTACAGCCAGAAGTTTGGGGGACTTCTCTTCCTGGCACTGGAACCCTGGGCTGCGGTCCTGGGCTGCGGCCGGGACCCCTCGCTCCTCAGGGGGAACCTCTGCAGCCAAGATATCCCTCCCCAGTTTTATCTGCCACACGTGGGCGTGGGACCAGCCCGTTTCACAGCTCCTCCTCTCCTACCAGTCTCCATGTGGCTCTTTACTAAACTCCCTAGTCCTAGGACTTCCATTCAGCCAGATTTCAGGCATAAACGATGGCTGTTCTGGACGTTAGCTGCTATACTGGTGTGGTTGTGGGAGGAGGCGAGGGCCGCGTTTACCTTGGCCTCCACCTTGAATAGAAGTCTGTCCATTTTTAAACTGGGTTATTTCTTTTTCTGTTAGTGAGTGTATGAGTTCCTTATATTTTTGGGGTATTAACACCTTAATGGATATGTGATTTGCAAGCCAAGAGCCATTAATTTTAGAGTATGTCTTGTAGAATGGAAAAGATAAAAGCCAAAAAATAAGAGCTTAAAGAAGGAAATCCTATATGTACACAGTGGAGTATTATCCAGCCATAAAAAAGAATACAAATTTGCCATTTGTGACATTATGCTGAGTGAAATAAGTCAGTCAGAGAAAGACAAATACCGTATGATCTTACGTATACTCAGAATCAAAAAACAACAAAGACAGGCTCAGAGATGCAAAGAACAGATTGGTGACTGCCACAGGAAGAGCGGTGAGGGACGACAGAATGGGTGAAGGGGCCCAAAAGGCGCAAATTCCCAGTTATGAAATAAGTAATTCATGGGGATGTCATGTACGGAATGGTGACTATAGTTAATAGTACAGTATTTTGCATATTTAAAAGTTGTTAAGAGAGCAGTTCTTAAAAGTTCTCACCACACACACAAAAAAATTATAAGTATGTATGGGGTCAGATGTTAACTAGACTTATGGCTTCCATTTCCCAATACATACAAATACTGAGTCATGCTATTATGGGGGTTGGGAACGAGTCTCCCCAGAATGTGCCACCCTGGCATGCTGATGATTGATTTTAAGCTGGAAACAATTAAAGCCCAAGGAAGTCAGAAAGAATTTTGTGTTTTTCTACCTCCCCCTTACCAGCTTGAAGAGATTCAATAGGAAAAGCTGCTTCAGAAAGGGAACCGTAGCGTATTCACCTTAGCACATAGGAATTAAGTGTGAGGCAGGGAGGACTAACTTGCAAATCTGTTTGCTAGATTCCCCTTTGTGTCGTATTGGTTTTGGGTGGCCTTGAAAAATGTTGTTTACCAAATGTTTGCTCTTTTTCACCCACCTGTTAATTACCCACCTCCCGCTCCTTAGTCCAAGATGACATGTCCACCTTAATGTCTAATTTGCTGAACCTGGCTGCAAGAGCAGTGCAAACAGATGATTGCCTTCCTCCCTCTCTCCAACTCATTGTCCTCCAGAAGAATTCATTTGTCAACTAGGATTGTTGCACCATCGACCTCCTACAAAGCCAGGATTTGTATCAACAGATTATTTTCACTAAGCAGAGCCTTATAACTATTGTGACAAACGGCTACATACTGTATTCAGGGTTAGTACTATAGTGTGAGCGAAAAAAGGGGCCACATACTAACCCTGACAAGCTCAGGGGGGGCCTGATGGAGGCCTTACAAACTGAGACCGAAAGTAACCACATAGGAGGGTCTGAAATTAACACTTCCTAACTAAAAGCGAGTCATGGCAAGTAGTCATGTCCTAGGCTGGCGTCTTTTTTTTTTTTTTTAATATATTTTTATTGATTTCCAAGAGAGAAAGGGAAAGGAAGAGAGAGAGAGAGACATCAATGATGAGAGAGTCATTGATTGGCTGCCTCCTGCTCATCCCCTATTGGGGATCAAGCCCACAACCCCGGCATGTGCCCTGACCAGGAATCAAACTGCGATCTCCTGGACCATAGGCCGATGCTCAACCACTGAACCACACTGGCTGGGTGGCAGTATCTTTCTTGACAAACATCAATCTTTACCTTAACTGAGCCTGTCTATTGTCTTTTTGCCTCTACTATAACATACCTTTGGAATGTCAGGGTAATTTCCTTTTTCCAGACCCCTCAGGGCACAATCTCCCACCAGAGCAGGAGAACACAGAGCCCCTCATCTTTATTGTTATCATGTTAATTGTTACCTGTTAACTATCCTATATCCAGCAATGTAAAAAAAAAAAAAAAAAATGTACTTTTTATCCAATCCCAGAGATATCCTCATTTGCTCTCTCCCACCTCCCTAATCTATCATCAATGAATTTCATGTAACCCCCTTATGTCTTCCCCTTTGATTCTGATGTATAAAATAAGTGGTAAATTGCCATTCGCCAGAGTATTTTCTCAACCTGTTGAGATATTGCTTCCTGGCAGTTGTCATCAGTTTGGCTCAAATAAACTCGTAAAAATCCTTACAGGCTTGGATGTTTCTTACGTCAACACTAGGAAAGCAGGAGAGTACTTTGCAGAATAACTCATGTGATAGGAAGTCACTAGTGTATTTGCAGCTCAGCACATGGAACCAAAGAAGCTCAACTCATTGCTTGCTCTGAAAATAATCACCCTTGATGCAGAATCCTGTTAGGTCCAGAAATTTAATATACAGTATAAATTTAATATACAGTATTAAATGTTTCTACTTATCTCAGAAGTCCCTAGAGTAAAAACTGACATCTGCAGATCTTACTGTCTAAAATCTAATACATCTTTCTCCAATTCTTCCCATGTACTTCTTGAAAAAAGGAGACATATATCTATATATAATATATAATTTATAACCTATAATATATAATATACATATATATAATCTCTAAATATCCTTCTCCAAATCTAATCATGATGGATTAACTGTTTCTTTTAGCTCCCCTAATAAATGGTTTGCTTCCAATCTCATGAGAGAAAACTTTTCTTTGAATTTTGATAAAAGCCATAGCATTTCATGAATAAATGTACTTTATTACTGTTACTTGACGGGGACTGGCCCAGAGCAGGCCTGCCTCAGGCGGGCCTGTAGTGTGTGGGTTCCTGACTTCGTGCAGGAAAGATTTCACAATATGAGATCAGGTTATTTTGAGAGTGCATTTATTATTAAAGCTGAGAACAGTGAAACAAAGGGAGGACTGTGTGTGGAAGAAGTGACAGGAGGGAGCCTAGGCCACGCTCTGCTTTGGCTCCCTAGCAACATTATAGGAAAGAAGTGAGCCAAGGCGGGGCTGCTGTTAGCTCCCTGAGAAGTGGGAGAAAAGGGGGCTTTGGAGACAAGTTCAGGGGGTAAACCAGGGATGAGCTGCCACTGCCCACTCCTCCCCTGGTTGCAAATCTCAATGCTTCTCTCTCTCTCTCTCTTTAGAGTTTAGGAGGAAGTAAAAAGCCCTGCCCAAGAAGGGGCATGGGCGTGCTCTAGAATGAGCACACACTTTCCAGGTGTGTTTTTAATATGCTAATGCATCAGAATGAGCATGTAAGGGAGTTTGGGATTATTCTTTGGTCTGATCTACTGTTTTACTTTTATCTTGGATTTGTGTGGCTTTAATCAGGTTTTTGTTATTTGTTAGTCTGACTTCATCCATCCTTGGGTTTAGCTGGCACAAATGGCATTAATTGGGTCTCTGTCCTCTATTTCCCCAACCAGGGTGATGTAAGCTGTGTTCTCTGGTTAGGGAGGAGGGTATAAACCATTTGCTCTCAAATGTCCTTGGTTGGGGAAGATAAGGTCTTGAAGTTCACAAGCTGGCTGCAAGCTGCCCAAACTGTTTGGCCTTGTTTAATTTTCTTGTCTTAGTTTCCCTATTTCACTTGCCCAGAAAGTCTCCTAGCTTCTTACTACCCTGCCTCATTACTTACTTGGAAAAAAGTATTGAAAAATCTTGTTCGTCTATTCTAGTTTCATATAAATCAGGATTAGTTGTTTTTGGGAGAGAGGGGGGGAGTAGAATCTTAAAGCTTTAGAACTGAAAGGGACCTTAAAAGATTACCTACTCAGGGATGATAAAAGTAGAGAGATTGGAGTGATGTGCTTTAAAATGAAGGACCACCAGCCAAGGAACATGGAAGCTTGAAATGGCCAAGGAAATGAATTCTTCCCTCAGAAACTCCAGAAGGAAAAAGTCCTGCTAACACCTTGATTTCATCTAAGTGAAACTGAATTAGAGCCTCTGACCCCCAAAACTGTAAGAAAGTGAATTTGTGCTGTTTTAAGACCAAAAAAAAAAAAAAAAAAAGATTGTCTATCCAACCTCTTATTTTATAGATAAAGAAACTGAGGCACAAAGAAATTAAACTAACTTTTCAAGTTCATGAAAACAGTCAAGTTGGAAAAACAAGAAGTCTCATTTAATGATATTAGACTGTTTCTAGAAGCTGGAATCTAGTGTTTGTCTTTCTACCAAAAAAAATGTCAAAACCACTATTTTCACTCTTATAAACAATGCTGCAGTGACTATTCTTCTACAGGTCCTTGGGGGATAGCTCTAGAAGTTGAATTGTTATAAATACCGACAAATTAAAACTGAGTTACTAGCCCTGGCCTGTGTTTCTTATTGGTTAGATTGTCGGCCCCATGCTTTGAAGCATCGTGGGTTTGATTCCCAGTAAAGGGCACATACCTCAGTTGCAGGTTCAATCCCCGGCCCTGGTCTGGGTGTGTGTGGGAGGCGACCAGTTGACGTGTCTCTCATATCAATGTTTCTCTCTCTCTCTTTCTCTCTCTTCCTCTCTCCCTCTCTCCCTTCCACTCTCTCTAAAAAGCAATGGAAAAAATATCCTCAGGTGAGGATTAACAAAAGAAACAAACAAACAAAACCTGAGTTACTAAATATTTAAAAATTGCTCTCTAAAGTGATTGTCTGAATTTTACTCCCACCAGACTTCAAGTCCCCATTTGGTCTAGTCAAACATTTTAATTTTGGCCAATCTAATGGGTATAGATGGGATCTTGCCCAGCCGGGTGTGGCTCAGCAGTTGAGCATTGACCTAGGATCCAGGAGTAGGGGTTCAATTCCCTGTCAGGGCACATGCCCGGGTTTTGGGCTCAATCCCCAGTCGGGGCGTGCAGGAGGCAGCCGATCAATGACTCTCTCACCATTGATGTTTCTCTCTCTCTCTCTCCCTCTCCGTTCCTTTCTCTGAAATCAATAAAGGATATATTAAAAAAAAAAAAAAAAGCTAGGATCTTATTGTTTTGTGTTGTATTTCCTGGATTAGTTACATTGAGCATCTACCTGTTCATATGCGCATGGCCCATATTAGATTTCCTCTTCTGTCAATTGGCTGTTTTTATTCTTTGCCAATTTTCTCCCAAAGGTTGATCAATAATAGTTTCTTTATTTAGTCTGCATATGCTAATCATCTGTCACTTTTATGCATTGTAAATATCTTCTCCTAGTGAGACCTTTTTAAATTCATTTCCAGCAACCTGAAGAGTGCATGGAAAATTGTAAAATATAGGAAAATGTGCAGAGTTTTTAAAGATAAAATGAGACAAGGGAAATGGAGAAAAGCAATTTCACATCTTGATGTGACTAAGGCATAGGCATTTTAAGACAGTTCCACCACAGATTTGATGGGACTAATCATCAAATCATTTTAGTCCAAAATATCTGATTAATTGATTTATTAAATTTTTTACAATCATAATGTTAAGGTATTCTGTATTGGTGATGGTGGTGGCAGTAATGATGGTGGTGGTTTTTTATTTTATATATTATTTTTTGGTCCATTTGGGCAATCATTTTTTAACCAAGAGTGATTTAAAATTGTTGTTCACTTTTTAGCAAGTCACAGCAGTTAAAAAAGGCTCATATAAATAGGTTAGGAAATGTTAGCTTATGATCTCTTAAGATTGTTTCACCATTGTTTTTTCTTTATCCCACCCCTGCTTTTTTTCTATAAGGTACAATTACATAAAAGAAACATATAGTCCACATTTGCTTTCCCCAGGCATAGGAATTATACTGGGCTAGTTCCACACAGGCAGTATTCTCCTAGACCTTCTCTATAGATGCCAATTAGAAGATTAGCGTCTTTTCTCTCTCCCTCTTTGCTATTAAATAGTCACACAAAAGCTGAGCTGACAAATTACTCTCTCCATGGTGCTTGACAAAGACAGACAATAGATCATCATCATTTACTATACTCAAATCCTATTAATCACAGATTAATGAGAACATGTCTAGTGGAGAAGAAATTACCAGAATGTGGGCCTATTGGCTTGTTACTCATGTAACATCTGCTCTGGTTTTACCTTTAGTGTCATGTCATCTTTTATCACATTGAAATAATGTTTGCTTCAGAAACATAATTAAGATAATGGAGCAGATTCAGAGCCCTTCTCTTAATAATTAAAGAACTGGGGTTATATTTCTTAGTCCAGTGGCTTTTAAAAACCTAATTTCCCTCTGTTCTTGATTATTTCCTTTTTCTTTTGCTCATAATGATCTATCAAATCTTGGATTTTTTCCCTCCTCTCTGTAAACTATGTGATTTAATACTCATACCCAAAACTAGGACAAAGTCAGACTTTGAATTCTCTTTTCTATTGAGGTAATAGTCACATAACAAAAAATTCACCATTGTAACCATATTAAAGCATACAATTCAGAGGAGTTCCTTTTTACAATTTGAAATATTTCAGATTCAAATTAAGACTTAGATGACTCTATAAAGCTTGTGATGAGCATTAAGTATTGTATTTGCTTTCCTTACCCCTTATCTACAGTGTGCTGCTTTATTTTTAACAGTCAAATACTTTCATTTTTTGAATGTATGGTTTCACCAATGTTTTAGTCTTTTATTCTTCAGCCAATTTTATGATTTACTTGAAAGCATAGAGGTTGACGTTTGAGTTCAAATATTTCATACTCTTGGAGATCTATTGTCTTCTTGTTTCAACAGGGAGCAGAACTGGGGGAACAAATACTAAATTTAAAAAAAAGAAAGCAATGGTTTCTGTAATCAGCTGATAAAGAGGGTGGGAAATCACAATTTATAGTTATAAAATAGAAAAAAGGAATTGCTCATGCTATGAAAATCTAGAATATGTGCTTGTGACTCTTGGAAGGAGTGGCGATTAGTGCTAAGGGCCGGGTAAGCTGTGATCTAAGGCTTTATGATTAAGCTGTGATTCAGCACCACAGGGATAAAAACAGCTCCACAACCAAGAGCTGGCAAGCACCGTTTGAAGGAGGGAGGAGAGGGAGGATTGCAAAGAGCTTCTTAATTAAATTTTAATTATTGCTAATTAGAACTACTGTTTTTTATATCCCCAACATGGAAGACAAGAGCTGATCTTGCCTTTTTATTATTCTGCTAATTAGTTTCCCAAGGAGAGGTTCAAAAGGGCAGACTCTGCTTTGACAGTATCCAAGTTGTTAGCTGAACTCAGGTCTGCAGGAAAATCCCACCTAAAGCTTGAGCTTCAATATTTCCATGCACTTCTTTTCAAATCTAAGATTTTATTCCAGACGTCTCAGGAAATGAACTGTCCCTGTTCACTATGTGAAGAAATCCATGTATTAGTGTTCCTTTTGTTTACTCTGTTTACCTCAAAAATATTAGCTTAATTATTAAAATGGCTAACCCTCTCCATACTATTAATGTACTTGTATAACCTTTATGCTTTTGTGAATTGCTAAATGTTAGAGATGATCTCTACCAGACTTGAAGGAATGGCCAAATGTACACAAAAAGTGACTGCTGGTTTTCTTCAGCAAGAGGTAACAACAGCAACATCCAAGGCCCTGCCCTGAAGAGCTCCCAAGTTCTATTAATACCATTTAAAATGAAATGCTCCAGGTTGCAAAGCAGAAACCCTAATTGCAAGCTTGAGGACATAATCCCAGAAGGTTCCTAAATCTCTGCAAAATACGATTCTTCTCCCAAGATAATAAAGTTAAGAGGTATGAGTTGGTGGAAATCCCTGTGTTAATTACAATAAAATCTATCAAATTAAATTACATTTCTGGAATCCACAGCATTTGGCCAAGCACACACACATGCCTTGACACCCTTCCTTTATGGTTCGAGTTACATTAACATGTGTTTGTTTCCTCACCTTTTACAGACACAAAAGCCCTGTGATACATTAATTTACACCAAATTCCAAATCTTTCCCTTGCCTTTATCTTCCCAACTCAATGACAGGATGTGTCAACACCTTTCATGTTGTGAAAGAAAAAAATGCTTAGACAAGATTTTATTTTTACTCACTTTAATTAAAATTACAAACACTAGAAAATAAAGAGTAAATAAATTAAATTTGCCCTTCAGTGCCATTCACCATATGCCCTGTCGATATCTACTCTGATGTGAATTATTCTGAAAAGTCATCTGGGTCTTTCTTACTCTGGTTAGTCAATTAGCCACATCTCACACTGGTTTAAAATGTGTTTTTTCAGGTCAGTGAGTTACCCTCACAACCTTAGAGTAGTTGACATACCAATAAATAAAGACTTCTGAGATTTCCCATTAGTACTCAAAGATTTCTGCTGCTTCTTTATTTAGCTTATTCAATAATTGAAAGCTCTCTGATACTTACATAACTTTCTCTTCAAAATCATAAACATTACATAATTATGTGTTATTTTTCTTTATTGTATATTTTTACATTAAATATGGAACAGGTAATAACCTGTTCATTAACCTCATTATTAACCTCATTTTTATAGGTAAAGAAAAGTCCACTAAAATATTATCCAATTTCAGTTACACTCCTTTTGCAACTTGCTTGTTACACTGGTGCTACTTGTTTTATAATCACCAATATTAGTCAACAAGAATTGTTTTTTTTAAGAGATACTTGGACTACTCCAAACCTCTGTGGGTGAGCAAGGGAAAAGCCTGTAGATTGGGTGGTTTTGAAGAAAATGGGGGTGAAATAAGGAATGAAGGGGAGAAATAACAAAATGAAACAGGAGAGTGACATTACACAGAATAATAATTATGTGCCAAGAACTGAAGAGTCTGATTAATTGAATTCTGTGCACCCGAACCACACCTCTTTCCCCACATGCCCTACCAAAACCAAGCCAAAACAAAAAGACAACCTGTGACCTAGTTGCAGTCAAGGATGTCTTGGCACGTATAGTTCCACAAGGCTGGAACTAAGTTCATGACTTAGAGTTCTCAGTGCTCCAATCAAAAGACATAGGGTGGCTGAGTGGATAAGAAAACAAGACCCACAGATATGCTGCCTACAAGAGACCCACTTCAGATCTAAAGACACACACAGACTGAAAGTAAAGGGATGGAAAAGGTATTCATGAAAGTGGAAAGGAAAAAATTTTAAAAAGCTGGGGTAGCAATACTTATCCTAGACAAAATAGACTTCAAAACAAAGGCTATAACAACAGACAAAGATAGACCCAGCAATCCCACTTCTAGATACTTATCCAAAGAAACCTAAAACACTAAATTGACAAGACATATTCATATGGTCATTGAAGCATTATTTACAATAGCCAAGCTATGAAAGCCAGCTAAGTGCTTATCAATAGATAAATGGATAAAGAAGAAGTGGTACATACATGCAATGGAATATGACTCAGCCATAAAAAAGAATAAAATCTTAACCATTTGCAACAAGGAAGGACATAGAGGATATTGTGCTGAGTGAAATAAGTCAGACAGAGAAAGACAAATCCCATATGATTTCACTTATATTTTGGAACCTAAAACACAAAATAAATAAACAAACAAAACAGAAACAAACTCATAGATACAGAGAACACTTTGATGGTTGCCAGATGGGAGAGGGTTTGGGGAGGGTGAGTGGAAAAGGGGAAGGGATTAAGAAGTTCACATTTGAAGTTACAAAATAGTTCCAGGGATTTAAAGTAGTAAAGTACAGCATAGGGAATATAGTCAATAATATTGTAATAACTACATATAGTTACACATGGGTACCAGATTTACCAGGGTGATCACATTGTAAGATATATAAATGCCTAATCACTATGTTATACACCTGAAACTAATATAATATTGTATGCCAACTATAATTGAAAAATTAAATACATAAATAAATTAAATTGAATTTAGAATTTCCTAATCATTTATGTTAAATTTTGTCAGATTTTGTGAGTTATAAGGTATAAGCTATCAGCTATAACAAATAGTTCATACCTAAATTAAAGCCTATGTAGTGGGTATAATAAAAATTAAGGTAGCAAGAAATATTACTTTACTTCATATAAAAACTTAATTTATGACTCCAGGCCCCCTGGATTACTGGAAAAATTAAGATTCATTTTTTGTTTTTGTTTTTTGTAAGATTTTTAAAAATATATCTTTATTGATTTCAGAGAGAGGAAGGGAGAGGGAGAGAGAGAGATAGAAACATCAATGATGAGTCATTGATTGGCTGCAGCCCACAACCCGGGCATGTGCCCTGACCAGGAATCAAACCCGGATCTCCTGGATCCTAAGTCGATGCTCAACCGCTGAACCATGCCCAGCTGGGCAGATTAGTTATTTTTAAAGCCTTTCCCTCACCCCTTCTAACTCATATCAAGATTCTGATCTTCTGCATTTTGGGATGGGGCAAATTGGGGTAGAAATGATTCTAGCAAACAATCACCTCTGTACACAGGTTACAGAAGTGCCATGGTCTGTGTAAATGGCACCTTCAGTATCAGTGGTTCTCTTCTGCTTCATATTTGGGACTTAGAATCTTCTTCAAAACTGACAATCCCATATGTCTAGAGTTCTAGAAAAGTCCCACTGTTTCTCCACTTCTCCAAGACCTTCTATGCTTACCTGAAAATCTCCTCCCTTTTTCCTTCTCCACACACTCTCTCAATTTTCCCAAGAGCATACGCTTTTGCAAGTTAAAAAGTCTTGCATAATACCCCCACTTTGTGTCCTATACAGACCCTGAGTGAGCTATTTAATTAAATGGAAGAAGTGAAAAAGAAAGGGTATAGATATAAAAACAGTTAACATCACAAAATATTATTCATACCTCATACCACATACTAGGAATGTTCCATATAGAGTGCAGATCTAAATAAAGAAAGGAGAAAGAAAGAAATGGAAGGGAGGGAGGGAGGGAGGGAGGGAGGGAGGGAGGAAGGGAGGGAGGGAGGGAGGGAGGGAGGGAGGGAGGGAGGGAAGGGCCAGCCGTAAAAGTATGAAAAGATAAGAGAATTCCTTTATAACCTTGGTGTAGGGAAGAGTTTTTCTAACCATGACTCAAAAGCCAGACATCATTGAAGAAAATATGAATCGTTTCATTAAAATATTTTTAAATTCAGCATGGTAAAAATAAAACAATATGTGATACCAAAAGACAAATTAAAAACTACAGTAAAATGGCTATAATTCTTGCCGTAAACAAAAGGTAAGTGTTTATCTAGAAGGAGCTCCAAAAACAAAATAAGGAAAAAGACCATCAACCCAATTCAGCAGTAAAATGAACTAAAGATAGGAACAATTCACAGGAGAGGAAATAAAAACATTTTGAACACAGGAAAAGATACCTAACTACACTTATAGTAAGATAAATACAAATTAAAATTACACTGAGATATCATTTCTCAATATTAAATTGGCAAAAATCCAGAAGTTTGAGAATGCATACTGTTGGCAAAGCTATGGGGAAATAGGCCCTCTCATATTTTGCTGGTGGAAGTGTAAATTAATACACCCATGGAGAGCAATTTGCAATATCTTTCCAAAGTACAAATGTGTATGTTCCTTAACTTAACAAATCCACTGCTGGGAAATTATCCTATAGATATCTTTGAATACATTATTCACTGAAACACTGTAATAGCAAAATATTGGAAAACAATCTAAGAGTTTATTAGTAGGGAATTTTCTAAGTAAATGATGATGCATCTATATATTGAAATATTTTGCATATATATGAAAACAATGAGGATGCTCTATGTATTGACAAGAGGGAAAGCTCCAGGATAGTTAAAGATATTTTTTAAGTGTAGAATAGTCCTGTCTTTTGTATAAAAAAGAAGGGGGGATATATATTTATAGCTACTTGTAGATGTAAAAACTCTGTAAAGATTTAGAGGAAACTAGCAATCGTGATTATGGTGGGAGGTAGAAACCAGGTAGACGGGGCCAGATATGAGAGGTACACTCATATCACCATAATGTGACTCTTTGCTATGTACCTTTTAATCTTCAGTCATATACACATATGCTCTCTGTGATCCTTTCTACTACTTAACTATGAGTTATAAATTATAATAAATTCTGATCATTTTATCCATTTATTTTTAATTTTGAATGACTAAGATTTTAAATCTAAAGTAATTGTTCATCTTTCAATTTTTAAGGTTTCTAGACTTATTGAACTACTATGTATGTTTTTAAATCCCATTACAGTGAATACCATAATGCTGAATAGTTTTGTCTTTTTAAAAATAGAATAAAAAGAGACTTCAGGTAATTCCACTATCATCAAATCTTCTTTAAAAAGTTTATTAGAGTACAGATAAGCTTTTCTGTATATATTGTATACATATAATTTATACAGCTAAATTCCATTATAAGAAACTCCAAGAGACTTCTGATATTCTAAAACATGATTTTATTATATTTTCTGTATCAGGAGTGTGTATTAGCCAAGAACTGAAACTTGAAATATTTGGTCAAAAAAAATTTTTTTGTTTTAACATTATTTGTGCTAATTCATGTCAGCACAATGTATTCTTCCCAGTCTTGGACCACACAACCTACTACAGAGCAAGGGCTATAGGCTCAGCCTATCTGGGTTCATGTCCTGACTCTATCACTTACTAATTAGTAACCTAAGATAAATAATTTCACTTCTGAGAGCCTCTGTTTCTTCATTTAAAATGGGGATAACAATAGTACCACCTCATAGGATAGTTCTGAGAATTAAATCATTCAGTGCCTGCATATAGAACCTACCTAATAAGCTTTAAGTGTTACCATTATAGATGGATATAAATATCACCTGACTTTCCACTAGAGGCTCCAAGGAAGAATATAAAATACAATGACTTTTTTCACAGAAATAGAACAAACAACTTTAAAATTTGTATGAAACCAAAAAAAGATCTCAGATAGCCAAAGCAATCCTGAGAAAGAACAACAAAGCTGAAGGCATCATACTTCCTGATTTCAAACTATTACAAAGCCATAGTAATTAAAACAGTATGGTATTGACATAAAAGCAGACACAAAGAGCAATGGAACATAGCCCAGAAATAAACCCACACCTATGTGGTCAATTAATTTGTGGCAAAGAAGCCAAGAATATACTAAGAAATGGACAGTCCTTCAATAAATAGTGATGGGGAAACTGGACAGTCACATGCAAAATAATGTAAAGGGACCAAAAGTTTTGCTTTTTGAGATGTTGACTGTTAGCTAGTTATTAACAAAAGACTCAGAATGTTTGACCCTCTTCTCCCCTTTCCTGCCCAAGAGATTCAGATGAAAAACAAAAACAAAAGCCATGCTCTAGAAAAAAGCTCTTAACATATTCACCTTAGCCAAACTTGAATTAAGTATGGTACATAGGAAGGTGTCCAGGAGGGTCTGGTAAGTCGATCATGCCCTGTGTCCCACTGAAGCAAGAATTCACCTGCTACATATGCTCTGCTCTTCTTCAATTAGCTGTAAACCACACAGCCTTACCTTTGAAATCTAAGATCCTGTTCCCCCCTTTTCTCCTTTGTCAAAAATGACATATATGCCCAATTTTCCTTCACTGTCTTTGGAATTTTCACACTTATGTGAATGCCCCATGCACATGTATTAAAATTTTATTTTCTCCTCTTAATCTGTCTCTGTTAATTTGAATATTAGCTCAGCTAGAAGAACTGAGAAGGTGGGAGGAAAAGCTTTATTTTTGTTAGCCACAAATGAAACTGGACCACTATCTTACACCATACACAAAAACTAACTCAAAATGGATTAAAGACTTGAATGTAAAATCCGAAATCTTAAAAACTAGAAGAAAATATGCAGTAAGCACCTTGACATCAGTCTTAGCAAAGATTTTTTTTATTTGGACACCAAAAGCAAAGGCAAGAAAAACAAAAATAGTGTCAAATATATGGTAACAGAAGATGACTTGACTTTGGATGGTGGGCACACAATGCAACATGAAGATCATGTATCATATAAATGTCCACTTAAAACCTATATGATCTTATTAACCAATGTCACCCCGATAAATTTAATAATAAAAAAGCAGCCCTGGCCGGGTGGCTCAGTTAGCTGGAGCACTGTCCCGTATACCAAAAGGGTTATGGGTGTGATTGTCAGTCAGGGCACATGCCTGGGTTTCAGGTTTGATCCCTGGTCGGGGCAAGTATGGGAGGCAACTGATAGATGTTTCTCTCTCACATCAATGACTCTCTCCCCCCCCCCTTACTCTCTCTAAAAAAATCAATAAAAACATATCCTTGGGTGAGGATTTAAAAAAGAAAAAAAAGAGCAAGGCGAAAATAAGAAAGTAGGATTACATCAAACTAAAAAACTTCTACACAGCAAAGAGAACCATCAACATAATGAAAAGGCAACCTACCTACTGGGAGAAAATATTTACAGATCACGTATCTGATAAGGGGTTAATATCCAAAATATGTAAGGAACTCATACAACTCAACAGCAAAAAAAACAAACAATCCACTTGAAAAACAGGCAGAGAATCAAAATAGACATTTTTCAAAAAAAGACATACAGATGGCCAACAGGTACATGAAAGGTACTTGACATCATTAACCATCAAGGAAATGCAAACAAAACCGCAATGAGGCGTCACCTCACACCTGTTGGAGTGGCTATTATCAAAAAGACAAAAAGTAAGTGTTATCCAAGATGTAGAGAAAAGAGAACCTTTGTGCACTGATGTTGGGAATGTAAATTGGTGCAGCCATTATGGAAAACAGTATGAAAGTTCCTCAAGAAATTAAAAACGGAGCTACCATATGATCAGCAATCCCGCTTCTGGGCATTTATTCAAAGGAAACAAAAACATTAACTTGAAAAGATAGCTGCACCCCCATGTTCGCTGCAGCATTATTTACAATCTCCAAGACATGGAAGCAACCCAAGTGTCCATCAATGGATGAATAGATAAAGAAAATGTGAAAATACTGTTCAGCCATATAAAGAAAATCTTGCCATTTGCAACAATATCATTGGGCCCTAAAGGCATTATCCAACGTGAAGTAAGTCAGACTGAGGAAGACTAATATTGTATGATCTCACTTATATGTGGAATCTTAAAAATAAACAAGCAGCCCTGGCTGGTGTGACTCAGTTGATTGAGAGTCGCCCCATGCGCCAAGAGTTCGCCACGGGTTCGATTCCCGGTCAGGGCACATGCCCAGGTTTCAGGCTGAATCTCCAGGAGAGGGCATGCAGGAGGCAGCCAATGGATGTTTCTCTCTCACATCAATGTTTCTCTCTCTCTCTCCCTTCCTCTCTCTCTAAAACCAGTAAAAACATATTTTTAAAAATCAATCAATCAATCAACAAACAAAAAACTAAACTCATAGATCTAGAGAACAGATTGGTGGTTGCCAGAGATAGGGCAGGAGGGGGCCATGGGTGGGTGAAATAGGTGAAAGGAGTCAAAAGATACAAACTCCCAGTTATAAATAAGTCCTGGGGATGTAACATATAGCGCGATGACTATAGTTAATAATGCTGTATTGTATATTTGAAGTAGCTAAGAGAGAGAATCCTAAAAGTTCTCATCAAAAGGAAAACAATTGTAGCTATGCTGTAATAAATAACTAGCTTACTGTGGTGATAATTTCACAATATATACAAATATCAAGTCATTATGTTGTACACCTGAAACTAATATAATGCTATATGTCAATTATACCTCAATTTTCAAAAGAAAAAATATAAAAACAGAAAGTTTATCTATAAGTCATATAGAAACACACTCAAAAACAAAAGAAAATTTTCTTCCAGTCAGTATTTTCCTGTGAGAAGTATCTGGGAGCGCTTATCATCATTTTAGGGTGTGGGGGGCTAACAAGGGAAAGAAGCACACCTAATTGGAAAAAGTAAACAAACACTACAACAACAATATTATAATTTGCTTTGGGGAAAAATGTTTTTAATCCTCACCCAAGGATATGTTCACTGATTTTAGAGAGAGGGGAAGGAAAAAGAGAGAAACATCTATATGAGAGAGAAACATCTACTGGCTGCCTCCCATAGGCACCCCGACTCAAGGTCGAATCCACAACCCAGGTATGTGCCCTGACCAGGAATCTAACCAACACCCCCCTGGTGTATGGGACGACACTCCAACCAATTGAGCCACATCGGCCAGGGCAATGATATTATAATTTATATATGGAAGCAAACGGCCTATTGTTCGCATATTGCAACAAAGAAAGTAAAGCTCAAGGAAATTATTCTGCCTCCGGGTGATACAGAAGACACAGTGCTTCCCAACAGGGGGCATGCCGCTTGTAAGAGTCATATCAGAATTGGGGGGCAGGAGAGATGGGATGAGACAGTTACCTTTAACAAAAGAGCTTGAGATGAACTGGGAACAGGGAAATATTGTTTTAAAATAAACTGCCGGGCTGGCGTGGCTCAGCATTTGAGCATCAACCTAGGATCCAGGAGGTGGCAGTTCGATTCCCAGTCAGGGCACATACCCAGGTTTCAGGCTCCATCCCCAGCAGGGGGCGTGCAGGAGGCAGCCGATCAATGACTCTCATCATTGATGTTTCTCTCTCTCTCCCTCTCCCTTCCTCTCTCTGAAATCAATAAAGATTTTTTTTTTTAAATAAAATAAAGTAAACCTAGCCAAACTACCAGAAGAAGGAGATCACTTAACAGAAAGGAGGACATTTCAACTTAAAAAAGAAATTATTGGCTTGCATCTCCACCACCCTGTCCCCTCTCAGGCAGATGGATTTCCTTTGGCTGTTTGTTTTGAGAATGAGGAATAATGATTAATCAGAAGAGTAAGATTTATCTTCCTTTCCCCAGGGGTAAATTAGAGCCCGATCCTCCACCTTCCCAAGCTTCCTATTGCAATAATGAAATTCCATTACATTGAAAATGATGTAACTCCCATGGGGTTAGTTGTAATCAGACTTGACCTGTGTGGATACAGTAGTGATGAGAAGGAAGGTGTCAGGGAAACAAAGGAAGAAAAGAACAACATTTAGACGGGCTTGGCTGGCTTTACTTTGCTTTAATTCAGTCATACAATGTCAAATAAAAACTTGCTTCATTTCTGATGAGAAAAAAATAATGCACAATAATAGAGATAAACAGCCAAACAGCTCTGTACAATTATCAGGGTTTGCTCTTCTTCCTCCCTCCACCTCCGCCCCACCCCACCAACAACACCACCATTGATCAATTCTCATTATTAGCTCTTAGAAAAGCAGACAATCCCTGGGACAAACCTGGCTTCAGATCAGAGAGTCAATATTCTACTGTAACAATCTGCCAAAAAATGCAATTCAGGCACATTTAAAGTGTGTCTCCCAGAGGAAAGCAAGAAACAGAGGCCACTGAGAGGGGCCTCACTGTTAAGCTTGATTCAACCACAGCTGCCTCTGACATTTCTAAGGCAGTCAGGGCTTTCATCAGAAAATGCGAGTGAGCAAATGCAGAGTGACAGCAGCCCGCAGCACAAAGGCTGCCTGCATCGGGACGTTTGTCCCACTCCCTTCACCGTTCGCCCGCCCTCTTCCCCCCGCACACCTCATGTGAAGAGCTGAGTTCGTAACAATAAGGACACGCAGAGCCTGAGCGCAGGAGGGCAACGTGTGAGGGGAGGCAGAGCAGTAGCCTCACTTAATAATCATTTATGAGGCACAGGCCGAGCAACTCATGAAGACTGCTTCTCTTGGAGAACCTTGAGTTGCAAGACACAGGGTGAACAATAAATACTTCTGTGTGTGTGTGTTTATGCATATGGGTGTGCGTGAAATTGCCATTCATGTAGTGAAACATGGTCAAGCACACACAATTTTATGTCATTCAACCATATATACTTACATTTGGCAAATATAACATGAACATAATCAAAAACAGAATGGGATAGAGATGATCTTGGACACATCAACTGTTAAGCCAGTGGTGAGTAGGGAATAAATGGCTTATTCACATATTGTTAAATTGTTAAAAGTTCCTCTTTGGTTTGAGTTAATTATATTTAGTACTTAAATTATATATATATATATGAAAATTTTATTTTAAAGGCTAAGGGTTAGTGATATAGTAGTAATGAAACAGAATACAAATTGTGATAAAATTCCAATTCTCTTTTTTAAGTATATACAAAAAAAGACTGTAGAGCATACGCAAAACATTAAACAGCATTTCTAGGTTCTTGGATTAGATGCAGTATAAACTTCCCTATAGTTTCAAAATTTTGGTCATTTTCCTTCCTTTTTTCCTCCCCCAATATCAAACACTGATGGTTGCCCCGAATGCATATGCAATTCTATAATCAAAAATATTTTTAAATGCATGCATTAATTTCTTTATCTGTACTCTTATTACAAGATTACTATTCTCTTGAGAGCTAGTATCAGAATTTTTTTAAATACAAACTTTCTTTGCAAAGTAAAGCAGAAGATGGGGCCCCATGGTATTATGAGAAAGAGGTAAAAATGCCTTGTGTGAGACTGTGAGGAATTTGTTGTTCTGGAGAGGAAAAGTAAGGAGAGGAAGGAGTGAAAAACAAGCAGAAAAGAAAAAAGGATACATAAATACAAAGCTATTTATATTATCAGTAACAGTTAATCCCACATGTACACTTATGCACATAAGAAAAAACAGAGACTGGAAGAAACAACAGTGGGTTATCTTTTCAGTGGATTATTTTTTTCCTTCATAATTTACCATGTTTTTCAAATTATCTACAGTAAACATGTATTAATTTTATAATCAAGAAAAAGTTATTCTAAAAATCCGTGTTCAGACATTAAGAAAAAGGAAAGGGGCATTCCAAGTATATGGAATGCATTGAGCAAAGTTATGGGGATGAAACAGCTTTAAAATAGCATTAATAGGGTAGACATAGTCTGGGTGCAATAGTTGAGCCAGACTGACTGATACCAAGAGTTCTCCTGAGAGATGGTGGGAGAGAAATTTAGAAAGGTGAATTAGGATCTGGCAAAGGCCTTGAATGCCAGTTTAACCCTCTGGGGCCTGACTTCCAGAGACTGGAATGGAAGGGGGGGAAGCCTAGGATGCTGAACTGCTCCACACACATTTGCTTCTGAGAGTAAAGCCAAAGTAAAAGACTATGTAAAAGCGCCACATAAGTCATTGTGGATGAAGAACATGAGTGAAGAATCTACGCAGTCGAGACGTCAGATTGCTAAGCACAGGGAAGTCAGGGTGATAAAGCAAGAGAAGGCATCCAGGCAAGGGTGGGTCTGTGGCCAGGTTATAATTGAGGCCACAAATACCTCTAAAGCAAGAATTCTTAACTGGAACATCAGAATCACTTATGAAGTTTTTTTTATATACAAACACATGCCTTGTGCTGTCCCCTGTGGGTACAAATGAGGGTTGTATAAGGTCAGATCTAGATCCTCATTCGATGCCACCCAGGGTTGCTCCTTCTGGGAACGCACACTTGAAGAAATGACTATAGGAGCCTACTGAGATCGAGTTCTCAGGGCTTACTGTCTCCTAACCCAAGAAGTTCAAATGATTGATCCCAACAAAATCTCCACAGTCCTAAATCATCAAGGAAGTTCCCTGGGTTCATCCCCCATTTCGTCAGTGTGGCCACCTGCTGATAAATCTATTCCAGGAAAGTTATTCATCCAGTTCCTGGATGGATAAATCCAAGCTATTCAGCAAACTAAAGAGGCTTCGCCGATGCTACAAAATTAACCTCCTTCAGGCCCAATGCCTGTTCCTGGAAGAGGCCAACACCTCCAAAGTCATTCAGGGCTATTTTTTCACAAATGAACCCCAGGCCAGTGCTTTCCAAACCTCCCTGAAGATAGGAATCTCAGATTCCTGAGCCCAAACCTAGATCGACAATGACAATTTCCCGGGAAAATATCTGGTAACCTGCTCTAGACAAATGCTTTTATGGCCAAAACATACTTCTGTAAATGCAACTCTGTCTAACCCCTAAGCCCAGCTCATTTGGGTGAAAGAGCTCCTACAGTGGCTGCCTTCAACTCTACCTGAAAAGGCCTGCCACCCATAACACCTGAGAAATCTCCATGAATTGCAGGTTTCCTACAAGTTGAGTCAAAACAGAGTTGGCTGTTTTCCTAGTACTCATGTCTAATGCAGTCTCAAAGCCCTTCCTTATGGAAGCAGGCAGGAAAGCAAATGGGGCTTCACCCAGAAGTGGATTATAGAACACAATGTCAGGGTCCCATCACCTGCATCAGCTCAGCTGGAGATTTCACAGCAATGTAGCCCCATCTGGTTCTGTGGACATTCATTCAGTAGCCTCCTCCAGCCACTTTGCCTGATAGGGTTCTATGGGACATTAAGGCCTCCTATGACAGCAACTTTGTTTTTTATGTCCTGCCCATTCAAGTCCAAACTCCAGTCCAGTCTGGGGTTATGGGGGCATACTTGGTCCACGAGTTCTTCCAGAAACCCTACATATTCCACAACATTCCACCCTACATATTCCACAACATTCCACCCATTGCAGGTCTATACTTGGGTGCCCAAGTGAAATAAAAAAGACAGGAGTGGGTAGATACTGAGGAGACCTGGAGTCTGCCTTACACATACTCCTAATATTTTGGCAGGCTTCCCTTGAAAGAACCTGGAAATACCCAGAGCCCACCCCAATTCACAGCAAAGACTAAAAGTAGAGAACAAGAGTGAGGCCCCTGGAAGAAAAGGCCAAACATAGAAACAGGGGATTAGGACATGGCATCATACAATCCTGTCACCATGGATAACACTCTTCTCAGCCTGCTTCAAGCTTGATTCTACCAGGAAACAGCATAATTGCTTAGTATAAGTTGCTTTAACTACCTTCACAGCTGTGACATCTTCCACCACCTCAACTTCCTAGGTCACAACTTACCTTTTCCTGTCTGGATACAGCTAGACCAACCACAAAAAATAAACATCTGTCCTGTTTCAGGATCTTTCTCTCAGAAGTTGATTCCATGAGTAACCAAGTGGATAGGGCCCCGCACACCCGGAAGTTCCCACATCTAATAAGAGAACCTAAAGAAAGTTTCGCAAGATTTTGTAGAAGAGAGTGGTGCAATGAAATCTGTGCTTTAAGAAAGTTAATGCGAACTGCTGGCGAGGGTGTGGAGAAAACGGAACCCTCTGCACTGTTGGTGGGAGTGCAGACTGGTGCAGCCACTGTGGAAAACAGTAAGGAGTTTCCTCAAAAGATTACAAATGGAAGTGCCTTACAACCCAGTGATTCCATTTCTGGGGATTTGTCCGAAGAAACCCAAAACACCAGTTTGAAAGAACATATGCATCCCTATGTTCATTGAGGCATTACTTACAACAGCCAAGCTATGGAAGCAACCCAAGCATCTGTCATTAGACAAATGGATAAAAAAGCTGCGGTACATATTTACGATGGAATATTACATGGCTGTTAAAAAAGAATGAAATCTTACCATTTGCAAAAGCATGAGTGGATCTAGAGGATATTATGGCAGTCAAATAAGTCAGTCAGAGAAAGATAAATGCCATATGATTTCACTTATATGCGGAATCTAAAGAACAAATAAACGAACAAACAGAATTGAACAGAATTCCAACAGAGAGCTGGTGGTTACCAGAGGGGGTGGGCGGGGATTGCAGGCTGGGTAAAAGAGGCAAAGAGAGTAAGAAGGACAAATTGGTAGTTACAAAATAGTCACAGAGAAGTAAATAAAGCATGGGAAATACAGTCAATAATATTGTAATAACTATGTATGGTGCCAGTTGGGGTACTGGAACTATCAAGGGGAACACTATGTAAAGTATACGATTGTCTAACCACTAAGCTGTACACTCAAAACCAATACATAATGAAAACACATAAAAGAAAGAAAGTCTGGAATCTACAGGATGTTTTTGAAGCTAAATTCATGGGAGGGTTATTATAATAATCAAATATGAGAGTCTAAAGTCTAAACTTGCAAGCTGGTAATGTAAAGAAAAATGCATATATTAGAGATATTGGAAAGGAAAAGCCATCAAACTTAGTGAGTAGGTTTTGCACAGAGAAAAAGAAGGCCTAAGAGAGAATGCTGGGGGGACTAACAGGACTTAAAAACAGAGGCAGACATAAGAAAATCAGATGTTGAAGAAAGCTGGGATTCCTGAGGGAGTGAGCAGTTTTAGGGATTATTTAGATAAAGCAAATCACTAACTATTTAGAAATAGTTAGAGCACCAAGCTCCATGCGCCGGTAGGGAAATAAAATTTTATTTCCTTTGTGCATATGTGAATGTGCTTACTGTTTTCTAAATTCAAGAACAGCTCAGCCAAGAAAAAGAGTCTGAGTAGACAATTCACAGAAGAAGAAATTCAAATGGCCAATAAACATTTGAAAAGATGTTTAATGGTGGACTTGCAGCTGAGAGGGATTGATTTCTAAAAATAGAATGTAAAGCAAAAATCAAGTACAGTACAGCCAATTACCCTTGAAAATCTCTTAAATCTCCCAAAAATATAATACACATGATTTGGTAAACAGAATCCTACATGTATGCATAAATATATAATGGATTGTGTTGGGGGTTCCCAAGACCACCCACAGTTTTTTGTGTGTGTTTTTTTTAAATATATCTTTACTGATTTCTGAGAGAGGAAGGGAGAGGGAGAGAGAGAGAAACATCAATGATGAGAGAGTCATTGATCAGTTGCCTCCTGCATGCCCCCAACTGGGGATCAAGCCCGCAGCCGGGGCATGTGCCCTGACTGGGAATCGAACTGCGATCTCCTGGATCCTAGGTTAATGCTCAACTCTGGGCAACGCCAGCCAGGCGACCACCCACAGTTTTGGTAATTCACTGGAGTGCTGTCAGTGGGAATGGAGTTCTTGGGCTTCTAGGAGAAAAGAATTTCCTGAGGCCCCAGTGGGAGGATGGGGTTTCATGGAAAGCTTTATTGATGATGTAAAATTAAGGGGGTTCTCCTCCAAGGTTCCATCTCCATCTGTCTCACCATGGAAGAAGTCCAATCTTGTCTTCAGTAGGACCAGGATTCAGGCCATGCCCAGCGTGTCTATTCCATATTAAAGTACAATACAGCCCAGGATCTGGCTAGCTAAGCTTTGTTCCCAGATGCAGGCCGTTGCATGTAGAGTCCACATGGCCATGGGCCATGCAGCTGCTTAAGGCCTCATGGTGCCCTAACCAGTTTTGCTCAGTGGTTAGAGTGTAGGCCCGTGGACTGAAGGGTCCTGGGTTCGGTTTTGGCCAAAGGCACATACCTTGGTTGCAGGCTCGATCCCTGGCCCTGGTTGGGGCACGTGCAGGAGGCAACCAATCAATGTGTCTCTCTCACATCAATATTTCTCTCTCTCTCTCTCCCCCTTCTACTCTCTCTGAAAAGCAATGGATAAAATATCCTCGGGTAAAGAGTAAAAGAAAAAAGCCACATGGCTATGGAACACACAAAGGCAAGTGTGGCTCATGGAGCAAGAGAGCGAGAGGGAACATGGAAGCAAGAGAGAGGGAACTCTTTTTCTGGGGATTTTCCCTTCCAAAATTTCACACTCATGCAGTGCCTCCACTGTCCTAGCCAATGATCTTTTTCCCAGGCTAGACTGATAGGCAGGTGCCTCCCCTGCACCACCCCGACTTCACTGTGCATGTACCCATCTCCCCTTTTGATCTCTCCCCACAGTGATCTGCAGAGAATGGACCTGTGGGTCCCTGGGGAGCGTGAAGCTGTAGCTCCCTGGTGAAGCTGCCCAGATGACCATGTTTATAATGTCTGAGCTCCCCTTTTCTCTTTCCTATTATTAACATTAACTAGCTAATTATGACAATAATAGGAGGACTCACAGAACTCAGAAAAGCTGGTATACTTGTGGTTGTGGTTTATTACAGCAAAGGGAAAACTTTCATAGAGCAGAATCGAGGAGAAGCCAAGTGTAAGTTTCCAGTCACCCTCTCTCAGCAAAGTCACGCAGACAGTGCTCCGTTCTCCCGGCAACAATGTGTGACAACACGTGTGAAGGATTGCCAACCAGGAAACTCCCCTTAGCCTTGGTGTCAGTGTTTTTATTGGGAGCCAACTGCATAGACATGCAGCACCTACGGGACTGACCTAAGCTAGTCAGTCTCTAGCCCCCACAGGTCTGAGACAGTGTGACCCAGAGCCCCAGGTGAAACAAAACAGGGGTTCAGCATCAATCACATTGTTTACATAAACTGTCTGGTATGGCCTATGCTATACAAAGACACTCTTATCAGGCAGGATGTTCCAAGGCCTTGGAGGTTCTCTCCCCAGAGCTTGTCAAAGGCCAGTCCTAAAGACCTTTGGAATGTGCAGGATTTAGACACCTCTGCCTGCTCAGTTAACACTTTAGGCACATTCACATAAAAATATGGACTACATACTAGATTATTTGTGCAAAACATAACTGTGTAACACTGCCTTTAAAGACTAGAATCATAATTCCTCTTATAGGAATATATCAAAGTAAATAATGGATGTGAATAAAGGTCTACATTTAAGGATGATAGTAAAAGAGCAAAAATTCGAAAGCAATCTAAATGTCCAAGACTAGAAAATTGGTCAAATAAATCATGGTGAATTCATAGCTTAGACTACTGTGTACCCATTAAAATCCAAATATTGTTAAATGAAAAAAAAGTCATAATATATAATCAACCCTCATTACTCATAGATTCTGTTTTTGTGAAATCGCCTATTTTCTAAAATTATTTGTAACACCAAAATCAGTAATCGCGGTGCTTGTGTGACAAAAAATTTCAGCCTCCTGATAGACATTTTCCCTGCTGAGGTGGAACAAGGTAACACGCTGCCTTCTTGCTTCAGTTCCCTCACTGGAAATTAGTGTCCTTTGCACAGTCTATTTACTGCCATCCATATCTTTCACATTTTTGTGCTGGTTTTTTTTCCTTTGGTGATTTCACTGTTTTAAACGGCCCCCAAGTGTACTGCTGAAGGCTTGTCTAGTGTTCCTATGGGCAGGACGGCTGTGGTGCGTCTCACAAAGAAAATACGTGCATTCGATCAGGCTCATTCAGGCATGAGTTTCAGTGCTGCTGGCCATGAGTTCCATTTAACGAATTAACAATATATATTAAATAAACTCTTCAAATTGAAACATACATAAAACAAGCTTATGTATTGATGGATAAATGAAAATGTTGTGGACCAGAAGTTCATAGGAACCTAACCCTGTACTTCTACTAATAGTGGTTGTCTTTAATAATAAGAATACAGTTGCTTTTAAATTTTTTTCTTTATACTTCACTATATTTGCCAGATTTCCTATCAGCAATATGTGCAATATATATAATTGAGGAAAAGTTAGTTATATAATAAATAAATACCCTGAAAGTAGATTATACTAATTAAAGACATTTGGGAAGCCATAAAGGGTGGGTACTAATGTTTCCAAAGGTACCAGTGGCGTAATTACCATAGAAAAGAACCACCTAGGTGAGTGCATGGGCTCTCCCTCTGGAATGGTAGGTGGGAGACAATACAGAAAGTGACAATAACATTATGCGTAGTTGTAAAAACAAAACATAACAAAGCATCATTCTATTCATTGTCAAAGCCCCGGAAGGGAAAAGTCGTGTTGGCTTGCCTCTTTCAGCCCATACAGGTGAAGCTTACTCATGAGCTGGGTGCTGAAGAAGACGGAGAACTCCTGATTTGTTCCCACACTGATGCCTGATGGCAGAGATAACAGTGCTGCTATGGGCCTTGCGCAACCAACCCATCCTACATCACACAGTGGGCAGGTTGGACTTAAGTGAATGTGTTGTTTGAAAATCAATGCTAAGACCATGCAAACAGCATTGCAGTATTGTGACTGTCTCACTCAGGGGTTTTCTCTGGGGACCTGCGTGTTGTCAACACTTTGCCCTCACATTACTCACAGGCAATAGCAGCTGTGGCAGCATATTTTCATCCTTGGTTTGTTTCAACTCCCCTGAGAACCACATAGAACACAGCTCCCACTTATGCCAACTCCCCCTCTGCAAATGATCCCACAAGGCTTCATTAATTTCTCAAGCTAGCCCCAGAGGTCACTGGTACTGTTTTGGGGCAAAGCACTACCAGAGAGCACACAGAAACCCAGGATGGTCATTTGAATTAAGAAACAGAAAAGCATTCCCACTTATAGGGAGCTCAGGAAATCTGCATATGACTGATTAACCTGGTATTTAGCCATGCATTCTCACCCTGCCAAAGAAGTAACAGCTGTCATTGGCTCTGAGGTGAGGTCCTCACCCGGAGAGTCCAAAAAGCATGTAAAATAGGTAGATTCCACATAACAAAGTTTAACTCAAAGGGTATCCTTTGGTTGAGACAAAAATTTGACACATCTTAAAAGGAATACTAGTACAATGGAGTATCCTTATACAATGTACTCAAAACTCCAAAGAAATTAATTTTCCTCCAATACAGCGCAGCTGGGTTTTAGCAAGAAAGAACTACATGAAAAACCTAAGGTCAAATGCATTGAGCAGGGAGAACACAAAGCAATTAATGCGAGAGGATGATAGCTCTAAAGGAAACGGAAACAGGGTATTATCATTCTTTTGATGATCACAGACCAAGCCCTCTTCAGCAGGAAAAGGTTTCATTAACTAAATGGCCTAGAAGCATTTAACACAGATGAATCAGAAAATGTGTTTCCTGGACAGGGAAAGGAAAAAGCTTATTTAAAACCAAAACCCAAAAGATTTTTCAAAACAAAAATTTCTTCTTAACTACCTAAATAAAACTCAACAGGGAAAAGAAAAACACCTCAGTAGACTATGGGCAAAGAGCATGAACAGGCAAGTTACAAAAAAAAAAAAAATGGCTAGTGAACATTAAAAGCCACTCAATTTCCCTTATAATTTATCAAATAATAGTTGAAGCAATCATGTAATAATTTCTACCTATCACATTGGCAAAGATGTAAAAATCGAAGCTATTCAGTGTTGACAAGGGTAGGAAAACATAAATGGGGAAATACTTTTGTTAGAATTGTTAATTAGTACAAGTCTTTTGGAGGAAATATAGCAATTTTATTATATTTTTAATGTTTGTCTCCTTTCGCTCAACATTTCTATTTCTTTTTTTAAATCATGTTTTATTTTTCAATTACAGTTGACATTATATTAGTTTCAGGTGTATGCCCCAGTGATTAGACATTATATAACTTATTAAATGATCATTCTGATAAATCTTGTACTCATCTGACACCATACATAGTTATTAGAATATTATTGACTATATGCCCTATGCTATACTTTATGTCCCCGTGACTGTTCTGTAACAACCAATTTGTACTTCTTAATCCCTTCACCTTTGTCACTCCCCTCCCATCTGGCAACTTTCAAAATGTTCTCTGTATCTACGAGTCTCTCTCTATTCTGCTTGTTAGTTTATTTGTTTTTTAGATTCCACTGTTGATAGATATGTATTTATTACCATTTTATTGTTCATATTTTTTATCTTTTTTTTCCCTTCTTATTCTTAAAAAAGACCCTTTAAAATTGCATGTAGTACTGGTCTGGTGGTGATGAACTTTACCTTTTTCTTGTCTGGGAAGCTCTTTATCTGACCTTCAGTTCTAATCGACAGCTTTGCTGGGTAGAATAGTCTTCGTTGTAGGTTCTTGCTTTTCATCATTTTGAATATTTCTTGTCATTCCCTTCTGGCCTGCAAAGTTACTGTGGAGAAATCAACTTACAGACTTATAGGAGCTCCCTTGTAAGTAACTAACTGCTTTTCTCTTACTGCTTATAAGACTTTCTCTTTGTCTTTAATCCTTTGCATTTTAATCATGATGTGACTTGGTGTGGGCCTGTTTGAGTTCTCTTGTTTAGAACTCTCTGCACTTCCTGGACTTGTAAGTCTATTTCCTTCACCAAGTAAAGAAAGTTTTCTGTCATTATTTCTTCAAATAGGTTTTCAATTTCTTGCTCTCTTTTCTCCTTTCAGCACCCCTATGATGAGAATGTTGGTGTGCTTGAAGTTGTCCCAGAGGCTCCTTATATTACTTTCATTTTTTTAGATTCGTTTTTCTTTTTGCTGTTCCAATCGGATATTTTTTGCTTCCTTATATTCCAAATCACTGATTTGATTCTCTGCTTTATCTAGTCTACTGTTGATTCCCTGTAAATTATTCTTCATTTCAGTTAGGGTATCCTTCATTTCTGACTGATTCTTTTTTATGGTTTCTATGTCCTTTTTCATGCTGTTGAAGTTCTCACTAAGTTTCTTGAGCATCCTTATAACCATTGTTTTGAACTCTGTATCTGGCAGTTTGCTTGCTTCCGTTTCATTTAGTTCTTTTTCTGGAGATTTCTTCTGTTCTTTCATTTGCGACATGTTTCTTTGCCTCCATATTTTGGCTGCTTCCCTGTGTTTGTTTTATGTGTTATGTAGATCTGCTACATCTCCTGGACTTGGTAAAGTGGCCTTGTGTAGTAGGTGTCCTGTAGGGCCCAGTGGCATAGTCTCCCCAGCCACCTGAGCTGCGCACTCCATGTGTACCCCTATACGGGCTGTGTGGACTGTCCTGCTGTATTTAAGCTTTGATTGCTGCTGGTGTTACTGGGAGGGATTGTCCCCCAGACCAACTGGCTGCTAGGACTGACTGCAACTACAGAGAAGGAGCTGCTGTGCAGGAGCTGACCCTGCGGAGCAGGATTTGCTTCAGTGGGGCTTTGGTGCTCACCGAATCCGCCCCTTGAGTGTGTCGCTCACGGAGGCAGTAGGGTTGTAATCTGGGTGGCCTGGAGCTGTCCACCGGGTGCACTGGTTTGGGGGCCTCTTGGGAAGTACAAGGTCAGCTGCTACCTGTGCCTTGTCTAGGGCAACCCAGCATGAGCTACAAAGCGATCTATAGATCACTGCTACTTATGCTGGGCTTGGAGGAGCCCAGGAGAGGCCAAGCTGAGAACCAAGGCTAGTGGTCACTATGCAGGGCCTAGGGCCACTTAGCAAGAGGTATGGGGCATGCCAAGGCCAGATGCTGCTTGTTTGAGACATTTTAGAAAAGTCTGAAGCATAAGCCAAGACAGGTCATTTGTGTGGAAACGCCACTGGAAATGGCTTAGATTGGCCTGCAAAGAGGGTGGGATGGTGTCTCAGGGAATCACCAGGGCTGGGTGAACAGCGTGAGGCAGGTTGATGGAGACTCGGATATGGCAAGTAGTGTGGGGCATCTCAGAAATGGAACAATGGCCTCTGCCAGCATTTATTGTCTGGCAGAAAGCTGCCCCCACCCCCAGCTCTTGCCCTGATGCCAGACAATTCAGTTCCTCCCCGTATGTCCCCGGTTTGTTTCAAGCTGCTGCCCCAGTGCTGGAGCTCAGAAGGAGTAAGTCCCTGTACAGGACCTTTAAGAGGAGCTGCCTGGGACTCCAGCAACCCTCCATCTCACTCAGCCGTAATCCTCACTGGTTTGTGTTGTTGCTTTTTAAATTTTTTTAAAGTGCAGTTTAATAGTTTATTGACTTTTAGAGAGAATGGAAGCGGGCGAGAGAGAGAGAGAAACATCAATTAGCTGTCTCCTGCACACCTTTACCAAGGATCAAGCCCACAACCCAGGCATGTACCATAACTGGGTATCAAACCGACAACCTTTACATGCAGGCGGTGATGCCCAAACAACTGAGCCATACCATCCAGGGCATACCCATTGGTTTATACAGCCAGAAGTTATGGAGACTTCTCTTCCTGGCTCTGGAACCCTGGGCTGGAAGGGCTGGTGTGGGGCTGGGACCCCTCACTCCTCAGGCGGCACCTCTGCAGCCAAGCTATCCCTCCTGATTTTAAACTGCCAAACATGGGTGGGGACCAGCCCATTCTGAGTCTCTGCGCCTCCTAACGGTTTCAGTGTGGCTTCTTTAAATCTCTAGTTGTAGGACTTCTATTCAGGTAGATTTCAGGTAGTTCTGAATGATGGTTTTTCTGTAGTTTAGTTGTATCGACATTTCAATTTTCTAATCATTTGTCTCACATAAGTATACAAGTGTTCAAAGGTGTTCAGCATAGCATTGTTTATGATATTTTTAAAATCTGGAATAACCCAACTCTTTATTAATTGAGGTTGGTTAAATAACTATGATACTTATAATGGAATACTACAACACTATTAAAAATAAGACATATTTTTACATAGTAGAATGCATTAAGTAATAAAGCAAGTTGCAAAACAGTGTGAATAGTGTAACCTAGCCTACACATGTAGCCTAGCAGGTAGTCTAGCATAAGTTAACCTTTGTTTAGAGTTTATAACTTTGCCTCAATTAACCTGTAACCCCACTGAGATCACTCTAAAATTTGTAAGGTTTCTGTAACGCTATCTTGTAATTTGCTTAAAGTCTTACAGAAAGCCAAGACTTAGTCAGATGTTTATTCATACCTACACAATCCCTGATGTTGATTGCCAGAACTGTTTTTTTAGGAACAAGCCCAGGATGTTTTGCAGGACCAGGGAGTGAACTGGCTGAAACCACCTGAGACCAACTAGAGCAGCTTGAAGGACCTGCCAGTGATCTCTTCATGAACTTTCATCATTATATCCTCATTATAATAATAAAACCTCTACCCAGGGTGGAGCTTTTCTGACATTTTTTAATATGCCATGTATGTACAGACATGTTTTCTGACTGCACATGCACTGGAACGTCCCCACCTATACATGCAATGTGGAAGTCTACCTTGATGTTTATGCACGATTTCCCCTAATAAAGATAGATTAGGTGCTTTGTTCGGGGACCCGTGTGTCCTTCCTTGCTGGCTTGCAATAAAATTCCTTCTCATAAAATTATCTCAGAGTTGTCTTTTGGCTGGCAACTACTAAGCATTCGGATCCAGTTCAATCTGGTAACAATAGGGTACAGGTTTCCTTCATGGGGTGATGAAAATGCTCAGGAATTAGAGAGTGGTGATGGTTGCATACATTGCGAATATACTAAAAACCACTAAGTTGAACCATTTTAAATGGTTAAAATGGTGAATTTATGTTATGTGAATATCACCTCAATTTTAAAAAACAATATAAATAACATGATCCCATTTTTTGTCAAAAAAGCAATAATATCTATTAATATGTACTTAGAAAAAAGCCTGGAGAGAGATGTACTAAATAATAGATAGTGATTATTTCTGAGGGTGACAGACATGGTGTATTGCCAATGTCCATATTGCATTTGCCTCTAATGTCTGAATTTTTCATAAAAGAGCATTTGTAACTTTTATATTCAGAAAAAATAGATATTAAATCATTTGAAAAGTATACTCATTTCTAGAAAGCAAAGGTCCGATTATTCAAGAACATATAATTGAACCTGTAAAAAATTCCTTTCATCAGAGATATTTCCAGATACCTATTTCAGTGGTGCTGGGGTTCAAGAGATGCTACCTCCAATACATGGCATATTAGATATCTTAAGCTGGAGTAATTTTAAAAACAGCAGAAGTAGAAAGATCACTCTGACCTCCCTCCACCCTTCTTTCCTGAAACAGGTCATAAAACTCCTGTTGTTTATGAAAGGTACCTGCCTTGTACCAGGAGGAAAGAAGATGGTATTTGGGGCCAAGAAGGCTGTATAAACAAATCTTGCTAAACTAATCCTTACTTTTCTAGTTACTTCTTCCCCTTTGCTACTCTTAGGCCCAAACCTCTTTGTCTTATCAACTCTTCACAAATTTACTGTTTCTTTGTCTAAAAACTGCAAAAGCTTTATGCTCTGGTCACTTCTTTGGGTCTCCATTCTTTTGTGCAGGTTCCCGTGTACACGTAAAAAATCAATAAAATTTGTATGCTTTACTCCTGTGACTCTGTTTTTGTCAGTTTAATTTTCAGACCCAGCCAGGACCATAAGAGGGTTGAGGAAAATGTTTCCTCCCCTATTTTAGGAATTGTATTATTTCAGAATTGCCAGATTGCAAAGGTGGTAGTTTTTTGTTTTGCATTTTCTTATTAAATAAAGAAAAAGAAGAGCACATACAAACCTGTTCACTGTAGTTAGATGCTAAAACCAGCCTTCACTGAGGCTGAAATGTAAACACTCACGTGTCTAGGACGAACCGGTTGCTAAAGCCCAGGTACCCTGAATTATGCTTCTGTTTCCAACCAAAGCACCTGCCGGGTCCTGATCTTCAGAACTCAGGGTCATAGGATTGGGAGTCTGGTTCCAGCTCAATCACTAATTCACTGTGTGAACAAAATCAAACACTTTAACCTCTCTAAGCCTCCATTTTTCATCTCTAAAAATGAAGAGATGGTACTAAATAACTAGAGTGGTAAAATGATGTGCGTGTGTAAGAAATAAAGAAGCCAAACAAATGTTATGCTCAGAAAACGCCATTTATGGCAGTGCGTATTATTTTGTATAATCTCAAGAGGGCCTATTAAGGCCACTAAGCACAAAGCTATGGCCAAATTACATGTTTGTGAGGATGGCCAACAGACTAGGATTACATGACATTTTATGAAAAGCCTGGAAGTGAGGCAGCTATCAAAGAGTTCCAATGAGTGAAGTGAAATTTTACTTAAAAAAAAAAAAAAATGTTTGAGCCCTGACCAGTGTGGCTTAGCAGTTAGAGCACCAGCCCACACACCAAAGGACAATGGGTTCGATTCCTAGTTGGGGGCATGTACTTGGGTTGCAGGTTCGCTCCCCTACCCCAGTCAGGGAGCTTTTGAGAGGCAACCAATTGATGTGTCTCTCTCACATTGATATTTCCCTCTCCCCCCTCCGTCTCTCTCTCTCTCTCTCCCCCCCCTTTCTTCCCTCCCTTCCACTCTCTCTAAGAATCAATGGAAAAAATTATCCTCAAGTGAGGATTTAAAAAAGAAATAAAGCCTTACCCAGTTTTGCTCAATGGTTAGAGCATTCGCCTGCGGCCTGAAGGGTCCCAGGTTTGATTCCAGCCAAGGGCAGGTACCTTGGTTGCAGGCGTTACCCAGGACTGGCTTGGGGCACATGGAGGAGGCAACCAATGGATGTGTCTCTCTCACATGGATGTTTCTCTTTCTCTCTCTTTCTGTCTTTCTCTCTCCCTTCTAATCTCTCTGAAAAGCAATGGAAAAAATATCCTAGGGTGAGGAATAAAATAAAATATAAAATAAAAATGTTTGAGCCTTCAAAGAGGAAAAGTTTATTCAACTAATCTGTTTCTTCTAGTTCAAAAGAAGTCTGATATTGCAGACAATGGAAAGAATTATATTCCTTGCTGCCCCCTTGTGAGTTTTAAGAAAACTGTTCTTTGGTTTATTAAATTTATTTTTAAAATTCAGCAAACATTTACTAAATGTTAACCTTGTGCCAGGCACTCTGCTGGTGATGAGAACACAAAAATAAATGAGACATAATGCCTACTCTCAAGGAATTCACACATTAAGAAAGACTATCAATGGCCAAACATTTATAAAGTTTTACTGGACCACCTAAATCAGCCAGTTTGTTTTTTGGGAGGTAGAGTAGTGCACCCCAGGAATTCTCACCAAGGAGGGAAAAGAGAGGTGAGCTATTTCCAAAAGATATTTAGGAAATAGAATTGAAGAGACTTGCTAACACGGTGATACAGAGATGCGGTAATAAGGGTGAAGGCAGCACTGTAGAATAACAACTAAGAATGTGTTTAGCCCGGCCGGGCGCGGCTCGGCGGTTGGGCATCAGCCTATGATCCAGGAGATCGCAGTTCGATTCCCGGTCAGGGCACATGCCCCGGGTGGGGGCTTGATCGCCGGTGAGGGGTTTGCAGGAGGCAGCCGATCAATGACTCTCTCTCATCATTGATGTTTCTATCTCTCTCCCCCCCCCCGCCGCTCTCCTCTCTCTGAAATCAATAAAGATATATTTAAATTTTTTTTAAAGTTAAAAAAAAAAAAAGAATATGTCTGTATGGCCAAACTTGAACTTAATACAACATGGACATAAAGGAGACTTTAAAATAATCAGTCTTTTCAATTCTTTTAGCATAGTCTCTGTGGGTTATTTTCCTATCAGGATCCCAGCCATATTTCATATTTAATTTATTCTACTTCTAATCTCAGTTGTTATCATATTTAGTACTTTTAAGGATTTCATTGGGGTTTTGTTATCATTTTATGTTTGATAGCTGTAGACTATGGACAAAAAAGGGACCACATACTAAATCTGCCAAGCTCAGGGGAGGCCTGCACGGTGGGCCTTACAAACCCAGAAGCCAAACAACCACACAGGATGATCTTGTTGGGGAACCAGAGACGTTCCCCTTATGGAAAGGCCAAGTGGCACTCGGAGGCTCCGGGTTCAGGAGGTTTATTTTACACGGGCGGGCCCAGAGGAGTCCAAGTGCAAAGTCTAAGCCCCGAACACAGTCGGGCAAGGAGTTATATGCCGTCGGTGCAGCCGCCTCCGATGAGGTCGGAGGGGGGGCTCACCTATCTAGTTTGGCGCGCGCTGGGGAAAGCGGCGGGGTGCAGGAAGGGGAAGAGGGGGGGGGCCTGTATGGGGGACTGTCGGCCACTGTAGACCGAGTTTTCCCTTATCAGTCTGAATGTAAAAATTCCCAACTAAAAGTGGGTCATTGTGAGTACTCCCATCCTAGGCCTGTAGCTTCCTTGACAAAGGCCAACCTTTAACTTAGAATTTGTCTACTGTCGTGCATCTAAGATAACATACCTTTGAACTGTCAGAGTAATTTTCTTCTCCAGACCTCTCGAAGGCACTGTCGCTGGACTCAGAGCACAAGGCCACACTGTCATCTTATTGCCCACATACCATCTCTATGTGCTATAAACGTTAACTATACTGACCCACCAGTGTAAAAGTGATAGGGGCACTTATGATTTCCAAATTAATCTGAAATATAATTATATCACTTATAGAACACATATATTCATGTGAACAGGGGTTTAAGTTTCTTTTTCCTAGGCCTTTGCTCCCGTGTGCTCCCCTTGATCCTGGATGAAGCAATGAAGGAGGTGACGCAGCTGTGGACAGTGTATCCTTGAACAGGCATGCACAGGCCAACCTAACCAAGAGTCGAGATATCATCTTATCGAGACATCACCAGATGACCAAGAACAATGGCTGGCTCCTGCAGACCTTTGGGGCTGCACAATAGCTTCATTCCAATCCTGGCCTCAGTTTACCCCATTTCCCTATATAATCTTATCCCTCAGGCCATTCCTTAAGATTGGTTTTGGATGCTCGTATGCTCCCTGTCTTCTAGGTTGGTTGGCCTTCTCAATAAATGCCTTATATGATTCAACCCTGCCTTGGTTGAATTGGACACAGCAACAGGCAGCCCAAACCCCACCAGGGTTTCCCAGTAACAAAAGTAGTATGTATCTCTCTATTTTTCTTTTTATCTCAGAGATTTCTCACTTTGCTTTCTCTCACTCCTTTAATCTACTACCAATGGATTTATGTAACCCTCCTTAAGTCACCTCTTTTGATTCTAATGTGCAAAATAAGCTGAAAAACTGCCATTCTCTGGAGAATTTTCTCAGTCCATTGAGATTTTGCTTCTCAACATTTTTCATCAGTTTGGCTCAAATAAAATTTTACAAGACCTTTTCTTAGGCTGGATGTTCTTTCATCGACAAGGCAAAAGACAGGTAATATTCAAACAAAAGAGCATAAACACTAGTGTCACGGAAAATTTTTTCACAATAGGCAAAAGCATAGGTGCTGTCAGGAAACGAGTTAAACATTTTTTCAGTTTCTCACTGTTGTAATTTCTAAGGCCATCCACAGAACCTGACACATTGTTGGTTGGCTGAAATAATAAATTTGAATAAATGACTAAAAAGTGATTGAATTTGAATGAATGAGTGGTTTTAAAATCAGCCTGTAAAGAAAGAGTAAAATTTGGATTGCTAAAAAAGATGGAGACGAGTATTTGAGAAAGGGTGAGCCACATATATAAGCTAAGGCCATTTATCAAAGAAAACATGATACCAAGTACATGAACTAATTCTTAATTAGTGCTAATTTAGGAGGCTACTTGAGGGCACAAGCATCCAAATATAAACAGAACCTGACTCGGGTATTTTCCTTTAGCCTCAAGGGATTATTTACTGCACATCTATTTGGAACACAAAGAGATCAAAGCAGAGTGGACAGTGGGGCCAGGCTTAGGGCCCAGATCTCCCTCCACCACTTCTTTCTAAAATGTTGACCCATGATACCCACAGCTTCGACCGCTTCTTTTCAAGACCGAGATATAAATCTTGTTCAATAAAGACAATTAGCAGAAGAAGGAACATTCAACAGTTGTAATTACCCAAATGTCCCTCAATTAACCATTTGAATGACTAAATCCTCTACATCGATTGTTTTAATAAATGATAATTAAAACCAAATAACCTCTAAGCTCATTTCATTTCTACAGTGACAAAACTGAACCTCTAGGCATTATATTGCAAGGCCCTGAATCGAGCCAGGCAAAGCAAAACAAATAAAGTACAAGGAGAATTGGGTGGTGATGGGAGGGTGCTGGTGCACAGTGGACCATCCTAGCAAACACATTTTCATTACCAGTAGATGGGAGACCACTGCAGTGTAACTCCCTAGTCAGGAAAATTCAGGCTTTATAATATGTAATGGTGTATTAGAATAACAATTGCTTCCTGCTATTTCCTACCACCCTCTGAAGCATTGCTTCTCTCATTGTTGAATCACTTACCCAACTCCATAAGGCCTCCTAATAATATTATGTGTTGTGAGCTTAGACATATTGTAACAGAGTCTTGACTATCTTGTTCAAGCCTGAGTTGTTCCTATGGCCTCCAGGCTATCTTCTTTGTCCTGCCTATAGACATGATAATCATTAGAGGAATTCTGCTAACAGCTTGAGTTTTACAAAAATAGCCCCTCCTATTTCCCCTTCTCTTGACATAAAAGCAGCCTAAGCTCTGTACTTAATTAAAGTGGGCCCAGCGGTTGAGCATTGACCTAGGATCCAGAAGATCATAGTTTGATTCCCGGTCAGAACACACACCCCAGCTGCGGGCTCGATCCCCAATCGGGGGCGTGCAGGAGGCAGCCAATAAATGACAACTCTCTCATCATTGATGTTTCAACTCTCTCTCCCTCTCCCTTCCTCTCTCTGAAATCAATAAAGATACATTTTAAAAAAAAATTAAAGTGGATTTGAGACACCACTAGGGCTCTCGTCCTCTCAGTTGGCACCTTCTCAATCAATAAACATTCCTTACTCTAAACTCTGGACTTTGGACCAATTACAACATGACTGAGGATTTTTACCTTTTTAAATGTAAGAATTTTGCACAAAACCACCTGAAATCTAGCTGAGCAGAAGTCCTATAACTAAGGATTTACAGAAGAAGCCACATGCATACTGGTAGGAGGGGTGGAGATGTAGAATGGGCTGGTCCCTAACCATGTGATGGTTAAAAATGGGGAGGGATATCTCAGCTGTGGAGGTCCCCCCTGAGGAGCAAGGAGTCCCAGCCCCATACCAGGCCCTGCAGCCCAGGGTTCCAGAGCCAATAAGAGAAGTTCCCATAACTTCTGGGCCCGGCCAGTGTGATTCAGTAGTTGAGTGTCAACCCATGTACCAAGAGGTCACTGGTTTGATTCCCAGTCAGGGAACATGCCCCGGTTGCAGGCTTGAGAGGCAGCCAATCGATGTTGATGATTCTCTCTCATCAATGTTTCTATCTCTCTCTTCCTCTCCCTTCCTCTCTCTCTAAAATAAATTTTTTAAATATTAAATATATATATATATATATATATATATATATAGAGAGAGAGAGAGAGAGAGAGAGAGAGGGAGAGAGAGAGAGAGAGAGAGAGCCAGGACTGTACCTAACTGAGACAGAGAGCTACTAGAGTCCCAGTCATTCTTCTAAAAGGGCCTACACATGGACTTACTTGGACTCACTCACACTGAGGCAGCAGTTTGAAAGGTGCCAGGGACACACAGAGAGAAATTGAATTGTCTGGTTTTGGAACAAGGGTTGGATAGGCCGTTTTCTCCCAGACAGAAGTGCTGGCAGAAACCATTATTACTTTGATGAGCCTTCCCCCTGCAAGCACAGGTGAGCACTATCTCTGAGTCTCCATCAACCTAACACTGTTCACCCTGCCATGATGATTCCCTGAGACACCCCCCCACCCAACTCATGGGCCCACCCAAGCTGTTTCCAGTGGTTTTTCCATATGAATGGCCTGCTTGGTTCTTGCTTTGGACTTTCCTAAAATCTCTTAAAGGTTCACAAATCTCAATCAAGTAGCATCTGGCCTTAGAGTGGACCATACATCTTGCTAAGCAGCCCCAAGCCCAGCACTAGTGGCAGACAGACTTGGTTTGCAGCTTGGCCTCTCCCAGGAACCTCAAGCCCAGCACAAGTAGCAGCCATGTGCAGATTGCTTAGTAGCTCATGCCAAGTAGCCCCAGGCAGGGCACAGGTGGTGGCTAACTTTGGCCTGCACCTTCCAGGAGGCCCCAAAGCCAGCACACCTGGTGGGCAGCATTAAACCATGCTGGAGCATCACTCAACCACCTCCACAAGTGACACATTCAAGGCACAGACTCAGTGGGCATCAAAGCCCCACTGAAGTAAGTCCTGGTCTGTGGGGAGGGCCCCTACACAGCTGATCCTCTGCTGTAGTTGTGGCCAGTCCTCATAGCCAATTAACCTGAGGATAAATGCTTCCCATTAATGTGCCGACAGAAATCAAGGCTCAGCTACAACAGGAGGGTGCACACAGTCCACACATGGGGTGCACCTGGACTGTCCAGCAGGCTGCACCACTGGACCTTACAGAATACCTACTACGTTAGGCCACTCTATCAAAACCAGGGGATGGAGCAGCTCTACCTAATACATAAAAACAAACACGGGAGGCAGTCAAAATGAGGAAGAAAAAAAACATGTCCCAAATGAAAGAACAGAACAAAACTCCAGTAAAAGAACTAAACAAAATGAACTAGACAAGCACTCTACCAGATGCAAAATTCAAAACACTGGTTATAAGGATGTTCAAAAAATTTAGGGAAAGATGAACTTAGTGAGAACTTCAATGAAAAGATAGGAAACATAAAAATGGAACTAGAAACCATAAAAAGAACCAGTTAGAAATTAAGTCTACAATAACTGAAATGAAGAATATATTACAGGGAATCAGCAGTAGACTAAATGAAGCAGAAGACTGAACCAATGACTTGGGGAATGATAGCAGAAAACACCTCAATCAGAACAGCAAAAAGAAAAAAGAATCCAAAAAAATGAAAATAGTTTAAGGAGCCTCTGGGACAAGACCAAGTATATCAATATTCGCATCATGAGGATGCCAGAAGGAGAGGGAGAGCAAGGAACTGAAAACATATTTGAAAAAAATTAATGATAGAAAACTTCTCCTAATCTGGTAAAGGAAATAGACTTACAAGTCCAAGAAGTGCAGAGAGTTCCAAACAAGGTGAACCCAAAGAGGCCCATAGCAAGACACATCATAATTAAAATGCCAATAATTAAGACAAGGGGAGTCTTAAAAGCAGAAAGAGAAAAGCAGTTAGTTACCTATAAGGGAGTTCCCATAAGACTGTCAATTGATTTCTCAACAGAAGTTTTGCAGGCCAGAAGGAACTGGCATAAAATATTCAAAGTGATGAAAAGCAAGGACATATAACCAAGATTACTCTACCCAGCAAAGCTGTCATTTAGAATCAAGAGGACAGATAAAAAGCTTCCCTGACAAGAAAACAGCTCAAGATGTAGAAGACACACACAGACTGAAAGTAAAGGGATGGAAAAAGGTATTTCATGAAACTGGAAGCTGGGGGGCTGGGGGAGCTTAGAGTAACAATACTTATACCAGACAGAATAGACTTTAAGACAAAGGCTATAACAACAGACAAAGAAGGACCCAGCAATTCCACTTCTGGGTATTTATCCAAAGAAACCCAACCACTAAATGAAGAAAACATATGCATCCATATGTTCACTGCAGCATTGTTTACAAATGCCAAGATATGAAAGCAACCTAAGTGTCCATCAATAGATAAATGGATGAAGAAGTGGTGCATATATGCAATGGATTATGACTCAGCCATAATAAACAATGAAATTTTGCCATCTGCAACATGGATGGACCTAGAGGGTATTGTGGTGAGGGAAATAAGTCAGACAGGAAAAGACAAATGTCATATGATAGCACTTATATGTGGAATCTAAAAAAAAAAAAAAAACACAAGCAGAACAGAAACAGACTCATAGATACAGAGAACATTTTCATGGTTGCCAGATGGGAGGAGGGTTGAGGTGAAGGGGGGTGGATGAAAAAAGTTAAGGGATTAAGAAGTACACATTGGTAGTTACAAAATAGTCACAGGAATGTAAAGTACAGCAAAGGGGATATAGTCAATAATATTGTAATGACTATGCATGGTGTCAGATGGGTACAAGATTTATTAGAATGATCACTTACTAAGTTATATAATGTCTAATCACTGGGTTGTACACCTAAAACTAATATAATATTGTACATCAACTGAAATTGAAATCATATCAAGCATCTCAGATCACAAGGGCATGAAATTAGAAATCAGCTACAGTAAAAATACTCACAAACATTCAAATACATGGAGGCTAAATAGCATGTTATTAAACAATGAATGGCTTACCAATAAGATCAAGAAAGAAATCAAAAACTTCCTGGAAACAAATGAAAATGAACACACAACAACCCAAAATCTATGGGGCACAGAAAAGCAGTCCTAAGAGGGAAGTCCATAGCACTACAGGCCTACCCCAAAAGGCAAGAAAAATTTTTAGTAAACTATCTAACCCTACAACTTAAAGAATTAGAAAGCTCCCCTGTAAAGCCTTCCAGACCAGGGCTTTTGTTTGCTGGGAGATCTTTTATTACTACTTCAGTTTCATCAGTTGTTATTGCCCATTCAGGTTTTCTGATTCTTCCTGACTCAGTTTTACGTGATCTCACTCACATGTGGAATCTAATAAACAAAACAGACTGAGGAACAAAATGGATCCAAAAGCATAGAAGCATGGAACAGGCTAATGAATCTCAGTGGGAAGTCGAGGGTGGGGGAGTGGGTGGGGAGAGATTAATCAAGGAACTTATATGCATATATGCATAACCCATGGACACAGATAATAATGTGGTGAAGGCCTGCGGGGGGGGATGCAGGGTGGTGGGGTGCAATGGGGAAAAAAGAGAGGGATATCAGTAATACTTTCAACAATAAAGATAAGTTTAAAAAAAGAAAAAGAAAACATTATTAAGAAAAAAAAGAGTTTTGTATTTCTTCCAATCCCAAAAAATGTCAGCAATGAACTAAGATTAGATAGACCTGGTTTGCCATATTTATAACACAGAAAACGGGTATCATCTTGAGTAAGTTAAAGCAGGGACTGTGTCACACTCATCGCGCCCTTAGAGATTAGTGCAGCGCACAGTTTAAGTTCACAAAAATATTTTTGGAACTCAACTTAACACAAAGTAATTTAAATTAAAATCTAGGCTAGGCCTAACAATAAACAATATGAATTTACCAATCATGCAATAATATATTTAAAACACCATATTTGTTAAAATTTTTAAATATTTAAAATGGCAGGTGAGCAGACTCCATAACATGTTGCTCTACGATATGTGTAAATAGTGTGATCTGAGCTTTTCTTCTGCAGGACAAGCACTTCTAGGTGAACATCAAAGAGAGCCAGAAAGTGTCTGCAGTTCAGCACTTTCTTTAACCAATCAGTGCATCAACTTTTATAAAGCACTTACTATGGGGAGTTGTCTGGAGGCAGCTGTACATATTGGAAGGCTCTTCCCCAATGAACTATACATCACTCCCAAATCCTCTCTTTTCTTGGAATTTGTATTAAGAACCTTATATGACAGAAAACATGATACCAAACACATGGGTAAATTATTAATTAGTGCTCACTAACTTAGGAGGCTATTTAAGGCTTAAGTATCCAAATATAAACAGAAAGCAATGTATTTTAAAATAGTGCAATTTTCACAGCCTGTGTTTGTGTTTAGGACCCAAATACAACAGCATCTATGATGCAGTAAAATAAATAGCTCCCAAAATGCACAGCACTATAAATAAAAACAGCTGTAGAAACCACAGTGCCAACCTCTGTCCTGGTAATCTTAAAATTCACACAAATCTGGTTTACGCTGCGGCAAACCCTTTCATTTTTTTCTTGTTTTTACCATGTACATGTGTTCTCCATTACCACCCTTTACCCCAATCCCACCAAACCTGCACCCGTCATGATACTTTATCTTTTAGGGAATTATCCAGGCTTTTAGGAGTTCGCAAGAGCCCTCTCTCTTCAGCAAGTGCAGGTCAGAAAAAAGCACTGCCATATTTGAATTAATTTCAGGTGGTTCAAACACCTAAATGTGAAAAGTAAAAAATTCAAATGATTGGAAGACCATTTAGGGGACTCTTTATGACATGCAGACACAAATGAGACCAAAAACACAAAGCATAAAGAAAAATATTAATAAACTAAACTACATTAAAATGTAAATATGACAACAGTTGCCATTTTTAAAAAAGTTAAGAGAAACTTTTGAGATCTTGCTTCCCAGCATGTCATCAGTTTGGCTGAAATAAACTCTTGGAAAAATTCAATAAACAACTAAGTAAATAAATAAAGTTAAGAAAAGTTACAGACTGAGAGATGATATTTAGGAGTATAAATCAGCACAATTACTTTCAAGATAATTTGCTAAATCGCTTTGAAAGGTTAAGGTTGGTGGTGAGTGGGCAGGCTAAATAGCCATCTAAGATGGTGAATAAAGAAAAATTGAATTTATTTAAGTAAAAGGGGATGGGGGATGGGGATACCCGAAAGGAAGGGCTGCACAGCACTGAGCCAAAGGGTACTGGGTCCATAATAGCAGCAAAAATATACTTATGACGGTGGAACAAGGAAGGTGCATAGAAGCAACAGGAGAGCCTAGGCCGGGCTGCTCTGGCTCCCTGAGAAGTCGGAGGAGAGAAGGGGCCTTGGGGACAGGTTCAGGGGGTAAGCCCAGGACAAGCTGCCACTGCCCATTGCTGCCCTGGTTGCAAGTCTCGTGGGGTCTCCTCAGAGGGAAGATGGGGGAAGGAGATGGCACTGGCATGTTCCTCTGGCTGGGTCCTTTGTCCTGAGCGTATTTATCTCTTTCTTGTAGGTAGAAATCTTAGGGGAGGTCTTAGTGTCTCAATGGAATATTCATGAGCAATGCAGGTGTGCTCTTTCGGAGTCGTGGCCTCCACTGACTGGCCAGGGCAGGGGTCATTAGTCAAGGTAGCTCGTCCTGAGGGAACCACAGGCAGGTGCCACTTATCTGGTTTTGCTGCTTTTCTGGGCCTGGAGCTGAAATACAACTGAGGCCTACATGTTATCCTTAGGGAGGAAACACTCAAGGGGTCTAAACCTCACGACCAGCGATAAGCTGGGGGAGGATAGGTCTTCCAGGGACAAGGTTCTTGTTTTCCCAGTTTTGCCCCTTGCTAGGGAGGGGAAATTGGGCTATATCCTCACTTTACACGACACCAGGCATCGGGGCTTTCTGCCCTGGTGGATTTTTGTTCCTGGTCCACCGTCCTTGCTCTGCTCATATCTAACACTCATAAATCTGGAAATACACATATTCTATAACCCAGCAATTCTACTGTAAAATGTCTAGCTAGAGCAGTAATTCTCAAACTAGCTTGCATCAAAATCCCTGGCAATTGTTAAAATACAGTTGGCTGAGCCCCACCCCAAGTTTCTGATTTAGGAAGTCTGGCTTGAGGCCTTAGAATTTGCATTGCTAACAATTTTGGGGGGACACTAACACTGATATTGCTGATTCAGGCTCTATGTCCTGAGAATCACCATCCTAGAGAAATTGTCATACATCTACCTAAGGGGACAGGTACAAAAATGTTCACCATAGTACTGTCTGCAGTTGTGAAAAACTGGAAACCACCAATAAGAAAATGAAGAAATATATGTAGCATATTCAAACAATGCAGTTGAATGAACATGTATCAATATGAAAATCTCAAGTCATAATGCATAATGCTGAGTGGAAAAGCAACTTGTAGAAGAATACATTCGATGTACCATTTATGTAAATCTTAAATGACAACAGTCTCTATTGTTTATGGATACATTCATACTTACCAAAAATATGAAAAAACATGGCTAGGAAGGACACATAGTAGGGAGAGGTTAAGGGAATTGAGAGTGAGAAGGGTCTCAAAAGGAGCTTCAATTGTATCGGGGAGGTTTTGTTTCTATAACATTTTTTCTTTAAAATGGATCTTGAACTCACTCCTCCCAAAGTCCCTACTCCCCACCCCAGAAAGAGGGAGGGCAGTGAGTAGGTGTGAGCGTCCATCCTGTGCAGAGGAGACGGAAAACATGCTTCAGTGGGAGCATCCCTTTCTCTAAACAGCAAAATGATGCAGGAATAAGAATGATCGAGCCCGGCCGGGTGTGGCTCAGCGGTTGAGCATCGACCTAGGATCCAGGCGATCGGGGTTCGATTCCCGGTCAGGGCACATGCCCGGGTTGTGGGCTCAAGCCCCAGTGGGGGGCGTGCAAGAGGCAGCCGATCAATGACTCCCTCATCACTGATGTTTCTATCTTTCTCCCTCCCTCTCCTTTCCTCTCTCTGAAATCAATACAGATATATTTTTTTAAAAAAAGAATGATCTATTTCACTTTTTATTTCTTTTTTCCTGGTCTTCCAAACAAACTTGGGCATCAGTATCTACCTATATGGAAAAAAGAAAGGAGGAGGGGGAGGGAAGGAGAGAGAGAGATGGGGAGAAAGAGGAGGAGAGTGGGGGAGGGGGGAGAAAAGAGAAGAAGGAATCACACCAGCACTTGTTAGGACAAGATGTCTCTTTAGAGAATGGATACATTTTATCATCATGGTGTGTGAGGCACAGGAGGAGCCATGAAATCATTAATAGTATTACCTATTTCTATTTCCATAGTACTCTTTCATTTTCAAGCTGTTTTCCTGGGAGCAGAAAGCAGAAAGACAGTTACACAAAGGAAGAGAAATGCAATACACCCTGAAATGACAGCCATACGTGCAGGCTCTGACCAAAAAAAAAAAATTTCTTCCTCTGAATGTGAAGAAGTTCAGATCATGTGACCCCAAAATGTGTCACTTTGGCATATTGGCTATTTTGAAGTAAAGGCACTTGAAAGACAGCAAGTACAAGAAAAAACTCCGACCTTCCTTCTTTTTCTTAAAAGCAGATGAAATTCTATCTGAAAGGTGTCCTCACTATGCCAGAAGCAAAGCACATGACATTCTCACCATCAAGGATGAGACGTTGAGACCCAGAGAATCCTAAAGTAACGCTTTTCTTGCTTTAGCCTCCCGCGTAGTTGGGTCACTTTTCCGCACTTGCCTCTCTTTGTAACCTAATATCAAAGCAAGTAAATTTTGCCATGTCTTAGGGCCTTCATTCCTTATAAGGGCCCCTTGAAAGTTACACATCTGTATGCTTTTCTCCCAGTAATTTGTCTTAGGTCAGTTTAATTCTCGGGCCCAGCTGGAAAATCCTAAGAGGGTTGAGGTAAAAATGTGCCTCCCCTACAAATATATATAATATCTCTGACAACTTCCTCTGAGCCAAGCCCTGGCTCAATGTTTATCTTCCTAGGACCTCAGCTCCCCGGAAACTTCAAAGCTGCCACCACCTTGAAGAAGCCCTCCTGACTCTGCGTTCTAAAATACCGTCTCCAGTCTCTCTCCAGTTCCTTTCCCTGCTTTATGTTTGTTCATATTATTTACCACTACCTGACACTGTCTTATATATTCACTCATTTATTGTCTTTCACTCTCTCTAGCATAGAAGCTTCATAAACGCAGGGACCATATCTAGTAGTGAAAATCACTACTGTGGTGTATCGAGAGCCCAGGACAATGAATGGCAAACATAGGGGCCCAGTAAATATTTGTTAGATGTATGAATGAATGAATCTGCTGGGGGGGGGGGGGGGTTTCTGTTTCTGTTCATCTTTCTTCCTATTAACATTCTCTCCACTAATTGCGGATATCCTCCAGAGGCTGGTGTTTCACCAATGTACCAGCATAGTTCAATCTTTGGTTTCTAATTCAACCCCACATTTCCACTGACTCTCACACCCTTTGTTACCTGATAAATGTCATTTTATTTCTTACAAAAGAAAAAACACAAAACTTGGTCCCCTCTTCACAGTCCATTTGTCACCAACTCTCACCATTTCTTTTCCTATAATTTTTCCATACTTTTGTCACTGTTTATCATTATTAATATCACTCAGAGTAATACAACTTATGTTTAAATTGAGTGTTGTCATTTATAAAGTATTTTAGCGTTATGATCTTATTTAACCCCTAAAACCTTATAAAACTGGGTATCTCAAAGAAAAGAAGTTTATGTCCATAAAAGCCTGTACATGAATGTTCATAGCAGTGTTATTTGTAAGAGTCAAAAACTGAAAACAACTCAAAAATCCATCGATAAGTGAATGTACAGACTATGGGAACACCCATATAATGGAATACTACTCATTAATAAAAAGGAACAAAGTATTAACACATGCAGCAACCCAGATGGGTCTCAAGGGCATTATACTGTGAATGCCCTTAAGTGAAAAAAGACAATCTCAAAAGTTTACTTTTTGTAAATTTAAATGACAAAATTATAGTAATAGAGAACAGATCAGTCATTGCCAGGGTTTGGTGACAGGGGGAGGGTGTGACAATGAAGGGTATATAGTACAAGGTAGTTTCTTTGTGGCAATGGGACAGTTCTGTATCCTGAGATTGTGCTAGTGGTTACACAAATCCATACATCTGATAAAATCTCATAGAACTGGATAGCAAAAAAAAACAAACAAAATAAACCAGTACATGTAAGAACTATGCAAACTGAATAAAATCCATAGTTAATTATTGTTACCATTGTACCTGTGTCAAATTGCTGGTTTTGATAATATTGTCATCGGAGGAAGCTAAAGTGAAGGATACACAGGAACTCTCCACTTTTGTGAGTACAAAATTATTTTAAAATTAAAAGTTGAAATTATGCATAATTATCTGAATTGTATATTTAACACAAAATGACTGACTTTTAATTAGAAGGGCTATCAAGTAAAAAATTTACATTGAGAAGATCCTCAACTGTAAATATTAGAGCCATATTTAATATTATGAATCATTCCAAAACTTAATAAAAGAGTGACACTCTAAATTGGTACCTGATAATCATGATTAATAAGAAGCAAATTTAATTTTGCTAACCTGGAGCCATAGTTGCCAATAGGGTTTCAAGAATCAGTGCTTCCACTGAAGCGGTCTGTTTTTGCTCTCTGGAAGGCAAGGCCTGCCATCTGCTGTGCAGGAGTCACCAAGCCTGAAATGTGATTAGAGGGGGGTGGGTTAAATTGGATGTTCTCTTAAATAAAACTTGTTATATACAAAATTTTAATGTACCTTTAATCTATAGTACTTCCCATTGAAAGTGAATTTTAGCTAAACATGTGTATGTTGTCCAGATGATTTTGTAAATAAACACCCAGTCACTGGGGGGAAAGCCCATATAAAAGCTAAGGGTGGAGATCGGGTTGTGGGCTCGATCCCCAGTCGGGGGCGTGCAGGAGGCAGCCAATCAATGACTCTCTCATCATTGATATTTCTCTCTCTCTCCCTTCCTCTCTCTGAAATCAAAAAAAGGCTTTAAAAAAAAAAAAAAAATCATCAGGAATGTGTCTGCCCACCTAAGCAACAATTGCACTGGCAGAATCTGGCTGATGTAACTATTTTGGAATTCTGGAGTCTATTGAAGGTTTGCAACTTCCAGGGCAATGCCTGGATGGCAAATTGGAGTTAATTTTGGTCAAGTTCAACTCTCAGCTCAGCCATAGCCACTCACCCACCCCTCGCCCTGTGGCAGGCCCCTGTGCATGCATTCCTGGAGCACCCTGCACCCGACTATGGGAGCCAGAGCGAGCAATGAGAATTCTGTCCTCAGAACATTGGGGCTCTGCGCTCTGATCACTAACTGCTGTGCCTAATCACAGAGGTGCAGAAACAGAGATGGGCAGCCATTGCCGCATTGCTCCCCCTGCACTGCTGCAGGCATCTCCCTCCCTGACTGAGGCAACTTTTGTGAGATTTAAAGGGTTGGCCCCTTTCCCCCAACCCCCTCCATTTTTCTCTTTTCTCCATTTTAGGAGCCAAACCCCAGGACATTCAAAAGCAACTATATATAGGGGGAAATTAGAAAATTACCACGTATGGCTAGGGAAAGGCACAGGCTTAAAAAAGACCTGAGAAGACCTTAATTCTATACCTCAAATTAACCCTTGGAAGAGACAGCCTACAACATTTTTTTTTAAAGCAAAACAAAACCAAAAGCCAGCAAACTTAGGGGAAGGGAGAAAATATGATTTCCAGAGCTATTATATCATTAGATTAAATGTTCATGTTTTTAACAACAACAAAAAGGTCACAAAACATACAAAGAAACAGGAATGTTTGGCCCATTCAAAGGAAAAACAGAAGAAAGCACACACAAACTGAACTGTCCCAAAGGAAAACCAGAGGGTGGACTTACCACACAAAGACTTTGAAAACACTGTCTTAAAGATTCTCAAAGAACTAAAAAAATACATGGAGAATGTTAAGAAAACAATGTATGAACAAAAATGGAAATAGCAATAAGGAGACAGAAAACCTAAAAAGAAACCAAAAAGAAATTCTAGAACTGAAAAGTACAATAACTGAAATGAAGTTTTCAAATGCACATTTGAGCAAGCAGAAGGAAAAAATCAGCACGCTTGAAGCTAGGACAACGGAAATGTTCAAATATGAAGAATGTAAAGAAAAAAGGTTTAAAAAAAAACCTTTTTTAAGGTGAACAGAACCTAAGGGAACTATGTATAGGGAAACCACCCTACACGCTGTGGACGTCTAGGAGAGAAAGAAAGGGGAAGAGATTATTTGAAGAAATAATGCCTGGAAATGTCCCCAAGTCTGCTGAAAGATGTAAATATAAATATCCAAGAAACTCAACAAATTCCAGGTGGGATGCACTTGGCCAAATATTTTCTTCACCGATCTCAGGAGGAGGGGAAACATGCTGAGAAACTGATGAAGCTGCAGAACCAACGAGGAGAGCGAATCTCCCTTCAGGATGTCAAGAAACCAGGGGCAGGGCTGGGAGGATGGGCTGGCTGCGACGCGGTGAGGGTCACACTTGGCGAGCAGGAGGCGGGCCTGATGGAGCTGCACGAACTGGCCACGGGCGGAAACAACCTCCATGTGTGTGGCTTCACTGAGGCTCACTCACTACCTGCATGAGCAGGGAAAATCCATCACAGAATTGAGGGACCTCAGAAACAACTTGTGCAAGGCGGGGGCGGGAATCCGGCAGGGCGGAGTATTTCTTTGACAAGCACACCCAGGGAGCTAAGCCTTAGTCTGGCTTCCCATAGCCACAGGGGTGAGCAGGGCGGTGCATGCATGTTGGGGTTACTTTTACTTTTTCTGTAGATTTTACCAAAATATCTACTTAAATCCTTTCATTTGTACCACTCCTTCAAATAAAACAATTTGGTACCCCTGTTTAATAAAAGGATGCTTTGAAGAAAGTGAAATCATATATCTGAGAAGGGGTTAATGTGCAGAATATATATCGAACTCCTAAAACTAAACAACAACAAAATAAATAACCTGGTTCAAAAATGAGCAAAGGACTTGAATAGGCATTTCTTCAAAGAACATATTCGAATGGCCAATAAGCATCTGAAAAGATGTCCAACATCACTAACCACTGGGGAAATAAAAATCAAAACCACAATAAGGTACCACTTCATATCCACTAGGATTGCTACTATCAGAAAATAGGAAATAACAAATGTTGGCAAGGATGTGGAGAAACTGGAACCCTTGTGCACTGTTGGCATAAATGTATAATGGTAGAGCCACTGTGAAAAGAGTATGGTGGCTCCTCAAAAAATTAAAAATAGATCTAGCATATATAATCCAGCAATTCCACTTCTGGATATATATATAACTGAAAGCAGAGTCTCAAAGATCTGTCTGTATGATTGCATTTATATGAGGTACCTAGAGTAGAGACAGAAAGTAGAATGGTGGTTGCCACGGTCTGGGGGCAGGGGAAAGTGGGAGTCAGTGTTTAATGGGTACAGAGTTGGCTTTGCAAGATGAAAGGAGTTGCAGAGATGGACGGTGGTGATGGTTGCTCAACAATATGAGTGTAATTAATACACTGAATTGTATACTTAAACATGGTTAAGACAGTAATTTTTATGTCATGCGTATTTTATAATAAAAATTTTAGGGGGAAATCAGAACTAATTCAGGCCAAATCCAATATGCGTATATGTAGATCTTAAGTTTCTATGTAGTTAGTAAATTAAGCAACAAATTTGACTTGTCAACCCTCTACGACATCTCACATTCCAGGGGTATATACAGGGTGTCCAAAAAGATGTATACACACTTTGAATGATTATAAAGTTAGTGTTTATTAACATACAGTTCAATTTCAAAATTTAAAAGAATCTACAGGAATGAATAATTTTTGTCATTGCCTATTTTCAAACTGATGATCATTCTGGTCCGGGCACTGCTGATAATGCAAAGCAATGGAATCGCAAACATCAAGAATCATTTTGTTCGGTATTTGTGTGCCTTCAATTCATCGACTGTTGCCGGATTTATATTGTAAACTTCATCTTTTATGTATCCCCATATAAAAAAAGTCTAGTGGCACTTTAGGGTAAATTTTCTTTGTTCAAAGATTAGTCTTGCTTCACCCGTTATTTCAAATCAGTTAACCTGAAAAGGAGAGAAAATTAAGTGACTTATCAGCTGTTAAAATGTATATACATTTTTGGGGACACCCTATATTTTACAATCAAGCTTCCCAATGCATCCCAATTGCAACAAGTGAGCAAAAATTATACTTTAGCCACACTATCTCAAGCATGATTTTAGAATAAAAGCATTTTCATAAATGCAAAAACTCAAAAAATTTACATCCCAAGCAACCTTTCTAGGAGACTACCATATGAAAAAAGTCAGTACTTAATTGCCAGTGGAAGGTATCATGTATTTTTCCTCTAATCTCTCCACAGAGCTCATTATAAACACCCTGAAGAAGGGACCATGTTTTACACTTCTTTTGAGACTGTGTTCATACCATATTAGAGATTCAATAAATGTTATTTATTCTACAAGTATTGAAAACAGTAAGTGAATATTCCATTAGCACAGACTAGGGGAGGAAGGAAGTCACCAGGGACACGGGGAGTGTGAGGGCCCATTTCTCTAGCCGTTCATTCCCCAGCACTCCACTATCTAGTCCCACCAATCCATCCACCTTCACCTCTAGTTCTTGCCAACAGATGCCGCCCAGCTGTAATCTTCTTGGCCGCTTCTTTCAGAAATGATTGTTATTAATATTCTCCATGATCACTAATTATGTTCAACCAAAGAATCACAAATTTGGGCACTTTCTCTAGCTTGTCGAGAAACTTCTTGGGCTAGGAAAACAGTTGTGCCGCTTCCAAAGCAAGATCTCTGCAGTTCCACTAAGCCCCAGTAGGTGGCAGTGACACCATACAAACCGGTTCCAGTTTGATCTCTGTTTATTGAAAGAATCCATCTCCTTTGTCATTGAGGTTACAACATTTATTTTTAGGGTAACTTGACGGGCCTTGTCTGTAATTTAACAATATTGGAATCGAGTTCTGATACCTAATCACACAGACGTAAGCTCTGCTAGATTTCTTTTTCTTTTTAAGTTTATTTTTTATTGTTAACAGTATTACAGGTGTCCCCTATTTTCTCCCCACTTTCCCCCTCCATCCAGCTCCAGCCCCACCCCAGACCTTCACCCCACTATTGTCTGTGTCCACGGGTTATGCATACATGCATATAAATTATTTGGTTAATCTCTTCCCGTTCCCCCATCTATTAGATTTCAATTAGCATTCACTCTGATTTGATTATAAGGCTTTAGCCATTCACATGGCTAATAGGGAAACATTTAGACAATTGCAGCTGTCTGGAGTTATTACATTTGCTATCATTTTCACAGAGTGATTCGTGTAAAGCCTGGGCCATAAAATGTGTTTTTGTTGGTAGAGACAAGGAATGAGTGCGGGGCACTATTAAGCATTTTGCTATTGTGGTCTGGCATTTGGGAGTGTTTTTTCATTAAGAGGGAAATGAGATTGTAGGTTGTTTGCCATTTAGCTATTTTCCAAAAAGATATTCTTCATTCTCCATCTACAATATTGTTTCATTTCACAAAAGAAGAGAGGACTTAGCCAAGTTTCCTTTTCCTCTCTTTTAATTGAACTGAATTACATTTGAACTGAACCAATTAACCACAACAAAACTTACCTCCAGCACAAAGGCCTTCCTGAGTAAATGGAACTGGGGTCTCCCTTCTCACCTAATACTCTTTCTAGGTGCAAACACTTGAGGTATTTTACCCAAGTTGCTAGACCACATGGTGAGGCCATTGAGACATGCTTTAAGCATAAAAGTAGTAGTTAGACTAAATGGCCTTAAAAGTCACTTCAGCCCCTACAGCCTAAGATTCTAGAGAGCAACAAAAACATTGTCCCTGCCTCAAGGAGATCTAGGAGTAGATCCATTTTCCTAGAGTCTTGGAGCCACTCACATGTGGTGTATTTCTCTGGGTGGGACAGGGCCTGCTCTAGACAGGTGGCAAACTTCACCTACAGACAGTCCCCCTCTTCTCTTTGTCGGCCACCAAGAGCCAATGCAAGTCTGAAAAGATAAAACTCATCAATGAAATTTCATGTGTTTTTATATCCAATACTTTGTAATTTTTACTCACAGATAAATTGATAATTTGCCAATATGGCTTCAAAACTATATTCTGTTCAAGGAAACAAATGTGGTCTCTAAAGGCTCAAAACCAAATTTTGAGGAAAGCTTAGAATTCTCTTGTTCTTCTAGGAAATATTTCTCGTGTACCAATGTGATAATATTAATCCTCATAAATACCCCTACATTCTCAGAGGTCTAGGACATAACCTCGTAGAATCCAGGACGGCATCCTTTTAGTCTGTTTTTGTGCAGCACCTAGCCTGAAACCACAGACAACAGTCAAGCACTTCACTGTGCCATAGACCCAGGTCCATTCTGGGTGACATTATTTATACATGAACATAAGAAAATGCAAAACTTCCTTAGAGAAATGATCCACCCACCCTACTAGTTTGCCTTTGACTGTGGCAACTGTTATTTAAAGATTACTTTATGTTTGAATATAAATTCATTAATCTTCCAGAAAAACAAAACATCCTAGTGTGTCTTTTAATGTGTCTTTTTTCATCCCCATCACCCCCACCCCCCACCCCCACCCCTGCCCACTGGTTGTGGGGTGAGCCAGAAAAGGTTTGACCATAAAAAGAAAGTAGGCTGACAAACTGAAGGTCTAAGCCACCGCCCACGACTCATATGGGTGGGGTCAACTTTTCCCAGAAGTGCGGACAATGTAATTCTGTAATACAGGAAAAATGCAGTAGACATTGCCAGGGCAATTCTCTCAAAATTTAGTGAAGAGATCAGGATGGAGTGTGGATTAGGGAAGGAGGGTGGGTAAAGCACTAATATACATAAAAGGTGGCCAAAGACACATATTTCCTTCTATATCTCTCCAAATTGGTCTGTATTCAATTGTTTGGGGAAACAAGCACCTGTACAAACTCATTAGACACGTTGTGGAGGGAACTGCTATAACCCTTCACTATTAGATCCTCAGCTCAGGTTTGGGACCTAATGTTCCCTCAAACATAAACACTACAATTTAGAACAAGAGAAACAAAGTGACATTTCATGGAAGAATCTTCTAAATGTTGCTAAAAATCAGTTTCTAAGATCCCAGCATTGATCTTTCTGTTCTCTGACTTCATTTTCTATTATCTCCCTCTGACTCACCCCACTTCCCACACCCAGATTTCCTGCTGTTCCTCAGAGGGTTCCCCCCTCAGGGCTCCTGCACTCACTGGAATCCTGCCCAGACCCTTCTACCCCCAGATGTCCACACAGCTCATTCTCCCTTCCTTCAGATCTTTTCTTCAACATTGCACTCATATCTTCCCGACCATCCTACTTAAAATTTTGACATGCCCTCCTGCACTGATATTTCTATCTCTTTTCCCAATTTGTTTTTCTCCTTAGCACTCTCACTAACACAGAATATATTTTACTTATTTATCTAGTATACTTGTGTCTCCTGCACAAGGTAAGTTCCCTGAGGGCAGAGATTTTGACTGTCTCCAGTGCCTAGAATAGTGTCTAGAACAGTGCAAGTGCTCAAAACAGAGTTTTGAATGATTAAAGTTCAGTTTTATATTCATACTTTCCACAAGGACATTCATTTACATAAAGCAAATTAATATTATAAGAAGGATTTCTTAGAGAATGATGAAGCAACCTGACTGCTTTTTAGAATCCTCCAGTACTTTTAAGTGTTAAGAGATAAAGAAGCCTATAGAGCCCTGGCTGTGTTGCTCAGTTGGTTAGAGCATCGTCCTGATATGCCAAGGTTGTGGGTTCGATCCTATCCCAGGGAAGGGTGCATAAAAGAATCAACCAATGAATGCATAAATAAGTGGAACAACAAATCAATATTTCTCTCTCTCCCTTCCTCTCTCTCTAAAATCAATAAATTAAAAAGAACAACAACAAAAAAGCCCAGCCATTGTGGTTCAGTTGGTTGAGCATCATCTCACGGACCAAGAGGTCGCTAGTTCAATACCCAGTCAGGGCACATGCCTGGGTGCAGGCTCAGTTCCCAGTGGGGGGCATGCAGGAGACAGGAGATTGATGACCTTTCTTTCTCATCAATGTTTCTATCTTTATCTCCCTCTCCCTTCCTCCCTCTCTAAAATCAATAAAAACACATAAAAAAAATAATAATAAAATAAAAGAAGCATATAGGACAATGGTTCTCAAATTGTGTTCCCTGGCCAGAAGCAATAGAGAACTTGGAATTTATAAGAAATGTGCTCTCAAGCTCCACCCTAGACCTACTGAATTAAAATCTCCAGGAGTGAAGTTCAGCCCAATGCGTTTTAAAAGCCCTGCAGGTGACTCTAGGACTTCCGGTCAAGATGTCAGAGTAGGTATATGCTGTGCTCACCTCCTCCCACAACCATGTCAAAATTACAACTAAATTATAGAACAGTCACCCTCGAGAACCACCTGAAGACTAGTTGACGAGAACTCCTATAACTAAGGATATTAAGAAGAAGCCACAGGAGACTAATAGGAGGGGTGGAGACACTAACCAGTCCCACACACACCTGTGGTGATTAAGAATCAGGAAGGATTTCTAGGTTGCAGGTCCTCAACAAGAAAAAAGGGGTCCCAGCCCCATACTGGACTCCCCAATGCTGGGTAAAGGAGTCCCTATAACGTCTGGCTGTAAAAACCAGCATGGATTTCATCCTGTGAGATAGAGAGCTGCTGTAGACCCAGGCGTTCTCTTAAAGGGCCAGAGTACAGACTCACTCCTTCACAAACACTCGCCCTAAGCTCCAAAGAAGGGACAGCACTTTGACACAGGGAGGAACTGAATTATCTGGCTTCAGGGTGGAAGCTGGAGGGGCAGTTCTCTCTTGGACTAAAATACAGGCAGACACCATTGTCCTTCTGTTGAGCCCTCCCCCTATAGGGCCTGCTGGTGCAGGTGATGCCAAATCTGTGTTAATGAGCATGGCTAACACTGCTTTCACCCCACCCTGCAGATTCCCTGAGGCTCTGTTCCATGCAATTCTTGTGCCAGATCCCAACCTCTTTTCAGAGGCCAATCCACACAGATGGCTGGCCCAGGCCCATGCTTCAGACTTTCCTAAAATCTCTCAAAGGTGCATATACCCCAAAGAAGCAGCGGTTGGCCTCAGCATGCCCTGTACCTCTTGCGAAGCATCCCCAAGCCTGGCACTAGTGGCAGCCAGCCCCAGTTCACAGCGTAATCTCTCCCAGGCACCTCTAAGCCCAGCACAGGCAGTGACCAACTGAAAATCACTTTATAGCTCTTACCAGGTAGACCCAGAATGGACACAAGCAGCAGCTGACTTGGCATGCACTGGAGCCCCTCCCCAGAAGCTCCAGAACCAACATACCTGGTGGCCAGCTTCAGACCACACCAAAGCACCACCTAATTAGCACCGCAAATGACACACCCAAAGGTGTGAACTTGGCAGGCACCAGATCCCCACTAAAGCAAATCCCCCTCTACGGGGTCAGCTCTGCACAAGAGCTTGTCTGCTATAATCGCGGCCAGTCCTCACAGCCAGTCAGCCCAAGTGTCAGTCACACTCACTGACATTCCAACAGCAACCAAGGCTCAACTACAACAGAAGGGCACACACAACCGACACAAGGGACACTCCTGGAGCACCTGGCTCAGGTGAAGAGGGAGACTGTACCACTGGGCCCCACAGACACCTACTACATAAGCCCACTCTGCCAAGACAAGGAAATGTAGCAGATCTACCTAATACATAGAAACAAACACAGGTACAGGAAGGCAGCCAAAATGAGAAAACAAAGAAACATGTCTCAAGTGAAAAAACAGGATAAAACTCCAAAAAAAAGAACTAAACAAAACAGAGGCAAACAATCTAGCAGATGTAGAATTCAAAACACTGGTTATAAGGATGCTCAATGAACTCTGGGGAAGAAGAGATGATCTCAGTGAGAACTTAAACAAAGATAGGAAAAATAAAAAAGGAGATAGAAAACAAAGATTCAGTCAAGGAAAAAAAAATCAGAAATGAACAATACAAGATTCAAAGATGGTGGCGGATTGAGTGGAAGCTACACTGACACTCTCCCAGAACCAAACAGGAATTACAACTAAAATAGAGAAAAACCATCCTGAATAATCAACTGCAACTGAAGACTAGCTGGAGAGCACCCTCATAACCAAGGACCTAGAGCAGAGACTACATAGAGACTGGTAGGAAGTACGGAGGCACCAGAGGGCTTGCTGGGCTCCCACAGGCAGCAGCTGAAGATCCAGAGGGATATCTCAGCTGCGGAGGGTTCCCACTGAGGACTCTGGGGCCTAAGCCACAGGCTGGGCTTCCCAGTCAAGAGCACCAGAACTGAGAGAGGTGTCCACATAACATCTGACTGTGAAAAGCAGCAGGGTTTCTGTCTGCCAGGGAGAGGTGGCTGAAAATGTAGGCACCCGCTTAAAGGAAAACACATAGGTTTCATGTGCCGCCACTCACCTTAGGCTCCAGCAGAGGGAGGACAGAGTGGACTAGAGCTGTGTGAGGAGAATCTAGGGTTGTGGGCTCCAGAGAAAGAGTTCAGGGAGTGGCAATCTGGATTCCAGTGCTGAGTCATTCCCCAATACTCCAAAGGGTATCTTTCTCAGGCAGAGCTTTGCCAGCCAGGCAGCTTTTGCCTTGGGGGAAGCAATTGCCCCACCCACTGAAAAACTTCTCACCCCACCCTGTGGAGTTTAAATCTTGCTGTGGTCTACAGCCTGAGGCTCATTAAGAGGCTAAGATCAATCAGCCTGAAGGCAGAGGCAGATCACTGTGAGGTTTGAGTCTTTGCCTGATCTGTTTCTGGACCCAGGCCTTGGAAAACCAGACTTTCATGTGCATCTTGGTCCTGTCCAAACTCACCCAGGCCCAGCAGAGGGAACAACAAGCCATGGGTTGTTGATAGCTCCAAACAGGGTATTCAAGGCCAGTCACAATCAGCTTCTGACATTGGCCTGCACCAGAGACCCACCAAAAAGACTGAGAATCCTAGTGGATCTACCTAATACATAGAAACAACCCAAATAGACAGCCAAAGTGGGAAGACAAAAACAAGCCCCAAATGAAAGAACAAGAGAAGTCTCCAGAAAAAGAGCTAGATGAAATGGAGATAAGCAATCTATCAGATATAGAGTTCAGAATACTGATTGTAAGGATGCTCAACAGCATTAGAAAAGATATAGAAACTATGAAAAATGACCAGTCAGAAATGAAGAATAACATAGCAGAAATAACGAATACACTGGGAGGAATAAACAGTAGATTAGAAGAAGCTGAGGATCAGATCAGTGAATTAGAAGACAGGGTAGAAAAAAATCACTCAATCAGAAATCCAAAAAGAAAACACAATTTAAAAACAGGACACTTTAAGAGAGCTGTGGGACAACATGAAACATAACAATATTCGCACAATAGGAGTGCCAGAAGGGGGAAGAGAATAAGCAAGGGATAGAAAATTTGTTTGAAAAAAAATGATGGCAGAAAACTTCCCTAACATGGTCAAGGAAAAAGTCACACAAGTTCAGGAGGCACAGAGAGTGCCAAGCAAGAAGAATCCAAAGAGGCCCACACCCAGACACATCATAATTGAAATGCCAAAAATTCAAGACAAAGAGAGAATCTTAAAGGCAGCAAGAGAAAAGCAATCTGTTACCTACAAAAGAGCTCTCATAAGGCTGTCACTGATTTCTCATCAGACAGTCTACAAGCCAGAAGGGAATGGCATGAAATATTCAAGGTAATGAAAAACAAGGATCTGAAACCAAGACTACTTTATCCAGCAAGGCTATCTTTCAAAATACATGCTGAAATAAAGAGCTTCCCAGACAAAAAAGGGCTAAAGAAGTTTATCACCACCAAACCAAGATGTTAAGAAATGTGAAAGGGACTGCTGTAATAATAAGAAACTGAAAGAGAAAAACATAGGCACAAAGAATTAAAATGGCCTTGGACCCAATCCCAAGATGGTGGTGACCAGCGGACAGAAGAATGGCAGTGACAGTGCGAGCTTGTGGGCCGCACTTCTCCTAGACGGCCATGGCACTGAGACCAGTAGAGGCGGTGTCTGAGCCCACAAGCCCACGATGGTGGCATTTAACGTGCGGCCCGGGGGCATTGTGCACACCTTTTCCTGGAACTTGGGCCCTGGGGACAAATATACTTGTGCATTTACCCATGTTTTTCAAGGAGGGACCAACGAGAAGTGGCAGATGAGTCTGGGGACCAGTGAAGACCACCAGGACTTCACCTGCACCATCTGGAGGCCCCAGGGCAAGTCCTATCTGTATTTCACACAGTTCAAGGCAGAGGTGCGGGGTGCCGAGATCGAGTACAGCATGGCCTACTCTAAAGCAGCACTTGAAAGAGAGAGTGATGTTCCCCTGAAAAATGAGGAATTTGAAGTGACCAAAACAGCAGTGTCCCACAGGCCAAGGGTGTTCAAGGCTGAGCTGTCCAAGCTGGTGATTGTGGCCAAGGCATCAGGCAGTGAGCTGTGACCATTGAGGGTGGCTTTCTCTCATCTCTACTAAAGGGGCTGTGCCCTGTGAGATCTGGCACATTATTGGTTTTCTAGGGGGCACTGTTGGTTTTCTTCCCTGGCTGATGTTGCCCTCTTTGGAGGGGTTCACAGGGTGGCTGAGGCCCTGGGACAAGTCCAGGGGGCCAGGATGTTGAGGGTGTTCTGGGCCCCTCCCCCAGCTCTCCACCTTCCCCAGTCCCACTCCCCCCTTGCTCTTTTGAACACAGAGTATGGGTCTGAGCCCTGCTGCTGCTGGTGTTACTAGGAGAGGCATCAGCACGAGGGGGGGGGGCAGCTTTTCTGAAGCCAGCTCGTCTTCCCTTGGGATCAGGCCTGACTCCAGACACTCTGGGGAAGAGTTGTCCTGCTGTCCTCTGAACTCAAGCTGTTTTCTTACAATTTCCCCAGGAGACCACTTTCCAAACTAATTGGGAAGAAATGAAATGAACTTTTGTATTTAAATAAATAAGAGTTAAAAAGGGGGGAAAAAAATGAATTAAAATGGCAATAAATAAGGACCTATCAATAATAACCTTGAGGACTTTAAAGGAGAGATCAACAGCAATACAGTCATAGTTGGGGACTTTAACACCCCACTGACATCACTGGATAGATCTTCCAGACAAAAAGTCAACACAGAAACAGTGACTCTAAATGGCACACTAGATCAGGTGGATTTAATTGACATTTACAGAACATTTCACCCCAAAGCTGCAGAATATACATTCCTCTCAAGAGCCCATGGCTCATTCTCAAAGATAGACCACATGTTAGGACACAAAACAAGTCTCTACAAGTTCAAAAAGATTGAAATCATATCAAGGATCTCAGATCACAATGGCATGAAATTAAAAATCAACTACAGTAAAAACACTCAAAAACAATCAAACACATGGAGGCTAAATAGCATGTTATTAAACAATGAACAGGTTACCAAGAAGATCAAGAAAGAAATCAAAAACTTCCTGAAAACAAATGAAAATGAACACACAACAACCCAAAATCTATAGGACACAGCAAAAGCAATCCTGAGAGGGAAGTTCATAGCACTGTAGACCTACCTCAAAAAGTAAGAAAAATGTTTAGTAAACTAACCCTACCACTTAAAGAATTAGAAAGCTCGTCTGTGAAGCCATTCAGACCAGGACTTTTGTTTGCTGGGAGTTGTTTTTTTATTACTGCTTCGATTTCATCAGTTGGTATTAGCCTATTCAGGTTTTCTGATTCTTCCTGATTCAGATTTACATGACCTCACTCATATGTGGAATCTAATAAACAAAACAGACTGAGGAACAAAATAGATCCAGAGACATGGAAGCATAGAACAGGCTGATGAATCTCAATGGGAAGGTGGGGGTCGGGGAATGGATGGGGAGAGATTAATCAAAGAACTTATATGCATATATGCATAACCCATGGACACAGACACCAGTGTGGTGAAAGCCTGGGGGGTGGGGGGTCAGGGGCAGGAGTGGATGCAGAGTAGAAGTGATCAATGGGGAGGGGGGGAAATGGTGATATCTGTAATACTTTCAACAATAAAGACAAATTTTTTTTTTAAATGAAGAATACAATAACTGAAATGAAAAATACACTAGAAGGAATCAATAGCAGATTAGATAAAGCAAAGGATCTAACCAGCAATTTAGAAGACAGGATAGAGAAAAGCATCCAATTGGAACAACAAAAAGAAAAAATAATCCCCCAAAAATGAGGAACCCTAGCTGGTTTGGCTCAGTGGTTAGAGCATCGGCCTACAGACTGGAAGGTCCTGGGTTTGATTCCAGCCAAGGGCACATACCTCGGTTGCAGGCTCAAACCCCGGCCCTGGTCCCAGCTCATAGAGGCAACCAATCAATGTCTCTCTCACATCAATGTTTCTCTCTCTCTCTTTCTTTCTCTTCCTCCCTCCCTTCCACTCTCTCTGAAAAGCACCAGAAAAAAATACCCTCGGGTGAGGATTTAAAAAAAAAAAATGAGGAACTTCTGGGACAACATCAAGCATACCAACATTCACATCATAGGAACGCCAGAAGGATAAAAGAGAGAGCAAAAAACTGAAAACCTGTTTGAGGAAATAAAGACTGAAAACTTCCCTAACCTGGCGAAGGAAAGCGACATACAAGTCCAAGAAGTGCAGAGTCCCAAACAAGATGAACCCAAAGAGGCCCACACCAAGACACATCATAATTAAAATGCAAAAGGTTAAAGACAAAGAGAGAATCTTAAAAGTAGTCAGAGAAAAGCAGTTAGTTACCTACAAGGGAGCTCCTATAAGACTGTCAGCTGATTTCCAACAGAAACTTTGTAGGCCAGAAGGGACTGGCAAGAAATATTCAAAGTGATGAAAAGCACAGACTTACAACTATGATTACTCTACTCAGCAAAGCTATCGTTTAGAATCAAAGGACAGACAAAGAATTTCCCAGACAAGAAAAGGCTGAAGGAGTTCATCAGCACCAAACCAGTATTAATGTAAAGAAAGGAATCTTAAAGGGACTTTAAGAAAAAGAAACAAATAAAAAATATGAATAAGAAACTTCACAAAGAAAAAATTCTCACTGACAAAGATAAACACATAATAAAAGCAATCAATCAACCAATAAAACTAGTACAAAGGTTGGGTTTGGGGATGGGGTGGGAAGAGATTAACCAAAGAACTTATATACATGTATGCATAACCCATGGACACAGGGGGAAGGGGTCAATTGGGGGAAAAGGGGGACATCTATAATACTTTCAACAATAAAGATAAATTTTTAAAAAACTAATGCAAAGGTTAAAAGGCAAAAGTAGGATGATCATGTGTAATTACAACAGTAAATTAAGGGATACACACAAACACATAGACACAAGAAGTAAAAAATGACAAAAACATAAACATGAATGGGGTGAGTAAAAATGGTAGTGATTTTAGAATGTGTTCAAACTTAAGCAACCATCAACTTAAAAAAGAATGATATATACATAGCTTGGTATATATAAAGCACATGGTAACCACAAACCAAAAATCTACAAGAGATATACAAGAAATGAGAAAGAAATTCAAACACAACACTATATGAAGTCATTAACATATAAGAGAACAGAGCCAATGAGTAATAAAGACACAGAGAACTACAAAAACAATCAGAAAACAATAAAATGGCAATAACTACATACCTATCAATAATTACTTTAAGTGTAAATGGATTATCTGCCCCAATCAAAAGATGAATAGATAAAGAAGTAGTACACATATAATGAAATATTAGTCAACCATAAAAAAGAATAAAATCTTACCATTTACAACAGTATGGATGGACCTAGAGGGTATTATGCTAAGTGAAATAAGTCAGAGAGAAAGACAAATACCATATGATTTCACTTATATGTGGAATCTAAAGAACAAAATAAACAAGCAAACAAAACAGAAACAAACTCACCGATATAGAGAAAAAAGAACAGTGTGCTAGATATCTAGAGATCTGAATTCTAATCCTGATCTTTTTAATTGTGCATCCTTTAAGGTCATCTTCCTCCATCTGTTTAGATACAGAATGTAAAAAATTCTATATATACAAACACATATATCTTTATTGAGTTCGGAGAGAGGAAGGGAGAGGGAGAGGGAGAAAGATAGAAACATCAATGATTTGATTGGCTGCCTCCTGCACGCCCCCACTGGGGATCGAGCCTGCAATCCAGGCATGTGCCCTGACCAGGAATCGAATAGCAATCTCATGGATCATAGGTTGATGCTCAACCACTGAGCCACACCGGCCAGGCACAATATTTTTATTATATGCTTTTAGTGCACTAATGCTAAGTCTTTCAATCACAGCCATTAAGGACCCCTTTCCTTAGCCTTAAGTAATTAAACATCATATCTCAAGTAAACTTTTTTTCTTTCAGCCTGGCCTTTTTCTTCTCTAGTTAGCAATTCACACAGACACACCATTTGCCACCCCTGGCTCTTTTTACAATGACTACCTTCTTGTAATTCTCACCTTTTTCAGCTTCTGCACAGCCCTCTCATCCAGTTTCCCTCCCATCTCTTTGGATGTCCTTTCTCAGTCTCCTTTGTTGGCTTCTTAGCTTCAGCTCACTCCTTAACTGCTGGTGTTCCCTTCTTGGTCCTTGGAACTCTCTATACAATTCTTGGGTGGCTTTGTCCACACCTGGACATTAGCTATTTCTCAAATAAGCTGATGACTTCCAAATATTTCATTACCTTAAAACTCTCCACATTAAATCACCTGTTATATATCCACCAGGCCCCTCCAATTAATATGTCCAAGACAGAACTCACTATCTTTCCCCTGGTTATAGGCAGGCAAGAACAGTACCAGGTGTTAGGCCAGTGGGGTCAGACCATCCCTGGGTTTAGCAACCTTGGTATCTGGGTTCTGGCTAGGAAAGAATTCACAGTCAAGACCCAAACTATAAGAGAACATCTCTTTGGTAAATCACAAAGATAGAAACAGTAATTCCTAGAAGAAATGGGTTTAGGAAACAACTTATAGAGGTAAAGGAAGGGCCCTTGGAGCTTGGGAATGAGGCAGTTCATAGTAACACGCCTGGGGGGAGAAGGAGGAGGAGGGGGAGGGGACAAGCAGGGGGAGGGGGAAGGGGAGAGGGAAGACTCCAGCCTGCTCCCTGGAGGGAAAGGGCACTGGGTCCTCCATCCTAAGGGTTTTAAGGGTGGAGATTTTAGGGGAGGTCCTAGGAGAAAATCCCAATAGAATATTCAGCAGCTTTCCAGGTGTCTCCTTTCAGGGTTGTGGTCTCCACTGATTGGCCAGCACCAGGGCAGGGGGTCATTACTCAGAGCAGCTGGTCCTGAGGTCAGCCAGGATGTCGACTGTCTGGTTTTGCTGCTTTTCTGAGACTGGAGCTGAAAAACAACTGAGGCCTAGATGTTATCTCTAGGAAGGAAAGGTCAGGGTGTCCAAACCACAGGACCAGTAATATGCTAGGGGAGAAAAGGTCACCCTGGAGGTGAGGTCCCACCCTACAATTGTCCTTGCTAGGCATCCAGGGATTTCCATCCTGGTGACCTTCTGTCCCTGGCCCATCGTCCTTGCTCTGCTCATGTCTGTCTAACTGCCCACCACATGGGCAGTTAGGGACAGTCAGCTGGGCTTGATCCTGGAGCAGAAACTAAGAAGGTCAATTTAACCAGAGGGGAAGCCTCTGATCAGAGATCTGGGGGTGGGAAGGAGTGAGAACGTGTCTGTGGGAGTTACGACATTTTGAAAACACCAAATTCTCTGTCACCTTGAGCTTTTTCTGTGGGGCAAAAGGGGTGACAGAGGCAGGGGCTTTTGTCTTTTCTTGTGGGCAGATTTCCCCTGTGAGTTTTCTTTTTGCGGTGCCTGTGGCCACAAAGGAGGCTGCCCAAGGAACCCCCACCTATTTATAGCTTCGGTCCAACACCTTACAGACAGCAACCCTCCCGTGTACCTCCATGTTCATGTTCAATCTTGCTGTTGCCAGCGTGAATCACCCAGGGCTGGCCTGACAAACTGCTAGACCTGTGGTGAGAATAAAAAGACTAAGTGAGACGCGAAAGGCTTTAACAGTGGAAAGTTGCCAAGATGCCCTGACATTTACTATGTCTAATAGCTACCAGTGCTACTTTTATAAAACAATATAATGCTCATAATGTACTGTTATTTTCATGAAGTCCTCTGTGACCAGAATCCAAGGTGTGGAGTTTGCACTAGATACTCTGAACTCCTCCCCAGGATTTCCTCTTTAAGAGAAATCTGTCTGGGAAATGAACTGCTCTAGATGTTGCCTGAGTCAGACTACAAACCGTACATTATTCTTGGCACATCAATGGCTTTTCATTTTAAAACATTTTTAAAAAATATGGTTTTTTTATTTCAGCGAGAGGAAGGGAGAGGGGGAAAGAGAGAGAAACATCAGTGATGAGAGAGGGTCATTGATTGACTGCCTCCTGCACACCCCCTGCTGGGGATCGAACCCCAAACCTGGGCATGTGTTCTGAATTGAACTGTGACCTCCTGGTTCATGGGTTGATGCTCAACCACTGAGCTACACCAGCCAGGTGGCTTTTCACTTTAAATACTGACTAGGTTAGTTTATGTATGCCTTTTTAAACTAGGTCAAGCTCTTGAGGGATGATATTTTGTGTTGGAAATACTGCCGCTTCTGAAAGCCATCAAAGATCGCCCTGGAAGGGCAGCTGCAGGGCTTTCACTAGCTGCACCTCGGCTAGGTCCAGCCAGTCTTGTGTCCATGGGCTTCAGCCTCGCAGTACATTGATGGGAGTTGCCATAACGCATTGCCCTTCTGGCCAACCTCTGCATCAACCAGACTGATATAGCCTCCTTCCCCTCATTTTATGACCCCAAAAGATTTTTGACACAGGGGATACTCTAGGCAAATGTTCATCTAATGTCTCTAAAACTAGAGCCTCTGCCCTAATTTCCTTTTTGATCTCTTGTTTTGGGAATCTGGACTAAGCCATAAACAAACCTCTAGGATCCCATCTATCTCCAGACTGAAGATTTTGAGAAGGGAGAGTCTTCTTTAGCCTGGGACCCATCCTAGAGGTTACTGCCAGGCAGCAGAAGAGGAAAGATGAGCAGGGCGCTATCTAGATCTATAATCTCTTCACTCCTTTTTTATTTTTTAAATATATCTTTATTGATTTCAGAGAGAGGAAAGGAGAGGGAGAGAGTGAGATAGAAACATCAATAATGAGAGAGTCATTGATGGGCTGCCTCCTGCACGCCCGTGACTGGGGATCCAGCCCGCAATCCGGGCATGTGCCCTGACCGGGAATTGAACCCCGATCGCCTGGATCCTGGGTCGATGCTCAATTGCAGAGCCACGCCCGGCAGGGCTTCGCTCCTCTTAATAGTGCTCCAGTCCGCAGGTGGGCTGAGTGCCATGGTGGCTGTGCTATGTCCTCCTTCCTCTGTAGATGGGAACGATAACACCTAACTGTCTCCAAGGCAGAAGCTGGACCATGTGAGCTCTTGAGATAATCTCCAGATAGAGAAGAAAAGCTCATTGGATAAAGAGTGAGGTATGAACAGAAAAAAGGAGTCAAAGGACAATTGATAGGTCTGAAGAAAAGAGGCTACTCATGCCTTACACAGTGAACCCAATATGCAAGAGAGACTTTAGAAGTAGAAGGATTCAGAAGAGGGCAGAGCACTCCAGGGAGAGAAAGACAGGGAAGGACTCTTGGAAAGGAAGGTGGGGAGTCCTGACAAGAAGGTGGAAAGACGTTGGTCCTTGGACAGGGAAGGAGAGCAGAGGACATATCCCAGTGCAGGCCAGAGCAGCTGAAGCAGTGCTGCTGGGGAGAAATGCAGACTAGGAGTGGCCAAGTTGGGTGGAGTCTGACTCTGGAGGGCTTTAAATGCTACCAGAGCAAGTCACTGTCCTGCAGGCCATGGTAGGTCACTGGAGGTTCCACTACAGGAAATACCATGATGAAAATGTGTTAGGAACCGTAGTGAAAGGAGATATCGTTTATAATTATAACCCTTTTATACTGCTTGAATTTTTAAACTATTTTTTAACCGTGTGCAAATGTTATTTTAATTTTAAAACTAATTAATTTTTAATACTATAGATAATACAACATATAATTTGTGCCAATACCTTTGAAAATTTAAAAATAGGAACGATCAAGCAACATTGTAGAATATGAAGAACAAGAGGGCGCATGCGGCGATGGGTTCAGATGCTGGCTTCTGAGTGACTGGCTTAACCTTTCTGAGTCTCAAATTTCTTTAAAACAGAAATGATACCTACCTAACTGAATGGTTGTCAAGGCTAAATAGGATAAAGTATATCAAGTGTCAGCCCTGGTATTTAACACCATCATTGTATAATAACTATGGGGATGGTGGAAATGGAAAGGAGACAGGCTGGAGTCATTTCAAAAACAGGATAAACTGAACTGATTGGATATGGAGATGTTAGGAGAGGGGACACTCACAGATTTCCTCCGGGACTGTGATAAATGACGTACGCTAGTCACATCTAGATATCCAGTCTCAATGAACATCCTCAACCCAGCTTTCCTGAAATCCCCTCAATAAAATGTGCTTCTTCAAAGAACAGTTATTCCAAAGATGGCCTGAAGATGTCGCTGCAGACAGTACCATCCATACTGTGCTCCTCATCTTGGGGTCCCACTCTGCCATTTGTGAAGGAAAAATTCCACAGTTGCTCCTTACCCAGCTCTCCTTACTCCAGCCCCTGCCCTGAGGATAGCCTCCCCTTTTTCCTATGAGCCCTCTACCCCCTGCCCTGATCCCCTGGCTACCTGGAGGTGGATCTGAGCCCTTCAAGGCAGCAAAGCCTATGCTGTGACTAGGTTGTACTGGGGCTCCCTTGCTCTCGCTCCATCATCATGTTCATGTAGATTACTTACCAAGACCTATATCCATGCTGTCGTCACATTCTCCCTCACCTCTTGAATTTCCATCAGTGAATGTAGGGGGCCCCCCTATGTCCTTTTCCCCATGCTCTTCAACTTCTCTTCTAAATTGGCCCAGTTTTCAAATATTAGCTTTTAAAGATTTGGTGGTGCATTAATCTACCTCACTTTCTGAAAATACCAGAGTTCTTGGTAAAATAATCCCTAAACTGTAGCATTTAAACAGCCCTAGGGTATAGGAAATGATGAGCATTCCTGAGCCAAGTTGAGTGACTTATCCAGAGGGACTATGTCACTGTCATGGGACTGGACTGTGACGACTGAGACCTAGTAACAAAGGAAAAATGTTCCAGGCAATTTCCCCGTTTCCCCCTGCTCATGGCTTCTGTTTGTGACCCTTCTTACCCTGACTCTCATTTGCTTCCAGTATTTAAAACTCAGCCTAAGAATAACTTTCATAATGAATATTTTTATAGGTATCCCCCATTAATAGCCACAGAGATAAGCCTCCAAGACATCTCAATTTTTAATACCCATCCAAGTAATCTGGGGCTCTCCTCCAGAGCACAGAGGCTCAAAAGGAAGTTTGGGAAAGACATTAACTTAGTGATTACAGGGGCTGTGGATCGAGGCTCCTAAATCTTCACACTATTTGTAATCTGAAGCAAACCTTTTAGCAGCTATGATTGTTTACCTTTTTTGTTTTATTGTTGACACTATTACAGATGTCCCCCATTTTCCTCCCCTTTGCCCACCTCTACCCAGCCCCCCCACCCGGCCTTCACCACACTATTGTCTCTGTGCATGGGCTGTGTATATATGTTCTTTGGCTAATTTCTTCACCTTCTTTTTTCCAGTCCCCTCCTCCCCACTCCCCCCTGGCATTTGTCAGTCTGTTCCATGTATCCATGCCTCTGATTCTATTTTGTTCCTGTTTATTTTGTTCATTAGATTCCACATATTAGTGAAATCATATGGTATTTGTCTTCCTCTGACTGGGTTATTTCACTTAGAATAATCTCCAGGTCCATCCATGTTGTCGAAAAGGATAAGAGTTCCTTCTCTTTTACTGCCGGGGTAGTATCCATGGTGTGAATGTCCCTCAGCTTTTTCATCCACTCATCTACTGATGGGCACTTGCACTGTTTCCAGATCTTGGCTATTGTAAATAATGCTGCTATAACCTAGGGGTGCATATATTCTTTCAAATTGCTGTTTCAGGTTTCTTAGGATATATTCCCAGAAGTGGGATCACTGGGTCAAATGGCAGTTCCATTGTTAATTTTTTGAGGAAACCACACTGTTTTCCATAGTGGCTGCCCCAGTCTGCATTCCCACCAGCAGTGTACAGGGTTCCCCTTTCTCCACACCCTCGCCAGCACTTGTATGTTGATTTGTTGATGGAGCCATTCTGACAGGTGTGAGGTGATACCTCATTGTCGTTTTAATTTGCATCTCTCTGATGATTGTGACTTTGAGCATTTTTTTATATGTCTCTTGGCCATCTGTATGGCTTCTTTGGAGAAGTGTCTATTCAGGCCTTTTGCCCAATTTTTAATTGGGTTGTCTTACTGATGTTGAACTGTGTTAAATTCTTTACATATTTTTGAAATTAACCCCTTATCAGATGTATATCGGCAAATATGTTCTCTCACACAGCGGGCTCCCTTTTCATTTCGTGGATGGTTTCTTTTGCTATGCAGTTTTTTCGTTTGAGGTAGTCCCATTTCTTCGTTTTTTCTTCTGTTTTCCTTGTCTTAGATGTATCAGCAAAAATATTGCTCTACCAGGTTTTTGAGATTTTACTGCCTATGTTTTCTTCTAGAATTTTTATGGTTTCAAGACTTACATTTAAGTCTTTTATCCATTTTGAATTTATTCTTTGTATGATGTAAGCTGATGGTCTAGTTTTTTTGTGTTTTTTTTGCATGTACCTGTCCAACTTCCCCAACACCATTTATAGAAGAGACTGTTTTTACTCCATTGTATGTTCTTGCCTCCTTTGTCAAATATCGACCATAAAATCTTAGGTTGATTTCTAGGATCTCTGTTCTGTTCCATTGATCTATATGCCTGTTCTTTTGCCCATACCAGGCTACTTTTATTATAATGGCTTTGTAGTATCATTTGACATTTGGTATTGTGATCCCTCCAACTCTGCTCTTCTTTCTCAAGATTGCTGAGGCTATTTGGGTTTTTTTTTTGTTCCATATAAATTTTTGGAATATTTGTTCTAGCTCTGTGAAGTAGGCTATTGGTATTTTAACAGGAATTGCATTGAATCTATAGATTGTTTTGGGTAGTATGGACATTTTAATGATGTTAATTCTCCCAGTACATGAACACAGTATATGCTTTCACTTGTCTGTATCTTTCTCTCTTTCTTTAATGTCCTATGGTTTTCTGAGTACAGGTCTTTTAACTCCTTAGTTAAATTTATTCCTAGGTGTCTTATTTTTTGTTGTTGCAGTAGTAAATGGGATTGTTTTCTTAGTTTCTGAATGCCACCAATTTCTGGATATTTTTATTCTAGCAACTATGATGTTTACCTTTGTCCTAAACCATTCCCCAGACCTTAGAACATAGAGGAAAAAATGTCCACATCCCAATATAGTTTCTGGTGGTGGATTTTGCCTCTAATGCTGGTTATGGTGCCTAAGAGCAGGGACCTCCTCTCATTTATGTACCATATCCAGCAGGGTACCAGGGTTTCGTATAGAACTGCCCTATGAATTCACATGCAAGACAAAAGAGCACATATACTGACATGAAGAGGAAGCAGTGTGCGCCTCCACCCCTTCCTCATCCAATTACTCCTCCCCAAACACAACAGAACGTGAACACCCTACACACCTACAGGTATTACTTGGTTACTGCCAACAAACAGTGAAAAGGGAGAGCCAGGAATTTTGGCCAGGGTTTGACACGTGCAGGAGGGACACATGCAGGCCTCCTCCCTCCCTGGCAGCAGGTTGCCCAACAAGTAGACTATGCACATGGTTGAGGCACCAGCAGATCAGGAACACCTCAAAGACACAGTTATTGAAAGAATTTGAGGGTGTTTTGTTTTTTAACTACCAGCCTGAGACAGAATTTATTCTTTTATACTTGTCTGAAAGAATAAGAGTTTCTAGAAAAGCAAAACAAACAAAAACAACAAGCAATCTTTGTGAGAAAAACCAGAACTTTGTTGAACTTGTTACACTTATTTTACCAAGTAGTGTTTCACTGTACTTTCGGGGAGGGATAGAAAAATTTTCAGGGCTTAGAGTCTCTGATTCCAACCCTGCCTGCAGGAGGCAGACCAAACTCCTGGATAGACACTCCACTCCAGCCTCCGGTTCCACGAAGAAGCACAGACCTGGGTGACACCGAGGGAGCCGACGAAGGTGCCTGCCGCCGACACTCCAGAAAAGCATCATACCTTGGCTGAAGAACAGGTTGTAAACTCACGGCCTGTGGGCTCGATGTAGCCAAAAGATGTGGAAATGTATTTTATTTGGTTTTCATGATATTTTAAAAATTTGAAACTGTATATATCAATATCCATTTTCTGATTTTTTTTCTTTAACAATGGACTATCAGTATTGAACTCAAAGTGCTGTTTGGCAAAAGTTATCTGAGTGTGAGAGACTTGCTCTCTTTGCTGGTGTCTCGACTGTTCGAGATGCCGCCATCCCCCTCCCCCGGGACTCGCAGGGGTGGCCTCACTTACCTGTGAAATCTGCCTGGCCCCTGTGCATAGGTATTAGAGTCTGATACCCTTTAAAGTTTAGATCTTTATTAAATTGCAGAATGTATAGCAAAAGAAATACATAAAGGCTTTGACAGTCTTATTTTCAGGTCACTGAGAATGAAGGTCCTGACGGCTGTTTTTCTTGGGGGAATCCAGAGCTTGGAAGCTCCTGGTTCTAAGGGGGATGGACAGAGGTGGTTGCTAGCCACACTAGGAGGAAAGAAGACTAAGCCTGGGGTTGGAAGCAGAGTATAAATCTAGAATTTCACAGCAGGACTGTCCATCAGCAGTGGGCCTGCCTCTCTTGGTCTTCAGGACTCTGTCATGGCTCCTCTCTCTTCCAACCTGGCCGTATTCAATTTGCTGGGACTAAAACAACTTTGGTTTAGTTGGCCAGGGTAACTGACAGAGGATACTCTGCCCAGGATGTGAAGAAAAGCCAAATGTTGGACCAGTTGGTTGAACTTAAAGAAAAATGTCCATGCTGCCAGGCACTGGACACTTCAGGCAGTAGGTGTGGTTCACATTGTGCATTTCCCACCAAGGAAGAATGCATGAAGTCACACCAGACCCTGATGATGCTACTTTTCCTACAGTGGGGGGTGGGCAGGGTGCTCCTGCCCACAGTGAAGCCCTGGTGTATCACTAGCCATTCTGTCATTCGCTATGGCTGCATTCTGTGCCGAAATACAAAGCAGCTTCCAGTTTAACTTAATTATTCTTTTGCCTGAAAAAGGGAAAAAAGCCAAATGAGATTAAAAATTAGTTACCTAAGGTTTAATATCTTTAAAATGGTCAAGATAAGCAAAAAATGTTTGACAATAAGGTAGGGAGAGCTCTAAGGGCCCAAGAGTCCATAAAGGTCTTTCTAAACCAAATATCAGTTCTGTCATTTTCTATGCCTTCTGCTCATGCTTTCTGATTTCCAAGTATGTTCTTTATTGCTCAAGTTGTAATGTTTGTTCATTTAAACCCTATAGAGTTCTATATGACAGACAGAAAACCTGCTGGATCACATTATTCAAAACTGTCTCCTAGGTTACAGAAAAACAAAAGGTACCTCCTTGGGAATCCCCACCATAGGGACAGGTCATCAAGACTCAGCACCTCCCCAAATTTGCAAAGGGCTGTGACAAATCAGGGAAGGTCTGAGCCTGACTCTTACCACTAGGGGTCACTCTAAGCAACCAGGAATAAAGACCACCACGTCCTGAAGGCCCTGGGGAACAAAAAGCAATAAAGGGAGATGAGATGCAAGGATACTTAATCCTGAGATACTTTTATTTATGCATGACTTTCTTTTTAACAATCATTTTAAACCTGCAGCTTAAAATCTTCTTCTGTGGTATCCTTTAGTAAAGGGGCATTTAGAGTTTGACATTTCTGTACTTTTTTTAGACATGAACATCCCCAGATAGGGGAACATCTACCACCCTCTATTTTACCTAACAATTGGAATAGAAAATACTTATCTTCCAAATTATAGTACTCAGTCTCATTTTCAAGATTTGTTTTCGAAACTGTTAATACTACAACTACCTTGGCCAAATGATTAATTTGTTGGGATATAAATTAGATAAAATGCCACAGGGTACCTAGGTAAATTTCTCTGAATTTCTTTTTAGGAAAGTAGGGACAATACCTATCTTACAAGATTAGTTCTGAGAAAATGTGTTGCATAAAGTGTTGGGAGTTCTTCCAAAAATTTATATTGTGACTTTCCAAAACACATGGTCACCCTTAAGCAGAATTATATATGCATTTGTAGCCAATACAATTTTTAAGCTAGTAAAAAAACAAAAAAACAAAACCTAAATAGCATTAAATCTAATCTTACTATTATAAAAGCAGGTATACCACAGCAGTTAACCGATCTTTCCAATTAATATGCAGTTAATTAGCCTTGGCTGGTGTGGCTCAGTTGGTTTAGCGTAGTCCATGCACAGAAAGGTCATAGGTTTGATTCCCATCAGGGTACATACCCAGGTTGCAGGTTAGATCCCCATCCCCGGTTGGGTGCGTATGATCGATATTTCTCTCTCTCTCTCTAAAACTTAATAAAAACATTTAAAAATATATATATGCAGTTAATTAGAGGTAGAGCCTGGAATTGAGATCTATTTATAGTCACTGTTCCACCTTGCCTCAAAAATTGTATATTTGTATATCACATGCCTGCAGAGACGGTGGAATCCATCACTGGGAAGTTTTCATTTTAGCATGTGAGCATTACTACCCTGAGGTTTTTATTTCTCGATTTCACTTTCCCCCCCCCATGTTTTGTTTGTCCCCCAATTGACCCAGAAACCCTGAATTCAGATACTGGGGGTGAGGAGGGGGAGATTAGATTAGATGTTGGTTAGTACATGGCCAGTCAAGTTAAATATGATTGCAACAAATGCCAGAAATTTCTACAACACTACAGAGGCCTCCTGGGGTTAATTCTGAAGAATTCTGACATGAAGTTGTTTTGTTTTACCTGGACCAATTCTAGAAGTAAATCAATTCCATTTGTGGCTTGTTGGCTAGGAGGTAGGGGTGCAAAGAGGGGCATAAATTCTATTCCTGCAGGTGAAACCAGAGGATGTGAGAATGGAGTGGCTACCCATGTTGCATGGAAATGTCCAGCTTCTGCCCTTCCCTGGGACTGGACCTAATGGAGCCAGGAGGGGCAGGACCCGGGCAATGTTAGGGCTGCCTTTAGCTTCCTGCACTATGCCTAGCAGCTCCCCTCTTAGCCATCCTTAATGCCCAGTCTTGGGTAAAGTAGTACTCAACCCATTCTTCAGCCTCCTCTAAATGCTTGTGGCAAGTCGCCCAGCTGGGCACCCAGAAGTAGGCTCAGAATCCATTCTCTGCAGCAGCACAGTGCAAATCAGAGAGCAAGACCTCAATAATTATTTCGTTATTGGAAGGCATCTACAACCTCTACTACAAAAATTAACACCTTGCCCTACTTGAAAAAAAATGTTTACATTCAGCATTCTCCCCCTCCACTCACCCCGAGTAAGAGCTGAGTGCTTGCCCCTCCCCCAGTCAACCAGGTTAATCCCGGGGAAATGATCTGAGGTTTCTCCAAGCATTTAGATTAACGCCAAAACTTTCACAGCTTCTACCCGAGGAGGGGGTTGGGTAAGGCTGCGAGACCCTGCACTGCAGAGAGCCTGGAACCCGCAGGAACGCGGAGGCAGCCCGTCTGGGCGCCAGCGCGCCCTTCCCTGCACAGAGAAGTTTGGGGAAATGAATCCCTACCCCGGGACATCATTTCCACTCGCGTTTTCAAAAGGTCAGAAAACGGAAAGGACCGGCAGGTTGGCAAACCCCAACGAGGAACCGTCTAGCAAGTCTGCGTCCTTGGGATCTCAACAGCCGCCGACCCCAAATCCAATGCATCGTGGGAAACCCCAGGGAAAGGTTTATGCAGAGGGACAAGACTGCAGGCTGCAGGGAAGTACGGGGCGAGGGGGCCTTGTCGGGAGGATTTTCCAGCCACTCAGCTTTCATCAAAAAGTTCCCTGTACATGACCCCAGTGGCTCATCGCAGGGAGTTTCTCTGATGAACCCCGGCTCAGGGTTTAAACTGCTTTTCCCCTAGCAGATGAGGCCAGTTCTCTTTTCTGGTCTGACTGGCTTGGAAATTCCCCGCGCCTGACCCCGCCCCGGAGAAATCCCCTGCCAGCGTTTATAGGGCGCAGCGGCGGCGCTGCCGAGCCCACAACAGTTCAAGCCCGAGGTCCCATCCGCCGCGACAGCGCGAGGAAACGAAGGCGCAGCCCGCGGCCGAGCGCACCTGGAGCAGCCCCTGAACGCGTACACACCATGTTCCACCCCGCCGAGCACGCCCAGGACTGGGCCATGGAGGGCCCCCGGGACGGCCTCAAGAAGGAGCGGCTGCTGGACGACCGCCACGACAGCGGCCTGGACTCCATGAAGGACGAGGAGTACGAGCAGATGGTGAAGGAGCTGCGGGAGATCCGCCTGGAGCCGCAGGAGGCGCCGCGCAGCTCCGAGCCCTGGAAGCAGCAGCTCACCGAGGACGGAGACTCGTAAGTGTCGCGGGCCTGGGCGGTCGGCCGGGCGGGGCGCCGGGCCTGCAGCGCGCGCGCTGGGGCCCGCGGGGCGCCCGCGGCCCGGGGGTTTATGCACCGACCCCGGGACCGTGCAAGGCTGCACGGGGACGGGGTGTCGGGGTTCGTTCCGGGCCGCGGGGCCGCAGCTCGGCCTTGCAGCTGCGCACAGCCCCCCCCCGGTCCAGGTCCTCCGGCCGGGGGGCGGGGCGGCGGCGGCCAGGACACGAAGTACCCGCTGGCGAGGGGGGCGGGAGTCTCTGCCCGGCTGGCGGGCGCCGAGCGGCCGGGAGGGGAAGTACAGGGCGTTCCGGCCCGCGGGAGGGCGGGGCGGTCTAGTCGGCGCCCTCGGGGGAGGGGGGGCGAGCCCGGAAAGTCCCTGGGCGCCTGCCAGGAACACTCAGCTCATAATAACCTCGCGGAAAACACCGTGGCCTCGGCCTCCAGAAACCCCGGCCTTGCGCAATCCCCCGCAGCCCGCGCCTCCCTGGGCCCCACGCATTGTACTCACCCTGGGGGTTTTTCCCTCTCTTCCCCTCAGGTTCCTGCACTTGGCTATCATCCATGAAGAGAAGGCGCTGACTATGGAAGTGGTCCGCCAAGTGAAGGGTGACCTGGCTTTTCTGAATTTCCAGAACAACCTTCAGCAGGTGCGCCTCTTGCCCAGCCCCGAGCCTCTCTAACCCCGTGGTCTAACACAGTTACTCCTAATCCTTTATAAAATTAAGTTAGTGGTCATTATTGCACCTGACCTTTTACATACGAATCAGCCAACATTCTAAAAAGTAAATTCCATTAATTTGGTGAGGCCTTTATGAAGCCCACCTGGGGCCTCAGGTATTTGCCTTGCCCCTTGCACCTGTCTGGGAGGAGCAGCACCCACAACCTGGGGAATCTCTGGGGTTCAAGGGAACTCAGACTGTGGGCTTGGTCCATTACTTATCCTCTCTGTTGCCTCTTCTGTTTGTAGACTCCGCTCCACTTGGCTGTGATCACCAACCAGCCAGAAATTGCTGAGGCACTTCTGGAAGCTGGCTGTGATCCTGAGCTCAGAGACTTTCGAGGAAATACCCCCCTACACCTTGCCTGTGAGCAGGGCTGCCTGGCCAGTGTGGGAGTCCTGACTCAGAGCTGTGGGACCCAGCACCTCCACTCCATCCTGCAGGCCACCAACTACAATGGTACGTTTGCCTGCCCTGCCCATCAGAGGGCAGACAGAAGGGGGAGGTGGGCCAACTTAAGGATTCCAGGCAAGAGCTTAAACTCTCAACATGTGAAAGGCTGTGAAAATATGTATACAGAAGGCCTATTCAGTGCCTTTGTAAAATTTATTCAGAAACCAGATTCTTTAGAAGAATTTGTCCCTTAAAAGAGTAGGTGAAAGATTCTGCTTGAGATGTGAGGGTTGAAACAAATGGTTATATTTTCTTCCTTTTGTTCTTCTAGGCCACACATGTCTGCACTTAGCCTCTATCCATGGCTACCTGGGCATCGTGGAGCTTTTGGTGTCCTTGGGTGCTGATGTGAATGCTCAGGTGAGTGCTTCATGCCTCCAAATGGAGTGCATCGGGCTCTAGGGCCCTCCTCACTAAGATTTCATGTGCTTCTGTTGCAAGCAGAAATTCCAAACTCAACTGTAAACATCTCAAATTCCTTTTGGTTTCAGGAGCCCTGTAATGGCCGAACTGCCCTTCATCTTGCAGTGGACCTGCAGAATCCTGACCTGGTGTCTCTCCTGTTGAAGTGTGGAGCTGATGTCAACAGAGTCACCTACCAGGGCTACTCCCCATACCAGCTCACCTGGGGCCGCCCAAGCACCCGGATACAGCAGCAGCTGGGCCAGCTGACCCTAGAAAACCTTCAGATGCTGCCAGAGAGTGAGGATGAGGAGAGCTATGATACAGAGTCAGAGTTCACAGAGGATGAGGTGAGTCTCAGTTTTGCTCTGCAAAAGACAATTAGAGGGGCCATTGTCCCTCCACCCTCCCAGCCCCTAGAGCTATACTCTTCATCCCAAAGGTCCCACATAATGAAGTTCTCCAACTTCAGTGTATAGAACCAGTATCCCAAGAATGTGTCTTTTCTTTTTTGCTTTTAAGGAGAGGAGCATCAAAACAAAACTCCCTCAGCCCATTAAGTTAATTTATATTTGGGGTATAGAGAATGAAGTCCACAAATACTTGGGTTATTTCCAGTAGCAGCCCTTGCCATTATCCCAGCACCCCTGGCAAAGCTCTGGGAATTTAACATGCCTTTTTTCCTCTTGTTTTTAGCTGCCTTATGATGACTGTGTGTTTGGAGGCCAGCGTCTGACGTTATGAGCTTTGAGAAGTATCTAAAAGAACATGGACTTGTGTATTTGTACAAAAAGAGAGTTTTATTTTTCTAAAAAAAAAAAAAAAAAAGAAAAAAAAATGAAAAGGGTGTACTTACAACCATACTGCACACTGCCTGGCCCGAAACATTTTACTGTGGTGGATCAGCCTCATTTTGTTATTTTTATGAACTTTGGAAGGGGACAAGAAAGATCATTGGATTTCAAAGAAAACCTCTTTTAAACCTCACCATTGCGGGGGAGGGGTTGAGAAGGTTATCCAAAATTTGATGAAAGGACTACATTTTATTTATTGTGCTTTTTGAATGGAGCCCAGCTGTGTCCTGTGACAGTGAGGTGTGTTGTTAAACCTTTCAGTGGTGTGGGGTTAAAAGTTGCTACCGGTCAAGGTTTGTGTTACCCTCCTGTAAATGGTGTACATAGTGTATTTTGTTGGTAATTATTTTGCTACTTCTAAGATGTATATTTATTAAACAGATGTTTACAAACAGAATTACCCTGATCATTTTCTTCAAGCTGCCATGGGACTTCTATTCTGAGAGTCATTCAGTCCTCAGGTGGAGGTGGAGAGTTGTGTGGGAGAGAGGGAGGTGGGAGCACTTACCACAGCCAGCCATGGAACCCTTTCAGAGAGCAGCTTCTCACACTGTTACACACCAGCTTTGCAGGCAGCCCTGGGCCCGCTTTGTGTGGGAGGGCATACCGTTGCAAGATCGCAAGATGATAGGAAACAGGCTTGGGGGGTGGAGGGCAAGCTGCTTGGCTTACAGCTGGAAGGATTTCCATTGTCATTTATTTTCAGCTACTTGTTTTAAATTATTCCAGAACCCTTACTTCCACTTTAGGAAATTATTTTCGCCAAGAGGTGTATATTGAACTTGCAAATTTTCTAGAGCTGGAAAAGATATCACCCACCTATAATGCTGGAAGTTTCTAAGGACATAAGCTCAGGAATGGGATTGCACTAACATTTGTTAGCAGGTACCCACCTCTGAGCCTTTGTTTCCTTATTTATAAACGGAGCTGTTGTGTAGATTACACAATACAATCAATCCACATAAAAAGCATAGCAAAGTGCCAGGCATATAGTGCTACAGAAAAATACAAGCTATTACACAACGTATATTATTTCACATGGGAAGAAACAAGTCCAGAGAAAATAACTTCTCCAGGGTCATCTTGCAGGGGCACAGGTGTTTAACTTATTTAATACTCTTGTTTTCATGTAGTTAACATCTTTTAAATATATTCCACCTCTAAACCTATTTTGTTACCAGCTGTAGTACAAAAGTGATAATAAAGGCTTGAAAAATTCAATCAGCTCAGCCAGTCTACTAATTCAATCAGTCTAATTCAAGTAGTCTACCAATTCTACTGACTGATTCTACTGAAGCAGGTATCACAAGAAATCAATAACTTGTGAAATTTGGGTTAAGATGCTCTAAATCAGTGTTTTCATCCCTAAAATGCATCTCTTGCCCAGACAGAAGAGTAAAGGAAAGTTTATGGCATACTGTAAAGTGCAGAATGGTGTATAAATAAAATTCATGTACTTTGGCTTACACCAAAGAAAACATTACCATTACATTATCCCTTTCCTGATCCACAAATGATGTCAAACACAAGGGGATATGATGATCACCTTCCTCTCAGACCAAAAATGAGCCAATACTTAGTGGTCTTTTATATAGAGACTATTATTGTAGACTGTACTGACGGGCCAAAGCAGCCTTAGTCTAACACCTGGAGCTGGACACGATGGCGTACCAGTCTTGACCTCTTTCCAAGTGCTCCAAGCCCATCACTGAAATTCCTTGTTCCTCCCAGAGCACCTGAGCACAGGTGTTGTATGATGTAACACATGAATGTCGATTAGGTTCAGCTGCTAAGTAGAAGCTACAAGAGGGGTGCAGGGGAGGGATATCCAAAAGACAAAGGTTGGAAACTTGGGCCCCGATTTTGGGATGATGCCCTTAGTGCTTCTCAATCAAAAGGGCCTCTTTCCCCCTGTAATGGTATTGAATCTGTGCGGAGTTGCCCATCACCCTCACTCTTCCTCGGCCTCCTTGGTGGTCAGCTTTTGTGTAGAGGTGTTACCTTCCGTGGTCATGGCAAAAAGGGACCTCTTCTGACCCATTTGGGCCCAGCTTCCCACCTTCCTAGGCTTTTCTGTCCTTCAGAACCCCAGCCCTCAGGGGGGATTTCATCCACTGAATAAATCTCAAGGTAGCTGGGCCTAGTCAAGCACTGTAGTCAGCCCCAGTTTCTTACTCTTCAGTTCTTCTGAATTGTCCACTCCTTTTAATTTTTAAACCCACTCTCTTTTCTTCATGGCATTGGTTGGGTAGCTGGAGCCTGGAGTCTCCTAAAGAAAAATTTGAGGCCTGAAACATCCTAATCTGTAGAAAGTTTTCCTCCAATTTCTAAGTAAACAAGAACAAAAGTTTTTAAAGAAAATAGTTCAGAGTCTGAGATCCTTTCATGCACTTTGATTTTCTCCAAGAAGTTAGGACAGGTAGAAATGAGGGGGCCTTGGGAAAAAGGGAAGTGACACAAGGGGGAAATAAAAAGTCACGTCAGCAACTTCCTCGAATTTAGTTCCTTGATTCCTTCTGCCTGCCTCATCCTCAGGATAAATTTCCTTTATAGGTCACATGAACCAAGTCACTTCCAGAGGGAAGAATTTTTCTTTCAAGAGGGAACAAACTCCAGTCTGAGCAATCTGAAGACCTCCATTCAGGACCTGGAAATGCCAGCAGCTGGATGCTCTGGGGCATTTGCATTGAAGTTCAATTGCTATTGGAAGTGATTAAGTGTGACAGTTAGAACTGAGTCAGTGAGACAGGTTCTCCCTTCGCCCCCTTTCCTCCCAATTTTCATCACCTTGCCTTGGTATAGTTGAGTTTCATTTGGCAAGAAAGGTCAGAGAGGAACTCCAGTCAGAAACATGCCCAACAAGCACCGTCCAACCTCTGGTGCTTTGACAAGGACATCTCAAGCCGTTTCCCCATTTTAAGAGACCATTACAGAAACTGAAACTGGATATCACGTGAGTGTTTCCCTCCTAGAGAAGTGTACTCTGTCCCATTCATTCATTTGCATTATAAAGCACTACTATTCTCCAGGCCCTTTGCAGGGCTAGAGACACAATGAAGAACCAGTCACAGCCTCTGCCACACAAAGCTCCTGGCTTAGGTGGGCAGGGGGACAAACAAGCAAGACGGGATGGGAGATGAAGATCAAGGCATTACACCCTAGGTAGCTATTTACCCCCAAGACCAGTACTATCTATCCTCTCACTGTGTTAAGGGCACTAGATTTTAGATCTTGGTTCTTGACTTCTGGTGAAGAAAGAATTCAGAGCCAAGACTCAAATGCACTTGAAAGTTTATTTAGAAAGTCACAGAGATAGCCCGGCCGAGCGTGGCTCAGCGGTTGAGCATCGACCTGGGATCCAGGCGATCAGGGTTCGATTCCCGGTAGGGGCACATGCCCGGGGTGCAGGCTCGATCAATGACTCTCTCATCATTGACATTTCTATCTCTCTCTCTCCCTCTCCTTTCCTCTCTCTGAAATCAATAAAGATGTATTTAAAAAAAAAAAAAAAGTCACAGAGATAGAAATGAGCCAAATGAGCCATAGAAGATGGGAGCCAGCTGGGTCTCAAGGGAGGATCTCAGTAGAATATTCATTAGCTTTCCAGGTCTGTCCTTTCAGGGTCTTGGTCTCTACTGATTGGTTGGCACCAGGGCAGGGGTCATTAGTCAATGCAGCTGGTCCTGATCAAGTTGTCCTCACCTGTCACCAGTCTGGCCTTGCTCTGCTTTTCTGGGCCTGGAGCTGAGACACACTGAGGCCTAGATGTCTTCTCTATGGTTAATGCTTAAGGGAGTGGTCATGCAAGGGTTTGGGAGTAGTAAGAGGCTGTTCTCCGGCCCCCTTGTTCTTCATCTAAGGGGGTTTACCACACTCCAGGGGAGGAAAGGTCAGGAGAGGATCCGAACCACATGACCAGTGATATGAAAGGTCATGGGGTCTAAACCCTTCGACCAATGATATACTAAGGGAGGAAAGGTCACCCTTGCCCCCTGCAAGGTGTCCATCCTACAATACTCACCCTCCCAGTTTTGCCCATTGCTAGGCACCTGGTGCTTTCCGCCCTGGTCTAACTGCCTATGATATCAATCCCATGTCCCAAGGGCCAGCAGCACCCTTTTGACATGTGGCTGAAAACAAAGCTATGCTCAGAACAAACCTAATTTCTGGGCTGGGATTAAATCAACCCTCCACAGCAGGCTACCTGTTCCATTTTTGTATCTATGCATTATCCTAGATTGTAGAGCTGAGCCCAAAAGTAATTTACTGCTAGTCTTTGAATTAATGATAAATAATGTGCTTGCTGAGCTTCTCAAACTCAGTGTGCACCTGAATGGCCTGGAGATTTTGTTGAAACACAGGCTCTGATTCAGTTAGTCCTGGGCTGGCCTGACATTTGCATTTCTAACAAGATCCCAGACAAGGCCTAAACTACTGGTCCCAGGACCGTATGTGGAAGAGTATTTTGAATAACATTTTGAATAAAATGTTATTTTATTTAGTTAGTTAAGGCTAGCACTCTCTGCCATCTCCCTCAGTAACACTGCCAACTGGGACAAGCGTTTCTGCAGCTGCTGATGAGAATGATCCAGCTTCAGGCAACACGAGTCTTTTGAAAAGGCTGGATGCTGAGCAAAGACATTAAAATAGGGGCTAAGGAGTGGGGTGAGGGGAGGTAGCGGAGGGGATGGGGGGATAAATGGTGATGGACGGAGGCTGGACTTGGGGTGGTGAACACAATACAGTGTACAGATGATGTGCTGTGGAATTGTGCACCTGAAACTGTATGATTTTGTTAACCAGTGTCACCCTAATAAATTCAATAAAAAGGGAAAAAATAGGGGTCAAGACCAACAAACCTGTCATCCAACCAGGTAACTATAAAAAGGGAGGCACATGACACAATACAAGGTGAAAGACATAATCATATGAGGTCCAAGAAAGGAACAAAAATCAGGAAGGAAATGCTTTTGAAGGGTAATTTGCTAATTAAGATAAAAAGCTGGGGGGGGGGGGGTGTTCAAATTTTTTATTGTTGACAGTATTACAGATGTTCCCCATTTTTCTCCACTTTACCCCCCTCCACCCAGCCCCCACCCCACCCCAGGCCTTCACCAAACTATTGTCTGTGTCCATGGGCTATGCATATACAGTAAAACCTCAAAATAACAGACTATTTCGGGCCAGGGGGTGTGTCCATTAAAGCCAAAAGTCCGTTGTATAATAAAGTAGGTTTTCCAAATGCATATGTTAAAAAATTGACAAGTTAGTTTACCTGTTTTTACTTATGTAGGCATATTTGTGTAATTAAAATTAAGTGTGCATGAGAAGTTTAATTTCTTTTTTTTAAATATATCTTTATTGCTTTCAGAGAGCGGAAGGGAGAGAGAAAGATAGAAACATCAATGATGAGAGAGTCATTGATCAGCTGCCTCCTGTAGGCCCCCTACTGGGGATCAAGCCTGCAATCTGGGTACTTGCCCTGACTGGGAATGGAACTTCTATCTCCTAGATCATAGGCCGATGCTCAACCACTGAGCCACGCCAGCTGGGCCAAAAAGTTTAATTTCCTAGAAAAGCTTTCTATATATATTACAGTAATTTTAAATTTATAATGACTAGGTCTAATAAATTGGTGCATTCACCAGTCAGGGAGAGTAAACAAATGCACATGCCTGGGGCGTGGCTTAGCGCAGGTGGGAACATTTGCCAGCAGCTGTTCAAAACTGCTCCAGAAAGTCACACAGGGAGACAACAGAACCAACTATGGTGTATGACGTGATGGGATCATTTGCTAATCATTCCCCCAACATTATTTTTGAGCCGTGATGCTTGGATTTAAATATGTAGTCTATAGTTGTAGATATGTAATATTTATTTATGTTGACAAAATTACTAGAGTGTTTTTTCCAACATATGACCTATTCACTAAAATTTGTTAAAAATAACAGTGAATTAGCCCGGCCAATCTTGGTTAAAAGCATTTTTAAATTAACAGGGTGTTAATTTTCACATATGACATACAGACCAGAAATTTTGCCCATTAAATTTTAAATCTGTTAAATCAAGGTCCACAAAATCGAGGGTTTACTGTATGCATATAAGTTCTTTGGTTAATCTCTTCCCACCCACCCCCCAACCGCCCCCCTTCCCTCTGAGATCTGTCAGTCTCTTCCATGCATCCATGTCTCTGGAACTATTTTGTTCGTCAGTTTATTTTGTTCATTAGATTCCATGTATGAGTGAGATCATGTGGTACTTGTCTTTCTCTGCCTGGCTTACTTCACTTAGCGGAATACTCTCAAGGTCCATCCATACTGTCTCAAAGGGTAAGAGATCCTTTTTTACAGCCACATAGTATTTCCTGGTGTAAACGTCCCACAGCTTTTTTATCCACTCATCTACTGATGGGCACTTGGGCTCTTTCCAGATCTTGGCTATTGTAAATAGTGCTGCTATAAACATAGGGGTGCATGTATTCTTTCTGATTAGTGTTTCAGGATTCTCAGGATATATTCCCAGAAGTGGGATCACTGGGTCAAAAGGCAGTTCCATTTGTAATTTTCTGAGGAAGCTCCATTCTGTTTTCCACAGTGGCTGCACCAGTTTGCATTCCCTTTCTCCACACCCTCGCCAGCACTTGCTTGTTGATTTGTTGATGGAGCCATTCTGGCAGGTGTGAAGTGACACCTCATTGTGGTTTTAATTTGCATCTCTCTGATAATTAGTGACGTTAGACATTTTTTCATATATCTATTGGCCATCTGTATGTTCTCTTTGGAGAAGTGTCTATTCAGGTCATTTACCCATTTTTTAATTGGTTGTCATCTTTTTGTTGAGTTGTATGAGTTCTTTATATGTTTTGAAAATTAACAGCTTATAAAATGTATCATTGGGAAGTATGTTCTCCCATACAGTGGGTTCCCTTTTCATTTTGATCATGGTTTCTTTTGCTGCGCAGAAGCTTTTTAGTTTGATGTAGTCCCATTTTTTATTTTTTCCTTTGTTTCTCTTGTCGTAGGAGATGTATCAGCAAAAATTCTGCTATGTGAGATGTCTGCGATTAAGCTGCTTTTTAAATTAGCTTAGTTGTGCCTTTGTATGGGGCTGCTATGGCTTGTGGGAGGGGCCCTGACCAGGCCTCCAACTGGAAGGAGCGGGGAGGAAGCTGCTTCCCTATGACAAAGTCCCCACTCTATCCTTATCAGAATATGAGAAGCTTTAACAAGCGGTTGACTAAAGTGAATCAGAGAAAATCTTAAGTAAAGAATAATTTCCCCTTGAATGCTGCCATCATTTCATATTTCCTAATTTTTAAAAATATATTGAGTATAGGTTAGATGGAAAACATTCAGCTATTTAAAGGTAAGTTTAAAAAAAACTTTTAAGTTGCCATATTTTCATTTTGCACAATATTTTATTCAAAATGTTATTTAACTGGTCTATGGTAATATATGTCATGGGATAAAATAATAGAATACATGTACTTTTTACTTATTAAACAAATATATAATGCTGTGTGTCAGACACTATTCTAAGTGGCTTACAGATATTAACTCCTGTGATCCTCAAATCACCCTGTGAGGGAGGTACTATTATTATTTTCATATTTTTATAAGGAAGCTGAAGCATAGCCAAGTTAAGAGACTCAGCCAGGTCACACAGTCAGTAAATGTCAGTGCCTCTCTTGGGTGGGCTCAGGTCCACATTCCCAGCCTGTGGTATAAAATCGCTTCCAAGCATGCATGGGAATTCCCACTAACTAAAAGGATTGCATGTCATCACTTCTGACTGTTTCTTACACATTTGTTACTGATATCCTACCAAAACTGGATAAATATTACTAAGGATGGTTGGAATTTCTGGCGTGGCGTGTTAATAGCAGAGTGTCTTACAGCAACTATATAACAATGCAGAGAATGCAAAATGTAAGATCTTAGGAAACCTCAGTAAACTGAACAATAGTGTGGGGCTTGGGCAGATCTCGATCAGAATCCTAATTCATGTCCTCTGAATGTTTAATGTCAGGTTTCCTATGGTGCTAAATAAAAGGAAGTGAGGCATGTCTCTCCTTTCAGGAGTTTCCAGTTGTGTGGTTTATGTTTGCTTCTGATTGACGCTAGGTCTACCCAAAATCACCACATTAAACATTTTGGTCAGACTTTGTACAACTCTGCAATATTTAATGTTCATCTCTGGGAAAGCCCAAAACAAAAAAGCAAATGCAAACTTTTAGGGGCTAATAAATGAGCTTCTTTCCAATGAAATGTTCTGGTGTTGATTCAATTTTAAGTGAGTTTTTAAAGATTTCCTTTGAGAGAGTTGAGTGACTTCCTGTCCACTTTGGGAGGCAATTTCCCAGGGCAGAACCCTGCCACGTGACCCACGGTGTGTGGCCAAGGGGAGCAGATGGGCTCCCGAAACTTTTATGTGTATTAAAACTTAATTCAGTCGTTCTCTCCCGCAAAATAAAGTGTAAACCTCTGGTTTGAAGAAGTGGCCTAAGCCATAGATATGTAAATATCACACAATTTACAAGTCAAAAGAAGTAGAAAGCTTTCCCCTCTTTGAGGCTAGACTTTCACTAACGGTCCGTCTGGGATGTAGACAGCGCTTCTGAAATGCCTGTAGCTGAGCCGGTCTCCGTGGGCTCCGTGCACACAGCTTTCCACCCACGGTCCCCACAGCACCCCGAGACAGGAGGGACAAGGTCAAATCTCAATGAGGCCCTGACCGGTGTGGCTCAGTTGCTTGAGTGTCATCCCATGCACCAATCAAGAGGTGGCTGGTTTGATCCTGGTCGGGGAACATGCCCTGATTTCAGGCTCAATCCCCAGTGTGGGAGAGGGGGAGCGTGCAGGAGGCCGCCCCATTGATGTTTATCTCTCATGGATGTTTCTCTCTCCCTTCCTCTCTTTCTAAAATCAATAAAAATATTTTAAAAAATCTCAATGAGAATTTTAAATTTGGTTTAAAGAGAGTATTTCAATGCAGGGGCTTAATTAGGATTGGGGAAATGTGTTATAGCTATTTGTGGTCGGAAGGAGCAAAGTGAGGATTTTAAGGCGAGGGGTTTGAAGCAGCTCAGGTGTGAACTGCCTGTTGATGTTTCCTATTAGAGGGTCAATGGATCTTCTGGGAAATTCCTGAAATGAACAATGAAGTCCTATTCCTGGTCAAGAGTGCTTTGGAACAGTCAAGGTGCTGTAACAAACAGTGGAAGAATAAGGTCATGTTCATACAGACAGTAAACTGGGGGGCAGGACGGGGTAGTTTTGCCCCCACCTGATTAGTCATTAGGCCTACATCGAGGTCCTGAGCAATATGAGGACTCATGACAGGCAGTTTGATAAATTAAAAAGATTAAAAGTTCAGGACAGGAACCAATGGGGGGAGGGGTTAACAGAGAAAACTGTACAGGGAGCTCAGAAGAAGGGAGGGGGGATCAAAAAACAAGTTTTGCCTGTTCTGTAATTTCACTCATACTTGACAAGCCTTAGCTGCAATCTGCTGGTAAAAAGTTGCTAGTTCACGTTACAAATTCGCTCTGCAAAGTACCCATGTTATCCAGCTCTCGGGAAGAATAATAGCAGGTATCGCTTCTTGAGCAGTGTCTGTATGCCTGGCATTTCACATGTGATCATGACAGGGGTGGGCATAATTATTCCTATTCTGCAGACAAGGAAACTGAGGTTCAGAGAGGGTTAGCCACTTGTCTGAGGTGATGCAGTCAAGAAAAGTGGTGGTGCTGGAATTCAAACCCTGGTCCTTCTGCCTCCAAAGCTCTTTCTCTGCAGGCTGGTCAGGGTGAGCCTCCTCCCTTACTGAAGATGTTCAAAACTCCTCAACAGCTGCCACTTTCCACAGCTGAAGCTGTTAACCTCAAGGAGCTCTGGCTGTCACGTAAACCCATTTTATTCTGAGAGGCCATTTGTTACTTCTATTTTATAAAATTTCCTTATTGCAAAAGTCCTCATGTAAGAGTTTGAAAAACAACTGAGACAGTAGCTATAGGTGCACAGAAAACTCAGTTTCCTATAAACTCACCACACAACCATGGACCTAGTCTTGGCACACTGGGCTTCGATGAGCGAGAGGCCTCCGGCCACTGGCAGATGGGCTCCAGACACCTCTGGTCCAGGGGCCGTCTGACCAGGCAGGGGGTGGGGGTGGGCTGGGAGGTTAAGAGCAATAAATAGGAACCCACCAGCCAAGGAGAAAACTCCGCCTCCTCTAAGACTGCTGGGAAACCTTGTTCAAGGTCATTTTCTATTAGGTTTAGAGCACATTTCATCTGATGCTCTGGGGCGGAGATGGACACAATGAGCAAACACCCATGGGCCTGGGCCTGGGAAGGCCGCTTCAAGGGTCACTTTTCAGAAGACCAGCAGGCGCCACCCTTGGTGGTTATCATGACAGAGGAACCTGTAGAGTGATTGCCCAGCCATTTGCGATTCAGACCAACCTGGGTCCCACCCTGGGCCCTAATCTGTGTGACCCTGGGTTAGTCACTTAACCTCTCAGTTTCTCACCTATAAAGCAGGTGAGGCCACTGCCCTGCAGAGTTGTCGTGATGCTTAACTGTCACCAATGGCATCTGTAAAGCTCTGGGCAAAGTGCCACACATAGTAGGGCTCAGTAGATGACAGCTCCTGCTATTAGGATTATTCAGTTTAGTTAGTTTAAGAGGCATCTGACAACCTCCTTTTGGCACGCAGTCCCTCCAAGCAGCTCTCCTCCTCCCTCTACCACTCATGGTTGCCCAGGACCTGAAGAACCAGATCCTCTAAGGACAAACTGGGGCATCTTGTTGTCCCCGGTGCCCTTCCTCACCTTGTTCCTTGCCCCAGGGTTCCACCCTCTCCCAGTCAGCCCATCTTGGCTACAGAACTTGGTTCCCTGATGAGGGGACCTGATGGATCCTGGGAAGCCAATTCAGTGCAGACCTGACCCACAGGCACTGCCAGGAGGACAGACAATCAATGAGGTGCTTGACTACAGGTGGGAAACTGAAAGTTTTTAAGGACTAAGGCCCAGGTGGGAGGCTGGAGGCTCCTGACCTCTGATAACCCCATGAAGCTATGGAATGTGACACCTCTGCTCCTGTGCTCAGCAGAGGACCAGGCTGCAGGCTGCTCAGGGACCATGTCTCAGTGGAAGCACAATGTTTAGAGAGTGTGATGAACACCCATCTCCAGGGGCCTTGCGGGGAGCCTCCTGTTAAGGGGCAGCTAGTCAGGCGCACCCTTGGGACATTCAGGTGGCCCCACCAGGCCTCACACTGAGGAAAGTGAACTTTTATTATGGAGACCCTTCCTTTCCTTCTACCAGCCCACTTGGGGGAATGGTAGGGAAGGAGAGAGCAGCATGAACTATGTTTGAGAGAATGAAGGAGGGAGGAGGTCTGTATTCCCACGAATACACCTTCCACATTCTATTAAGTGGAAGACTAAAAAGCACCTCATGGAGCAGTTAGCATGGTATAAGCCTATCAATAAACAAAAACTACACTAAAATGTTCCACCCATTAAGATTCTTATTTATGAGCAAAAGAAACTTATTCTGGATAATTTAGGCAGTAAAGAGATTTGTGAGAAGGATTTGGGGGAGCCCTCAGAATCTCCGGGGTGGCTGGAGAGCCAGAGAGAAGAGCCGGTGAGCTCATCACTGCAGCCTGGGCTGTTCCACTGTGGCTGGAATGGATTCACAGTCCCTCCCATTATTAGCCTCTGATTCAAGGTCTGGGCAGAAGGGTGTGATTTCAGGAGCCTCAGTCATGGGCCCATATAAAGGAGACTAGGACTGTAAGTGCCTGGCATTTTTGCTTCAAGTTAGGGTGTCCCCCAAACGGATAACAAATTTGAGCGACAAATACCCCATGATGTTAATAGTGGTTATCTCTGGGTGGTTGGATTAAAGGGTGGGTTTCTTTGTTTTTCTGTTTTTTGGTGGGTTTGGGGGGGGCGGGGGGTTGGTAACTTTTTATGGAGAATTTCAAACATATACCAAAGTAGAAAGAATATGAAATGAACCCCCAACTCCAGCTTCAGTTATCAGCTCAGGGCATTTTGTTTCATTTACATTCCCATCCACCTCCCCCCCACTCTGTTCCTTATTTCAAAATAAACACCAGTCACCATATCATATAAGTTTATCCTTAAATATCTTAGTACAAGTCCCTAAAAGATAAGGACTATATTTTAAATGCATAATTTTAATATCATTATCACACCTTAAAAATGAATTAATAATAATTCAGAGAGATTTCTTTTACTATCTTCTTTGTGCTTTTCTCTATTACTTTAATTATCAGGGGAAAATATAGCTATTCCCATTTTTAATTTGTTCTCAGAAACAAATTAACCCACACTTGAGCATGCCCCGCAAACCCAGGCCTAAGGAGAAAGGCCAGTCAGGGGACAAAAAAGCATAACCCAGGACACCGTGGGCATGATTTTAGTCACAGGTAACAGCTCCTGGTCCAGTGGCTGTAGAGGCTCCTGAAGCTGAGGACAGTTAAAGCAGTGAGGCTGAAGGCCATCACCAGTCACCTGGGCCTCCACTTGTGCTCCTCTCTAAGGAAGGGCTTTGCCTGTTTTCTCTCTGTGTCCAGTTACATGGCAGGGGAACCTGGCTGTGGCTGCCAAGTTTACAGGTGATAGGCACGGAGTGGAGGCAGGCCAGTCCTTCAATTAACCTTGCTCTCTCTCACACACATATCATCACACACATACGCACGCTAACACACATACACACTCATCCCCTACATTCACATTCACATACACACACACTTATTCACTCACTCATATACTCCCAGGGAGAGGACTCAGACGGGTCTAATTATATCCTGAGAAATGGGGCACGCTTATGTCTAAGCCCTGAGAGCCTGCCCTGAATCCCTGGGCGGATGTAGGCAGATCAAAGACAATGAACAGAAGGAGGGCCGCTGTGACCTGAAGAGCCAGCCCAGGGGCGCCCACCTCACATGAGGTCTGTGCTAATAGAGAGCTTGGACTTGGGGAGAAGACCTGGGTGCCAATAACATAGAAAGCAGCACCATGCAGGGGCAGATGGTGGCCTGGGCAGCAACTCACCCGGAGAAGGTCCTATGGGCTCCAGCATCACCCATCCTACACTTTTCTAAACACCGGACAGGCCTTGGCCCACGTGGCTGGAGTCGATGGTGAGCTCTGTGCCTTTGAGGGACCTGAGATCAGTATCTGTCTCTTTTTTGCTGAGGTCCAACAGTACAAGCCCAGCTGTGCCCATCTGGCTCACAGGATTGTAATGACTAAGGAAGCAGAGAGAGGATGGGGGGCCTTTGGGTGGTCCCTCCATGCCCTCTGCCAGGGCTGGAGCCTCACAAAGAAGAGAGGTGAACAAAAGTAGGAGGGGTCTTTGCGTAGTATTTGTTCGGGTTGGGAATTGTAAGGAACCACCAACAACCACCTGACCCAACCCAGGCCTTCTATAGATAACAGCAGCAGCCCTCAGGGAGGGTGAGTGACTGCCCCAAACCAAGGCAAGCTCCTGGGAGCACTAAACGAGATCCAGAGAGCCAACTCCCAGCCCCAAATTCTTGCCAAGGTTTAGACGGACAAGAAGGGACAAGGTTTTCCATCAGGGGAAGGTGTTAAGTGGGTGTCCATCTAGAGCCCCTCAAGGATAACAAAGGACTCCTACCGTCAGATGGCAGGGGAGGGACCAGGGTACAGAGGCTATGGATGTCTGACTTGACTTACAGACAACAGAGAACCACACCAGGTTCTTGAGTGGGGAAGTCACAGGATAAAGGGCAGCAGAGCTTAGGGTACAGGGTGAGCTGTAAGGAAGTTCAGCTAGGAAGCTGCTGCAGTTGCCCAGGAGTGAGAGAACACAGATCTTCAGAGAAAGGTGGCTCTCAGTGAGGAAGAAACTCCACTATCAAACAAGTGATTGTGTCTGTGTGCATGTGTGTGTGTGCATGCAAGCAAAAAGTAATCCAGCCTCAGAAATCCACCCCACGCCCAGTCCCCAGCTCTTGTGGCTGCGGCAGTGGTTGGCTCAGTGCCCAGGCTCAGGGACTGTTTTGGGACTCACTAATAAGCCCTGAACTCCCTCAGCTCTTCCAGCCAGGTCCAGACCAAACCATGCTGTGGTTGCCATCAGCAAGTGGGTGACATGATGTGACATGTACTGCTGGGATGTTCTAGAGTTGATTGAACTCTTGCTGACTGAAATACACCATATGTGAGGCCTGTGCAAAATTAGAAAAATTATAGCATTGGTAAGGAAGGCGTGACATCTGGAAAAGTACTTTTTAAAAATATACAACTTACGTAACTTTGCAAAACAAGCTACTACAACAACATAAAACTTTTCATCCTTCTAATTTCTTGACAAATTATAGTTAATATCCATATATGTTTTACAAAATACATTTAGGAGAGCAAATGGGTGTTAACAGAAAAACTAAAAAACCATTGATCATGCTGTGAGTGAAAACTCTTTTTGGACACCTGCTTTTGGTTGTGATTTCATGTCCTAATCACAGGCACATTTTCTGTTGGCATTATTGCTTCTGGTTAGTGACATGGGTTAATAGTTCGACATTTCCTGGTGTTCAGAGGAAACACCCTGCTACCAGGCCCGAGCCAACCTATGATCCTCTGCAGAAGTGCACCGGGTTACTCAGCCATTCCAGACTCAACCATCTGTGGAAAGGTGAGAGTGCTTGTCCTATCAACCAAAGTCTTAGAACTGACCCCAGGGTCTTCAGCAAAATGTTTGTGCCAGTCTTCTGGTTTGATCTACTCATTTAGAGGGAACAACATCGTGTGTGCAAAATTTCTGTTCCCTTTGTGAAATGAAGAAGTACTGAGTCACCTTTCTGAGGTATTCCTGCAATATGCTTCCGAAGTTTCTCAAGACTTTTTTATTTAATTTTTCCTTGATTAAGAAATTAGTACAATGAATATCCCAGTAAATGTCACAGAAGGTAGAAAGACATTGGTGTTGACAGCTAGGACAACTTCAGGTTCAGGAGGTTCTAAGCTGAACAGCCTCCTTCTGTTGGCTCCTGGCTCCACCACAGATGCAGGACAGATTGCCTGGGCCCTGCCCTGGGAAAGGAGCAGACTGGCTACACAGTAGACTTTCCTCCCAAGTTGTCTCCTTCCATGGCTACTTTGAGTTTTAATTGGAACTTTTTGTTCCAGCTGCTCAGTGAACCAGCCCTCTGTGACCTTGATAAGGGAAGTTTTCCTATTTTTTTCTGGCTTCCTAGCCCTGCATCTTGGCTTGGTTTCCAGCCTTGTTGTTTCAGTCTGTTTGAATAACCAAGGGCTCTGGTGAGGGTTATATGACCTACTCTCTAGCAGGCAGTGCCAGGGAGTGGGCCCAGACCTTCCTCACAGTCTTTTCTTTTCTTTCTTTTCTTCTTTTCTTTTCTTTTCTTTTCTTTTCTTTTCTTTCTTTTCTTTTCTTTTTTTTTTAAAAAATATATCTTTATTGATTTCAGAGAGAGGAAAGGAGAGGGAAAGAGAGAGATAGAAACATCAGTGATGAGAGAGTCATTGATCTGCTGCAGCCCGCAACCCGGGCATGTGCCCTGACCCGGAATCAAACCCTGATCCCCTGGATCCTAGGTCGATGCTCAACCACTGAGCCACACCCGGCCAGGCCTCACAGTGTTTTCTTAACTCCTGTTTTCCACCTCAGAGGCCCCCTAGGCACCCAAGGGTGTAGGCTGGGCAAGGACTTCTCACAGCTCAGGGGTCATGAAACTATTGATATCCTTGTGGTGACAAAACAAAGAAAAAGCTCCTTAATCTTGCGACGTAACTTGCCCAGGCAGCCTTTGTGGCTTGGCTCAGAGGAACCCTAAATGCCCCATCAAGGGCAGGGTGGCCTCCATGGAATCACTTTGGAGGGAGGCAGCAATAGAGCAGAGTGGTTAATGACAGGCTCCTGGCCTTCCCACTTGCCAGCCATGAGACCTTGAGCACATCACTCATCCTTTCTATGCCTTAGTTTTCTCAGCTTTAAATTAGGGTTTTGGTAGTTCCTACCTACAGGGTTGAAGAAACAATCCAAACGTCTGACCTGTGGTAAACTCTCAGTAATATAACTATTAATAGTAGTTGTAGGGTAGTGGGGGAGAATAGGAAGGCTTTTTATCTGCCCTGCTTCAGAAAATAATCCCAATTGGCCCCTGTTAATCTGGCACCAACCACCACCTTTACCCCTCCCACCCTTGCCTGGGTTGGAGAAGGCCTTGTCCCAGCTGGGAGGGCCCAGTCATCAGCACTCAGGCCTTCTGCAACCCCAGTCTTTGGAAATCTGTGGCTTCTGTCCTAGAATGACTGTCCATCCAAATTCAACACACGTTTCTGAGGTTGGGCATGAAGGGGAAGGCGAAAATTGCTTAGGGATCTGTGCACTGTGCAAGAAGCAGCAGCACCAACATTACATGAAAAATGTGGATTGACAGAGATGAATGAATGTTAAGGGTTGAAATCTACCTTAGAAGATCCTGAGAAGCAGGGTTTCAGAGAAGGGAACAGACTCACTCCAGTAGGTGTCAGGAGGAGGGGCTTCAGGAGGGGCATTTACAATTTCTTGTAGGCCAGGATCATCCCTCCTCAGCTTCTGAACAACCTGTTTTCAACTAGGTTTCTTTGACTTGAGCCTCCAGGCCTTTGGCAAGGGGCTTAGAAAAACTGCTCAGAAAACAGCTCTGTGCCAGAGGAGAGCAGGGTTCAATGGGAGGGTGCTGCTGGGAGCTGGTCCTGGGTTCTAGGCTGGCTCTGCAACTCATGCCCCTTTCTTGTCTGTGTAATTAGGGCGATTAGGGAATTGGTTAGAAGCTCCCCAACCTCTCCTCCTCTTGCAAGTCTAGGATCCTTTTTCGCTCCAGTCCCTGCCCCCACCTCACCCTACCCCCCAGCCACATCTATGCACGTGGGGAAGAAGCCCCAACAGGATTCAGCTGACTCATGTTACGGGAACAGGATGCGTTTCATATTGCTCTTTGGACCTGGAAACAACCGGGAGTGCCAAGGGTGGACCAGCCTGTGAGCGTTTCCTGTTTCCCCGAGAGCTGACAGGCCGTCAGTCAGCCAGCATGCCGGGAGACGTTGCCAAAAAGGCAGCACCTTCTGGAGCGCCCCCACCTCCTGGCCCCCGGGTTCCTCGGGCGCCGCGCGGCCTCGGTGCGGCTCCCGGGCGGCGGACGGGGCGCTGGGACCGGGCGCTCCTGCGCTCGCCCCCGCCGAGCGCGTCCAAGGGGCGGAGCGGTTCGCTCTCAGCCTGGAAGCGCTGGGGTGCGCCCTGGTGTCCGAGCCCAGGCCCTGACAGAGCAGGTTCCATCCGGCCCGCGGACGGCGTCCTGACCCCTGCTCCCCCGAGGCTCCACATCAGGGGGGAGAATGTGCTGGGCACATTCCCTTGTCAGTTTCCCGCGGGCCCTCCCCTCACCCGTCGGTGTATCCGCTTCCAGACACCAGGCTCTGCATTTCCTTTACGCACACGGAGGGGGGCGTTTGCGGAGGCCCCTGTGCCTGGAAAGGGCGGGAGTGAGGATGGATGGAAGGAGAGGCGCTGAGGGGCACGTCACTGGGGTAGCAGGCAGCGCCGGCGTCACCGCACCGAGGGTAACTGGAGAGAGTTGCATGAAGGGATTGTTTAGAAAGGCGAGGAGCGGGCCCGGGGGGCGCGAGGTTTCGGGGCGGCGCAGGGCTCGCAGCCACCGCTGTGACCCGGCGCGCGGCCCGGGGGAGAGAGGGCAGCGGGCCCGCGCAGGGACAGCCTGCGGGAGCCCGGGCTCGCCCCGCTTCACCTGCGCGCCAGCTGGGCCCCGCCTCCCGCCCGCGGAGCCCGCGCCGCTCCCCGCCCCTCACCCGGGCGGGCGTGGGAACAAGTGTCCGGCGGTACTAGCTAATGTTCTGTGGCTGTTTTGTCTTGGCAGTTAAGAGATAACCGTATACAATTAGCTGCATCCAGCTGTCTCAAGAGTCAAACACAGTCGCCCCAAAGCTCTCGGCTTCCCTCTGGGTTTGCCCCGGCCTCTCGCGGACGGCGGCCTTCCGTCTGCTGCGGGCCGCGCTGCGCCCGGGGCGCGCTCCTGCCCCGCGGTCACTGTCGCCGGCCAGCCAGAGCAGGCCGGCCCTCCGTCCAGGAAAGCCCCCGAGCCACAGGCTCCACCCGAGCTGCTGTCATTGTCCTTCCTCCTGGCCACCCTTGTGCAGAGTGCCAGCTGAAGGAGAATGCTTACAAACAAAAATAAACATACTTCTTATCCCAACAACATGAAATATTATATGCTTTTACAAAATCGAAGAAACCACCCAGGATTGTACCTACCAAGCAAAAGTACACTTCTGTTTGCAAGCAGAGGAATGAGGAAACAGACTAAAGACACTGACCTCATGTTCAGGTCACAGCTTTAGAGACCAACCAGTCTTATTTTCTGCCCACAGGAATGGTCTAAAAAGAGTTGAAAAAAAGTAACATTTATTGGATACTTCCTAGCAGTTTAACTTTGGACAAATTTGTTAATCTCTCTGTGCCTCCATCTTTAATATGTAAAATGGGAATAATCATATTGCCTTTTATGACAATATTGGTTTTGCGAGGATTAAACGAGTCCATTTCTAGACAAGCTGTTGCTACATGTAACAGGACAATGTGGAGTCTTCAGTGAGCTTCCGACCCCAAACTGTTCTCTCTAATGCTCAGCTGGGGCTGGAATGGACTAAAATAAACCAACTGCAGGGTAAGTGCAGCATCTCCAGGTTCTGTCCTCACTGCTAGGCTGCTGCAGGGAGGGGGTCATTAACCCAAGTGAACCTTTGAACTGCTGGTGGCAGGCACAAAGGAAGCATATGTCCCATAACAGGTGGTTCCTAGGTTCCAGGAAGAAGCAGGGAATCCTGCCCCCATCTAGTCTAGGGTGGGGTCTAGGGGAGGAAGGAGGTCTTCTGGAAGAGGTGACCCAGGCCTGGTGTCTGCAGGGCTAGGAGGGAGGGGGTGAGGTGACTAGGTATAAAGCAACAAGTTCCTCTTGCAAACCAAAAGCTGCAGCCAAATGTGGAGGGAAGTGCCAGAGGAGATAAGGGGGCCCTGTGAATAGAGCACTCTTCAATGGGGGAGATAAAAATAGAAATAGAGCTCTCCCCCCCCTAACACCAGGTGAGGAATGTCTGTGTAAAAAGCCACCCTGGAATTACTCAGAAGCAACCATACAAATTACACTGATTAGATGAGATACCCTCAGTACAGGGCTTAGCCTTGGCTTGGCACATAGTGGGTGCACAATGACTTTGTTCCCCTTACACACATGTGCACACACACAACTGCACTTGGCTTCACCACAAGACTTTCTGCAAATGTCAAGCACCTGTGTGCTGGGCACTGTGCAAGGTTCAGGGGACCAGGCCCTCTAAGAGCTGGCCTCCGCCTCTTGGAGCTTCCTGTCTGGTGGCTGAGACAGACCTGAGCACAGGATAGAACTGGAGCCCTAACAGGAGCCTGGGGAAGGCTGAGGGAACAACAGGCACAGCAGGAAGGTCAGGAGATTTGGGGTGACCAAGGGGCATGGCTTACATGGAGGCAAAGTCTTTGGGTGGCATCTTCTCATTACACACCTACTTGATCTATCCCTTGGTGCCTCCCAGAGAGGCAGAACCTTGGCTGCTCACCCTCGCAGACCTCCACATAACTAACACAGGGTCGTCCCGGCACTGGCCCCTGTCATGGAAGGGAATGGCAGTGCATAGGTGGGCTGGAGAATCTACAAAAGAGCCCTGCCCTCTGGGTTCCAGAACATTCTAACCTGTCAGAGTCCTCATGGGGCTGAAGATTCTCTCAGAGGTGGCTCCTAGGACTAACTCCAGGTACAGGATCAGGGCTGCTGCCCACCCCTTCTTCCCTCCCACTCTCTAGTCACCCTTCTCTCCCACATTTGGGGGCAGGTAGCCATTCCTCTCCACCTCTGGCTCCCTGCAGGATGTCCCTGGGATGTCAGATCTGAAGGCGAGGGGAGGGTGAAAAAGAATCCTCCTCAGTGGTCTGCCCCTTGGATAGGCCGACCTGTCCTAGCTGGGAGCTGCTGCCCAAGGAACTGTGTGGAAGGCTGATTTGGTAGGCCTGGCAGCTGTGTCACAAATGGGCTAGGGCTGTGGGCTCCCTGCCAGCCAGTGGGGAACTGTGCATGGGGTTTTCACAGGCCACCCCATTCCGACAGTCACCAGAACTAACCTGAAGTTAGTGGGGGTCCCCATGCCTTAGATTCCGGCGTGGGTGAAGGCTGCTTCCCTTCCCAGTTGATGTACTTGGAAAAGCCCCTGCCTCTACCATGGGCCGCAGAGTACTGTGTAATTTCCTCTGTGGGTCAGTCCTCCACCAAGGGCTGTGACGGGGCCATGAGTCAGACCTCAGCCTGCCACTGACAAGCCACCAGCTGCCTTGCTTCTAGCTGGCTTGGTGGACACCAGAGTGGCTACCCACTGCCTTCTCCCATCTACTCTGTTCTGCATAGGAGAAGTGAGACCATGCCAGAGTCAGGCAGACATCCCCTGTGGGTCACAGCAGACCCAGAGTGGGTCTGGGAGGTGGCTAAAGTGAACTGTGACTGAGAAGATGCCCAGCCAGCTCCCAAGCAGGTCAGCCTTGAGTTTCCAGGGTCAGGAATTGAGGTGCCACCAGCAAGCTGGTTTGAACTGGGCCTGATTGCCCCACTCAACTCCCAAGTAAGAACATTTTCCCCCTTCTCCTCAATCTCAGGAGACCCACAGGGGAAATTGCTGTTCACAGAAAAAGACACTTAGCTTAGGTAATTAAAAAAAAAAATCAGTGGTTACTTTAACTGCCTTCAAGGAATTTACCATGTACCGACAAGGCCTAAAAACTCAACAACTGACTTTTAGAAACAAGGGGGATACTCTTTGGATTCCTTGTTCTGAGCTGACAGTGGCTCACCCAGAACCCCCTCGGGGTGGGGAGGCACAGGCTGGGGTGCCAGTCATACTTCTGAGCAATTTAAAGCCACGTGCTCTGTGTCACCAAGACTGTGACTCAACCGTATGCTTGCCAAAGCTCATTTGCAGAGGAGTGAAACTGCTCTGTAGGCACTTTTCAAAGAGAGGGCTCTCCACCTCCTAGAGGGGAAACCGGAGATATACAGGAGATGGGCCTTTCCAGCTGTCCTGGTGGGTGCTAACGGCCCAGGCTGGACCAGCCTGGCCAGGCTGGGAGGAGTGAACAGTCACTGTGGGCCTTGGTCAGGCCACCCAGACAGAGTTGGCTGACAGCTACCCACACCACAGGCTCCACCAGCCCCACAGCATCTCTACCAAGTCTCAAAATCTCCACCTTCACTTGGGCCCGTGGGTGGGACAACAGCTGCCACCATAGCTATCCCCACTGCAGAGAGGGACCAGATATCTTGGCTTGGGATAGCTTGTCTTCCTGTCCTTTGCTTTTCTCTTTCCTTCTCTTTCTTTGCCTTCTCCTTACGTAATCTAATTGTCAACCTGGCAGGTGGGGACCAGAAGTCGGAGAGGATGTGTCACTGGACAGAAATTTAGCAAGGGCTGGATGATGAGTGGCTCCTTGGCCCTGATTTCCTGGGTTCCACTGGGGGGGGAGGGGGGTGTCCTACAGGTCAGGAGAGAAGATAGACTGGGGACCCACCAAGGGTTGGGACCCTAAGAGAAAAGGGTAACAAGAAGGACATAAACAGATTAGACTGATCACATTAACAGCCAAAACACCAGAGCTGAGAGCATCAGAAATCCAGCAGGCATTGGGGCGCAGCTGTAGAATTCGTTCGCTCTGTGCTTAGGCCATGACGTCCCCGTGGCAGGATTTTTCATTCGCTGGAGGCTTCCACAGAAGTACATTTTCACCATTATCTGGACCATAAACAAATGAAAACTCATGGCAAACAGCTTTCAAAGACGGCTGTCTCTAAAAGGAAATTGGGACTGTATTTTCCCACAAGAAGTTCAAGGAATTGTGATTACTCAGAACTCCCTCTTGACATTCTTGTGAACATTTGAGAAATTCCCAGTGCCTCCTGTTGCCCCGAGTGCGGGAAGCCAAGGATGTGCCGACTCACACGCAGCTCAGCGAGTGCTTTTGGGCTCATAGTAACTGCAGTTGTGTGTGTTTTACTTTGATAATGAAAGGAAATGCAAATAAAGAAGTAATGACTTCTGGTAAAATGATGCCTAGAAGATGACTTCCTACTCTCAATCCCTCCAATCCCTCCCATCCTCCTCAAGATCTCTTCTCCAGGAGTTTATTTCCCAGAGCAGTTTTCCAGGATTGCTAAAGGGATATGAGAGTCTATGTGATTAACTCCGCGAGAGCCCCACTTTGGAGCTCAAAGTTTCTCTCAGGCCCAGAAAGGGATGCGGAGACTCTCCCAGTTAGAAGAGCCTTCTGGCCACCAGCCAACTTACAATGCAAAGTGCAACTCCAGTCATGAAGAAGACCTGGGAGTCTTGCCAAATACTGAAGCCTCTGCCAGAAAAGAATACAGGGCCTGCGTAGGCCTGTCCCCATCACTCCATGGGGGGGAGAGCTCACCTTGGTTGCATACAACCGGGGAGGATGAGTGTGTGGGGGCTGGATGTGTCCAGGGGATCCTCACCAGAGGGCTGCCAGAGCCCAAAGTGGGGGTGTGCTTACATGCAGCTTCACTCTAGAAGAGCCACTGGACAGCAGGGAATTCTGGGAAATAAGGTTTCCCAGGATTCAGGGCTTGGGTGAATGTTGCAGGCAGGTCCATGTATATCTCAATTTCCAAAGAATAATCTGTTTTTCAAAGAAAGAAAGAAGGGAGGGAGGGAGAAGTGGAAGGGAAGTGAAAAGAAAACACAAAGGTTTTAGAACTGCGTTGTTTGATATAGTAGCTTCTGCTCACAATATGGCTATAGAGCGCTTGAAATATGGCTGATCTGAACCGAGATGTGCTGTAAGTATAAAATATATGCTGGGGCCTAGCCGGTTTGGCTCAGTGTACCTCAGTTGCGGGCTTGATCCCGCGCATGCAGGAGGCAACCAGTTGATATGTCTCTCTCACATCAATGTTTCTCTCTCTCCTTCTCACTTCCCCCACTCTCTCTGAAAAGCAATGGAAAAAATATCCTCAGGTGAGGATTAAAAATAAATAAATAAAATAAAATATTTGCTGGATTTCACAGACTTAGCATGAAAAGAAGAATGTAAAATAAATAACAATAGCTCTTATCAATTATATGCTGAAATAATATTTTGGAGATTTTGGATTAAACAAAATATATTAAAATTACTATCACCTAATTTTTACTCTTGTTCATGTGCTCCTAGAACATTTACAACGACATCTGTGGCCACACTCCATTTCTGTCGCAGCACTGCTGGAGATAGTTGTCCCTGGGTGACCTGTGCGGCCTCTGGTCCCACTTCTAGTTCCTACCATACCGTAGAGGTCCTTAGCTCTGCCCCTTTCTCTGGACTGAAAGTAAACTAGCCCAGCTGTGGGGTATCCTGATTCTTAGGTCTCCAGATAAGATCCAAGCATTTCCCTGGAAAACACTTTCGAGTTGTAAGCAGCTGTTAGTTCTGAGTGTTGCTTGACCTTTTAAAATCCTCTGCTTCATGTGAAGGCACACAGGGGCTTTCTGGCACCATTTGAGAGAGCCAGCTGGTAGGTGGCTGAGATAGTAACGGAAACTTTGAGTAGGGTGTGTGAGTCGTGGGAGGTTTTTGTTAGGCCTTGGTGGGGACTAAGGCATTGACAGATCCTGTTCAAGTCTGGATCCAGGTTCACCAGTAAATGTTTAGGAGAATTTTTTCAAGTGGTGCTACAGGACATCATGGCAACATTAACAAAACATTTCTTCCAAATCTATGTGGGGCACCCTCTCTATGCCCCGGAGTACTCTAGGTGAATTCAGCTGGCTGCTGCAGGAGCAGGAGGAGGGAGGAAAGGCTGGGTGTGTGATGAGGTGGGAAAGGGTCCAGGTGCCAGCGGCCCAACTGCTCAGTTTTCTAGGCCTCCAGCCCATGTGTGCCTATTTCTATCATGTCCTAATTAAAGTTACATGTTTGGCTTTATACTTCTTTCTCATAAATGTTCATCAGCATTTTCCATGCTCCTATATAGTCCTCATATCATCCTTTTTAGTAATTAAATAATATTCCACCAAGTGACTGTCATTTCGTAACCTTCTGTGGGCCATTTGTTTCCAGTTTTGCTCATTTAACTTACAGAGCAGCAAAAATGCAATTTGCTTTGTTTGCTGTCTTTTCTTGTGGATTTATATTTCCTTATTGTTAATTGTCAGAAAAGAAAGAAACTACCATGTTCAAGGGTATGAATGTTTTTCTAGTTCTTGACAGATATTGCCAAGGTGCTGTCCAAAAGGCATGTAAGAACTTACATTGCTCACAGCAATGGGTGCATGAGTTAAGCTTCTTGCAACTTTCCCAGGTCTGAGTTGCCACAGCATACATACATATGTATGTAACACATTTATATATATTTTTTACATTTAAATTTGCAAATGCATACATAAATAGATACATATACATATGTATGTTACATGTATAGATGTATAAACATCTATACATTCGCAAATTTAAATGCTGTAAAAATGGCACCTCCCTTAGATTTTTGAAGCTTTTCTAAGCAAAATATTTATGGACAAGTGACAGAAATATATAATTTTTTCTGAAAATTCTGAGACATTGTCTTGAACATTTCTGCACTTTGTATGCATTTCTGTTTTTAAATTGTTCTGCACAGAAGATATATTTCTTCTTCATTTGTTAATTTATTCAATCATTTATTTTCATCAATATGGACTTATTCTATACTTTGGGTTATAATCCCATGCTCCCCCCAGCCATGCTTGAGAGCACTTGTTTCCCACACCCTCACCAGCACTGAATAGTAGCAATACTTAACACTTTTACTAATCTGGTAGATGGAAAATGGGATCCCATGTTTGAATTTTAATTGCTGTGTTTGAATTTATGTTTCTAGTTCCCTCATTGCTTGTCTGATATTTGGGCTCTGACTTTCTTCTTTTATCTTGTGCAAGCATTTGCATCCTTCCTAATAATAATCTGAAATGACTCTTTTAAAACTCTCTGTTAATTTCACCTTTGATATTAGGTAGATTTTGCTGAGAAATAGGAACTCTTGGCAGAGTGACAACAGCCCAGTGGGGACAAAGGGCTAATTTTCTGTCTCCCTGCAGATGCCTCCTTATCAGTCCTTCCCAGCCCTACCTGGAGCCCCTCCAGTGCTCCTTCCTCAAGGATAAACTGTTTTGGAACACGTCAGCAGATCCTGCTATTGGAGGGTTGTGGACTTCTGTCACAGCTTCCAGGGTGGCTGTGACTCAGCCCCTGTCCTTGTAGCCTGAGGCTGTCCACCCAGGAAGCATTAATTCCCAGCACAAATCTGTGGCCCCCTGGCCCTAGGCCAGCAGAGGTGCTTCCTGTGTCTACCTCCCGCTGCTCCTTTGCTCCTGCTCACCCTTTACCTCACTTGCTATTATAAAAATAAAGCATCCACAGATGCTGAACCATTCAAACACTACAGAATTATCCCATGAAAGTATAGGGATATAGTTTTGTTTAACCTCTGTGCCATTTAGAAATGTCCATGCAAATATATGGACATTTTTTAAAAATATAAGTGGCAGATACATATAATAGTGTTTTGTACTTCGCTTCTTCTTTTTTTTTAAATATCTTTATTGATTTCAGAGAGAGGAAGAGAGAAAGATAGAAACATCAATGATGAGACAGTCATCGATTGGCTGCCTCCTGCACGTCCCCTACTGGGGATCGAGCCCAAATCCAGGCATGTGCCCTGACTGGGAATCGAACCGTGATCTCCTGGATCATAGGTTGATGCTCAATCGCTGAGCCACGCCTGTTGGGCAAACTTTTTTTTTTTTTAATGCTCACCAGAGTATATTTTTTCCATTGCTTTTCAGAGAGAGTGGAAGGGAGACAGAGAGAGAGAGAAAGAGAGATCAATTGGTTGCCTTCTGCAGGCACCCTGACCAGGCCGGGGTTCGTGCCTTTGGCTAGAATTGAACCTGGGACCCTTCAGTCCAAAGGCCGATGCCCTAACCACTGAGCAAAACTGATTAGGGTGCACCTTGCTTCTTTTTAAATTAACAATGCATCTCCAAGATCTTTCCACATCAGCATACACAGATCTATTTCATTTTGAATGTCCACGTAGTATTCCACTGATGTATGTATGCATATATCTGTCCAATCCCCTATTAATAAACATTTGGTTTATTTTTTGTTTGGGGGGGCATCTGTGCCTACAAACAATGCTACTCTGAATATCCTTGAGTAAACATCCTTGTGGACATGTGGGGATGTATCTGCAGGGTAAATTCCTAGAACTGGAATTGCAGGGTCAAAGGAAATGTGTACTTTAATTTTGGTAGATATTGCCAACTTGCTCTCCGAAGAGGCTGTGCCAGTTCATCCTCCCATCAGCAGTCATGAAGGGAGGCTGTTCCCTGCCCCCTCTCACCAGCCAAAGGCTTTGTTAAACTTAGAAATCTTTGCCCATCTGATTGGTGAAAATGGCGTTTCATTGTAATCTTAATTTTCATTTCTCTAATTATGATTGAGGAATATTTTCAAATGTTGAGAAGTTATTTGTATTTCTTTTTATGTGCACTCCCTATTTATATTCTTTATGAATTATCTTGTTGGTTGTCAGTCTTTATCTTATTGATTTATAAGAGTTCTTTATATATATAAAAATTAATATTTTTGTCATGTATGGTGTAATAATTTCCCCTATTTATTGTTTGTCTTTTGTTTGTAGGCTTCTTTTACATGTATATATTATAGTTTCTGGGTTTCCTGTCTTACAGCAGGTTAGAATTTCAATACACACATTTTGGTGTGCAAGAATTGATTTTTGTGCCTTATCTTCATTTTTATGTTGCGGTCTCCATTCCCCTGAGGTGGCAGACACTTCATTTTGTCAACTCAAAGGTTGGCTGGTCCCCTCATCCCCCCAAAGTTCCTGGGATGTGTCCGAGTCCAGTGGGCTGACTCAGTGCGTGGGAGGAGGTGGGAGCTCATTGGATCCTCCAGGCCACCTGTCCGCCTGGCATCCACCGGAATTCCCTGTCTGCTCACTTCTGGTTCACAAGTGCCCTCTGCAGCTGCTCTGCCCTCCATGCCCCTGCAGCTCCTGGGTACGCAGGACTCTGCCACTCACAGCGACGCAGAGGCCCATCTGTCTGACACCACGCACAGCTGCTTCTAAGCTAGACCTCCGCCACTTCCTTTGGCTTGCCCCAGGAAACTTGGGAAAGGCCCCTTTCTCAGGGCCCCGCCAATCTGCATACATCTTACACCCCGCCTGTCCCCCGCACACACAGAGAACTCTGTCCCCTTCCCGAGACCGGGGCCCTATGGAGTTGGAGAGACTGCAAGCCTCAGGATTCCTCACCAAGCAGCTCCTCAAATCCATGCCTGCGTCTCACAGTCCTCTAAGGAGGAGGAATTCTGGAACTCAGAGGTCAGGAAGACTTTCTTTCTGGACTTTTTCTCATTCTGTCATCACCTCCCTTAAGGCCAGAAATTGTATGTGCACGTGTGTGTGTATGTGTGTGTGTGTTTCCTGGGGAACAAAGAGGCCAAAGCCTATCAGGAGGAAAGCAGATGAGTGTTAAACCCTGTGTACTTCCCAGAGCCTCGCCCAAAAGCTCTGAGCCACACCCCTCACTGCTCCAGGCCTGTTCTCTGTTAGACCCTCATCTGAAACCATCTGAGGCTGCTGGTGCCCCTTCCCTGGAAGCTCTTAGTGGGCGGGGGCTGGCCCATCTTGCTATCCTCGGTGGCATCTACCCCTGTGGGCACATCTGGGCACTCAGGATATTTGGTGTTGAAGCACCTGCTGGGTTTTACAAGCCAGGCTGTCCTTGTCCTTGGTGCTCTCCAAGAAGGCTGAGAAGGGTAGAGCATTAGTGAGGGGGGACTTATGGTGTCCCCCAAATGGCCAAGATTCTCTTCGGCTGACACCAGGGAAAAAGGTTTTCTCCAGAGAGCACTGTCTGTGGGTGAGGCCTCTGTTTCCTCCAGCTTCCATCCCTGTTCCGCTGATATTTCTTCAGGCCAAGGGAGCTGACTGTGTAAAATGACCTCAGACCTTGGGGTCCCAGGAAGGGCAGCTGTAGGGAGGTGCCAGGCACCGATCTTCATCTGAACACAGCTGAATTCATTGTCCACGGTATCTATCACATCCCTACCACACCCCTGGTTCCATCTTGACTTTGCAGCTGAATCAAAGCTCCACCTCTAAGCCTTTTGGTCCTGAGGAGCAGGGTCCTCTACTTGAGGTCCCACATTTCCTTGAAGTGGGGATTGCAACACCCCGAGAGGGTTCTCCCTGCTCAGGACCCCCTCTCCCTGCCCCTCCTTTCTCTTTCTCGGCAGGGCCGGCTCTCAGGACAGCACAGGAACATTTTTAGCTGGTCTCCAGCCTTCCAGCCCCTCCAGCATCCATTATGAACTCAGCTTGCAAGCTGACTAGTTTTGTTGGGCCTCTTACCCCCATCTGTGCCAGTTACCCCCAGGGCCTTGCTGCCTCTGGTTCTTTCCATTAATTAATCCTCTCCTCAGTAACACCATCTACCAGAAGGCTTGGGGTGGGGATGGGGGTGCGTACAGGCCAAATTCATCTGGGAAATGTAGGCATTCATGGAGATTTGGAGTCAGGAGGAGGGTCCTGCCCCACCTCTGGTACTGAGTTCTGAGCCTATTTTTTCATCAGTAATGTGGCAAAAGAAAACAGTACAGTACCTACCTCATGGGGTGGAGAGGGCTCCAGGGGCATCACATGTGTGTTTCTAAGACATGTTGTCTCCATTAGTAGTTTCACATAAAAAGCACTTTTCATTGCAGCTGGTCCTTCCCCATCTAGCATAAATCTTGAGTCATGTTTTTTCAGAGATGGAGGTTTTCTCTACCATTTTTTCTACTTTTTTTTTTTTTTTTTTTTAATTAGAAGGTGGGGATGGTGGTGGCAGGAAAGACAGTACAGGGTGTGGATGGAAAGATAAATAGGCTACTGGAGGCCTCGCCTTTCATAGTAGGTGCCAGCAAATTCAGCTGGGGCTTGAATAAAGTTTGCAGATCTCGTGCCCAGCTTCACCTCTGCGGCCTGAGCCAAGCCCCGTCCCTGCAGGTGCAGTGCCAGCACTCAGACTAGGAAAACAACCCCACCCATGGACACCACGGAGCCCTCTCCCATTACCTCGTGTCACTATGGTTTGTCACATCCTAACACAGGCTGCCAGGGAGGCTGCTGGGCCCAGGAGACAGGGCCCCAAGGAGCCATGTGCTGGGGTCACTGCAGAGCGAGGGATAAAGGAGCAGGTCTCCTGAGAGGGGACAGCAAGTCTGAGCCCAGAGGACTGGAGGGCCCTCAGGGCATGGCAGTGATTGGTTTTCCTTGTAGGGAGGTCATGAGCCTGGAGAGGAAACAGGAGGTTAGAAATAGGTTAGAAAGCAAGCCATAGCACAATACTGAAAACACCGTTTCCCCAATGAGGGGAAGCCTAAATACGTAGGATTATTCATACAAGGGAAGGCTAAGCAGAAGGATGAGAAATTGCATTATATATTGATGTGAAATGATATCCAAGATGTGTTAAGTGAAAAAAGCAAGATGCAGACAGTATAAAAAATAAGCTACCGTTTGTGTTATTTATATGTATTTGCTTGAATATGCATAGAATGTCTCTGGAAGGATTTATAAAATAATAATAATAATAATAATAATTACAAAAAATACCTTTCAGGGAGTTGGTGTTTCATAGGGACAAAGTTTCAGTTGGGGAAGTTGAAAAAGTTTTGGAGAGGGATGGTGGCAAGGGTTGCACAGCAATGTACTTAATGCCACTGCACTGTACATTTGAAAATTATTTAAATCAGCAATTTTCAACCTTTTCATCTCAAGGCACACTTAAACTAATTACTAAAAATCTGCAGCACACTAAAAAAATTTATTTTGCCAATATGACAAAACAAAGCTAGGTGTAATTTTGATTCACACCTGATGGCTATTGTTGTGTTGACTGTTGTCTTTTTTTTGACAGCCAAAGGGAAAAGAGGTCAGTGCCCCAACTAAGTATTGCATGTTTAAAAATTCTTGTGATATACCGGTTGAAAATCACTGATTTAAACAGTTAAATTTTATATTATGTATATTTAACCACAATAAAAGAAACCCCCACAAAACATTAGTTGCCTGTAGGGAGAACTGGGTGTTCGAAAAAGAGGGAGACTTTTCACTGTACATCCTTTTCTGCCCATTGAAACCTTTTCAAAAAATAAGTAACAAAAGTTAAAGATAAAGAAAGCAACAACTGCTAAGGCCCAAGGACAAACTAAGCCTTGCTAGATGCGTGGCTGAGCAGCAGTGCGGTGAGGTGGCAGCTCATGCAGGGCATGGAGCACCGCCGGGGTCAACAGCAACAGCGCTCCTGCTCCTGACTGAATCCCAGAGAGTCCCCAAGGCTGCCTCACAGAGGCGGTGACCTTCCCAGGGTCACAGCCAGCCTGTGTGACCTTGCAGGGAGGAGGGCAGGGGAATTAAGACTGACTTCCACCTCCTGCCTCCCTTTGGTCTCTCCGGGCTTCCTATTGGCCAACCCCGAAAGGCAGCCGGAGGGCAAGGGCTCCGGTCTGGCAGGATCTGTCACGTGGGTGGGCCTTCTCCAGACTCGGGACAGGGTGGGAAAGGGTGGGGAGAAGATCTGGAGAGACAAAGGGATGGTCCCTGCGACAGCTTGCAAACCTCTATGTGTCAGCACTGAGCTGGGCCTGCTGTGTCCGTAGTCGCGCCGCCTCACCACACCTGCCAGCTGGGTGGAACCACAGGGCCTTGCCAGGGAGGCAGACCAAAGCTCAGAGGGGAAGCCCAACCCAGGCCACACAGCTAATGAAAGGCGTACCCCCTGCTGGCGCTCTCAGGCCTACAGCCCTCCCAGCTGTTAAGTGTTCCTTTGAAACTCAAAGCCCATGAAAGATTTGCAAACTGCAATGTAAAAAACCAGAATTGAAAATAGCCTCTACTTCCAGAATTTCTCTGAGCTTACCAGGTACCTCTGCACTTACACAAAGAGTAAATTCTCATTTAAAAATATGGTCTACCGAGAAGAGTCCTTTAAGGTGTCAAAATGTCAAACTTATTAACTTTAAAATGCAACTTTAAAGGGGCTTGCGGGCAATTTTATGGAAAATTTAAAATGCACTGAAGGTAATGCATTTTTCAGAAAAATGCCAGTAGCATGGTATTTAGAGACAGATATAGTTCTAAAAGTGATTGAAGTACAGGAGTAATAGTAAAGTGATTAAAGTACCAAGAATAATATTTCTCTTTTGTTATTGTTAAATATTGGGATAATCAATATAAATACATTTTAATTTGCTTTAATGTACATATTATCTTTTAAAATATATATATTTTTAAAGTTTTAAAATACATTATTTTATAAGCCCACAAATACAATAAAATCATTTTCTTAGTCAAAAAATACTTTAAAAATTTTTAAAATTCAAGGCCACCTGCATGTCAGGATCTGTCATTGGGTGTATGGGTCACCTCCTTGTTCACTGTCCCTGTCCCTTCACAAAAGGAAAGATAATTTCCATCTCCATCAGCCTCTGATCAGGTAAATATCATGGTAAACATGAATGAATGAATGAATGAGGAAATGGACAAGTGGTGTATTTGAAGGACTAAGAGACCCATGTAGAGAGGCACTGGTGCTGAGGTTGGGAGGACAGTTTGGGCTGCATGGGAAAGGCTCTGACAGGAGCCAAAGAGTTAGGATTTTACCGAAGTGGCAGTAAGGAAAGGGGTGTGCTGCAACCTGGGCTTTAGGGAAGACTCATCTCACCCAGGGGTGAGCAGAGGTTAGAGAAAGGATGGTGTCAGGGCCACCATTCGGGGGCTCCAGGTGTAGCATCTTTGGGAGGGAAGTGGATGGAGAAGGAAGCCTGAGAAGTGGTAAAGAGAACTGACAGGATCTGGTGGGCGCCTGGGTGGGAGGGTTGGGGATAAACCTGCCCCTCTGGAAGCACCAGGGATATTCGGCTGCGGGGGCGGGGGAAGAAGCCTCTTCAGTCTGCATTGCGGTTATGCCAACGGCCTCCCCAGGGCAAGGATGGTGTCGAGATTCATCCTCAGGTCAGGGCCCATGTCTGAGGCGGGACATCAATCCAGTGCCTGGAATGAAGGACACCAAGGCCACAGTACAACCATGCCCTCTGATTCTATTTCCAGCGTGAGGTTCTGTCCCTTCCTGAGTGGCTTATGGGAGGCATCGGGTCCTTCCTTACAGTCTTTGAAACTTCTGCCAAGCAGGTAGACCCAGGTCAGAACATTCAGGCAGACATGTCTGTGCACCTGTCCCTTGCTGTATTTCCAGAATACCCAGTGGATAACTTCAGCCACCTGAGACCATCCTGCTATGCTGAATCTTGAGAGGCTGAGGCAGCACTAGGAAGATTCAAGATCATCTCTCCTTTACTCTCCTCGCTCCTGCCTTGAAGGTCAAAGTCCAAACTGAAGTGGAAGTAAGGGAGAGAACAACCCATAAAGGACAGCCCGTAAAGGACAGAGCTCCCCTCCCATTCATGCACATAGGAAGGCATGCTGGAAAGAGGCTGAGGGGCCACAGACCAGGAGCTTCTGATTCTTGTCTGCAAGGCCAACACTGGACAGATGGGATCTTTAGCAGCAGGAATGTAGACCAAGTGGTCAGCAGCCCCTTCCAGGATGACATGGGTAATTTATGATGCCTATGAGCCCCAGGCTGCTCCTCACGCCTCAATGAGAGAAGGGGCAGGGGTCAAGTTTCTCTCCTGAAGCAGCCTCAAAGACCCTGTCTGAAATCAAAAAGCCATTTTCAAATTTTAATATGAACCTCCCAAGTGATCAAGTGATTCATGTCTGTTCTTCACAAAGAGGACAGGGCCAGCTCACAGGCTCAAAGATGTGCTGGTGTTTCATTCATTCAGCACATATTTATGGAGCACCTCTTATTCACCACGCACGGTGCTGGGTGGGGGAAGATAACAGTAAGCAAAACAGGAAAGGTCTCTGCTCTGTGGAACTTATATCCTAGTGATAGAAGATACATGATAAACAAATATGTAGAATAATTTAAAATTGGTGTGTTCAATGAGAGAAATGCAAAAGGTATTGTGAGAGAGTACAGGGAGTCCTTTAGAAACGATGGTCAAGGAATCAATATTTCACTTGAAGGGGATGAAGGCGCCAGTCATGTAATAAACTAGGGAAAGTCATCCAGGCAGGGGGAACAGAGAGTGCAAAGGCCCTGAGGTGAGACATAGCTTGGCTTATTCAGGGAGCATAAAAGACAGTATTTCTGAACTGTGAGAACTACTTAGATATCTAGCACTAAAGTTCCTAAATGAATCTTTGCAAGAAACAACAGTCCTCTTAAGGGTTTACAATGCTCACGGGATCAAGAGTGTCCAAAACTCTGGCCATACAATGGGCTATGTGGTGGCCAATGAGCCCCTGATAGTGGCTGCTTCTCTTACCTCAGGGGGTTTGAAAATTCAGCCTGATCAAGGAAAAGCAAATTAAAACCATATGAGATTTCACCTCACACCTGTCAGAATGGCTATCATCAATAAATCAACAAACAACAAATGTTAGCGAGGATGTGGAGAAAAGGGTGTGGGGTTGTAAATTAGTGCAGCTAATTTACAACATTATGAAGGTTCCTCAAAAAAGCTAAAAATGAAGTTGCCATACGATCCAGCAATTCCACTTCTGGGTATTTATCTGAGGAAAACAAAAACATAAATGCAAAAAGATACATGCACCCCCATGTTCACTGCAACATCGCTAGTAATGGCCAAGATATGGAAGCAGTCTAGATGTCCGTCAATAGACGAGTGGATAAAGAAGAGGTGGTAGCTCCTGCCAACGGGAAGACTGAGGACCTGTGGAGCCGAAGGGTGTGGTGGGGCAGCTCCTGTGACCTGAAAGCAGCGGGGGCCACCAGGTTTCAACCCTTTCCCGGCCCAGAGAGTTCCTCTCCTGCCCTGCAGAGAGATTTCTTAAGCACAACCAAAGAAGGATATCATATGATGTGAGTGGCCATAACTCCTTTAGAACAAATGAAAATTGACTTTTGATACCCATGCATTGGTTCAGGACTTGGAAACTCATGGAAATAACAGTAAAATAGGTAACGGCTCATTTGGACTCCATCAGGAGAGACACGGTCATCCCAGAGAAAACTGAATTTGCAGATCTGAGAACAGGGAACAAGAAAATGAAAACTGAAGGAGAACAAGTTAAGCAACAACTGATAAACCAGTTGAATCAGAGCAGATAATAAACTGGACACTGACCTAGAAAGGAGCGGAGTAACAGATATGTTTACAGATCAAGACACGAAACTTATGGAAGCAACCACAGAATTTACCAAAAAGGATACCAAAACCAAAAGTACAGTATTATTTCAGAGACCGGTAATAAAAATTGACACTGAAATTGCTTCTTTGAAAACACTAATGGAATCTAACATGCTCCAGACAATTTGTTATCTTGCAGCCTCGGTGTTTACGTGCCTGGCAACAGCACTGGGAATTTACAGAATCTAGAAATAGCAGTGAAACGACTATATGATGCTCCTACTGCTCTGCTATTGACTTCTTAGAACACTGCACCAGGGCAGATTTACTTTGAACATGGAAAGTTGCAGCAATACTTAATACAACAAGATTATTTAAAGTACATATGGACTAAAAAGAGATGTTTTAGAATGAGATTTTTTTTTTTTTTGGTTTTTTTTTTGGTCTTAATTTTATGTTGAAAATATGCCATTCAAAACCTGATTAATTTGAGATAGAAGGGCCTTTTGTGTTTTCCTTTTCATATATAGTTCACAGAGACTGAACGAGTTTTCTTGTTTTTGCTCGAACAGCTGTGTAAATCATATAGGATTTCTTTAGTATCTGCTGCCTATATACTTCGTTATTGTATTCAACTTTCCTGGTAACTATTGCCAAATTACCCTTTCAAATAAAATATTATACCCCTAGCTGGTTTTGCTCACTGGTTAGAGCGTCAGCCCGAAGATTGAAGGGTCTGGGGTTCAGTTCTGGTCAAAGGCATGTACCTGGGTTGCAGGCTGGATCCCCAGCCCTGGTCAGGGCACATTTGGGAGACAATCAATCCATGTGTCTCTCTCTCACATCGATATTCCTCTCCCTCTCATCCACTCTCTCTGAAAAGCAATGGAAAAGATATCCTCGGGTGAGGATTAAAAAAAATAATAATAAAATATTACAACAAAGTTGTTTGGATTTTAAAAGTGACTTACCATATAGCTGGAGATTGTGGATTTTTTTGGTAATGAACAATAAAAACAATACATTTCAAATTTTAAGAAAGATTGGAAAAAAGGAAGGTGTGGAACTTATATATAATGGAATATTATTCAGCAATAAAAAAGAATAAAATCTTGCCATTTGTGGCAACATGGATACACCTAGAGTGCATTATGCTAAGTGAAATACGTCAAAGAAAGACAAATACCATATGATTTCACTCACACATGGAATTTTTAAAATTTTTTTTCAAGTATATCTTTGAAGAGAGAGGAAGGGAGAGGGAGAGAGAGATAGAAACATCAGTGATGAGAGAGCCATCATTGATCGGCTGCCTCCTGCATGCCCTCAACTGGGGATGGAGCCCACAACCTGGGCATGTGCCCTGACTGGGAATTGAACCGCGATCTCCTGGATCCTAGGTTGATGCTCAACCGCTGAGCCACGCCTGGCCAGGCTCACATGTGGAACCTTAAAAAAACAAAACAAAATAGAAACATACCCACAGATATAGAGAAGAAGCTGATGATTGCCAAAGTGGAGGGACTGGGGAATGGGAATAAAAAAAAATTAAAATTAAAAAGAGCAGTGAGGCCCAGAAAGGGTGGCCCCAAGCTTATGAATCCTTAAAAAAAAGAAAGTTCAGCCTGGGTGGGTTGGTGCTCTGGCTGTGTGAGAAAGAAAACCAACCAAGATAGACCTGGTGACGTCCCCAGCTGCCCCTAGAGTGAGAAGGGTTTGCTCCTGTTCTCTTCTGCATAGTCCCTGAAGTGACAAGCTATGGGTCATTTCTCTAAGTGGGGTAGGGTCCTTGGGGACAAGTGAGATGTTGTGCATTTGGGGCCTTTGGAAATTATGGGTCATGGCCAGGAGTGACGGGCTGTTGCTGGAGGTTTAGGCCTCAGAGTAACCCAGGCTCTGTTCATCCACCAGAGTTTCAGCAGAGCCTGGAATCACTCCTCGGCCTTGGGAGCCCAGGACCAGCAACAGCAAGTGGGCAGGAGCTGGGGAGTGGGGAATGGGACGGTGGCCAGTGGAGGCCTTGAGACACGCATGGGCCCGGGGAGGCCCTGGAAGTCCTGGGCAGCAGGTTCCTCAAAAGCAAAACACTTGAAATATCACTGGGGTCAGCTAAGGCCTCTGTGGCCAGCCCCCGGCAGCCCAGGAGGCTTCTGTTGTGGAAATCCCCCACAGGCCAGCAAGGGCAGCTGCTGGCTGGAGGTGCCCAGAGGCGCATCTCCCTCCCCCAACCCCTCCAGGGGGCCGGAAATGGCTGAGGCAAGGCACCAGGAGGTGAATTTCGGGAGATGGCCACTCCAAGGCCTCCACTGAGCTCCAGGACCCAGCCCTGAGCTCTGGCCTCCCCATCTTGGCTCTGTTCTCTGCTGTTTTCAGCTCCTGCTTTTCCCTGAGTGGAGGAGGCTGGGAGGCTCGCCTGCCCTGAGGCGCTGCCAATGAGCCGGGGAAGGCAGGGGCTTGGCAAGCAGCGCTGCCTCTGTGGGAGCGGCAGGCCTGATTACCCTCGGCTGGCGGCGGGCGGCTGGGGAGTTTCCCAGCTTGCCTCTGTCTTTGTGGTAAACACTGCGGAGAGGTGTGGGGACAGAGGGCAGGGAGGTGCTGGCAGGAGCCTGAGCCAGGACTTGAAGGGGAGCCAGGTTGGGCAGCCTGGCCAATCGCTCGCTCCAACTAGGAGCTTGACTTAGAATCCTTGGACGTGGGGCAGGTCCAGCCCCTTGCTTCCAGGGTCCAGGGTCCAAGACCCTACTGAGGGCGGAGTGGCCCAGGGTTCTTCCAGCTGGGATGTGGTGGAGCCAGAATGGGATGGAATGCTTGGGGAAGACCCAGAGACAGGGTCTGCTGGAGAATGTACTGTGTGTGCCTTTCCTTTTCCTACAAATCTTGGGGACTTTCCTGAGGTCAGAGCTGCTGTGTACAGCTGTGCAGGTGTGGGCTGAGGTGTGAGTGGGGGCTAACCCAGCTCATGCTGGGCTGTGTTCATCTGGACAATGGGTCGCCTTTTCCAAACCATACAAAGGCCCTGTGCAAGCCAATGACGGATGCCCACCAGGCTGGAGTCAGAGGGCATTGCTATTGAGAAATGAGCCCTGTGCATTGGAGTAGCTGCTGGCCTGGGCTGCTCTTCCTAGAGGATGGGACACGTTCAGGACCTGGCACATCATGTTTCAGGCTTGCAGCCCGGAGGTGACCAGCAGGTTTGCAGAGCAGTACCCCAAGGGCCCTGGCTGAGAAAGCCCAGACCCCTTTCCTCCTCCCCAGGCTTCCTGTCCTTCCCTGACTGTGTCTGATTTCTGCCACTGCAGCAGGGCCACCTCGAAACCAATTAAATTTCATCCTGAGTGGCTTGAGTCTCACAGAATCAGAATGCAGCATGAGCCTGTGGAAACTGAGGTCAGAAGCTGGTAAGATACCTGCATTTGATCAGAAAAATATAGACTGTGAGGGTGAATTGCCTGTGAAATGAGTACCGTGGGGTAGGACCAGTGATTCGATTTTATACCTATCCTTACATAACTCACAAGAATGTTTAGATTTACAAAAACTAATCTCGAAGACATATTCACTCAGTCAATAAATATTCCTTAAACACCTCATGGGTGTCACCAGCACTGTATCTGAATATTCAGTAGGGAAGCAAGTGCACCATGTCCCTGCTCATGTTCTAGTGGGCAGACAGAGCAAACCCCATGAAAACAGACAAACAGAATTGCAAATAGTAATCAGCGTGGGGAGGCAACATGCCAAAGTAGAGTAATGGGCCTACTTAAAGTGTTGGAGGTGTGCCTGAGCTGATCTTGCTTCACTTCTGAAATAAGATAATAAAAAACCCCACCAAAACCATTGTCAGTGGAGAAACAATCCTTGAATTCCGTCCAGACCACAGAACCAAATTAAGAAGCACTGACTTCCCTGCACACCTCCTCTGAGCTGCAGCGGCTCACCAGGAGAGGGCCTTCAGGGAGGCTTTTTGTGCCCTTGACGTGAGGGACGTGACCACGGATGTGAGGGACCTGCCACCTCTCAGGCGCCACAGGAGGGAGAGATCAGTCCTCTGTCAGCTGGCAGGAAGGATTCATAGAGAGGGTGAGGGAGCTGAGATCCTCTTTGAAAGATGAATCCAAATTTGCAGGCTGACGAGGGGGAGGTCTGCCCAGCACAGAGGTGCAGAGGAGGGGAGAGGAGTGGTGGGTGCTCTGGAATGGGGTGCAGTGGGCATCCTGAGGAGAGAAGCCTAAGGCCTCTCCCTGGTGGGTCAGATAGCACCCCGGGGAAGGACTCATTCCCAGTCCTCCGTATCACCTCCCACTCCACCACCTCCGCGGGGCCCAGGTTCCCATGGGATTTTCCCATGCTGTCAACCTGGCCAGAGTCCTGCAGGGCAAGGTCCAGGCAGGGTTATGAGGAAGGAGGGCCCTGGAGTGGGCCCTGGGAGGACAGATTGCTTCTCCTCAGGCCCGGCCACACATTGCTCTGCAAAGAACATGAGGATACTGAGAAATGCTGCCCCTGCTGACTGACTGGTCATTCACATAGAAATTCAGGAGTGGGGGAGCTGGCTGGGGAAGAGGAAACAGGCTCTTTGCCCCCCTCCCCTCGTCTGGGTCTGATCTGAGCATGCAGGGCAGTGGTTCTCAAAGCTGAGGGTATAAGAGTTACTTGGGGGCTTAGGAGCCTGTTAGCATGGAGACTCCCTGTCCTTCTTCTTCTCCTCTGGGACCAGAATGTGTAGGGTGGGACCCAGGAATGTGCAAGAACCCAAGCAATTCTGATACAGGCAGCCAGTGGGTCCAGAGCTCTGGAAATTTGGCCTGTGTGGGACAGAAGCCACCAGGGAGGCTGAGAACTGGTGGCTCACTGTGGGGCGTGGTGGCTCTGGAGATCCCAGGACTTTTCCTTTGGTTCATATCAGTCCCCCCACTCTGCCTTCAGGTCTCAGAAGGGGGTCTTCCTCTCACTGGCATCCCCGCCTGCTCCACCAGTGCTCCAACAGACAAACAAAGGCTACACTAGAGTCTGAGAGCCCTTCCCCCATATTCTCAGTAATGGTTTTTCCACCGGAAAAACGGCCTGAACAAATCAAACATGAGATTTGTGGTAGCTTCGGGTCTGGGAATCCAAGGCTGAAATGCATTTTGCTTACATGTAAGTCCTTGGCTTCTGAGCAGTCACACTTGATGGTGATGTTGTCAGTGGACAAAAGTGAACATTCCAGAAGGAAGGCTTCAAACCAACAGGCAACAGAGAGTTCACAACTGCTAAGAACCTGGAGGCATCAAGGTGTAACTTCCCTGCCTACTCCGACAGCTGTTAGGCTACAGACATATTTGTAAGGGTCAGCATCCTGAGTGGTGAGGAAGGTCAGAAGGGGTTGCAGAGGCCCAAAGGGGACCTCAGGGAGGTCAAGGATAGTACTCTCAACCAGCTGCTTCTCTCCAGGGTCAGAGGCCAGCTGAGCAGAGGTATGTAGTGCTTGTCTGTGGGCAGATGGACCTCATTGCATAATCTTTCAGGCCTCAAACAAGATTAGTATTCACTTGTCGCTTGCTGTCTCCTTGATGCTGAATTGCAGCCCGGGAATGGTGTGGGGGTGACCATCTGTGGGGCTGCCCCAAGGCCCTTGCTGAGCAGCATGAGGCCTATAGTGGGACTTACTAAATTGCACCAGTATTTCAATATCCTTTGTGGGAGTGTTACTGAATTCAAGGGGTCCCCACTTGGGGTGCTCTATTCAAAAACAAGAGGTGATTGTTGCAAGGTAGTTTTGTTTACTTACAGCAAGTAAAGGAGGCAGGGGATTCCTATCCAAAGCTCTGCCTCCCAGAAGGGAGACCTAGTCACTGCTTATACAGACTATTTGGTCAATTACATATTGATTTCAGTTGGCTACACTTGTTGGGTTGGGCTCCTGTCCAGCTCATTCTGTTTATAGCTGTTCTTCAAAACACTGTGCTCTATTTTAATATTGAGCAAGAATAGCATTTAGTAAGAATGCCCTAGATCTTGAGACCCTTGTCCTGTCTAACAGGCGGAAGAGATTTTGCCCTCCCCTTTCCAGCCCCAGTCCTAGTTCTGACCTGGGGCCTTTCATCCTACAAGAGCTGCCATGTTGGTGAGGAGAGGCTGCCCTGTCTGAGTCGGAGACGGGCCCACAGGCTCAGCCCCTGAGCCCTAAACCCCTTCTTGGCTTCTTCTGGCTGGTGAGATCCACAGAGCTGGTCAGATGACTAAACTTAGCTAAATAATACCATCCATCATGAGGCAAATTCTGCTTTGAAATCATGAAGCAAAGTTACTTTGGCTTGCTTCTTATTAGGTCTGAGATCTCTTGTTTGGTATTCACCCTGATTTGGAGGGCTCAGTGTGGAAACAGGAAACCTTTGCCTGGTCTATTATTTTTACCTGTCATTGCTGGTTCCTACCAGTCAGTCTCAGGCCAATCCAGAAAGCAGAGCTGGATTCAAATACCTATGTCATCCATAGGGGGCCTCAGAGTCTCTGGGCTCCCTTTTATAGGTGTGGAAACACTATGAGACTTGAAGTTTATAGTCGAGTGAGACTGTGGATGAACTGTGTCAGATTTCACAAGCCGAGACCTGTGTGTTCAGTTTCGCAGCAGCCCTTTAACTTGGAAAGACTCCATGGCCACTGAACTCCAAAAAGACCTGGCTTTGAATCACCACCTACCACCTGTGCGACCTCGGACAAGTCACTAACCTCTCTGAGCCTCAGAATTCCATCCGTCAATTGACGTGAAAACATTTACTTCATAGGATTGCTACTGAGTCAACAGAGGCAGTGTTTATTTTAAGCACCAATCCAAGGGCCTGGTACTTAGTGGATGGTCATGAGTGTCCCTGTCACCTCTCCTTCATTAGGAGTGAGAGCCCCTGGGATTCCATTCCTCTACTGAGCAATAGTGGCCCTGTCATGGAGGTGGCAGCAGCAAGAGAGGAGGTCAGCAGGGGTCAAGTAACATTCCCATCAGACCCTCAGCCCAGGGACCACAGGCGATGGTGAGGAGAGGTGTAGGAAGAGCTGCAGGGAACGCGTAACTGAGAGGGTCTGGGTGTCAATCCATTCTGCCTGGTGGCTGTTCATGCAGTCTTACCCCCCCCCCCACTGGAAATGGCAGTCCTTGGGCCCACCTGCCAGGTCTCACCATCACCCCTACCTCCTGCCCCATGCCACTGGGGGGAGGGGTGCGCAGCAGGGTGCAGCCAGCTAGATGCTGCTGTTGACCTTTCTCTGGTCACAAGCCCCTTGCCTCAGGCTGCTATGACAGAGGGGTATATGCCAGGCTCGGCCCCTAAACAGCCACACAGCGAGGACTTATTTGCAGCCCTCCTTTGTGTCCCTGCATTTGTCACTACCCAGGTCTATGGGGCTTAAAAGGTGTTTGTCCTCTAAGGTGGGTACCTGGAGAGGGGGCACTGAGAGGCACAGGACTGCCTGGCCCTCCCTCTGCAGGTCTCCAGGAGACAAAGACTGCTGTTGTCTGGGCAGCCCCAGAAACACATTTGCATTATTTCATGGCAACAAGCAAATTTCCTTGAGGGGTTTTTTGGAAGAGCTGGGAGATGCCCAGACGGAAAGGCAAGGAAACAGGAGACCAGGAGAAAACAGGCCTGGGCAGAAGCAGAAGGTGCAGGCTGCAGGAGAACTCGGCCTTGGCCTGAGGGATACCTGGGGCCCTGAACCCTTCCAACACCCTTCTGAGCTGCAGAAAGGGAGCCAGGACCCCAGCAGGCCCAGCATTGCCTCCAGCACCTGTGCTGTCCTGCATGAAAACTTGCTCAACCCAGGCCTGTGTCATTGGCAGGATGATGATGATCTAAGGAGGAGCCAACTAGGCTGTAGAGCAAGATGGAAAATTCCTACAGCACTGCTGCACCTGAGGCTGCACCTAAGGCTGCACCTGAGGTGGGCTCCACGCAGGCCGACTGCACTGCGGAAGGGCCAACCTCTGGGCCAACCTCTGGGCCTGGTGGGACAGACACTGGAGAGGCCACAGCAGCTGAATAACTTCAAAGGGAGGGGAATGGTGACCTGGTCTCTGACCTTTCTCTTTGTTTCTGCCACTTGGGAACCAGCCTGACTATGGGTTAGTGGGTGTGTTGGGTGGGGATGGGGGGGCCATTAGGAAATGAGAGCAGACACACCTGCTTTCTGCATTTAGTGAAGGTCCAACAACGCTCCAAAATAGGCCAAGAATCTGGAAAAAGAAAGGGGGGGGGGCATGTAGTTTAATCAAATTAAGCAGCATTCCACAAGCATACCAAGATTTAAATTTAAGTCACTATTTAAGCTCAGATGCAGACATTCTAAGGTTCAGTCAATACTGTTGAACATAGTACTTTGCTGGGCCTGGGGCCTTGAGGAGGAATGTCCACGGGCCCCTGCTGTGTACTGGCACATTCATGGTTGGCAAGAGCCCCCCGGCAGGCCAACATGACTGAGGCAGCACAAAGCAAGATAGAAATGCACCGACCAATGTTCTTCCTCAGTTTCTCCCAGAAATCCAGGCTAGAGCAGGTTGTTTTGAGGCCCTGGAAATGTAGGTGTTTTCCATTCAGTTGGTCTGCAGAACAGAAGCCTCATGCTCCCCATGCCCCAGGAAGGTGAGAAGGATCCAGGTGTCAAGAGTGTCCTCTGGACACTTGGCTGAGAGCCCAGCTGCCTGGGTGCCAGGCCCAGGAAGGCTTCCCCACCCCTGTGGGGCCCAGCCAGAGGGAGGAAGGAAGGAAGTCATGCAAGATAGGCTTTCCCCATCCCAAGGTCTGCAATCTTCCTGGCCCCAATCACCTGATAAGCAAGCTATTTGATTAGCTGACCTGTAGGTGACAAAAGCCATTGGGAGGTTGCAAAATTCCTCCTGTACAAATAGACTTAAAGAGGCTACTCTTTCAACAAGGATATGAAGAGAAGGTGGAAGAGCCCTGGATATTTGGTAGGGGCTGTCTCACTTCAGGGACCCCTGGCTTGGCCCAGAGCTACACAGAGGAGCTTGGCAGCACAGGATTTTCCCATCCCTCCTCCTCCTCTCTCTTCTTCCTCCTACAGCTCCTCCACCTCTGCCCCTCCCTCCCTGCTGGCCTTGACTCACACACTCCCTGGGAGAGGCGCCGGCCCTCTGGCCTCCCTCCATCTGCTCCACCCCATCCCCAGGACACCAGGGTGAGGAGACCCTGGGAAGGCAGGCCAGGGGCCTTACAGTTCTGTGCTAGGGTCCAGCTGAACCAGGACCACCAGGGCTCTTGAGGACTCTGCAGGTCCTGGGAAGGGAGGGGAGTGGGAGCCGATGTGAGCCCAGGTTCCCCTCAGAGCTCCAGGAGACTGTTTTGGTTTCTGGGAGGGTTGAAAGCAGCCTACTTCCTGAGGCCATCTTGTGAGCTTCTCCAGGAAGAGAGGTTCCAGCCAGGGCAGGAATTGCCCTAAAGGCCAGGGACCCCTGTGGGGAAAAGCTGAGGCCTGTGAGTGTCATGAGCAAGTGAGTGACAGAGGGGTCAGGAAGGAACCTTTTCACCTAGAAAGAAGTGGGAAGTTGGCTCCCTGGCTGAACTGCCAGCCTCGTGCTGGCTACACAGGGCCAGAGCGGCTCAGCCCTGTCTGGGCCGGGGGGCGGCTTTTTAACTGTAGGCTGGCTTCTGCCTTGCTGACCCCACTACTTGGGTGAAAATGTTCTCAGGAAATCACATTTTCCTTTATAAAGTTTAAAACATTTAAGAGCCATTCTGGAAAGCTACATCATACTGTTGACAGAGAATACTGTTCTTTTCAACCGTTAAATGCATTGTCATTTAATTCTCATAGCACCCCTTTGAGATGGAGCTTATGATTATATCATTTTATACAGAGAAAACTGAGGCTGTAAAAAATTCAGTGTGGCTCTGCAGGAGAATTGAAGTCCTTAGCACTGGAGTCTAGTAGATGGAAGCCTGGGATTGCAAATGCCCCTTTCCACCTCCCTAGTCAATGCCTCTGTCCCCTGGGTCACCTGAAGTCCCAGTGAATTGGAGCAAATGTAGGGCTGGGATTTGGTGCTGGGTATGGTTATCAGGAGTTGTTGGCCATGACTTTTTCAGTGGGATCCTCCCCACGCCCAGTTTTGCTGTGTTGTCTGATGCCAGGTACCTGGATAGGGGTTCATGTGACCATTTATCCCCCTCCATGGAAAGCCTCTCCCTCCAAGGCCATCAGTTTCCCCCACTTTGTAAAAGGGAGGCCTGGAACTGGGGTTTTTCAGAAATGTGAAGTCAACTGTGAGCGAGCACCTACAGCCCTCCCTGCTTTAGAAGAATCTGCATAATACCCTGTTTTACAACTTTTTTTTTTTAAGAACATAGAGGGGGAAAAAGAAAATCCTTAGAAGGGATCCCACATAGTTTGTGGCAGGACAGGAGTGTACTATGCCTATTACAGGTTGAAGTTGTTAGAGGCACCTTCTCACCAATCATGGACAGGCACTGTTCCTCCCTGGGGGTGCTTCCAATGGAGCCCATCAGGAAGGAGGCCCGGAGGCTGGTTCTGTATGATGCCTTCATGACCAGTCTGCTCCTACAAAGAGGCAACTCCCCACCCTGCTGGACACAGACAGGATGTGAAGATGTCACAGATGCCTCAGTGACAGGGCACTTGGAGGAGATACTCGGCAAGAGATGCAAAGGCCCAAATTCTCAGTCCCTGGAGAGAACTAGCCTGTGTTGCCTCGTTTATTACTGTGTCTTCACACCCAAAAGCAGGGTCCCACTTGCAGGAGGGGCTCAAAAATATTGCTGGTCAATCAAAAGAACTAAGAGAACATTTCCTACAATGACAGGAGATAGTGCAACAGCATGGCCCCTGCACAACACTCGCTGGGTCCCTCTTGAAGCACATCTTTTTAGGTGGCTGCTGGACGCAGAGGCACAGAGAAGCCAGAGGCCTCCTCCAGGTCACCCTGCAATGGTGAATCTCTGCAGCCATTCTATTAGGATCAATGAGCTACATTTTTTGAGAAGGTGATTTTGTCCCAGGTTGTGTCCACCATCACTCAAGAAATGCCAGCATGGCCATCTGTACAGAAGCTTTTTTTGCCTTCCCTCCTAGTGAGAACTTATATAAGCTCCCTGAAACATGTGCTCACCAGGCCCTTGGAGGCTGCCCAGGCAGCGTGGCCCCAGTTTACCGAGGCGGGCAAACATGGCCCTGATGGTAGTTATCAACTAGACAGCTAGATCCAGCTGATAACCAGGTCTTGGCCTCTCTCCCAGGAAAACCCCGGCTGGGCCAGGCACTCCGAGGCTGCTAACTGGGGCTCCCCCCAGTTCATTCCTACTCTGCTCAGAGAAACCAGGTCTTTCCTGTTCTGCTGCTTCTCCTCGTCATTCCAGTCCCAGTGGGGGCTCAGTCACTGCTACTCTTGCTAAAACTTAGGCAGCGGGGTTAACTTTGTGGTTAACTTCACCTCCTGCAATAAGGTCGGGTGTTGCTTTCAATGTGAAGGATGCAGACAGTCTTCTTGTGGTAACTGCTCAAAAGGGACACCAATCGCATCAACAAAGTTTCTGCAACACCACTTGCCTTCTGGGACAACGGCCTGTTCCCTTCTCCTCCCTGGATTCCTTCTATGGCCCTCTGCCTCCGGGAGAGGCCTCTTGCTGAGAGGGGTCTGCAGAAAGCCCTGGGGGATTTGCCTTGAGCCCTTGTAAAAGGAACCCCAGGAAGAGGTTGCTACAAGCTGGGCTGCTGGGAGGGGTTAATTATTGTTAGACATTTGCATTTTTTGTTTCCTTGACTGGTTTAGGAGTCAAGGATGAGGTCAGCAAAGGTGCAGATGACATGAACTTAATGCACAGAGGTCACTTCCTAAAAACCTGCTTAATTCCTCAGCACAATGGTCCGCCTTCCACCGACCAAAAGAGTAGAGGTGGGATGAGCCCCAGATACACTTGACTATGATCATGCCACCTGCAGTTAGTTCCCTTACGCTGTTTCCTAACCAGCAGCCAACACCAGATTGACGACAGCGCCCTCAAAATGCACCTGCCCAGAGCAGCATCCTGGGAGCCTCTGATTTGATAGATTAAGGGTGGGTACCAGGTTTGCATACTTCAAAAAAAGTTCCTTGGTGGTTCTGATGTGAAACCCTGGCTAAGAACTGCTAACCTAGCACACTTTAGTTTAAAAGTCTCCACTACTCAGAAAAAGCATTCGACAAAATCCAGAACCCATTTTTGATAAAAACTTTCAGCAAAGTGGGAATAGAGGGATCATACCTCAACATAATAAAGGCCATATACGACACATCTACAGCCAACATCATACTCAATGGTCAAAAACTAAAACCATTTCCCTTAAAAACAGGAACAAGACAGGGATGTCCACTTTCACCACTCTTATTCAACATAGTACTGGAAGTCCTTGCCATAGCCACCAGACAAGAAAACATAAAAGGTATCCAAATTGGAAATGAGGAAGTAAAACTGTCATTGTTTGCAGATGACATGATATTGTACATAGAAAACCCTAAAGACTCCACCGAAGTACTACTAGATTTGATAAATGAATTCGGTAAGGTAGCTGGATACAAAATTAACATCTGAAAATCGACAGCATTTTTATACAATGAACTCTCGGAAAGAGAAACTAAAAAAAAAAAAATACCATTTACCATTCCAACTAAAAAAATAAGATACCTAGGAATAAACTTAACTAAGGATACAAAAGACCTGTACTTGGAAAAACTACAGGACACTGAAAAAATAAATAGAGGAAGCTATCAAGAAGTGGAAAAATATACCATGCTCATGAATTAGAAGAATTAATGTCATTAAAATGTCCATACTACCCAAAGCAATCTATAGATTCAATGCAATTCCTATTAAAATACCAACAGCATATTTCACAGAGCTAGAACAAATATTCCAAAAATTTATATGGAACCAAAAAAGACTTCAAATAGCTGCAGCAATCTTGAGAAAGAAGAACAGAGTTGGAGGGATCACTTTACCAGGTATCAAACTATACTAAAAGCCATTGTAATCAAAACAGCTTGGTATTGGTACAACAACAGACATCTAGATCAATGGAATAGAACGAGACCTCAGAAATAGACCCATGCAATTATGGTCAGTTAAAATTTGACAAAGGAGATAAGAGCATACAATGGAATAAAGATAGTCTCCGATAAATGGTGTTGGGAAAATTGGACAGGTACATGCAAAAAAATGAAACTAGACCACCAACTTACTCCATACACAAGAATAAATTCAAAATGGATAAAAGACTTAAATGTATGTGGTGAAACCATAAAAATCCTAGAAGAAAACATAGTCAATATAGTCACAGACATCTCATGTAGTGGAATTTTCACTGACAAATCTCTTAGGGCAAGAGAAACAAAAGGAAAAATAAACAAATGGGACTACATCAAACTAAGAAGCTTCTGCACAACAAAAGAAATCAGTCTCAAAATACAAAGGAACCTCACAGTATAAGAGAACCTATTTGCCAAGGATGCATCTGATAAGAGGCTAATTTCCAAAGTGTACAAAGAACTCATACAACTCAAGAAGAGGAAAACTAACAATCCAATTAAAAAATGGGTAAAGGGCCTGAATAGACACTTCTCCAAAGAGGACATACAGATGGCCAATAGACATATGAAAAAATGCTTAACATCGCTAACCACCAGAGAGATGCAAATTAAAGCCACAATGAAGTATCACTTCACACCTGTCAGAATGGCACCATCAACAAATCAACAAATGACATGTGCTGGCGAGGGTGTGGAGAAAGGGGAACTCTAATACACTGCTGGTGGGAATGCAGACTGGGGCAGTCACTATGGAAAACGGTATGGAGGTTCCTCAAAAAATTAAAAATGGAGCTGCCTTTTGACCCAGTGATCCCACTTCTAGGACTATATCCTAAGAATCCTGAAACACTAATCAGAAAGAACTTATGCACCCCTATGTTCATAGCAGCGCAGTTTACAATAGCTAAGATCTGGAAACAGCCCAAGTGCCCATCGGTAGATGAGTGGATAAAAAGCTGTGGGGCATTTACACCATGGAATACTATGCAGCTGTAAAGAAGAAAGATCTCATACCATTTGGGACAGTATGGATGGACCTGGAGAATATTATGCTAAGTGAAATAAGCCAGGCAGAGAAAGACAAATATCACATGATCTCACTTAATCTGGAATCTAAAGAACATAATAAACTGATGAACAAAATAGATTCAGTGACATAGAAGCATGGAACAGACTGATGAATCTCAGAGGGAAGGGAAGTGGGGGTGGGTGGTTGGGGAGAGATTAACCAAAGAATTTATAGGCATAAATGCATAACCCATGGACAAAGACAATGGTGTGATGAAGGCCTGGGGTGAGGAGTGGGTGCGGGGTGGAAGGAGTCAATGGGGAAAAAAGGGGACATCTGTAATATTTTCAACAATAAAGATAAATTTTAAAAAAGAAAAGCCACCACTGCTTACCTTCATGGGATGTGGGCATAGAAAGTGGTATTGCAGAGAATTTCAAACCACACTGAGCTCAGTGATTTCCTTGTTGCGCAGAGCGGTCAGGAGGCAAATAGTGCTTTTTGTTAGCAGGGGAGCTGGTTTTGAGTCAGAAGCAAGCACCAGCACCAGATGGTGTGCTTTCGGATGGTGTGCTTTATTTTAAGCTAAGGGGAGACAGGCTCCTAGGATTAGAGGTGAGGCTGCTGAAACCTGAAGTCAGTCAGATGGATCACAGGTGAGCGGGCGAGACTGAGTGCCAGGGAACTTTAGCCAGGTGATGGCTTTGACCCAGGAACCGTCAAGGCATTTCCTGCATGTGCAGAGTTTGGCCCGCTTCAGGGAGGGTTTGTCTGTGGCCCCGAACTAGGAGAAACAGGCGCCCCACACAGGGTTTGAACGAGGGGCCTTGGCCAGCAGGTGACAGCTGAGCAAGGCTCCTCTCCAGGTGATGCTACAGCGGGATGTGGGAACACCTCAAAACTGGGTAAGAATATTCAAACCTTTACCTTGGTATTCTATTGGGAAAATCTGGGCCTATTTGTTCATAAAAATACTGAAACTTTAATCAGATTTTTTAAAGTCTATGCTTTTTGTTATAGGTTTTTAGAACTCAGGGCTTAATTTTTGGTCTGATTTTGTAAGTCAATACCTGATGTACTAAAAAAAAAAGAATTGGAATATACATTAAAATACAAGAAATGGGAAAAATTATTAATAACCAATGTGAACATTTTGGATTGTCTCTTGAGAATTTTCCTCGTGCATTTGAAAAATAGACTTTTGGTGAACTAATACTGATACATTATTAGGAACTAAAGTCAATGTTAGGTGGGCCAGGTAAAGAAACCCAGGTACAGAAACTCACCAGCGCAGGAAGCCCCTGACGCCTAGCAAGGGGCAAAACTGGGAAAACAAGAACCTTGTCCCCAGGGTAACCTATCCTCCCCCAGCATATCGCTGCTCCTGGGATTTAGACCCCCTGAGCCTTCCTCCCTAAACATAACATCTAGGCCTCAGTCCTATTTCATTCAGCTCCGGGCCCCGATAAGCAGCAAAAGGGCAGCAATGGGCAGTGGCAGCTCGTCCCGGGCTTACCCCCTGAGCCTGTCCCCAAGGCCCCTTCTCTCCTCCGACTTCTCAGGGAGCCAGAGCAGCCCGGCCTAGGCTCTCCTGTTGCTGCTTCTATGCTCTTTCTTGTCTCACTGTCCCAAGTATATTTTGCTGCCATCGTGGACCCAGTACCCTTTGGCGCAGTGCTGTGTAGCCCTTTGGATGGCCCCATCCTCTTTTAATAAACTTAATTTTTCTTTACTCACCCGCCTGAGATGGCTATTTAGCCCGCCTGCTTACTGCCACGTTAACCTTCTGTCAATAGTTTACATCAAGGGTTCACCATTTTTGTTGTCCATTTCTATGGGTTTTGACAAATGCACAGTGTCGTGTATCCATCACTACGTACCAAACAAGTTTCACTACCCTGTGCTCCACTAGCCATTACTCCCCCAGCCCCCTCCGTTCTCAACTCCTGGCAACCACCCATCAGCTTTACTGTCTCTAAAGTTTGGACTTTTTCAGAAGTTCTTATAATTGGAATCAAACTGTATGTAGCATTTCCAGGCTGGCTTCTTTCACATACAATATACATTTATGGGGGGGGGGGGGATACATTTATGTTTTTTTCATGTCTTTTTGTGACCTGACAGCTCTTTTTTTTTGGTAGGAGTGAGTAATATTCCATTGTCAGGATGTTTCAGTTTGTTTTCCATTCACTTATTGAAGTACATCTTGATTACTTCCAGTTTTTGGCAATTATGAATAAAGCTGCTATAAAACATTGTGTGCAGGGTCTTGTGTGGACACGCCCTGGATCTTACAGTAAGGCTGTTTGCCTTCGTAAGAAACTGCCACGCTGTCTTTCCAAGTGGTCGTAGCATTCTGCATTCTCACAGTTCCTGCAGCTCTTCATCCTCACGGGCATTGGTACTGTCGATTTTTTTGCATGTCATTCTAATAAATGTGTAATGGTATCTAATTGTGGTTTTAATTTGCAGTTCTTGATGGAGTATGATGTTGGACATCTTTTCATTTGCTTATTTGCCATCTGTATATCTTCTTTGGTGATAGTCTATTAAGATCTTTGCCAATTTTTAAATTTGGTGTTTTTTTATCGTTGAGTTTTAAGAATTCTTTATATATTTTGGATACCAGTCCTTTATCATGTATGTTCTCCCAGTGTGTAGCTTGTCCTTTTATTCTCTTGTGTCTTCAAGAGCAGACGTTTTCAATCTTAATAAATTGTAGTTTATAAATTTTTTCTTTCATGAATTGTGCTTTTGGTGCTATATCTAAAAACTTAATGCCAAACCCAAGATCACTTATATTTTCTCTTATTGTTTGGAAGTTTTATAGTTTGGTATTTTACATTATGATCTCTTTTGAGATACTTTTTGTGATAGGTGATTTGTTTTTGCATGTGGAGGTCTAGTTGTTACAGAACCATTTCAAAAAGGCTTCTTTCTCCATTGAATTGATGTTGCTCCTGTTTTTCAAAGATCTGTTGATTATATATGCATGGGTCTACTTCTAGGATCTCTATTCTGTTCTATTAATCTATCTATTCTTTCATTAATATCATACTGTCTTTGACTACTGTAGTTATTTTTTTAATATGTTTTTATTGATTTTTTAGTGAGAGAGGAAGGGAGAGGGAGAGAGAAATAGAAACATCAATCAGCTGCCTCCTGCACGCCCCCTACTGGGGATCAAGCCCGTAACCCAGGCATGTGCCCTGACCAGGAATGGAACCGGTGAGCTCTTGCTTCATGGGTTGATGCTCAACCACTGAACCATACCAACTTTTAGGTAGTATCAATCTTCTAATTTTGTCCTTCAGTAGTGTGTTGGCTGCTCAGGATCTTTTGCCTTTTCATATAAACTTTAGAAACAGTTTGTCAGTAGCTGCAAAATAACTTGCTGGGATTTTGCAGAATTTATAAATGAAGTTATAAAGAACTGACATCTTGACAATTTCACTCTTCCTATCCATAAACATGGGCTATCTATTTATCTAGATCTTTGGTTTCTTCCATCCGAGTTTTATAGTTTTCCTCATATAGATCTAGTATACATTTTGGTGCTAATTAAGTGGTGTCATTGTGTTTTTAATTGTAAATTCCAATAGTTCATTGCTGGTATACAGAAAAGCAATTGACTTTTTTTTTTTTAGATCAGCCAAACGTATTTAATATAAAAACTCTTTAATATACAAACTGTAATCACCAACAGCATCCACTTAGCAGTGAAAGGATGGGGAACGTGGCACAGTATGGCAGGGGGAGGGAGGTTTTCAGGGTCTCTACTGTTTCCCATGCCTACAATCACTCTGTAGTCTCTGAGAGCATGAAATCTCAGCAGAGGCGCCCCGATGCCGACACAGATGGACAGAGCACGGCAGGCTGCTACAACATGCCATCTCCGCACAGTGGCAGCCTCCAGGGAAATCCAGATCCAGGTAGGAGGTAACAAGAAGGTGGTTGTGACTGAGAGGAGAGTCAACCATCGTTCCTCAGCATCCCGCTGATCACACTTTTGGGAACAGGGTTTTCCAGGGATTGCTGGGTTGAAAAGACCTAAAAAACATTCTGGGAAAAGGACAGAAACTGTGTCCGAGTCCACCTTCTATCCCAGATTCCTGTGACTCCAGAAAGCTGGGTGGATCTACTCAGATGTTTGGGAAGGGAAAGGAATGACAGAGCCTTTGGCCCAACAGGGCTGGAACCACTGACCAAGAAAGCCTCAAGGCAGGACAGGGAGGTCTGTGGGAAGAGCTCTGGGTACTTATATGGGAGCACAATGGCCTATATGTGGGAGAGAAAGGACACAAGTTAGAATTAAGAACTGAAGTACCTGCTTTTTATAGGCCTGGGCAATAAAGGTGAGATAATCCTTCTGGGCTGAGGCTGGGAGACCTGAGGCCTGATCTTTCCTCAGGGACAAGTTTGGCAGGCCTGAATGTAGTTGATGGCCCCAAAGTCTTCCAGATGGCCCCCATAGGACTCTCCAGGAGGCACAACTGGCCCCTCCAGATGTGTTGGGAGACTAGCCATAGTCCTAGCTGGGCTCAGGTAGGGCCTGGAGTTCCCCAGTTAGATGCAGTCCATGGAGTTCTCAGGGAGGAGGCCAGGGAGCCCCAGGCCCTTGACAGGGGTACAGTTGATGGGGAGGCTGCAGCTGAGGGTGGGGCCCTGGTTCTCTATGTCTTCCAGCCTGTCCATGTTGTTGTCCCAGTTAACGTGGAAACGAGTCACCCGGGGATTCGAGGCCAAGATGTTCCGCTGGAGCTGAAAGAGGAACATGTGTCTCCCGGCTGGGACAGGGCCAACCAGCACCGAGGCTAGGATTTGATCAAACTCCTCACTCTCAGCTGAGCCAACATAAACCATCTTCCGCTCCAGGTCTTGGCTGTCCCCTTGTCCGGCTGGGGCTGGGGCTGGGGCCGAGCCCATGTCCGAGTCCTATGGGGTCAGCGGAACAGCGTTGCCCACCGAACCTCCAGCTTCTGTCCGCCTGCTCAGCAACTGACTTTTGAATATTAACCCGTAACCTTCCTAAAAATACTTATTAGTTCAGGGGTAATCTCCATGCGTTGTTTACATAGTTGAAATCACAGACTTTGTAAATAATCTTATTTTTTTCCTGAATTATGTCATAAGCATTTTAATGTGTTTTCTAAAAATTGATTTCTGAGAGGAAGGGAGAGGGAGAGAGAGAAACATCAGTGACGAGAGAGTCATTGATCAGCCGCCTCCTGCACGCCCCGTACGGGGGATCGAGCCTGCAACCCGGGCATGTGCCCTGACGGGAAATCAAACCACGACCTCCTGGTTCATAGGTTGACACTCAACCACTGAGCCACGCAGGCCAGCCTGTCATAAGCATTTTAAAATGTCATTTTAAGTTATTTTAAAACATTTTTAATGGCAGCAAAATATTTTGAGCTATAATTTGCTAACACATTAGTTAACACACCCATCTTTAACTTCTTCATGCATATTCCTTCTTAAAAAGAGAATATAAAGAAAAAAATGAAATGTGCTCATAATTCCACTTTAAATAACCAAAATAATTCCCACCAGAAATAACCACTGTTCACATTCAATTGTTTCCTTTTACTGTTTCCTGGCAGTGGTTCTCATTTTTTGCATAACTGACTTTTTTGAATATCTGATGAAAGCCATGTATGGGCCTCTCCCAGGAAATTAAGACATGCACTGAAATTTGCAGTTTCAGAGTTCTCTACAGCCCATCCCAGAAATACTCCACGAGGCTGGGACATTTATCCACCAGCTTCAGCTGGCACTTACACCATGCTGGTTGTGTTAGGCTTGCACACACTGAGCACTTTGCTGACTTTAGGAAGCAGATAAATGCACGGAGCACTAGACACGGGATACTGCTGCCAGAAGTCACAACCGTCCAGGTGGAGGGAATGAAATGTGTACCAAGTGTCTGCTGCACAGACCACACTGTATACTTTGTATCCTGTTTCTTCCATACTATTACATTGTGAATATTTTCATTAAATATTCTTCAAAACAGGCATTTTAATGACTGCACAATATCCCACAACACTGGACGCAGTGTAATTTACTGCAGTACGCAAAAATTACTGTGGTGTAATTCTGCATCTCTGCCTCCCTAGGAAAACTGTTGATTCATGTTCCTAAGTTGCCCTCCAGAAAGTGACTATTTATCCTTCTACCAGCCTAATGAGTATGTAACTTCTAACATACCTCATCATTCCTTCACACAGCAAATATTTATTAAGTACTAGCAGTGTATCAAGTACATTATGTATTATAGTTTTAATTTAAAAGTTTAATTTAATGGAAATGTTATCTTGTAATTTGCATTTTAAAATTGAGATTAATAATTTTTTCAAGTCTATTGACTAGAAAACTTTCATGACCTATGTTGTTAGTACATTTTTCTATTGGGTGTTTTGATAACTCTATTCATTTATTAGGTGGATTTTCTGGAATGTAAAATAAGTGAAGGTTAACAGTCACCCTGGGATCATTCCTGATTTCAAGGAAGTGCCTACCACTAATTCACTATTACAGTGTTTGCTGTTTAGACTTTTTATTTTGGAAATGCAGTAGCTGGTCAGGATATATTTAACCTTAGCATTTCTGACTCTAAGGGAGATCCTGAAGATTCCGAATGAAGTATATTAGTCGTGGCACAAATCTAAATCTTGAATTTAGGGGCTAGAAAGGGAGCTGAGTACTTGGTTTGTGGTTCATTTATAACCCAAATGGTAAGAAACTGTTTCATAAAAATGGGAACCCAGAGAAGGGAAGCCAGATGTCTATGCAAATAGCTTCACATTCTGAATGTCTGGACATATCCCTCTGAATGTCAATTTTCAAATGTATTCTTATATTTTTTACTAGGAATTTATCAGAATGCCCTCTGGGTAAAGATATTTTAAGATATTTTCCTTAGCATTTGTATAAGACTTCTGCAAACCCTTATTTAAAAAACCCCAAAAACAGATTTCATGTTTACATACTTAAATTGATCTTCTCTATTTCTTCCAGTTCTTTTAAGCATAAACATACTTAAAGCTGTAATAGATTAAATTAATTCACCTAGATTTTGCATTTCAATTTTAAAAACCTTATTTTCCTAACAAAGAATTTTAGTTTGCTAACACTAGAAGGTATTTTCTTACAGAGTTATTTGCTAGTCTCTAACCCATGATTCCAGAAAGGTAAAGTTGTTATAGGCACCAGAAACACCAGAAAAAGTGTTATTGGACAGCCCCGAGTTGGAGAGAGCTGTCCCCTACTCAGTTCTTGTCAGAGAAAGAATTCAAACAAGTGACCACGGACAGTTGTGTTGTAGTAAAGCAAATTTATTAAAGAAATAAAGCCAGTAAATTTATCAAAGAAACAAGTCAAGCAAATCTTATCAAAAGACATCTGGCTTATGAAATGGGCTCTCTCAGCTAATCTGAGGAGTGCTGCCTTGTAGAGGTTTGGCTTTTATACTTTTCTGTCTACACGTTTTAAAATTCCTCTGCCAGATATCTTGGTTACAGACCAGATTTCTAGGTCTCCCTTTTACTTTGTTTATGGCTTTTCCAGAATATATGAGAAGCATTTGGTGATTTTATCTTTTTAAAAAAATGTTTTTATTGATTTTAGAGAGGTGAGATGTGAGGGGAACATAGATCTGCTGCCTCCTGCATGACCTGTACTGGGGATCAAGCCTGAAACCCAGGCATGTTGCCCTGACTGGGAATCAAACCTGAGACCTTTTGGTGCACAGGACAATGCTCAACCAAGCCACAAGGGCCAGGGCTCGGTTATCTTATCTTGCAAGCCTGGAGACTGCTGGGTTCTCTGTTTAAGGAGATAAAGTTCCATCTTCTCTGCTCCCTCCCCAAGACCGCTCACTTGGTTTAGTGGGTGAGATAAAAGGCTTCCTTCTTTCCTTTGCCTGTCCCACCTTAGCAGTTCCAGGGTGATTTACGCTCTGTACTTTGGTTCGGGAGAAGAGGCATTAAAACTACCCCTCCTTTCCTGCATTCTCTGTTTAGTAAGAAGTGGTATTAGCCATTTGTTCTCAAGATAAAATTTTGCTGCAAACTGGCGACAAGCTGACCAAACTGGCCTTGTTTAATTATGTCTGTTTCCCTATTCTACTTGCTTAGTTTTCCTAGCTTTTCACTATCCTTTAACAGGTAGTCAAGATTCCAAGGGTACAGAATTTCATGGTCTGTTCAGGGAAGTAGCCCTTCTACACAGACTCCACTTTCAAAATGGCAGCCTCTTTTTAGAGCCTAGTGGATTTGGATGGGTAATCCCAGAGAAGTAGCCCCTAAACTGGAAGAACCCTGCTTCCCTTTTAGGACACTTTACAACTCATGACTCAGCTCTGAAGAGGATGTGGTTGGTGGTTTCCTGCTTCTAGTGGTCACAAGTTCACATGGCCTCCCCTTTTGTGGGCCTGGTGGCTACGGAAAGGGGCAACTGACTCCAGGGATTGGCATTTAGGCCAACAACCACACTCACCTGTGTGAGGAAACACCAATAGCACCAGTCTCAGCCAGTGCAAATGAGGACATGAAATGTATCAGCCTGAGACATTCCAAGATTTTGGGATCACCTGTAAACAATTAGGTCATTGGAGAATCACTCTGAGAATTTAAAAACCTTAATTCTGTACATTCCTTAACACTGTTCATGGTGATATCTCTACTATAGAGCAATTCCTTGAAGACAGCTTTAAATAATCTTAAGGCAGCATAGAAAATACACATATTCTACAACTTTTCTAACCCTACTGTTTCCCAAAGGTAACTACAATTTCTGCTCTTAAAACTACTGGTTCTTGAGTATAGATTAAATGTGTATCTCAAAACTACTAAATATCAATAATCTAATCTTTTTATTACAATTAAAACTTCCAATGGAACCTTGGAGTCCAGGTTCAGAAATATCCCATTTGAATGAATGAGGAATTGTAAAGTAAAGACCGTGCCTACAGTCAGAGAAAGTTTTAAAACCAGTTTTAGTTTGCTATTTATTAATTCTGCCATATAGCTAAAGTATAAATTTCTGGCAATTAAGTTTCTTAAGCCACAGAAACTTAGATCTCTGTCAACGAAATGAATAAAGCCACAATGTGAAGCTGGTGAGCATTTAACAGTCTGCATGTACTAAAGGCATAATACCTGAAACTGGAGGTAAAAAAGACAGGATGCAATTATTTTCCAAAAGCACTGTTTTTATTTATATAGAGTCCTAACCACTTTAGTGGCAGGAGGAGTGGGAGAGGTTCCTTTTTCAATCCAAGGGCCTCCAAAATGTTGGTCTGTTGTTACCAAACACACAGGCAAGTGGCGTCATGGATTTGGTAAACTAATGACGTTTAGTCTCTCTCTGCTAGAGCAACAAGGTGAGTGTCAATCTCTGCTTCTGTAAGAATCCTAGAAAGGAAAGGAAAAACCCCAAAACGATTTACTTTTGAAAACTTTTATTATGTAAACTTCCAAACACACAAAGTAGGATAGTAATGAATTCATGTGTACCTAACACCCAACTTCAACAATTATCAATTTATAGCTAATTTTTAAAAAACCTATATATCCACCACTCATCCCTTTAGATTATTTTGAAGGAATTTGCAGATGTAATATCAACTTCTATACACAAAAATGCTTACTTGACACCAGATCTAGAATTAGGTCTTTTGAAAACAAAACCCTTTTAGTTGCAGCTATGATAGAAAATATTTAAATATAAAGCTAAACTACACATAAAGCATTCTATTTTAGCTATGTCGAAATGCCTTTATACCTAGTATAACTCAAGTTTAAGTTTGTATGAGCTGAGAGATAAGAAGGCACTCCATGCTGAACATGGTATTTTCTAAAAAATGTTTGCCCCAAAGAAATCAATTGCTTGGCAACCTTTACAGTGACCTATTACTGCTGGACCTCTAAAAAGTAAAATTTGTCAAAGTGCCATTATTTAGTGCAAATTGGGGCAATGTAAGTAGCTTATATAGTTATTGATGCTTATGTTTTATAATCTAATTATTATTTAAGTAAACTTACTATAACAGGATTTACAAATGATACAAAGGCTTTTTGAAGACACAGGATCTTTGGTTTCTTATCTATTTAACTTATTGATGGAAATAAGAACTTTAAAGGTTACAGGAGGGTTTGAGAATAGAAAACAAGAACTAATTGTAGGTCCTTTAGAGAGATCTGTAAATTGCTCTTGATGGAATTTTACTGCTTTAAAAAAAAAAAAAGACAACTGCAGGCGTGGCTCAGCGGCTGAGCATCGACCTAGGATCCAGGAGACAGCGGTTCGATTCCCGGTCAGGGCACATGCCTGGGTTGTGGGCTCGATCCCTAGTCAGGGATGTGCAGGAGGCAGCCGATCAATGACTCTCTCATCTTTGATATTTCTCTCTCTCTCCCTCTCCTTTCCTCTCTCTGAAATAAAGATATGTTTTTTTTAAAAAAAAAAAAGACAACCTTTTCCTACAGAAAACAAAAAGGTTAATTTTTCTTAAATCTTTCATCTTTGCATCACCTACCTACAGGCAACAAAAAGAACAAATTAGAAAAAAATGGCACACTAACAAAAAAAAAATTCTTCAAGGCCTGGTATACCCCTAGGCATAACCATGTGTTCTTATAACTATGACCTAAGAGTAGCTAGCTATACATAATAATTAACATGCCTTCCCTTCCGGCAGTGCCTCACATCTGTGGACTTAACTGAAGTATTTTCCACTATTCAAAAAAGTAACCAAGTTCATGGTAAGCAACAACCTCATAGGGTGAGCTAGTATGTGTTAAGCACCCAGTACAGATTTGACTCATGGAAGCTGTAAGGTTGATTTGCGGGAGTTAGTCACTTGGCTCACTTAGAACAGACAGACATCCAGCATCTGCAATTCAATGAGTTGTATTCAAAATTTGGGGCTTCCCAAGATCTCCAGATAGGCCTGATGTATATTAATATTTCATATTGCTTTTCACATATAACCATTAAATAATCGAGGCTCCACCCGAAAAATTTGAAAAGGACTTTGACAGTTGAATTTCTACTGACCTTAAACTAAGAAAAGAAAAACACTTATGCTTACTTTACTCCTTACTTTATAAAGGTTATTTTATGTCACCTCTGGTATTAGATATAAAATCATTCTGAAATGAGAAGAAAAGCAGTTATGTCTGTCTTAACGAGACATCCAGTAAGTTTAAAAATAGATCTCTTGGGTGCTGAAGGGAAAATACTGTAATTGAAGTTCAAGAAAACGTTTTCTTTCTCCAAGTTATAGGACAAATGGACTGCCACATGTCTACCGTTCTAGGCTGAAATTTATCACTTGGCAAACTTCTTTAAGTATCTGGCCAATAATATAACTCACCTGAATTTAGGATTTTCAACTGTAACTACTCCAACTTCTATTTCTGAAGGTTTGAAATCAATTGATAGAACAGTAGACAGGCAGGTAATCGCAGTCTGAAAAAAGCATCAATATTAAAATACAGTATTTTTCACAGAGTAACAGATTTTCTCATTCCAAGCTTATTAGAATCATGAATTAACCACAAGTTCTTCAGTTTCACTCCATGCTTCAGTGACGTAGTTCTATAGCGACTAACAGATTGCTTAATTCTAATATGTCGCCTGCCAGTGAAACTTGTTTATATCAGCTCAGCCATAAATCAAAGGGGTCCATCAAACAAAACAGACAGATTTACACAAAACGGTCTGCCTGGTTAATGACCACTTCACGTCAGGCACTATGATTAGCACTTGGGGTGAGATGAGGAGAGGACAAAGATGAACGATATAACCCTGGCTGGTGTGGCTCAGTCGGCTGGGCATCATCCTGTGCACTGAAAGGTTGTCGGTTCGATTCCCGGTCAGGGCAAATACCCAGGTTGAGGGCTCTACTCCCAATAGGGGTGTGCAGAAGGCAGCCAATCAATGTTTCATTCTCGTATAGATGCTTCTCTCTCTTTCTCTCCCCTTCCCTCCTCTCTAAAGATCAATAAAAATATTTTTTAAAAAGATGGATATAGTATTTCAAGGAATTTACAGTAATAACAACTAAGGATGTTTTAAGTGGCTCTGTATCTGATGCAATATTACTTATGCAATTATGAATTGCAACTAAAAAAAACCTTTAATAAACATTTAAACAGGGCATTATATCTCCCAGATGAAAACTAGCTTTATATCACCTGTTAGTATAAATAATACTGCCAACCATACATAAAAGTATTAGATGGTAATTTTTCCTTTGTCATTTGTCAGAATCATGTTGTTAATCTTTAGAAATGGCTGTATCTCAGACCCTCATTCCAATATCCAGTAAAATTTTTGTTTTTAAACTTCCGGCAATAAATAAAAGGCTTCTTTAGTCTAATGTTACTAAATATTTGTATAAGAATTTTAGCTTGTGCTATCAATGTAAAGTTCCCAATCATAATAAACAATCTCAAGAACACTGCATAAATCTAGCTCTATTTTTGTATCCCAGATATAATTTCTCTGCCAAGTCATCCTGTGAGCATATTCTTTTATAGGAAGAGGTTTGCTTCCCCTGAGAATCTTGTGTGTGGCCGTCTACTTTTCCTTCAGCACACCCTAAGGGCAACGTTACTGACTCAATTTTTTCACTTTTGCTACCAAGAAGCTTAAGCCTAATTTGAGTCATAAACATGTTGGCATTTAGGTCTAGTCCTGATTCATATTCTTAGTTATATTTTTCCATTTTATATGTGCTTTGTTGAAAGCAATTTAAAAAACATTATGAAATGAGATAGGGAATTAAGTGAATAAAAGCAGTCCTCATCGTTCCCATGTCAGCTGAACGACAGCGATTTTACTATTACACTGACAAACTTGGATCTTGTGATATAACTGAGGAACAGAGTTTATAGACCGTCAAGTATGCAATGATCTTCACTATTCTATACAGCATTAAAAAAACTCAGCTGCCTGGCCAGGTGTGGCTCAGCGGTTGAGCATCGACCTAGGATCCAGGAGATCGGGGTTCAATTCCCGGTCAGGACACATGCCCGGGGTGCGGGCTAGGCAGCAGATCAATGACTCTCTCATCATTGATGTTTCTCTCTCTCCCCCCGCCTTTCCTCTCTCTGAAATCAATAAAGATATGTTTAAAAAAAATAAAAATAAAATAAAATAAAAAAATAAAAAACCTCAGTTTCTTTTGACTAACTTACTTCCACTGTCTGTTCAAACGTCCAATCAAATTTCTTCTTCACTTTTTTTTCAAGAAAGCTGGTTGACTCGGTTTGTTTAACGCCTGCTGCAGTGGCTTTAAACCCACAGTAGTAACCTGCAGGGTCACACTTGTACACCTGAGGGCCTTGTTCTTCATCTATACCAATTAAAATCATACCTAAAAAGAAAGAAAGACCCTCATTAAATGTCTTATACCCTTATATAGCAAAATTTTGTGTGTTGTCATATAACTCTTGTTAATCATTACTCTGGCCATCTATTTCAGAATATGTGTTTTGCTTTAAAAAAACTGATAAATAGCCCTGGTTGATGTGGCTCAGTTGTTAGAGTGCTGGTCTGTGCACTGAAGGGTCACGGGTTCGATTCCTGGTCAAGGGTACATACCTGGGTTGCAATCTGATCCCCACCCCAGTCGGGGTACGTGTAGGAGGCAACTGATCGATGTGTCTCTCACATCGGTGTTTCTCTTTCTCTCTCTCTCTCTCTCTCTCTTTCTATCCCTCCCTTCCACTCTATAAAAAAAAAAAAAAAAGCAATAGAAAAAATATCCTCAGGTGAGGGTTAACAAAAAAACAAAACAAAAACAAAAAACCCCTCATAAACAAAATACAGGCTTAAATTTACAAAATAAATTAGGTAACAGAAATTTCCATTTCACAAAATGTTTTATCACAGATTTTTAGAAAGTAAATTATCACAAATGTAATCCACAAACAATTTCTGAATCCTTGCTATTACTTAAAGCATATTCCTTTGAACCCTAATTCCTCAAGATGTTACTTGGTCAAATAAATTTGGAAAATATACTTTTCATATAATTCTTTTGGAGAAAATAATATGCAATAGCATATAAGTGTTCTAAAGTGTTCTGCTGTAGGTTGATCTACTTTTAGCTTAGTAGTTCTTAAATTTACTTGACCAAGAAATACTTTTTCTTTTTTTTAAATTTAAGAACTAGTGATTAAGGTTCCAGGGAACTAAATGTATATGTAATACACGTTGGAAATGCTGGAGCAAAGTGAAATATACCTAGGGGCTAATGCTCACCTCTACACTGCCCATCTTGTTACTGTTGGTATACATTCCCCTAGCAGTCAGTAGAAACTAAATTCTAAATTCTGTACATAAATTTATTACAAATCTAATGTTATTAGAATGACATATGACAAACAATTAAAATAGCCACCACCACCAAACTTCTTTTTACTCAGCAGAGCAGGTAACAGAGTATGTATTTAAAGAATGGCTTACCTCCTGCTTTCTTACATTCTAGATCTGAACCTCTTTTAAAGAGTCTCTTCTAAAACTCAATATGAATTGACTACTTTATTCACATTTATAGATGTTTTACAGTCTACTAATGAGGAATTTTCAACTCTATTTTACTGACAAACACTATGACAGTGATCTGATATCTGGTTTATTAGAATGTTATGCCACCCTGTAATTTTCCTTACATTTTATACTTGATATATACAATGTACAAGGGCAACATGAAAGTGATATCCACTTACTGCCTGGGGGAAGCAAGAAACATTTCTCTACTTCAGGGTCTTGCAAGATGAGCAAGGTTTAATAGGTGATAAGGACATGAAAGGCATTCAAAGCAAAAGGAACAAGACATGAAAGGTCAGGTACACCCAGGGAATGACAAATGATTTGTGTATTGCCAGGTCTTCAGATGAGGGGGGAAAGCAGTACAAGAGGCAACTTGGGAGTAAACTGTAAGGGGCCTTGCATGTCATATTAAGGAGTTTGGAAATGACGCTCTAGCCAATAGTAACCAGTTTTTCCAAGGGAGCAACAACCAAAATTTGGCTTTAGAATGATTAACTAACTCATGCAGCAATATGAAAGACAGACTCGGAAAGAGTGAGAAGGGAAAGAAGAGACAGGTAAATTTAGTGGCAAAGGCAAGAGATGATGAAAAAGTGACAGGAAATGGAGAAGAAACAGATATTCTGAGGAAAAGCTTGATGACTAATCAAATGACCAGGGAAGGTGGTAGGGTGGAGACAGAAAAGTAGAGGCTGAAAGTAGGAAAACAGCAATGATTTCAAGTTTGAAGTATTTGTGAGACACGGAGAAAGGTAGTGGGTTAAAGCTAATGTGACAGTGGGTGAGACCATACAGACAGAACAAAGAGGGAGAGAAGGACCACGGAGAAAAACACGGTGAGCGACAGCACTAAGAGGCCAGCAGAAGAGGATGAGCTAAGGGAAGTGAGGTGGAGGAAAAGGGAGTGTCACTGAAGAAATCAAGGGAGAATTTTTGAGAGGTCAAGCAATAGGATTAGGTGCTAAAGAGAAATCATTACACTGAGTGCTTTAATTCTCATAAATGAATGGCACTATGTCAAAAATGAACGTGTTAAGTTTTTCCAGGGTAATTTATTACATTAAGTCTAAAACCAGTAAATCTTATCCCTCTCCCAATAAAACTTTCCTTGTTTTTTTGAAAAAGAAATTTATTTCAAAAATATGAATCACAGGCATATGTATGTGAGCCTGATTCTTTAGGAGGAGTCAAAAAAACTACTACGTTGTTCAGATGCCTAATTTAGGCACTCCCTTCAAACTAGTACTCTAGAACTGCTGTAGAACACCCATTACAAAAGCCTAATAAAACAGCAACTTGGATCTTTCAAATCCCACACCCTAAATAGAAATATTTTGATAATAAGTCTAACAGCATCTAAAGCTTCAAGATAATACCATAAATACTGCTGTGAAACCTATCTTTCATTGCTGACTTACTAAAAGATTTCCTCACTTTATATAATTTCCAAGCCACATGTTCAGAACCTAGGTGTTACTAAAATAACTTTCCTTACGCATGTTCTCTAAAAAAATTCTAACTTCATGAATTATTTGGGAGACTTAGCATACTTACAACAACCAAGAGGCCTCATTTCAGCATTCTGTGTGTAGACCTGAGAAATATCAGCAATTCTTTTACACAGCATGTCCACAGGAATCTCATAGCCATACTTGTATTTCCAATTAGCTGCCTCATAGCGTGCCCTCTGTACCTGGGACCTGCTGTCAGCTAGGAGCAGAAAAAAGCTTTAGTTTTTTAGAAGGAAAGGATGATCCTCCAAGCCAGACAATTTTCCATATATATCCATTAAAACTTAAGGAAAGCAGAAGTAGTCCAGTATGGCTTTTTCTCCTACCAATGAATAGTGAATGACTCAGCAACAAGTACATGATAAAAAGAAAAAAATTTTAAGATGGAATTCTATACACAGTACTGTCCTTTTATTCTGAGCCCTTCATCAGCTGTCAAAATAGTTTTTATAACTAGTAACTCCCTAAGAACAAGTTTTGAGAGAATAATGCTTCTCTTGATCTTTTTCAGTAAGCTTGAATTTATCCTTGATTTCAGAAAATAGAAACCCAAAGTAATTTTTTATAATTCTCACCTACTTCTAACCACTGTCATTATTACCAGGTTTCAGATACACTGACTTACATCTCCTTACACTATTAACTACATCTGAAATAAATCATCTATGAGAGAGGCCTCAGCCCAGTTTCCCTAACAGTAGTATAGATATCTAACTCTATTATACTTATAAAATTAGTACAAAACTAAAAAGTAATTGAAAGAAAATAACAAATCTAAGTAGACATCGAGCCAATTACCTGTCATTCCTGTCATCACACAGCCAATGTTTTCGGTTATCTTGAATAAGTGAGTCACTGTGCTGGAATCCAATAATTTGTCCTAATGAACAAAATAAATCAAGATAATTTTGGGGAAAAAATCCCAACAACACAGGTCTCTGTGTAGTGATAAAAATACTGTGAAATTATAACAATACACTATATAATAAACGTCTGTTTACTTTACAGTTAAAACCAATTTTTAAAAAAGGGAAGGGGGACTCTATTTTCCTTTTTTAGATGATATGTTTCCATGGGCAAGAACTACAGCTCACCAAAGCATGTTTCAAGGTCCCCGAAGACAAAACACCTAGACACCCCAATGTGCTTATCATATCATGAAGTTTAATATGTTAATTCTGTCTACTCAGCTGAACTGTGCATATTTGCTCAATAAATACTAGGAAAGCAGAGTCAAAGCAAGAATAATGTTAACATATATAGGTAATAATATTCCTTTGTACAAACTCACAAAAAATTCTGGCATTATATTCTTCAATAATCAGCTATCTGGGCAGTATTACTTACAGGTACTTTCTTCTGTGTGACAATTACTGCACAGTCTTTCCCTCTGACAGCTACTGATGTAAGGCCACCCTGGTTAATAGCCTTAAAAGCATATTCTGGAAGACAGAATATAGTTTTTTTTTAAAGGCAGAATAAATTATCATAGATTCATGCAATGGAATAATAAGCAGTCATTAAAAAGAATGAGACAGAGCTATAAGAGCTAATATGGAATGCTATCCAAGACATGAAAAGTCTAAATAATGATAATAATAAATCACAGTTAAATCAACTCCATTTCTTTCCACTTAAATTTTACTGAAATCATTTTTATCAGGCTTAAGCACCAAATTTCAAATAAAGATTTAGTTAATTTATTATATCAAATTTTTATCAATTATGTTTTATCATTTTAAAAGTTGGTTTTGTGGCCATTATTTCTAAGTCTGGTTTATCCAGGTCAAATTTAGTTGCTCTAAATTTTCTCAAGATTTACTATTTCTGTTAACTTTTGGTCAATAACTAATTTGAACATATGCAGTTTTAATTGCTCTTAGATTATTCTGTATTGTTTTTTTACCCCACCAAGCTGAATTTTCTGGATCATGTTTTTTTGCATTTTTATAGGTTTCTCTAGTTTGTCTATAACACACTTCGGCTTGTATACTTCTAGTTGCTGTCAAACCATTACCCGGGTTAAACAGCTGGATCAACATAGTAGCATAAAAACAAACAACTTTGGCACCATGTAGTTTAGTTGATAATGAATGCCTTTGGAGAGTAGAATTACAGATGAGACTATCCCTTTCTATGTTACATATTTCCATAACATTTAAATGTAATCTAAACATGTATTTTGTAATCAGGAAAACAGCAACAAAAATTAATATATGCTCAATGCAGAAAATATGAAAGGACAATATAAAATAAAAAAATTACTTATAACTCCAGTCAATATTACATTTTCACACATAACAGATGCTTTTAAAATTCTGTCAAGTATTACTCTGGGCACTGGGTCTGAGGCCTGGCCTCATCTGTTCATAAATCCATTGGTGATGAGGACTGCCAAGGAAGATACTACCTATAACACCAAAGAATTTCCTTTAATAGGAGCTATAATAAAAATCCTTTATCAAATATTTCTAGATGGCTATATATTGAAGAAAGCGCAAAAGAATGAAGTAAAAAGACCCTAGAAAAATCACCTTAAAGGAAATCCTTAAATCTAGCTTAGATTTAACTAATTAAAATATTTTTACCATTCCATTACACTGCAAAAACTTCTAAAACAATGCAAATAACTTCTAAAATATGTTTCAAAATGCTTTTCAGTTCTGCTTCTCATATGGCCAATAAAACTTCTACTACATCATCCCTCCACAGATAAAAAACCTATAAATTCTAGACAAAACAATAACTACTCAAAGAGACAAGAAAGTGGCCCAAATCTAGTAGGCAGATACAAGAGGAGGAGTCAATGTTTGAAAGAAAGGAATAGCATGGGATGAGTTTCCCATTTTCATGGCGTATAGCTCAAGTCCAGGCCCAAGTCAGGGCTAAAGACCCATAGAAAATTCAGTCCTTTTTGCCTAGAGAACTAGAGAGCAGTTTGGGGGTAAACACAGATGCGAAAAGGTGAGGGAGAGAAAGAAGAGAGCCAGAGAGGGAGAACCCCAACTTCTATATACAAACGTTGCCCAAATCTCTAGTTGATTCTATGACCACACATGTAGAAGACAGGCTCCAGGCAGCCTACCTAAGGATTTTTCAAAAAGTGAGATTTTGAGCTGCCACCCAAATGGACTGCCTCCAAGAACAAATCAACACTCTTTGGAGGAATATAACAGAATCCAGTCTTCACAACCTATCATTCACATACATCCAGGACAATCCAGAATTATTCAACATACCAAAAAAGAAAACAAACCAAAACCAAAATCAGGAAAATGTGATCCATTTGCAAGAGACCAATTCTGAGATAACCCAGATGTTGTATTAGCAGGCAAAGTTATTAAAACTATGCTCGATGACATAAAGGAAAATATTCTCAAAATGAAATGAGATCAGAAATCTCAGTGCAAGGAAGTACAAAAGAACAAAATAGAAACTGTAGAACTGAGACAAATAATTGGAATGAAAAATTTAACCAAATAGACTTAACTGCAGAATGAAGATAATAGTGAATGGATATGGAAATTAATCAATAAGATTAAAAAAGATAATAAGTCTGTGGGTCAACATTAAAAGGTATAATATAAGTGTAATTGAAGTCCTGTATGCAGAAAAAAATCTGAAGAAATAATCGCTAAAAATGTTTCAAATATGGCAAAAGACATGAATTTCAGATTGAAGATACAGCAAATTCTAAGTGGATAAATACAAAGAAAACTGCACATAGGCTCACTATATTCAAATTCGTGAAAACCAAAAATAGGGAAAAATTTGAAGACAGAGAAAAAGAACAAATTACACATAAGCAGATTATACATGAGAACAATGATTTGAATTCCATAGGTTTCACTGAAGATAGTGGAGTATCATTAAAGTATGGAAAGAAAAACCATCAGTTTTGAATTCTATATCCAATAAAAATATCCTTCCACTGCTTGATGGTTTCCTTCTGCTATGAATGTGCACGTCCAGTTGTGTGCTTCTTAGAGAAGACACTTACCTTCCTACTCCACCAGCCATTGGAGGAGGATTTGGACCATGCAGACGATTAGTTTGACCCATTCTTCTGGGGCGGGGGGTGTTTCCCGGGGGCCCATTTCCATCATCATATCTGGAATCAAATGAGTTTCTGTAGCCTCTTCTCTTTTTCACATCTTGCTGAAGCATAGTTTCAAAAAACAAAACCACGAACTCAGCTATTCCCCCGAAGGAATTTGTTATCAAAGATAATCTCCATGGGGACTGACTCTGGTCGTCCAACACTTGTCAATTCAATATGTAAAATATCTTGCTTCTTGTTACCCACCTCTGGAGAGACTGAGCAGCCTGACTATTTAGAGAAGATTTTATGGTCTTAGAGACAATTTTACAAAATTTGACCTCAAAGGCAAGGGAAGTAAAGGCAAAAATAAATGAACGGGACTAATCGAACTAAAAAGCTTCTGCACAGCAAAAGAAAATGACAACAAAAAGGCAAAGAACTGAATGGGAGATGATATTTGCAAACAGCTCTGACAAGAGGCTGATACCCAAAATATATAAAGAACTCATACAACTCAACACCAAACAAACCAACCAACCAATTAAAAAATGGGCAGAGGACCTGAACAGACACTTTTTCCAAGAAGACATACAGATGGCCAACAGATATATGAAAAGATGCTGAACTTCACCATTAGGGAAATGCAAATCAAAACTACAATAAGATACCATCTCACACTTGTTAGAATGGCTATTATCAACAAGATGAGTAATAACAAGTGTTGGAGAGGTTGTGGAAAAAGAGGAACCCTCATTCACTGCTGCTAGAATGTAAACTGGTACAGCCACGCTATGGAAAAGCAGTCTGGCAGTTCCTCAAAAAATAATAGAGTTACCATATGACCCAGCAATCCCTCTTCTGGGTATCTATCCAAAAAACTTGAAAACGTTTATTCGCAAAGATACATGCACTCCTAGGTTCACTGCAGCATTATTCATGGTGGCCAAGACATGGAAACAACCCAAGTGTCCTGTGATAGAGGACTGGATAAAGAAGATGTGGTACATATATACAGTAAAACCTTCATATACTGGACTAATTTGGGCAAGGGCGTGTCTGTTAAAGCCAAAGGTCTGTTACATAATAAAGTAGGTTTTCCAAATACATGTTAAAAAATCAATAAATTAGTTTACCTGCTTTTACTTATGTAGACACATTTGTGTAATTAAAAGTATGTATGAAAAGCTTAACTTTGCAGAAAAGTTTTCTATATGTGTTACAGTAATTTTAAATGTATACTGAATAGGTCTAGTAAATGCATGCATTCACCAGTCACTGGGCTGCGGCTTGGCTTAATGCACTTTTGAACATTGGCCAGCACGTGTTAAAACTGCTGCAGAAAGTCATACCATGCGACAACATAACCAATTACCATTCCCGATGCTGCATGATAACGTGCTTATCATTCGCTGAACATTATTTACGAGCGGTGACTCTTGGATTTAAATATGAACACTACAGTTGTAGATATGTAACTTTTATTTATGTTGGTGAAACTACTACAGTGTTCTTTCCAAAATATGGCCTATTTGCTAAAATTTGTTAAAAATAACAGTGAATTAATAATAATAAAAAAATAACCTGTTAATTTAATTATAAGTAAATCTTGGTTAAAAGCATATTAAAATGAAAAGGGTATTAATTTTCACATACAGCATATGGACTGGAAATTTTGTCAGTTAAATCTGAAGTCTGTTAAATTAGGGTCAGCAAAATTGAGGGTTTACTGTATTATGGAATACTTAATCATAAGAAAATATGAAATACTGTCATTTGTGACAACATGGACAGACCTTGAGAATATTATGCTAAGCAAAATATGTCAGAAAAAGCTAAGAACCATATGATTTCACTCATATGTGGGATATAAAACTGAAACTCATGGACACAGACAACAGTATGGTGGTTACCAGAGGGAAGGGGGATGGGAGTAGTAAAGGGAGCCAAATACATGGTGATGGAAGATGAGTTGACTTTGGGTGGTGGGCACACAATGCAATAGACAAATCATGTATCATAGAACTCTACACTTGAAACCTATAGAATCTTCGTAACCAATGTCATCCCAATAAATTAAAAAGAAAATCCTTCAATAATGAAGGTAAAATATACTTCCAGACCTACAACAAGAAATGCTAAAGGAGTTCTTTGGGCTAAAGGAAAAAATGATACCAAATGAAAACTCCAGCCTTTAGAAATAAAGAACATAAAAAATGGAAAATATGAAAGATGCTTTTATTCTCTTTAACTTTTTAAAAATACCTCACAAAAATCTTAACACTTGTGGAGTTTACAAAATATGTAATGTGTTACTTATAGAAAGGAAAAGGAGTAAATGGACTTACAAGGTTTCAAGGTTTGTACATTTTATGTGAAGTGATAAATATTAACTCTAAGAAGACTGGGGGATGTTAAGCATGTGTATTATAATCCTTAGAGCAACCACTAAAAAAATGTAAAGTTGCCAAAAAACTAATAGATTTAAATGAAATTCTAAAAAAATATCCAAATAATCCAAAACAAGGAAAGAAAGGAGGTACAGAGGAACAAACAAAACAGAAACAGCCCTGGCCGGTGTGGCTCAGTTGAGTGGCTTCCATGCACCCAAGGGTTGCGGTTTGATTTCCAGCCAGGGCACATGCCCAGTTTTCCCCAGGTTTCCGGTTTCCAGCTAGCTTCTTGGTCAGGGTGTGTGCGGGAGGCAGCAGATGGATGTTTCTGTTTCTCTCTCTCTCTCTCCTCTCTCTCTCTCTCTCTCTCTCTCTCGCCTTTCCTCTCTCACAAAAATCAATAAAAAAAATATTTTTTTAAAAAGAGAAACAAATAATAAAATGGTAAACTTTAATCATGTCAACAACTGCATTAAATGTTAATGGACAAAATACTCCAATAAAAAGTAGAAATTGTCAGAATGAATAATAAGCAAGATTCAAATATATGCTGTCTACCAGAGACACACCTTAATATGTGGATGAAACAAAGTACACCATATAAACAGTAAGCACCAGAAAGTTGGAGGGACTATGTTAATATCAGACAAAGTAGACTTCAAGACAGCATTACCAAAGATAAAGAGGAATACTTCAAAATGGTAGAATCAATAAAACATATCATAAATGTATATGTACCTTATAAGAATACTTCAAAATACATGAAAGGAAAACTGACATATGGTATATTTATCAATATAGTTCATATGTTAGGCCATAAAACAAGTCTTGATAAATTCTGAAGTACTGAAACCCCTAAGTATTTGAAAATTTAAAAACATATTTCTAAATAACCCATGAGTCAAAGAAGTAATCACAAGGGAAATTTAAAAATATTTTGAATTGAATGGTAATTTGTAAGATGCAGACAAAACAGTGTTCAGAAGGGATTTTATTGCTATGGAGGACAGGCCCCAAGGTTTCCCCCCCCCCCCATCCCCTGCCTCCTGGTCATATTTTTGTGTAATCCCCTCCTCTTGAATATGGGCAGGACCTATAACTTGCTTCTAACAAACTGAATATGGTGAAAGTAATGGGATGTCTCATTCCTGATTACACTATATGAAAGTCTGTCTTGCTAGCAGACTCACTCTAGAGATTCTTCTTGTTGGCTTGGTAAGTTAGGTGTATGGCAATGAACCCCCTGTGGACAGCCAGCAAGTAGCTGGGGTCCTCAGTCCCCAAGGAAATGAATTCTGTCAACAACCTCAGTGAGCTTGGAAGCAGATTCTTTTCCAGCTGAGCCTCGAGATGAGAACAGAGCTTGGATGACACCATGATTGCAACCTTGAGATCCTAAGCAGAGGACCCAGCTAAACTGTGCCTAGACTACTACTGAACTAAAGAAATGTGAGATAATAAGTATGCATTATTTTAAGTTGCTAAATTTGTGGTAATTTTTATGTAGCATAGAAAACTAATACAATAACCTTAATTGTTTATATTAGAAAAGGTTTAAAATCAATGACTTAAGTTTCCGCTTTAAGAAGCTAGAAAAGGGCAAAGGTAAATTCAGATTAGAAAAAAACAAAACAAAAAACCCCACAATAAAGATCAGAAATCAAAGAAATAGACAAAAAGAGAACATCAGCAAAAAACTGATTCTTTGAACACAAACAAACAAACAAAATTATAAACTCTTTGGTATGCTAAAAAAAAAAGGGATCTTTGCAGATGTGATTAACTTAAGGACCTTGATAGGGAAAGGGAAAGGTTATCCTAGTGGGCCCTAAATGCAATCACATTGTATAAGATAAGCAGAGGGATATTTTACACACAGAGAAGAAAAGGCACTGTGACGAGGGAGCAGAGTAAGATTTGACGGTGATGCTGGTTCTATGACACTGGAGTGATGAAGCCATAAGAATGCTGGCAGCCTCTAGAAGTAGAAGAATGCCCTGCATGACACTTTGATTTTGATCCAATGATACTGATTTTGGACTTCTGGTTTCCAGAACTGTGAGAAAGTATATTTCTGTTGTTTAAGCCACTGAGTTTGTGGTAATTTGTTACAACAGCCAGAGAAAACTAATACAAACCTCTAAGCTAGACTAATCAAGGAAATGAGAATACAAATCACCAATATCGGGACTAAAAGAGGGTTATCACTACAGATATTATGGAGGTAGAAAACAATCACTTCCATACAGATGATTCTAATATCTGGGTCACTATCCTTAATCTTGCATAATTTTCTATTGCTTGCTTTTATTACCCAATTGTTCAGAACACAATTTTGGCCTAGAAAAACATTCCATCCATGGCCACAGAGAGCTATTAGTTTGTAATACAGTACTTACCAACTCTCCTCTAAATTGCCCTTTATGTTTATATAGACCCTGATCCTTCCCACACCTATGTCTTTGTTTCTTTATGTTCAGCCTAGATTGCCCTCTCTCTTATGTCCACCTAGCCAAAGCCTGCCCCTCCCCTGCAAGCCTGTTCCATTTCCCATGGACACTTTCTCTGTCTCTGATGGGATTCTTCAACCCTTTCTCTGAATTCCAATAGCATTTCCTATTTCACCACTAAAATGAGTATTTCTACCCTCCACATCCAGACTGGAGACTCAAAGAAAGTAGGAACCAAGGAGCTTAAAATTAAATTTGCAACCAGAAGATACTAAGTCAAAAGTTGGCCATGGACCCAATCCAACTTACTCAAGTTGTCTTGGAATGCAGGGTTTTCTAGAAAGATTACAATTAACTAAAAGCCAGATAAAATAAGATCAGGATTTAGTTTTTCTTAGGGAAAAAAAAAAATTCTGTTAACATCTGCCCCTCATTCACACATAGCAAAAGCATCTAGGGCTGGCACATGTTTTGCAGTTTTCCACAGTTCCCACCACTCCTTGTCATATCTCACATAGCCTGTTGCACTCATCTGCATTGCTTATCTGGTTTGCTTAAATGCAAATCTAAAAGCCACAAAACAGAAAGCTACCCTCCACCACAGAATAAAATCTTGTCCCAAAAATATTTTACATAAAAAAAACACCACTTCTCAGTAGAGAATGCACTTGTGAATTTGCCAGGATTCATTAAAGGAGTCTTCTTCCTCTCTATATTGACTAGTGCTAACCAACAGAATTTTCTGTGATGATGGCAATGTTCTAGATTTGCACTGTCCAATATAACAGCCATTAGCTACATGTGGCGGCTAATGCAACTGAGGAACTGAATTTTGAAGTTTTAAATAATATAATTTCCACTGTTCATCTACTTCTCTGAACTTCCCTTCTCAATCTCACTGCTTCCATCTCTTCAGCCAGCTCTCTAAATACTGGTATTTCACAGGATTTTGTCATTTCTCCCTATCCCTGGATGATTTTATTTTATCACTACTAACTCCATCATCGTTAGCTCTGAACCCATACTAGCAAATGCCTATTTCAACCACAGTCATGTATGAAAATAAAACTCCCCTCTCTATAAATCTGCTACTTATAGTCCTTATCTCAAATAATGGTATTACTAACCACTCAATTTTTCAAGCTACGAACCTGGGTATCATCCTTGATTCTTCATGTCTTCTCTCTCAAATGTCCACTCATCTACTCAGAGACTCCTCTTTACCGTCTCTCAACACCTTAGTTCTCTCATTAGGGTTTATATGGATTAGTGAACAAGCTTTTTCTAATTGGTCTTCCTGCCATCAGCCCCATTCTACTCTAATTCTAATTCTACACTCAACCCCCCTGCATTGAGTTAATAATCCTGTCATTCTTAAAGACTTTTGTTAGCTATGTCCAAAGCCCATGGGACAAAGTCCAAATCCTACCATGGTACCCAAATCTCTTTAAAATTTTGCTACAGTCTATTTTTCCAGTTGTCACTGTCTATGCTTGTCACACTGACCTACGCACTGGTCCCCCAAAATTTCCTTACCTAATCTCCATCTAAATCAATTCATCTTCTCTGGGGAACCTTTCCTGGCTCTCCCTGGCAGTGTCACTTCCCTTGGTACCCTTCTTTGTAGTTATTTTAGTGCTCAACATGTTATAATTTTCAATAAAATTTTGTATAAATGAATCCCCATTATAACACTACTACCATAATATATATATTTTGTAATAATTTCCAGAAAAATGGAAACTGCCAGGTAAAGGATCTAGAGACAACTTAATAACTAAAGAGTATCTTCTACAGAAATACGGGGAAGGTATAAAGTAATATCACAGTATGTAGCAGAGGTGAGCAGGAAGGCCAATTAAGAAAAAACTGAAAGGTTTATGGGCACCATTTAAAAGGCATATTTATTTTTTAAAGCAAGAATTCAAATGCTGGAAATAGTAATTACACACTTTATTTCCATCACTAAAGATTTTGTTTTTTGAATAAAATGTCAGAAATTTGCAAACTAGCAAACACTATTACATTAATTTCAGTAATCTGTTTTTGAATGTCCAAGACTATGCAGAAAAATGATAACTGATAGCCCATTTCCCATTTTTTAAATGGGAGAAATTATAATGTATTACACTCAACCACTGAGTCCCCAATTTCTTAAATTGTAACTTAAATACATAGTAAAGTATGTACCTATATGTATTTGGTTGAACCACATGAAAGTCATTTTATAGGTAAAAACAGTCAAAATCAGCAGTTTTATATAGTTCAACCTAACAGCAAACTCTAAGATTAGAATGTAAATTGCTTTCTTGATCACAAACAAAATGGTTAATAGTTGTTTTGTATACAGAGACCTCTTTTCCACAGTAATCTTTTACTTTGCTTCCTTCCCTACAAATTTCCCCAACACTTTCCCAACTTTTCTTGGACTCATTTGTATAATACTAGGGAAAAACAGGGACTAAATATAAAAGACACTGTGACAAAGTGTTCAGGACAAGCACAGAATGCCAGACAATGGCTCACACTATGACCTGCTCAGTGTGATGCTAGCAATAGTGGAGGTACACATCCTCTTTATGGATGCTCATTAGCATCTACAGGTGATTCTGAGGTTCCGCCAATTATAGGAATATACAAGATTTTTCTCATTCATAATTTTGTTTAAAGTGCTGTACTGAGTTTTGGGAAATAAATAAAATTCCTCCCCCCATATAAAAACAGGGGCTGAGAAAACAAATTGAGAGATCTATACATTCTATGAAGTTTGGTTATTAAAACAAGAAATGTTCTAGGGCAAGGCAGGTAGGTACTCTTCAGGATATGTCTATATTCAATTTCAATGCTTTGTGACTAGCAACTTTTTGTTAAGATTTTTTGGTCTGGCCGGGTGTAGCTTAGCGGTTGAGCGTCGACCTGAGATCCAGGCGATCGGGGTTTGATTCCCGGTAAGGGCACATGCCCGGGTTGCGGGCTCAATCAATGACTCTCTCATCATTGACTCTCTCATCTATCTCTCTCTCTCCCTCTCCTTTCCTCTTTCTGAAATCAATAAAGATATATTAAAAGAATTAATTAAAAAAAAAAAGAAAAATATTTTTTGAAGTTGTTCATTCTGTCTTTCCATAACATTGTAACCTAAATGGGAAGTGTGTCCCATTGCATAAAGCCTCTAAATATTATATTCTTTCAAACAGTGATCTTCAAGCAGATGGAGTCAAAACATAGCAGTGTTTGATCTCATTACTTTTTTGTGTACTTGTAATAGGTATGTATTTATGTATATATACATATGTATGCATGTGTACACACAGACATTTAATTTCAAATCAGATTCAAGGAGGGCATGAGAAGTCTGGGTTGAGAAACACTATTTTAAAACAAGAATTTTTTTTAACAGCAAAAGAGGCAAATAAACAGTACTTCTCAGTCCATTTATTTGTAAAACTCCTGATTCCATTTTTATCAGTCACTTGTTTCTTCCTGACAGCATCCTTCACAGAAACATTTATTGAGTACTTACTACATGACAAACACTGTTCTAAGTACTTTACATCTATTAACTCATTAAATCCTTATAGCCCTATAAGGTGGGTGGAATTATTATCTCTATTTTATATATGAAGAAAGTTCTCAAAGTAGGTGTGGAGCAAGGACTCGAACCCAGGAATCTTGGCTTCAATACAGTTTCCTAATCTAGAAAACTGTCCTTTTCAGTCTGTCTCCACCAGTCCATTTCTTTCCTGTTCCTTATTAGTATGCTCCCTTCTAAGAAGCATCCAAGCAGTGCTCACATCCATCCACCTGGCAGGCAAATTCAAGTGACTATTCCCCTCTTCTCTTGCCAGACCTATCCAGCAAAAGATCAGCAAGCGGAAAGGGGCTTGAAAGTAGCCAGGCTTATTTGCTCCACCTGGGCCTTAGTTGCCCCACTGATAACTTGCGGAATTTTTAAAATTAGATTTTGAAGCTAGGTGCTCTGTATATAGCTCTACAGTTTTTCTACAAATACCATCCCCCCCCCCCTTGAGTACATATGTCAACAGAAAATTTTCAATAGTTACATAGAGTACAAATGACAATAAAAAATGTCTCTCTGTCCTGGCCAGTGTGGCTCAGTTGGTTAAGGCGTCATCCCATATGCCAAAAGGTAGTGGGTTCGATTCCCGGTCAGGGCACATACCCAGTTTGTAGGTTCGATTCCTGGTTGGGGCATGTGTAGGAGGCAACCAATTGATGTTTCTCTCTCATATTGATGCCCCCCTGGTCCCTTCCTCACTCTAAAAATCAATTTTAAAAAAATTCTTCCTACTCCCTGGAAGCAAACACTGTAAACAGTTTGTGGACTTACCAACTTTAGACAACATTTATTTCCTGAGTCCCAACTATGGAAGAGGAGCATACTCACCTTTCCATTAATCTTTCCTTCCCTTGCCATCTCATTGTTGTTATTTTTCCATTATCAACGTTCAAGTTTGCACTCTACAACTTTTATATACTTTGTCTTAGGCAGATTCTAAAGTTTATAAACTAATAAACAGCATTTATGATATTAAGATACTGTGCATATATTTCACTAGAGAACTCAGCATGGACGGACTATAAAAAGGGAAGTATTACAGGTCTACAAAGCAACTAATCTAACAGACCAAAAAGAAAGAAGCCAAAGAATCAAACAGGAATATAACAACATTTACTGAGAACTTAATACTGTATTTACCCCTCTACATACATCACCTTATTTAATCCTCAAAACTACCACAAAAGGGATTATTAGCCCAACTTTGCAAGGAGAAACTAAGGCTAAAGTTATATCATTTGGTTGGCTAGTACGGAGCAGAGCAGGTATCTGACTCCAGGGCCTGAAGTCTTCACCACAATACTGCTTGCTCATACTAACTATTCTTTCACTTTCCTTTTCCTAGCAATGTCTAATTAGTGCCCTGAATAGCAAAGGGAGTGTGTTATTTAACAAGGCAAAGTTTAAAATCATTCTACTGGATATTATGGATCATATTTCTATCTAGATATTATTGATCAAAATATTGGTCATATTTTTCAATTGGAGATGAGTTAAAAGGGTTACTGAATTACCCAATATGATGTTTTCTTGCTACATTATATTCAGTATGTAGCCACAGCCATATAGTGGACTGGTTTCATTCCAAGTTAACTTTACTTCTAAAATGTACAGGTGAAGAGCCCTAGCTGGTTTGGCTCAGTGGTTAGAGCCTGGGCCTGCGGACTGAAAGGTCCTCCATCCCATTCTGGCTATCGGGAGGCAATCAACTGATGCTCTTCCCTCGCCCCTCTCTGAAAAGCAATGGAAAAAATATCCTCAAGTGAGGATTAAAAAATAAAATAAAGTGTACAAGTGAAGAGAACCTTATTTATAGGCCAATTCTCTCCTTATGATTTCCAAACAGACTATATTACTGTCCTCGCTTGCCAAGGCACTGAGGTGCTAAATTCACTCAAAAATAAAACCATCATGGGCCAGATTTAAATCAGGATCTCTTGACTTTAAATTCTCTATGGCAAGAGATTAAGGGTACGAATTATAATTATAACCTAAACCCTGAACCATTTCGATCCAATAAAATATATTGTTATACTGAATAACTGATAACTAGTTTAGGGTTTATTTCCACTAGAGTTGTTCTTCAATAAACAGCTTGCTCACCATACCTCATCCACAATTCAGAACCAGCTTTTAAACTACAGGAGCCGTCAAATATATGTAGGTTAAAAGAGGATGTTAGTTTCAGAGCAGCTTTAGAACTGGCATTCTATCTACCAGTTTTCCAAAGACGTCCTGCATGCATTCTGTAGATATTAGTAATTCGGCACTTTTTCTTTTTCTCCGTTTGTTTACGTTATCTGTCATTCCCTTTAAGTTGTGAGCTTCAATATAAGAGAGGGTGTGACATCTTTGCATCCCCTAGGACCAGCAGTGTTTGGCACATATAAGGCTCTGAATGCCCGTGTGGAAACAACCGCCACAGGACAAGGAACTGCATGCTGCAAACAAAGGAAAACGGGGAGGGCACATTTTAATGAGGAGGTTTAGGAACCAATTACCCTTTAGAGAAGTACAGACGTTGAGTCCACCTAGTCAAAATGTAACAAGTCATTAGGCCTCAGGAAATCGAAGTCAGACATTAAGTCCTGCGTTCCTTAACTCTTTATCGTGTCCAGGCGCACGTGCGGCTGCTCGCCCTAAACCGCAAGAGGCCTTCAGCCTTCGGGCCCCTGATCCCTGCCTCCAGAACGGGTGAGAACACCATGGAACGAAAACCCAGACTAGGCCCTTCTCCCGTGCCAAATCCGGCCATGCTTCAGGCCCGGACTCAACTCCAGGCCGTACCATGACAGAGCAATTCGAGTGGACCAAAGGCGGACCTGGTTCACTCACCTACTTGGTAGAGCCGGCCCTCGGGTGAAAAAATAGTAATGTGGCGATCAAAACCAGCGCTGGAACCACGGGACATGATGGCACGCCCACTATCTCAAGAACTGTCGCTGGGCCCACAGCTCCCACACCAGGCGAGCAACCAAGCACTCCGGAAGCTGCAGCCACTGCTTTCTGCTTCCGGTGCCGGGCACGATTTGTCGTTTCTTGAGCGGAGAACTCCGGGCATCTGCGTCAGCTCCGGAGGAGGGAGAGCTCGAGGCCCCGCCCCTCGGGGGGCGTGGGGAAAGCAGCCCGAAGGGCCTCGGCGTGCGCTTGCGTCAGCCTCCGCTCTCGGCTGGCTCGGGGTAACCGGTGAAACCCGAGTTGTGGCAGTTTAGAGCTGTCATCAGGAGAATGAATTGACTACAGCAAGAACGAAAGAATTTTCTGGGGGTCCAGAGTAGTGATCTGCCATTCAGTGTGACCTAAATGGATCGTGTATTTCACAAGGCTCTTGTTAGTTTTGGCCCCAGTATTTCCAGCCTGCGTCTAGATCGCTGGCGTCTTTTCTAACCTCTTCTTCACCCACCCACGTCCCTCCCTACTGCGGGGAGAAATGGATTGCAGCAGTTAATTTTACTTACAGAAGGCAGCGGGTTCTGGTAGCCACTGGCAAGAGAAAACTTTTATTCTGGCCAAGCAAGATCTTCCTTTGGCCAGGAGCCCTGACAGTTTTGTCTTAAAAGTGCAGTTGAGGCTGAGATACAGATATAAGGGAGGAGTTATGAAGTTAAGTAGCCTTGATTGATAATGAACTAGAACAGAAGGGACCGGGCTCACAGCGGGCTAAATGGATGGACTAAATGAGAGTAATTCCAAGCAGGCGAGGTAGCTAGCTCCCGGTGGTTTTCCAAACTGTAAAACTGTGTCTATTTTGACTTAACCCCTAGGCACACCCCTATTTAATGAATATAAAATGCAAACTATGATGTTAGGCTTGTGTGCCCCTCCCCCATAGCCTGTGCACCAGGAAGGCCAGATATACCAAGGTTTCTGGCACTTTAATGCCTGCCCTAAGTGCATTCTTAGGGAGGGATTCTTACCTCTTTAATGTATTTTCTCTTAAATTCACTTTCCATTTAAGTGAAAAAGAATAAGAACCTCTTAAGCAGTTTCTTGAGGAAGCTCCAGTTTCTCAAAAGTGGTGTTTTTTTTTTAATCCTTAGCAGAGGATATTTTTTTCCATTGCTTTTCAGAGGGGGTGGAGGCGGGGAGGGAGAGAAACATTGATGTGAGAGAGACACATCATTTGGTTGCTTTCTGCTCACACCTGACCAGGCGCCAGGGATGGTGCCTACCACCGAGTCACGTGCCCTTGACCAGAATCGAACCCCAGACCCTTCAGTCCACAGGCAGAAGCTCTAACCACTGAACAAACCCGGCCAGGGCTCAAGAGTGTTTTTTAAAAATAAACTTCTATTTTATTAACCTGAAAAAAAATTCAAAACTGAAACTGATTGAGAAAATACTAAGTGCAAACAGCATCTCTGGCACACAGGGTACTTTCCAGCTCTGCCTAACTCCCAAGTGTACTGATAAAAGTTGTCCCTTGCTTTGGTTCAGGTCCTTTTGCTCAGGACCAACTCCTCCTGACCTTTTGAGTATTTCCCCCCTCAGATTCTGAGTAAGCTTTGTGTACTGTAATTCCTTCAGTTTTCCTGCGTAGTCACAGATAAAAGAGTTCTCTGTAAGTCTGCTTGGAGGGTGATCTCATTTAGTCTATTCCCACAGCCTCAACAGCTCTCTCTATTCTCATGTCTCCCAAACCTAGGCCTTTAGCTGGACCTTTCAAGTGCTGAGTCTTCTCTAATTGTTGATGGGATACAGTGAGACACACGGTACCTCAAAACTCAACACGTTTAAAACAGAACTCCTTATCTCATCTCTTCCCGCCAAAGCTAATTCCTGCCTCATTTTTTCCACAATTTTCACCACAATTTCCAACTCCTCAGAGCCAAAGCCTTACAGCAGTCTTCAACTCTCCAAAACTTCTTATTCTGTCTACATATAATCATGATCCTTTTAAAAAATATATGTTTTTATTGACTTTAGAGAGAGAAGGAGGGGGACGAGAACATCGATGTGGGAAACATTGATGGGCTGCCTCATGCATGCCCCCTACCGGGGATGGAGCCTGCAACCTGGGCATGTGCCCTGAATCTAACCCAAGACCTCCTGGTACATGGGACAACACTCAACCAACTGAGCCACACCAGCCAGGGCTCATGATCCTTTTTCTGCTCTCTTTTTTTGTTACATAATTCATAATTTTGTTCACTGTTTATTGTCCCCTCCCCCACAATCTAAGCTCCATGAGTGCAAGAATCTTTGTTTTCTTCACTAGTCTAGCTCAGGCAACTTGAAAAATACTTAGCATATATTAAGTGCTCAAAAAATATTAGTTGAATAAATGGATCCCTTACAGCACAGGGGTTAGGAATGCATCTTTTTCTATTTAAACCTGAATTTAAATCCCATTTTTGACAGTTACTACATATGTGACCTTATGCAATCTGGAGTCCTTTACCTGTTAGATTTGGATAAGATCCACTTTATGGGGGCTATTGTGAGGACTGAATGAGAGAAGGCAACTGAGGGACTATAAACAAAGTACCTAGCACATAATAAATACTTGTTAAACAGTTATTGTTGTCTTCTTGCTTGGCCAGTTCCCAAATCCTTTGATTATTCCTATGGGATGACTATCTGCTTTTCAGTCCTACTGCCACTATCTAAATTTAGCTCTTTTTATAGATCGCCTGGTCTGGCACAGTAGAGTCTCTTACTGATCCACATTCTTGGAACCATTTTTCTTGAGCAGGATCTCATTGGGTTGCTTCTCTGTGTAGATTTCTTTGGGCTACTGAATAAAGTTGTCTTCAGCTCAGTGTTCAGTTTTCTACAAGCTGACCTGTACCTATCTTTTTGGCCTTCTCTTCTACTGCATCCTCCCATGTCTACTCTCAGGCTACCCTCCACAGCACTGCTCTGAGCACTGCCTGTCACTCCTCAGACTCCCCATTTCCCTCATACCCCTACTCCTGGAAGAACTTCATTCCCATCTCCTCTTCTAAGAAGCTTAAATCCACCACTGGGTCTCTTTCCCCCTAAATGCCCAGTGCGTATAATTTGAATCTTTTATTAGCCTGAACCAAATGAAATAGCCATTTTTGTAGCTCAAAACGGTAAAGTATTGCTAATTATATGGTTTAACTTAAAGAGTTGTATATCTGGGCTTCACCAAAGATCATCAGGGCAGAGGCTGGGTACCTTTCATCTCTGTATCCTCTAATACCCCTGGCATGGAGGTTGGCTAATGAAAGTTCAACAAATGACCATTAAACTGAACTGAAAACTATAGAAAGAAAGGGTAAGATTGAGAAATGTTTTCATAGCTGTAATCCTTTCCTTCTCATGTAGACGTGGTTGCTGTAAAGCGCCTCTGGCTATTCACTGCCATGAAGTTTGTGGATATTTTATTTATTTTACTTTATTTTTTAAAATATATTTTTATTGACATTTAGAGAGAGAGGAAGGAAAAGGGAGAGAGAGAAAAACATCAATGTGAGAAACATTGATCAGTTGCCTTTTGCACATGCCCCAATCAGGGGTTGAAACTGAAACCTGGGCATGTGCCCTGACTGGGAATCAAACCCACAACCTTTCGGTGCACGGGATGACGCTCAACCAACTGAGCCACCCTGGCCAGGGAAGTTTGGGAATATTTTAATACATTTTTATTGATTTCAGAGAGAGGAAGGGAAAGGGAAAGAGAATAGAAACACCAATGATGACTGAGTCATTGATCGGCTGCCTCCTGCACACCCCCTGCTGGGGATCGAGCCCACAACCTGGGCATGTGCCTGACTGGGAATCAAACCACAACCTCCAAGATCAGAGGTCTAGGCTCAACCACTGAGCCACGCTGGCTAGGCAAGTTTGAGGATATTTGAAACCACACACACTGCAGACAATAAGAATTATTTCACGCATTAAACAAATCCTAATTCCTTCTTGAGGTTGCATCTAAGCTGGGCCCTGAAAGGCACATAGGATTTTGGATGCTATATACACTTTAATACTCTTAAGGACACTTCCTGGAAGGAATCGACCTTTTTCAAAACAAACACAAACTGAAAGCTAGAATTCGATGCCCTCTAGTAGAGGGCAATGGCCACATCTGTTTTGCTCCCCAGTATATCCTCAATGCCAAACAGTGCCTAGCATGAAGTACTCAGATCATTCATTGAATATGCATATCACTATTTGGGTTTTCTATTATGTTTTTTTTTAAAAGAGATTTATGAATAAATGGGAAATCCTGATCTCAAAAACTTAAAAAGGTCAGAGATTTTTATATTAGAATTTGAGATTTTTGCACATAGGCAAATGAATTCCTCTGGGAAATCTTTCAGAAAGACAAAACCCCTCGCTGATTCCATTGCTAAGGGAAATCCCCTGGAAGCAGATTTCATTGGGTGCCAAGCAGCAGCTACACTATTGAACCAGGTGGACTTCCCCTTGGGTTGAGCTTTCACCAAAGTCTGAGTACAAATACTCCTGCAGCTTTAACACAAGCCTAGGGGGGCAGACTTGCTGTGTCGCTGTGGAAAGTTTGATCTTCCTCTCTGTGGGGCCACCAAGTTAGACTTTTTGAAATGACTTTCTGGTTTTTTGAAAAATTTCAGAGATGACTTGACATCTCGTGAATCTTGGAAAATCTCCTGGGGCCTCCATTTAGCAAGGCCCACATTCTCCCCTGGGGGTGGAGGTAGGTGGAAGGTAGGGGTTACCCATAAGGCAAAGGTAAAGAGTGGCAGGGTAGGTTCCCAGTGACTGTAGACATGCTGAATGACATGGGTTTAAAGGCAAGATAAGAATTTAGCCCTTAGCTTAAGATGCTCTGCTGGCAGTTTCAGAGAGCCAGGGAATAAAAAAATAAAGCTTATCTGTGTTTCCATGTGATATTAGCAGGTATTGAAACACAATGCCCTGAAGGTTGGCTATGTACACTGGTAATAGAGTATCTTAGGAAAGTTAGGATTCCCCAATGTTAAGGGGGTCCAAAGGTCAGTGTGGCCAGGACAGAGCTAGGGACATAGCAGCTCTGGGTGAACAGCTGGAGGGAGGGTAAAGCTCTGCGCAGACTTTCACCAATAAGATGCTTCCTCAGGGGACTAAGGGCAAGAACCTGGCTCTCCTTGTATCTTTCTCAAGCCAGTCTCAGTCCTGCAGCTCTTCTTGTACCCCAGTAGCTATGGTTGGCTTCCTAGGAGTTGTCATTCTGGCTGAGTCTCTCTCTGGGAAGGAGAAAGGGGTGATTTCTCTGTACTCCAGTTCTATAATTTATGGGCAAAGGAGAGGGACAAATGAGGCACCAAATGTGAGGTGGGGTATGCTTCCATGAGGCCCTTGGTTATGCTTCTACTCAAAAACCCTCCAATCCTCTTACTTGACCAGATTCCAATAAAGCAACACTTGTCCATAATACCTACTGTGGTTCTCTCACCCGCCAGTAACAGTAGTGAGTACAATGGTGTCTATCAACATAGCAGTCACGCAACTGTCATTTCCCTTCTCCATCCCTTCTTTAATTCTGTGCCTGGATTATATCAGTCATCCCCAATTATAATAATGTCATCCTCTGATTTGAAAGGGAATAAACTTATATCAGCTCAACTCAAAGGCCATTTAACTTAAAACTACAGAGCCCAAACCTTTAACTTTCAGTTTACCATTGATTTTTTAGCTATAACAATTTTAGTATTATCCTCTTACAACTTTTGACGTTTCTCTTGTTTTCCCAAACTCCCCATTAAATGAAGACCAACTGATCTTTTGTTGAAAGCCATGGACTTTGAGAAACACTGAGAATTCTGTGGGCCTCCACAGAATACTGGAAGAAGCAATGGAAGACCCCAGCTGGTTTGGGCTTGACTGTTGGTGGTTTTTAGCATACGACTTCCCCTTAGGCATGATAACACAGGAAACCCTTCATAGCTTGAGAGACCAGCAAATGTTTCAGTGAAAAATAAGATGGGGAAAGGAGGGGACTGAGTCTTGAACATGATCAGGCTCTGCTGAGTGTCAGAAGCACTGGATTTGAATTTGAGCTTTGCCACAGACTGACCTAGTGACCATGGCCAAATAGGTGAGCATGCTTACCCCCCTTAAAGGTTTAGAGGACAATAATACTGACCACTATAGTGAAAATAAGCCACCTACTAGTAAACTTGAACTCAGCTTCTCTCTGTGAAAGGAGGGGATACTGGTAAGTAAGGCCTGGATTGCTGGCTATTTTGCTTTGATCTATCCCTAATACAGAAGGAAACCAAGTATCACACCAACCTGCCCTATACTCTGCTGTTATTCAGAAGTGAAACTCAGTCTGTTTTCTTAACTTGAAAAGCAGTCAATTCTTACCCACCCTGTCCCATACACATGCAGCCTTACTCATGACTATGGACAGGAGGATGGGAACAGTAAGAGTCAAACAGTTCACTGAGATTTTCACACCCATGATGCTTCCCTACATTTTGTGGTCTTAATGAATGATATTTAACTTTACTCACTCTGTTCACCACCCTCACCCTTACACCTACCCCACTCCAGCCCCTGATCAGGTGGGGAAAGGGAGGTGCAGAGGTTGGTCAGGAACCAAGAAAGTTAGTCAATAACAGAGAGGAAATAAGACTCAACAGCCTTCCCTTTAGCCTAGAGATACTTCCTCTTCCTTGAGGTTTCCTAATTGGCTTCCTTTAATTCCTATTTTCTTGCCACAAAATTAAGTCATCTCTGATGCTCAGAATGAGCCAGATTCTCTTGGGATAATGGCAGAAAAAACAACTGAATGAGGTTTCTGACCATTATCACCAATATTTTCAGTCCCTAATTTAGGAACCAGTTCTTAAGAACTCAGTTATTGATGGGAAAGCAAGAGAGTGCTCCAGTTTTATTTTCTACTTGCTGTGAAAGGATTTCATGGACCTTAGCTAAGGTCCCCAAACTTCACCAACTGCATTTCATTCATAGTGGTAAAACAAAGGCAAGTTTTAAAAAAATCAACCACAGGCCCTGGCCAGGTAGCTCAGTTGGTTAGAATGCCATCCTGATACACCAAGGCTGAGAGTTTGATTCCTGGTCAGGGCACACATAATAATCAACCAATGAATGCATAAATAAGTGGAGCAATAAATCAACGTCTCTCTCTTTTTTCCCCCCTTCCTCCTTCCCTCCCTCTCTCTCTCTTTCTCTCTCCTCTCTCCCTGCCTCCCTCTAAAAAATCAACAAAAACAAACAAAAATCAACCACAGACAGCAGATCTAAAACATTTCCAAGATTAAGTACCGCATAGGGAACATAAGAATATAGTCAATAATATTGTAGTAACTGTATTGTGCCAGGTGGGTACTGGAGATATTGATGGGAACACTTTGTAAAGTATATGATTGTCTAACCACTATGCTGTACACCTGAAACTAATACAAAATAATAATGAATGTAAACTATAATTGAAAAATAAAAAATTTAAGTATCAGAAAAAGAAAAAAATAAAACATTTCCAAGATTAGAAACTTTAGAATGATATCTTATAGGTACAGAAAAAATTTTATCATAGTACCATGTACATAGTAGATGCCTAATAAGTAAACGTTTAATTCATTTATGACATGATGGGGGCAGTTTAAATGGTATGACTATAGAGAGTGACATTGAGAAATTATTTCTTGAGGATCAGTCAGAACATCAGACTCCAAAGACTATGTTCCTGAGCTAGCCAGTGCACACACAAAACACCTAGGAGCCAGGTGGCTCAGGTGCTTGGAGCTTTGTCCAGTCTGCAGGATGGATTCCCGGTCGGGGCACATACCTAGGTTGTGGGTTCTGTCCCTGGTCGGGGAGAGTACGGGAGGTAACCAATGGATGTTCCTCTCTCTCTCTCACTCCCTTCCTTTCTCTCTGAAACTCAGTGGAAACATGTTCTTGTGTGAGGATTAGAAACAACAAACCAACCTAGGAGCCAGAGGGGAATTCACAAAGGAGAAGTGGGAATCGGAGGTAGAAATCAGGAAGACATTTTCAAACAACTTCTCCAAAGCAATTCAACAAACATTTACTGAGCCCTTCTATGGGCAAGAAGCTGGGCTGGCTGCTCTGAGACACACAGATGGGGTCCCCACCAGACTGCACTGGGGAAGATGAAACCTGAACAAAAGCAACACTACCCGAGGCAGCTCCTCATACACAAGGCAGGGTCCAACAGAGCACTGCGGGTGGGAAATTACCTTGGGCCATAGGGGAAGCAAGCCACCTGCTGGAAGAAGTAGATCCAAATTCAGCTTGGGAAGACAAGGACTCTGACAGGTGTTAGGGTCAGAGTGGGTGACATCACAGTGCAACACGGAATAGGAGTGGCATGAACAAAGAAGCGGGGGGGGGGGGGGGGGGGGCGGGGGGGCGGGGAGAGAGCCTGACTGAGAGCATGGCAACGGCCTACTTTGACAAGGACACAAAAATGTTCTGGATTAGGGTACAAATGCAGGGAGGAGGCTTGTGTCAAGCTAAGGAACTGAGGCTCTGGTTGGAAGTGGGGAGACATTTAATGTTTTAAATAAAAGCAGCACCATGATTAGAATTACATTCTGGGACAGTGATTTTCAACCTTTTTAATCTCATGGCACACTTAAACTAATTACTAAAATTCTGTGGCACGCCAAAAATATATTTTTTTGCCAATCTGACAAAAAAAAAGGTATAATTTTGATTCATTCACATCAGATGGCTATTGTTGTGTCGGCTGTTGTCATTCTTTTATTTGATAGTCTAAGGGAAAAGAGGTCAGTGCCCCTGACTAAATAGTCAGGTACTGCATGTTTTAAAAATTTTTGCAGCAAACCGGTTGAAAATCGCTGCTCTGGGAAGAAAAACCTGTGGCAGTATTATGATGAACTCCAGACAGAGGTATCAATCAGGAGGCTATTGCTAATAGTCCAAGTGAAAGTTTCTGAAGGCCTGAACTGAGGCAGTAGTAATGGGAACAGGAAGGAAAGAATACTTGCAACAGAGTTTTTAATAGTTCTCCCCCAATATTAAACATAATACACTATTCATAGTAGCACTCTTTGTAATAAGCCCAAACTGGAAGCTATCCCAATGCCTATCAACAGTAGAATGGGTAAACTGTGGTATATTCACACTATAGAACATTATAAAATAATAAAAACAAATGAAATACAATTACATGCAACGATACGAATGAAACACATAACATTGAATGAAAGAAGCCAGCCACAAAAGAGCATATCCTAAATGATGCCACAAAAGAGCATATCCTAAATGATTCCATTTATATAAAGCATCAAAACAGGCAAAGTGAAATCTATACTGTTAGGAGACTAGATAGGGGTTACCTTTGTGGGGGCAAGAAATGATGGAAGAGGCGCGGGGGGGCATCTGGGTTCCGGCAACAGGCAGGATGGAGATCACGATAAAACCACAGTTTGATTTTTCGTGTTCCCATTCTTCCTTTAGTATTTCTTGCTTCTAGAGGAAAACTCTGGAAGGTTCCATTACTTCTCTGTTCCTTTTAGGTAATATGCAGTGCTATGGTCACTTTAAGTTCCCCTGCCGCCCAAGATGGCTCCAAGGAAGCTCTCCCCCCACCTGTGGGACCCCATGTGGCAACCTGCAGTGCAGACTGATTCCAAGACAGCAGCCCTCTCTGGCTCCCTTTCCAATGCCCCTTTTCTGCCCTTCATCATTCTCTCCATCTGCAGGCAGGCAGGCCCTGTCCCCAGAGGCTTCAGCTTTCTCAGGCTCCTGTCTGGGTCCCCCAAGCTACAAGAGGGGCCCCAAGTCCTCCTATTGAGCCTTCTTCCCCGGGGCTCTGGGGCCAGAGGGAACCCAAGGAACTTGGAGGCTGGCAATGGCTCTCTCAAGAAGCATCTTTATCCTTTCCTTTCCTCTGATGTTTTTCTACCTTCGGCCTGGCTGAGGGGCCAGGACTTGTGAGGCAGATTTTCCTTTATTCTTTTCGTAAATTCTGCATATGTGGTGTCTGCCTCACACTCACCTGGGAATCTCTGCATCCACTGCATTTGTGCCTCAGGGGAAACTGAGGCAGGATGAGTTCTGTTCTAACATTCTATTACACATACTGTAACAATTTCAGACTGTGCAGAAGATGAAAAAAAGTAAAAATCATCTACAATCCCCACACCCAAAAATACCTATTAACATTTGGAATCAACAAAATGGTATTTTTTTCTGATACTTTTCTCCAAGTATCTCCTTCCTTCCTTCTAATTAGAAAAATGAGATCATACTAGACCATACTAGCATATCATTTTGTATATGCTTTTTCATTTAATCTATGCCAACATACAAAATATCATTTTAATCACTGTGACAGTGAAAATTATATTTATTTCCTCCTTCCCTGGTTTTGAACATTATTTCCCATTTTATTATTATTAACAACACTACTGTAAATATCTTCATGTACAAAGGTTTTTTAAAAAAAGGATTATTTCCTTTGGAAAAGTAGCCAAGAGTTGAACAAGCTACAACAGACATGTTGCAAGTGGTTATGCAAGTCGGGGAGGAGCAAGACACAAAGTAAGGCAGGAGGTCGTTTTGTTGTTTTCGCAGTGGCTGAGTTTGTGGGTCCACCCACAGTCTACACAGTCTACCCAAGTGCAAACGCTCAGCTACAAATGTGGACTTGGAAGGAAACCAGAGGTAGAAATGGCTTCTTCCTTTGAGAAGTTCGGCTACTAAACTATCCCTAGGGAAGCCCAATTTTGTCAGGCTGGAAGCCTACAGATATTTGTAGTTAGATGGGAAGGGAGCCAGCGGAAAATGATTAAACTGAGAGAGCAAGGTTCCAAGTGAGCAAAAAGTGAGTATGGAGGAGGTAGAAAAGGGTCAGGATAGGAAAGTTATTCGAAAGGGCAACACTGCTGAAGAGGCTCATTGCACGTGGCTTTTAGTTGCTGGTTAAGTCATCTGTTGAGAGTGAGAATGACGAGGTTATGACTCTGGACTTAGAATCATGAGTGTACTTATTGTTATAAATAGCCTTGGAGCTTATTTGAGGCTACTCAAAATACTGTTCAAAAGATGGCCTGCAGCATTGGCATCAGCAGGCACAGCAGACCTCAATCAGAATCAGCACTTTAAACAAGGTCCCAGGTGATTCAATGTCCATTAAAGTTTCAGAAGTACCGCCACAGCCCATCTCCCCCACTTAACAGAAAAGGAAATGGTGGCTGCAGGAGATTAGCTGCTTTTTAAGTGAAAATTGCAAAGGCTGGGAGAGTTCCTTCAGGAAATTAATGGGAATTCAATAAAAGGTGAAAACAAGGGCCTTCACATGGGAGTGAAGTTCCACGAGTATAATTTCATGGCTTTTCTAGCAATAGTATAGTGTATAGGAGTGAAGGAAGTGGAATGGTCTGGAGCTACCCCAAATTAAGTTTAGAATCGTTAAGGTGGACACCACAGAGGTAAAATGAATGAAAGAATCTGCAGTGCTATTGAAGTCAGCCCTGAGATGAATGCTTTAAGAGTGGGGTGAGGTGGGGAAGAAGGCAAGTGAAGCCAGGGGGGGATGGACAATAGAGAGCTTCAGGTGAGGAAGGGAGAGGCCTAAGAGCAGGCCAAGGAACTGGGGGTTTGGTTAAAAGAGTGGGGCAGGTAAGGAAGCTGTGGTCAAAATGGAGAACTTGAAAGTTTGAACTCCTGAAACTGAAGCACTTTCAAATAATTTAGAAGGTCCAGGTTGGCCATCTCACAGAAGCCCCAAAATCATCAGTTTAAGAGGTTAATAAACAATGAGACGGGAATGTGGAAGGTGTTGAAATTTCTGGGGATAATGGTAGTGGGAGTGGAAGGAAAAAGATCTATTAACATTTATAGAGCACGAAGTATTTAATACTGATTTCCTCACATAAACTTCCCTTGGTGTGTCAACAAACAAGAAGAGACACATGGTTTGCTTTAAAAAATGAAAAGCTTTTTATCTGTGGAAAGTCGCAATTCTTCCTGATACTTTCTCTTAAAAAACGGGTCTGACCAGAGTTTCTCCCTCCCTCCCTCCCTCCCTCCCTCCCTCCCTCCCTTCCTTCCTTCCTTCCTTCCTTTCCTCCTTTCTTCCCTTCTTTCTTTTTCTTTCTTTTCTCTTCTTTCTTTCTTTCTTTCTTTCTTTCTTTCTTTCTTTCTTTCTTTCTTCGTTCTTTTCTCTCTCTCTCTCTCCTTTTCTTTTCTTTTCTTTTCTTTTCTTTTCTTTTCTTTTCTTTTCTTTTCTTTCTTTCCTCTCTCTCTCTCTCTCTCTCTCTCTCTCTCTCTCTCTCTCTCTCTCTCTTTCTTTCAATGTCTTTATTGATTTCAGAGAGAGGAAGTGAGAGGGAGAGAGAGCGCTAGAAACAGCAATGATGGCAGAGTCATTGATAGGCTGCCTCCTGCACGCCCCCTACTGGGGATGGAGCCCGAAACCCCAGCATGTGCCCTGACAGGGAATCGAACCGGGATCTCCTGGATCATAGGTCGAAGCTCAACTGCTGAGCCACGCCACCCAGTCCAGAGTTTATTTCTTTAGGAGTTCTCCAACTCAAAGGGCCTAACTTGGAAAAGATCCACTTCTTCAAGGATTTGACCTCTCCTGCCAGAACATGACTAAGTGGCAAAGAACATGACACTTAATTTGTGCCAATAGCTATTATCTGAGTGACAGCTTTCTGGAACACAAATTTCCTTCTGAACATAGGAAGGCTTGAGGAGTAGTTTGTGAGTATATGAGTAATACTTTATAGTATACAGCAATGTTCTAGCTTAACCTGGCTGTCCCTCTCTATGAATTTACATTATTATGATGGGAGCACACAAGGAAGAAGTGGTAGAAGACTATTAAGCACAAAGGAAAGTTTTCATTTTGTCAAGTAAAAAAAAATTTTACGAAAGAGTTTACTGAGATAATCCTTTAAAATATATAGGACATATACAACATAACAAGGCATACAAATGCATAGAAATTTAACAGCAATAGACTGCTCAGCTTCGGAGCAGAGGATACAAAAAAAAAAAAAGCAGCTTTGGATCCCAGGACAAGGTTACTGACAAGAGGGAGAAAATATAAGAATGATTCATTTTTAAAGAATTAGTAATACAGTATATCTTAAGCAACAAGTGTAAGCAGGGGACTTACCTTTCAGAAGCCCTGCTATAACTGCTTCCAAAGGAATCTGTTTCATGGAGGTGGAGGCCCCATTTCTTCTCCTAGGGTATACTCTGCCCAGGCAGCCACAGGGACAGCAATCGTCAGGGAATTTTATTGGCACCTATCAGGGAACTGACATTCTCTGTTCTGATGCAGCCAGAGAAAGCACAAGAAACCTGTTTTAATAATGGACTTTAAATATGTAGATGTGAACTAAACTTGATACCTGGTAATGTTCTAGTTCAGCTTAGAGTGATAGAGCAAACTCACCTGGTCTCTTTAAAATGAACTTCTCTCTCTAGTGTATTAGAAATTAAAGCCCCCTAACCGTGACTTCTCACATATTTGCTTCTTGGGCTGGACTTCAAGACCAAAGAGCTGACTAGGGTAGTCATTTTAATGTGGTTGAAATGAACTCCACATCAAATTTCTTGTCAGAAGCTACCAAAAAACCTTCAAGGCACTCATATTTACAACAAATTATCATGGTTATCTTAACGTAACCCATTTGATAACAGTACCGCTGAGAGTACTCTCCTAGCAAAACTGTTTTTAGCTGCCATCCATGACTAGATAATTGTCTTCCTGTTTGTTTTAATTCCAGTTGGTATGTTGAGTCTCTGGAAGCACCTGTCAGATCAAATATTGTTAATAAAGAACAAACTTGGGGAGAGAGGCTTCAAGGGAATCTTGAAATACCGTAAAATAGACATGGTAAGAGAAAATTAAAGATCATTTTTCAAGATCTACTACATTTACTCTTTGGTGTTCCTGTCTCATATTTTCTTTCACCCCACAGTTTCCTATGGCTTCCTCTAAGTAGATTTCTTATCTCTTAGTGGAACTCCATTTTTATAGTAAAGACTCAAGGGGACTGCTTATCATTGACTGGCACAAGGCAGGAAAAAGCTGGTCTTCTCTCCTTTCATCCCCCTCCCTCTTTTCTTATCCTTGTTCCCCTCCTGCCTCCTGCAGGGCTGCTGGACTAAATAGGCGCTCCATTGCCCACTACTCCATACCTTCCCATATAATCCCCGCTTAGGGCTGCCAGATTTAGCAAATAAAAAATACAGGATGCCTAGTTAAATGTGAATTTCAGATAGACAATGAATATTTTTAGTACATGTCCCCGCAGTACCTGGGACATATCTGTAGTAAAAAAAAAGGTTATTTTTCTGAAATTCAAATTTAACTGGGAGTACTATATTTTATCTGGCAACCCTACTCTCACCCTGTGGGCCACAGGAGGCTGCAGCAGCTGCCTGGTCCCTCTTACTGAGAGCTCTATCTGCTTATGTCCCATCCTGGAAAGAATACTCAAATCTAACTACCATCATCTCATCACAGTGGTCTGTCCCTATATTCCCAGTCATTCCACCAAGGGCTCCCTTAGATGCTTTTCACTCTGTGAATTCCAAATTGCTGAAGGAGGGGCAAAATATTTTGCTTTGCTTTCAATTACCCCAATAATTTTGATTTTTAGCAAAGGAAGATAAGACTCACCATGATGGCCCAGAATTCAGGTGCCTACACAACACACCCTTCCTTTCCACCCGTTTTAGAGTGAAAACTATCAAGGAAAAAGACTCTAATGTGAACACATGATACATTTCATAGTACCTTAGACAGTTTTTAAAAAATAGTTAGAGGCCAGCTGGGCGTGGCTCAGCGGTTGAGCGTCGACCTAGGATCCAGGAGATCAGGGTTTGATTCCCGGTCAGGGCACATGCCCGGGTTGAGGTCTGCAGCCGATCAATGACTCTCTCATCATTGATGTTTCTACCTCTCTCTCTCCCTCTCCCTTCCTCTCTCTGACGTCAATAAAGATATATTTAAAAAATAAAATAAAATAGTTAGAAACCTACTAGAGGTCCAAGGAAGCACTAATTATATTTAGGCGCAAATTTGAAAAGTTCATTTCAAGTGAAGAACAAGGCACCTGAGGTGAGGGTGCCCCAATGGACCCCTGCGAGAATGAACTCAGGCTTCTTCTTTGAGATTTTCTCTTTTTTGGGTCGGAGAACAGAAGGAGGAAAGAACAGTATATATTCAGAAGCATGCCAGAGGAAAGCAAAAAGCTCTTTAGAAATATTTTTCAGTGGCAGAGTCAGTGCCTTTTCAAAACCTTTGTTGCTTACGGGTGACTTTAAAGACACTTTCAATCCCCAGGACAGCTTTTCAAAGAATTTTTTCTTTCCATTGTGTCTTGGGCCTTGCATGACAGGTAGCTTGTTTTACTCAGGTGACCAGAATACGAAAAGGCTGCCTTTTTTCAGAGAATCCCTGCTCTCCCCAAGGTCCTGTGTAAGATTTACTTTGAGTAGTCCTAGAATGGTTCCCCTGCCCCTGGACAAAGAACAGATGCACCTTAATTTACTTCAAGCAGAAATTAGGGTTTTGTTTTTTAATACTTTTAAAGAGTTAAAAAATAATGTAATTTCCCTATCACAATTGTCTACACTGACAGCCATTCTGTAAATGCAGGGCCTTAAAGAGGTACTTCCTGTTCCCTTCCTCTCATTCTCCCTTCCTCTTATGTGGCTAACAAAGTTTCTAATGTAAATACTGGAGGCTTTACCATTCAGTCTGCCTCAGTTCTTATGAACTACTCTAGCCTAAATCAGTGTACAGAAGAATAAAAAATAGTTGGCTAGGAATTGGAAGAGGTGGGTTATGGTTGAAATGGCTCCACTAATTAGCTGTGGGATCCAGGGAAACTTTTCCATCTTTCTGGGTCTGTTCTTCCTCTGTCAAATGCTACTCACTGTTGGACTTTATGTTCTTCAAAGTCACTCCTGCTCTAAAGTTCTAGCTTCTTTTTAAAAAAATTATCTTTATTGTTGAAAGTATTACAGGTGCCCCATTTTTTCCCCTTCCATCGACTCCCTCCACATTGCTCCCATTCCCTCCACAGGCCTTCACCCTATTATTGTCTGTGTCCATGGGTTATGCATATATGTATATAATTTCTTTGGTTAATCCCTTCCCACCGCCCACCCCCTTCCCTCTTCCCTCTGAGATACAACCATCTGTTGCATGCTTCAATGTCTCTAGATTTATTTAGTTTGTCAGATTCTATTGTTCATTAGCTACTTCTTAAAGAAGACCCTTCAATATTTCATGTAGTGCTGGTCTGGTGGTGATGAACTCCTTTAGCTTTCTCTTATCTGTGAAGGTCTTTATCTGATCTTCAGTTCTAAATGATAGCTTTGCTGGGTAATCTTGGTTGTGGGTTTTTGCTTTTCATCACTTTGAATATTTCTTGCCACTCCTTTCTGGCCTGCAAAGTTTCTGTTGAGAAATCAGCTCAGTTGTATGGGTGCTCCCTTGTAGGTAACTAATTGCTTTTCTCTTGCTGCTTTTAAGATCGCTCTTTGTCTTTAACCTTTGGCATTTTAATTATGATGTGTTTTAGTGTGGGCTTCTTTGGGTTTCTCTTGTTTGGGACTCTCTGTGCTTCCTGGACTTGTAAGTCTACTTCTTTCACCAGGTAGGGGAAGTTTTTTGTCATTTTTTCAAATAGGTTTTCAATTTCTCGCTCTTTCTTCTCCTTCTGGCATCCCCACAACGTGAATATTGGACTGCTTGAAATGGTACCAGGGATTCCTTACACTATCTTCATATTTCTGGGTTTTTTCTTTTTGCTCTTCTAGTTGTTTTTTGCCTCCTCATATTACAATTGCTGATTTGATTCTCAGCATCCTCTACTCTACTGCTGATTCCTTGTAAATTGTTCTTCGTTTCAGTTAGTGTAGCCTTCATTTCTGATTGGTACTTTATTATGTCATTGATGATGTCACTAACTTCCTTAATAGTCTTACTAAGATCCTTGAGCATCCTTATAAGCATTATTTTGAACTCTGTATCTAGCAGCTTACTTGGCTCCATTTCTTTTAGTTCCTTTTCTGCAGATTTGTTTTGTTCTTTCCTTTGTGACATGTTTCTTTGCCTCCACATTTTGGCTGCTTCCTGGTGTTTGTTTCTATGTATTAGGAAGAGCTGGTATGTCTCCTAGAATTTGTAGAGTGGCTTTGTGTAGTAGGTGTCCTGTAAGGCCCAGTGGCTCAGCCTCCCCAGTCACCTGAGCTGGACCTTCTAGGTACTCCCCTGTGTGGGCTGTGTGCACTGTCCTGTTGTAGTTGAGCCTTGGTTGCTACTGGTGTCACTAGGGGGAACTGACCCCCAGGCCAATCGGCTCTGAGGACCAATTTAGCCCATTTTCTGCCACTGCAGTTGAAGAGCTGGTGTGCTGGAGACACCCCTATGGAGCAGGATTTATTTCAGTGGAACTTTGGTGTTCATGGAGTCTGCTCCTTGAATGTGTCACTGGTGGATGTGGTAGGGTTGTAATCCACCATGGTCGAAGCTGACCACCAAGTGCACTGTTTCTGGGGTCTCCTGGGAGATGCAAAGTTAGCCTCTGCCTATGCCTTGCCCAGTGCCACCCAGCATGAGCTACACAGCAATCCATAGGTGGCTACTACTTGTTTTAGGCTTGGAGGTGTCTAGGAGAGGCCAAGCTATGAACCAATGCAGGCTGCCACTACAGTCAGGCCTGGGGCCGCTTATCAAGAGATATGGGGAATGCTGAGGCCAGCTGCTACTTGTTAGCGATTTAAAGAAAGTCCTAAGCAAGAGGCTAGAGAGGCCTCTTGCATAGAAAAGCCACTGGAAATGGCCTGGATGAGCTTGCAGGTAGGGAGGGGCAGGGTCTCCAGGAATCACCAGGGTGGGGCAAAAGGTGTGAGTCAGGTGCTGGAGATTCAAATATGGCACCTGCCTGCTAGCTCTGTGGGGGGGAGGGCTTGCCAAAGGAGTAATGGCCTCTGCCAGTTCTTCTGTCAGCTCTCGCCCAGATTTCAGGCAAGTTAGTTCCTCCCTGAATGTCCCAGTTTCCTTTCAAGCTGCTTCCCAGCACTGGAGCTCAGAGGGAGTGAGTCTGAGTAAGTCCATGTGCTGGCACTTTAAGAGGAGCTGCGTGGGACTCCAGCAGCTTCCATGTCACTCAGCCACAATCCCCGCTGGTTTTTACAGCCCGAAGTTGTGGGGACATCTCTTCCCAGCACTCGAATCCTGGGCCTGGGGCCCTGATGTGAGCTGGGACCTCTCCCTTCTCCTGGAAACCTCTACTGCTGAGATACCCCTCCCAGTTTTAAACCGCAGCTCCTGGGTGTGGGACCGCAGCTGCGTCTCCACGATTTAGCCCATTTTCTGCCATGCATCTCTGCCCCTCCTACTGGTCCTGATGTGCTTCTTCAGTTCCCTAGTTGTTGGACTTCTGTCCAGTTAGATTTCAGGAGGTTCTGAATGATGGTTGTTCTGTATTTTAGTTGCACTTTTGATGTGGTTGTGGGAATCAGAGGGCACCTCTGTTACCCAAGCTGCTATTTTGTCACTACCTCTAGCTTCTCTTTGTATCCTCTCCCATCTCTGTGTGTTCCTTGCGAGAAATTTGCATTAGACTTTCAGACAAGCTTATTTAACAAATGCTTTTTTCTTTTTAAAAACTTTCTTAAGATTAGGATAGTTCCTTTAAAAAAAGTTTAGCTCACTTGCCTGGCTGGGCGTGGTTCAGTGGTTAAGCAGAGACCTAGGATCCAGGCGATCAGGGTTCGATTCCCGGTCAGGGCACATGCCCGGGTTGCGCGCTGCAGCCGATCAATGACTCTCTCATCATTGATGTTTCTATCTCTCTCTTTCCCTCTCCCTTCCTCTCTCTGAAATCAATACAGATATATTTAAAAAAAAAAGTTTAGCTCACTGAAAGCACAGTTTTCTAAATATGTAGTTTATGAAATTTAGAAAATAAATGGATTGGATTTATGAGAGCTTTCTGATTCTCAAAATCTTTCAGTGCTCTCAGTTTATCAAATACTTTCATGGAGAGCTCTTTAGTCTAGGTGTGCAGCAGTGCTAAATCCAGTAAATGGTTAAGGAGATAAAACATCCCTTCCTCTGTTTTTCCTGGATTGTCTCTCTGTCCATAATACACATCCTACTTATATTCATGTATATTGTTTTATGTACACAAGGTCATTTTTTCATGTAACTGTTATTTTCTTATGCTAACATCTTTTTCTGAGGCACATTGTTGTAAATGCACCAATTTTAAGTGTTTAGTGTGGTGACTATATACACCTGTGCCAGCATAACCCAGAAATTCCCATCACCCTCAGAAAGTTCTCTTGTGCCCCCTTCCTCAGGCAACTACTATTCTGATTTTTTAGAAAATGTTTTTATTGACTTTTTTTTTTTTTTTTTTTTTTTTAGAGAGAGAGGGAGAGGGAGAGAGAGAGAAACATTGATGAGAAAGAGAAACATCCATTGGCTGCCTCTTGCATGCCCCCTACGAGGGAAACCTGGGTATCTGACCTGACCAGGAATCAAATTGGTGACCTCTTGGTGCATGGGACGATGCTCAACCAACTGAGCCACACCAGCCAGGGCCTACTATTCTGATTTTTATCACCACACATTGGTTTTGCCTGTTTGCAAATATTAAATCATACAGTATGTAGGAGTAAGGAATATAAGGAGACATGAATATTTTAAGCTAAAATCAAGGTCCAGTGTGGTATCAGCTGGCTAGCAAAAGGATAAAACAGAGAGGCAACTATTAAAACTTAATCATTTAGTTAAACTAAATCAAATTTAATTAAATGAAAAGAAGCTGTATACTTTAGGAAGCCCTCATACCAAGTGATGGAATTAATAGTGTTGACAAAAGTTTGAACCGATTTGGAAAAGGCATTATAGAATGAAGAAGAAAGATCATAGTCTACAAGAAGGAATTGTGCCCCCTTTCCTCCAACCCAAATGATTGGACAGTCAGTAAGAGTTGCTAATAAGCCTTTAATATCTTGGTCAGTTTATCACAGAGGACCATAAGTAATTCAGTGTGGGTAAGAGATAACATGTAGAGGGTGACATGATATCAGAAATGGGAGAAGGAGTTTAGAAACAACCCAGGGCTCAGGACGAGATGGACTGGTTCTGCTATTGGTGGAAAGTGTGGTCAAGAGTAGCAATGAATACCAGAAGCGCTTGTCTCCCAAGCAAGTGAAATACATGACCCAGTAAGAGAAATGTAGGCTTCACTCTGCACTGAGTTCCCTAACTCTGGTTAAGCCTCAAAAAAAAAAAAAAAAGAAAAAGAAAAAAATGTTAGGAGAACCCTGGCTGGTGTGGCTCAATTGGTTGAGCATCCAAGAGGTCACCAGTTCAATTCCTGGTCGAGGGTTAAAGGTTCAATGCTCAGTCGGGAGGTGTGCAGGAAGTGCCTGGTCAATGTTTCTCTCTCATCGATGTTTTTCTTTCTCTCCCTTCCTCTCTCTCTAAAATCAATAAAAACATATTAAATAATGCAACTGTTTGTGAAAAGGTATTATGACACATTTAATTAAGGAATCAATTTGTTGACATATAAACCAAATGGACCAAACAGGACAGAACTAATCAAACAGGACAGAAGCAATGGTCTAATCAAGCATCAACTGAAGACCTCCGATGCCAACCAGGAGGGCACCCAAACACAAATTTAGCGTGGGGGTAAGAGTCTTTATGTCTTCCGGTGAAGGCAAAGCCATTTGGTTGGCACTTCATAGGAATATCTTTCCACCAGGTCTTCATCATACGGTATGTGCCACGAGTCTCCAGTTGTTTGCACCACTGTATCATAGCAGAGAATATGCTGTTGAATTAAAAAAGAAACCAAACATTGAGAACAACACTAAAGGGATACCTGACCATTTCCCTTTCTTTTCTGACAACTTCTCAGTTTGCTTGAGAGACATATTCCTTGTCTTACTTAACAATGGATTTTCAAAGAGCAGCTAGGGCTGTAAAAATGAATCCTAGTATTAGGAGTTCCTTTTCTGCAGGGGCTTCATTTTTAAAGTTAAGGACCCTCTATCTGCATACACACATGCATGCACACACACCATACAGTATTCCCTTTGTTGCCTTTATTGGTTTTGTCTGTGAGAGAAAAATTCAAATATACAAAAATAGAGAAATAGTATAATGAACTCCCATGTACCCAGCTTCAACCATTGTCAACCCAAGTCTAATTTTATTTCATCCATACCCTACCCACTTTCTTTCCTCTGCCTCCACACTCCCCCACCCAAGATTATTTTGAAGCAAACCTCAGATATATAATTTCTTCTGTAATCAGTATATATCTTTAAGATAAGAACTTATTTTGTAAATATAAGATTAAGACCATTATTACACTAAAGAATAATTCCTTAACATCATCAAAATTCTGTTTACATTTCCAATTATTATGTGCATACATATATTTTACAGTTTGTTTGAACAGGCATTGAAATAAGGTTATTACATCGTGACTGGCTGAATTATCCCTCAATTCTCTTTTTAGCTAGAGCTTCCCTTTCCATCTCTATTATTTTGGCAACCTTTTGTTGTTGAGGAAACCAAGTCAGCTGTCCTATATTGTTTCCCACAGTCTTGATTATGCTGATTGCATTTCTGTGGTATCACTTGATACTATATTTCTGTTGTTTTGTATATTTTTTGACCATTAGACCACATTTACCATTGGCTAGTGTATTTTTCTATAATAACTCACCTTTGGATATTCTCCCTTTGCTTTTACACAAAAGACATTTTTGTATGTACAGGTAGCTAAACTAGAATCACAGGAGAATTCAACTGAGACCAAGTTGTAGAAGTGTGTTAATCAGGAAAATGGAATTACTTAGTAAAAGTAGAAGCACGATGAACCATAGGAATAAGCAATTTTGAGCTATTATAAATAAATAGGAAAATAAAAATCACATATGAATATTTGTAATTGATAACATAATTGAAGCCATAATTGATGACATCCCAGGTGTTTTCAATATGTCAACTAAGGTGGGGTTGGCCTGTCAGAACTTTTGCTCTGGCAGATTTTCTGTTTCCAGAAACTGGCTAATTCCAAATACCAAACTAAAACTGAGAAAAATAAAGCACTTAGGATTGCAACATTCTTTGATTATGCCACATTCTTACTATGTACTTGACTCTGTTGACATTATGTAAAGAACAGATGACATACCTGAAAAGTTATTTTTGATCCTGGAAACCTATTAATAATTGCCAGCTGATGTCCCTGCTGCCACTTGAAGAACAGGCGTTGGGTCTTAGCATCAGGTAGACAAGCCTTATGGTCCCGGAGCAGATCTTTTGTGATAAATTTGCAGTGATTCCCTGAGTGCAGTGTGGCATAGAGAAGGAACGGATCATCCTCTGAGCTGAGTCAGGCAAAAGAGAGGACACAGTCAAGCACACCCCTGAGGAGGCAGAGGGCAGCATCCTTCACATGTTTACTTCTTATTCCACTTTCCTCAGAGGTGCTCTGCGTTCTTAACCGACATAATCTCGGTGATGCTTAGGAGCCACCTTAGCTGGGAGGCAACACGGATGGAAAGTAAGGGGAAGGGAATGCTGCTTGGGGCTCTTAATTGCTTATGAAGAATTATAACAGTAATTCTCTCTTCACACTCAAATGTTGGTTCTCTCTGTTCCCAGGGTATTTTTCCTATTTGCCTCATCCACCACAGAGCACCCCTCACCTTTCCTCACTCAAATTCAAGATAGTGATAAGGCAGGATGGCATTTTCTTGCAAGCCACCAAAAATAACAGGCTGCCCTCAAAGCTGAAACTGGTATTTCAAAGCAGCTTCTAGGTAGTCACCCAGATCAGCATCTGAAGTCCTCTCCTGCACTGAGAAGAGCCAGTGACTCAGTCTCCAACAGACCCTCAATATCAGCATCTACCACTTTAGTACATGTGCTGTAAAAACAGCAGTAGCTACCTTGGCTCAGGAGAGTCGAACTACAACATGTGCTATAATTTATGCCTTGATCCAAATGACCCAAAGTAGGACCACCTAATGTTTACCTTATACTGAAGTATTTCAAGTGAAATGATAAAATGACTGGAACCTGCCTTAAAAATCTCCAGGAAAAAGAGAAAGAAAAAAATAGCCCGGCCGTGCGTGGCTCAGCAGTTGAGTGTTGACCTAGGGTCCAGGTGATCGGGGTTCGATTCCCGGTCAGGGCACATGCCCGAGTTGCGGGCTCGATCAGTGACTCTCTCATCATTGATGTTTCTATCTCTTTCTCTCCCTCTCCTTTCCTCCCTCTGAAATCAATAAAGATATATTTTAAAAAAAAAAGAAAAAAAGAATTTAAAAAAAAAGAAAGAAAAAAAGAATAAATGTGGGGGTTTCATGGAACAAAATTGGCAAATGATGGTAATTTTTGGAGCTGGGTAACAAGTGGGATTCACTATACAATCCTCTCTTGTGCACATATGAAAAGGCTTTTTTGGCACATTAATGGAAAATAGAATTAATGTTAAAAATGTAATATTCAAATCCAAAGCCACAGAAGGCCACTGAATCAATCTTTACAACTGGGTTTGGAATTTCAGCAGATACAATAAATACAGGCCCCAAATCAAGCTCAAGACCAGTTCCAACAGGTTCCTTGGCTATAACACTTCGCATTTATCGAATTCTTCCACCAAAAATAATAATGATGATGATGACAGCAACTAACATAAATACTTTCCATGTACTTGGTGTTGTGCCAAGAATTTTATATGTATTATTTACAAGTATTACCTCATTGAATCTTCACAACATCCCCATGAGGGTTATATGTGAATAAAAGAAGACACAGAGAAGCGAAACACCTTTCCAGACAGGAAGTGGCAGGGTCATGATCTGAACCTGGGTAGACTAATTCCCAAGCTCGCACTCCTAGTGTCTACCCAATATTGCCTAACATGGTTACATGAAGAGCATTATTGTCTTCTACTCTTAGAGAGATGGAAGCGTCTCCCCCCATACATAAATAAAAGAACTTAGCTAAAGGAAAAAGGGATTTAGATTGGGATCTGAATGAGGGGTTAGTCTCCTGCTTTATGTATTGAGAGCTATTTTATCTTTTTTAAGAATAAATGGTTTGAGGAATACTCACAAATCTTGAAGTTATCTCACATTCAACCTAATGAAACCTAGACTTGGGGCTGAGGCACGCACATTATCCATGCAAAGTTGGAAATAAACTTTATCAGCATATAGTATGAAAAACAAAATGCATGTTAAAGTTCATTTGTGCTGCTGAGGATCTGTGCTCCTCCTGATTAGCTGCATTCTTCTCACTGTATGGACACTGCTCGTTTTGTTGCTCAACATGTTTTTCATATTCCTTTGGCTTCCTGGGAAGCTGCAGTCGACAGTAACATTCCTTTCATATTTAGAATAAAATCCAGGCTCCTTGCTTGTCTACCAGAGCCCCCGAGGTACTCTGTAATGTGGTCCCTGCCTTCTCTCTGACCTCGGAATCTACTACTTCCCCTCTTGCTGCTACAGCCCATCTATACTGGCGGCTTGCCTTCCTCAAACATGCCAAGCTCATTCCTACTTTTTGAATACCTGATGTTCCCTCTACCTGGTATGCTCTGCCCACCACCCCTCCCCTTTTCTCAAATGACTCACTGCTTACCTTCAGACTTGCCCCCTCCCAAAGGCTTTTCCTGACCATTCCACCCACTACCTGCTGACCTACCTCTACCTAATTCCTTCCGATCTACTCATTCTGCTTTATTGTCCTCATAGCATTGATCCCTGCCTGGAATTATGTAATTTGTTTACCTGTTTAGTTAAGTCATAAGATGTCAGAGACCTGTTGGTCTTGTCCACTTCTCCGAGAACACAGAAAGTGCTCTTATTTGTAAAGCATATGTTAAATGATCTATTTAGGACCTTATGCATGCACTCTGTGTAATCCTCTCACTTCTGACTTTATCTTCCTCCCATTCCTCCTTTATCCTGATTTCTTAATCTAATCTATTTAAATTTATTCTGCTGTAGAAACTATTTTTGTAAGTGGCTTCAAATCTTTTTTAAAAAAATCAGGTTGAATATACATACATACGCACTTTATTTTTTTTATTATTATTTTTAAAATATATCTTTATTGATTTCAGAGAGAGGAAAGGAGAGGGAGAGATAGAAACATCAATGATGAGAGAGTCACTGATCAAGCCCGCAACCCAGGCATGTGCCCTGACCGGGAATCGAACCCTGATCGCCTGGATCCCAGGTTGATGCTCAACCGCTGAGCCATGCCCGGCCAGCTACATACGCACTTTAAAAAACGGCAAAAATAGGAAATTAATAAGCAGATGACAGGGGCCTAGTGTAATTAAATTATTACCCTCAGTACTTACATGTTGTCAGCAAAGAAACAGCTGGCTTGCTTTTGCACCTTTTCCATCTCATCCTTTCTCCACCGGGCACACGGTATGAGCATGTGCTTCCGGCCCAGGACCAGCACTCGCAGATTCTGCTTGGCTAGTTGAGAGACCACATCCAAGAGCTGAAAAACACAAAGCCAGCCCCCAAGAGGGTCAAGGGAAGAAGAATCTCAGGTAAGTGGAGTGATTCTTCCAGCTGGTGATCTCAATAGTGAAACACTTTCGGTAAAGGGTAAGAAAACATTCCTTAAAATAATTTCCATCTTTGTAAGTCTGAGGAAAATGCTTCCTTTTTACAAATTAATGTCTAACATCTGCCCAATGATCAGGCTCCACTGGATCCAGGTTATTGTTTTTTTTTAATAAGCATAAACTAGATTTGTTTTTAAACTGTTCCCTAGGTCCACTGGGATAGAGATAGGGAGGCCAAGGAGGGTGGGGTTTGTTTCCAATATACTCCCAACCCTGTATCAACCCAAACAGCTCAGCTTTTGCATATTTATGTATTAGCATTCTGCATAAATTTTCATTTGAATAAAGGGTTCTGCTTCTTATTTTTAAAGTTTGTAAGTAGTTGGACTAGATAGTGATTTTTCAGCGAACTTTTCCATATCATGCTTCTGCTGAGACTGCTACCTTTCATCAGAATTCCTATTTTCTCCCAAAGGTCTGTCAACTTCCGTCTCTGGCCTATTTTCCAGTCAATGAATTTACCCCCATTCTCTCCACTTCCCACACGTCTTGTGTGCATATGAACTCCTCTTAAAAGTCTAGACTTGGCCCGGCCGAGAGTGGCTCAGCAGTTGAGCGTCGACCTAGGATCCAGGCGATCGGGGTTCGATTCCCGGTCAGGGCACGTGCCCGGGTTGCGGGCTCGATCAATGACTCTCTCATCATTGATGTTTCTGTCTCTCCCTCTCCCTCTCCTTTCCTCTCTCTGAGATGAATAAAGATACATTAAAAAAAAAAAGTCTAGACGTGGATTTTTAGTAAACCTAGTACTTTGGTGAACTTGCCTATAGTCAGTCCTTCATAAGGAAAGGTCCATATATTACATTCATGTACAACCTTTTATACTAAGCTATTATGTAAAACGAAATAAAAACTACTGAAAATGTATATTTTATGTTATATAATAGTATGTTAGAAATATAAAAGTTCTTTAATTTATAAGAATTGCTGGGCCTTCAAAAATCACAAATTCAAAGTCACTGAAGAAATCCTTAATTTTCTTGAGTCTTGGTTGAAAAAGGCACTGATTTTAGTATAGCTTCCCTTTACTAATAATTTTTTCCTGTGCAGATTTTCAGGATATAATTTAAAACTCTTCAATCAATAAAATTTTATTCGTTTGGTCAGTTGTCAAATATTGCTTTAGCACCTGTTATGTCTAATAGACATGTAGACTCTCTGACAATCAAATAGTGAATTAGCAAGGGCTGAAATTTTAAATTACAGTTTAATGCTTTGGATTTATATTGTGTGTTTTTTGTCCATCCTACTATTCTTATTATTTTGTGAAACAGTAGTTGGTTTTACTATGCCTAATGATTGATTCTAGAATTAAGAGACAGAATAGACACAAGTTACCCACTGAATGTGAGTTAATACTCAAGCAGAGACGTATACCAAGACCAGTGTGAGGACTTGAAACTCAAAGCTTTACAACCAGTAAAATATAATTATTTTCTTCAAAGCTAGGAATAATGGCTTCCATGTTCATTCAACAGTTATTTCCTTGGCCTCTCTATGTATAAGGCACATGGTAGGTATCACAGCCTACACAATTTTAAAAGACATGGTCCTTGCCTTTAGTGAGAGAGTACCTAATAATTTTCTTACCCAACAACCAAGCTTAAGAAAACATATATGCTGACTCCACATATATGGGATGTTTAGTAAACATTTTCTGATTAGCTGAAGAATATGTACATGTCTATTTTTATACAGTATAAAAGAAGCTCATTTTTGAAAACTTGAAAAATATAGACTAGAAGGAAGACAGGAGAGACCACCTGTACCTCATTACCCAAAGAGTGTTAACGCGTACAGGGTGTGGAAAAAGTACGTTTACAGTTGTGAGTACTCAAAACACAGAGTTTATTCTTGTATTACTATGTATTAATTATTGTATTATTTTCCATACAAACAACTGTAAACCTACTTTTGCCCGCCCTTGTATACATACATCAAGTGTATATATTACTATGTTTATGTGAGGGCATTAAATATACTCTCATAGTGACAGAAAACTAAATTGTACATTCTTTTATTTTTTTAATCCTCACCCGGGAATATGTTTTTATTGATTTTTAGGGAGAGGGAGAGGGTGAGAAGGGGAGGGAGGGAGAGGGAGGGGGGGGAGAGAGAGAGAGAGAGAGAGAGAGAGATGCACCCCAATTAGGAATGAACCCACAACCTAGGTATGTGCACTGACTGGGAATCAAACTTGCAACCTTTGGTGTAGGAGACGGTGCTCCAACCAACTGAGCCAGCTGGCCAGGGCCATTGTTTATAATATAAACTAAGAGGTATAACAAGGAAAGTAGCTACAGACAAACAATAATCACTTAATTATAGGTAATAAGTATTAATTCAAAGTTAATTCCCTAGAATTTTACGTTTCAGGGGATATGGGTTGGGGAGAGAAAACATGAACACGTATAGTGTCTTCAATTTCCATTTAAAAACAGATTTACTGAGATATGATTCATATATAATAAAATTCACCTATTTAAAGTATATAGTTCAATGATTTTCTGTAAATTCACACATAAGTGTGTTCATCACCACAGTCAATTTTAGAACGTTTTCATCACCTCAAAAGGAAAGCTTGTACTTTTAGCTGTCATTCTGCACCCCCTACCTCCTTAGCCCAAGCAACCACTAATCTACTTTCTGTCTTTATACACTGAACTATTTTGGACTTCCATGTGAATGGGATAATACTGTATTTACTAGTGTTTTTATTCTATGCATTTTATTATTTTAGTTAGGCTAGTAATCAAAAGCAAATATCTACACTAAGAAAGTATAGTTCATGAATTCAAACACCTCAAGACATTGAGAGTGCATGTGCTTCAGAATGCACTGATAACATTCCTTTCTTAAAGCTATGCTGAGGTTACAGATTATTTTCAATGACCCCAGATATAAAACGGCAACTGACTTCATTAAGAGAACTGCCAATTACTTTTAAAAATTTCCATATGAATTCCCATAAAGTCATTGTAAAGATACAAAAAAAAATATTCAAACAAAAATAATTTTTGATACTGTTTATGTTTTCATGCAATTGGGAAGGCATGGGTTAAAGAGAAACACAATTGTGTCTTCACATTTATACCCAGGGTTAGATAAATGGCCTTGAGTTTACTAATAGAAAGTTAAAGATAGAGACTCCAGGAAGAGCAGAAAAGGCATAGCTTGAACTACTCTGGGGCACCATCTTGTGGCTGAGAGGTATCTGCTAGAAGCAGCTCTTTGAAAATGATGCACTCAAGGGGAATAAAGGAAAGACACAGGGAAGAAAGATGAGTGTACAGATTAAAGGCACTGGACTAAAACTTTGTGACAGTCTAGCTATGAGCCCACTTCCTCCGGGGTAAATTCCAAGGCTGGATTCAGTGGGTTGGGTCAAAGTCGTATTACTAAGAATAGTAAAGAAAAAGAAAATTTGCCTTAATTATATGTTAGATCAAAAATAAAACTGGGAAGACAGAGTAGATGTACTTTTCCCACTAGGTACAACTAAGAACCTCAGACATTAAATATAAAACAAACAAGACTTGGAAAGGTAGAGAGGAAAAGGAAAATTGGCTAGGGGCCTCAGGACATGTTGGTGAATTTGTTGGATTTTCTTTTTGTCTCGTATATCCTAGACTTGAAGCTGAAGAAGCCAGCAACCTGGAAATGTCAATGAAAGCAGACAAAAAAAGACCAACAAAGGTATTTTCTCTCTGGCCAATGAACTAGGAAAGAGGCAGTCTACCAAGATTTAAAATGACACCAGCAGACTGTGTGTGTGTGTGTGTGTGTATAATGTAATACCTAGAGCAATATTAAAAATGCTATACAAAGAGATACACTAAAAACCACTATGATTAAAAAACAAAACATTATAGATACATAAAAATGGAAGTCTAAAAAAAGTTCAAATAGCCCACAGGAAGGCAGAAAAAATAAAACAGAAAAACAGAGATGACAGAAAACAAAAAATAAAGTGGCAGGCATAAACCCTAACATATCAATAATAACGTGAAATATAAAGGGTTTTAATACATTAATTAAAAGAGAGAGGATGGCAGAGTGGATTAGAAAACATGACCCAGCTGTATGCTATCTAAAAAAGCTCACTTCAAATATAACAGTATAGGCTGGTGAAAAGTAAAAGAATGGAAAAAATTATACAATGTAAATACTCATCAAAGGAAAGCTGGAGTAACTACATTAATATTAAATAAAGTAGCCTTCAGAGCAAAGAAAATTACCATAGACACAGAGGGACAATACATGATAAGAGGGTCACTCCACCAAGGAGACATAAGATCCTAAACAACAGAGATGCAAAAGAGGTGAAGCAAAAGCTTATAAAAGCGAAAAAAGAAATAGACAAATCCACTATTATATTTGGAGACTTCAGCACTCATTTATCAACAACTCAAGAACTACACAGAAAATCAGCAAGTATAGAGAAGTACTCAGTGCCACTATCCATGTTCATGGACTGAAGACTCAAGATAGTATATAGGTGTCAGTTCTCCCCAAATTGATATACAGGCTTAATGCATTCCTATTAAAATTCCAGAAAGATGTTTTTTTTTGTAGATACAGGACAAGATTATTCTAAACATATATGGAAAGACAAAGGAATAAAAATAGCTAAAACAATTTTGAAAAAGAAGAATAAAGTGGGGAAAATCAGTCTACCTCATTTTAGAGGGGTAGGCATACGTAGATCAACAGAACAGAATATATGACCCAGAAATAGGCCCACACAAATATGCCAAGGAAAGATAGCCTTTTCAATAAATGGTGTTGGAGCAATTGGACATGCATAAGTAAAATATGAACCTCTACCTAAATCTCACACCTTATGGGAAAAAAATCAAATCAAAATGGATCAATGACTTAAATATAAACTATAAACTATAAAGTTTTAGAAAAAAAAAACAGGAGAAAAAAGTCTTCATGACACAGAGCTAGGCAGAGTTCTCAAGGTCTGACACCTGGAACATAGTCTGTAAAATAAAACTTAATAAACTGGATTTCATCAAAAGTAAAAATGTTTGCTCTGTGAAAGGCCCTGTTAAAAGGATGAAAAGACAAGTTACAGACTGGCAGAAGATATCTGTAAACCATATATCCAACGAAGAACTAACAGCTAGAACATATAAACTCTCAAGACTCAACAGTTAAAAAAAAAGAAGCAAACAATCCAAATAGAACATAAGCAAAGAACTTTCACTGGAGATAAGTACATGAAAATATGTCAAACATTATTAGCCATCAAAGAAATGCAAATTATAACCCAAAGAGGTATCCTTACACACCTATCAGAATGGCTAAAATAAAAAATAGTGATAACACCAAACGCTGGTGAGAATGTGGAGAAACTGAATCACTCATATATCACTGGTGGGAATTTAAAGTGGTACAGCCACTCTGGAAAACATGCAACTACCACATAACTGAGTGATTGCACTTCTGGGCATTTATCCCAGAGAAATGAAGACTTATGCTCACATAAAAACTTGTACACAAATATTTATCTACTTAGGTTTATTTGTAATAGTCAAAGACTGGAAACAATCCAGATATCATTCAACAGGTGAACTGTTAAACTCCGTATATCCAAACCATGGGATACTCACCAGCAATAAAAAGGAACAAACTATGGATATCGCAACTATGTGGATTGATCTCCATGAAATGATGTTGAGTGAAAAAAGCCAAACACCAAAGGTTATATACTGGATAATTCCATTTATATAACATTCCTGAAACTGGAAAATATTATAAAGACTGAGAAAGATTAGTGGTGGCCAGTGGCTAAGGAGGGGGTGGGGTCAGGAGCAAAATGGGTGTGGCTATAAAAGAGCAACCTGAGGGATCCTTGTGGTGATGAAAATTATCTCTATCAATATCCTGGTTATGATATTATAACATTAGTTTGGCAAGATTTACTATTAGGAGGCGCTATGTAAAAGACACATGGGATTACTCTGTATTATTTCTTACATCTGCATATGAATCTACAAATATCTCAAAATAAAAAGTAAATAAAAAGCCAAAAAAACCTCCCCCAAAATCTCAAAAACAAACACAAACTGAGCTTTCATAGCAACGAAAAAGGGGTCTGTGACAAATACCTAATGTGTACAGGATGGTTAATATCCCAACAAAAGGCAAAATCCTCCCCTTGGGACTATAACCAGGGATTAGGTTTAAATGAGAGGGATGTGGAAACTCCCTTGAATTCAGGGTAGTCCTGATCAGAGAAGCCAAGATCCACTCTGGGCTGTCCTCAAACTGGAGAACTCAGACTGTGGGGACAGTTCTGGACTTGCCTCAGGTGTCTGAAGTAGAGCAAATAAACAGTATAGCTCATTCTAGAGAATATCTAAAATTCCAAATTGGTTCCAGAACTCTGGGTGCCCAGTACCTCAAGCCCCTGTCCCTCTTCAACACCCCCCATTGCTCCTTAAGATGTCTAAAGGGTAATTCTCCAAAAATGAGAAGAGTAAGAACATATTTCAGCTTAATACTTGGTTCAAACATTTTCTGGTTTGGCTTCCATTCTAATTTGGTTTATCTCCTGTAGAAACAGATTAAGAGGGTTTTTTAACTAATAAGAATCACAGTTACTTTTGACATAAAACTGATGAAAGGTAGTTCCTGAGTTTAGGGTAAACTGCTCTTGGCAGGGCTACATGTGTAGAAATAACTGCATAGGGATGCTCAGGAAGTAGAAAAGCTGCCTGGAAGGTGGGAGAGGCCAATGACAGCAAGAGCTTTTCTGAGTAATCCTAAACAGCAAGAGTAATTTCCTTTCCCTATTCTTAACTTTTAACCTCCTCCTCTGCAGTCTCTGGCATTTCCTGCGTTGTGTGGACTGTAGCTCTTCAAAAACTCTAAAGCCTTTGGGGTCTGATGGCTATAGACACTGGAAGTTCTATGCCAGTTCTTCAGCAAGATACAATAGCTATAATCAATATACCTCGCATGTTCACTATAGGGCACCTTCAGGAAAGAAGGTTTTGGAAACAACCCAGATGTCCATCAACAAATGAATATATAAACCAAATGTAGTATATACTTATAACGGGATATTATTCAGCCTTAAAAAGGAATACGATTTTGATACATGCTACAACATGGATGAACCCTGAAGATCTTAAGTGAAATAAGCCAGACACAAAAAGACAAATATTGTATGATACTATTTATACGAGGTACCTAGAACAGTCAAATTCATAGAGACAGAAAATAGAATGGTGGTTGCCAGGGGTCAGGGGAGGGGAAATGGTGGTTATTGTTTAATGGGTACAGTTTCAGTTTGAGAAGATGGAAAAGTTCTGGATATGGATGGTGGTGATGGAGGCACAACAATGTGAAGTGCTTCATGCCATTGAACTGTACATTTAAAAACGGTTAAAGTGATGCATTTTATGTTATGTATATTTTAACACAGTAAAATGTTTTTTTTGTAGAAATTTTAAAATATAAACAAAAGTAGGCAGAATAGCACAATTTGCCCATCACCCAGCTTTAGTAAGTATCAATCAGCTCACAGGCAATCCAATTTATCTGTATCACCTCCCACTTATGCCTCTCAGATTATCTGGAAACAAATCTTATCATTTCATTTAATCTGTAAATATGTCAGAATGTATTTCTAAACATAAGGGCTCTAAAAAATAAGTATGCTTATTTAAAGTACCATTATTAAAGTACCATTAATAAAGTACCATTATTGCATGTAAAAAAAGTAACAATAATTCCTTAATATCAAATATACAGTGTTTATATTTGAGTCATAATTTTTTTAGTTATTTCTTTTAAAAAAAATCAGGATCTAAAAAGCTCCATACACTGCAATTTCTTCATTGCAGTTAAAGAAATGTTGCTGTCTTAAGGAATTTCACAGAGATTTTGCCAATGGCAACTTTATGGTATCAGGTAAAATATTCTCCAGTCCTCTATATTTCCTATAAAGTGGTAGCTGGATCTAGAGACTTTATGAGACTCAAGGTTTTTTTGGTTGGTGTGTGTGTGTGCATTTAAAATTGTGGCCCCCGCCCAGCCAGGCATGACTCAGGGGTTGAGCAATGACCTAGGATCCAGGAGATCCAGGTTTGATTCCCGGTCAGGGCACATGCCCAGGTTGCGGGCTTGATCCCTAGCAGGGGCCGGGCAGGAGGCAGCCGATCAATGACTCTCATCATTGATGCTTCTATCTCTCTCTCTCTCCTTCTCCCTTCCGCTCTGAAATCAATAAAAAGGTATTTTAAAAATAATAATTAAAAAAAATTAAAATAAAATAAAATTATGGGCCTGATAAAGTAAAAAGGTCAGTTCATTCATTAAAAATTAATGAGAACTGCCCTGGCCAGTGTGGCTGAGTTGGTTAGAGCGTCATCCTGAGCAGAAAGGTCTTGGGTTTGATCCCCAGTCAGGGCGAGTACGGAAGGCAACCGATTGATGTTTCTCTCCCCGCCCCCCATCTGTCTCTCTCCTTCTCTCCCTCTTTTTCTAGAATCAATGAAAAACATATCCTCAGGTGAGGATTAAAAAAAGATTTAAAAAAATTAATGAGGACCTTCTCTGTCAGTCACTAGGCAGGGGGTACTGGTGATACAGATATATAGACACATTTATCCCTAATCTCCAGGAGTTAGAAGTCAAATGATTGTAATATAATGTAGTGTTAAAAGGGAGTACAAAGGATGGACACTTAAATCAGATTGGGGCTGGAGAGGATAGTCAGGGAAGTCTCCACAGAGGAAGAGAGAGCTGGGCTGAGTTTAAGATGAATTTTCCAGACAGGGAATGGGAGTTTCCAAGGACAAGGAGCAGCATGTTGAAGGTGGGGGCTCGTTATTAGTATGCTGAATACAAGGAACTGCAAGCTGTCAAGTGTAGGAGGTGTAGGAGGAAGACATGCATGAGCAGTGCCAAAAATAAGCCTGGAAAATGAATGTAGGGGGTCAGATCACAGGTGTCTTTGTAAGTCATGATGAAACTTTTACTACCTGGAAGGAATGGGGAAAAATAAAGGATTTAAAACAGGAGCATGACATGACTATCAATTTGGAGATCAAAACTGGATTGCAATAGGGAGATCAAGTAGGGGCTTCTGCAGTAATTCAGATAAGAGATAATGAGAACTGAGACATCTGCAGTCCAGATGGAGAGAAGAGAGCTCTCTGAGTAAAGCAGAACTGATCAGATTTAGTCACTGATTGGATGTGGGAAATAAGGGATAAACCAAGGAAGATTTGGATTGCTGGATAGGTGATGGTAGCAAGATAGGGCCTCTGAGAGGGGAGCTGGTGATATCCCCAGGTGGGAGATGTCCAGTGGGTAGCCAGTTATGTGACTACTATTTAGGAGAGGGCTTTGGGCTGCAGATAAAGATCTGGAGTCATCAGGGAATATGCAATGTTAGGAACCATTAGCAAGTAGATGATGTGTAACAGGATAGGATACAGACTTAGAAGGGAAGAAAGCTTAGAATGAAACCTTAGGAATACTATTACTTAAAAGATAGAGTGATATTTTTTCTTTTTAATTAAATTTACTGGGGTGACATTGGTTAATAAAATTATATAGGTTTCAAGTGTACAATTCTACAACACATCATCTGTATATAGAGTGATTTTTTTAAAAGCCATTAGTGGAAGCTGAGGAATGGCCAGAGGGATAGAAGAAAAATGAGGAGACAGTGGTCTCTCAGAGATTATAAGGAGCATTTCAAGAAGGAAGGAGAGGCTAGGTGTATCAGTACTACAGGGACACCAAAATATGGCCTGCAACCTGGAGTCACTTTGATGATGCCATGGGTTGGGGGTAGGACTGAGATTTCAGTTGGTTCCCTAAACTCTATATGTATAAGGTTGCAGTTTGTTTCTCCAGAGACACTCTGCCTTACAAGTATGGCTCCATTTGGCTTACTAAAAGGAACAAATCAATTATGCTTTCCATTTCAGAGCGGTGTGGCTGTGGCTGGCTTCTTCAAAAGAGGTTTTTGGTTTTGTTTTTTTAAAGATGGAAGAGTCTTGAGAATATTTACATTTTGATCAGAAAAAACCACCAGCAAGGTAGATGCTGAAGATACAGGCACAGAAGAAATAATTGTTGGAACAAGGGTCTGCGAAAGCAGGCAGAGGGGGAATCTAGAGAATATGCAATGGCAGGAACCATTAGCAAGTAGATGATGTATAACAGGATAGGATACAGACTTAGAAGGGAAGAAAGCTGAGAATGAAACCTTAGGAATACTATTACTGGCAGGGAGAACCCCTCTTGCACCGAGATGGATTTGAGCTCAGACAAGTTGGTTTGATTGTGTGGTTGCTGCATGTGGGGGTATGGTGTATAGGTTGACATAAGAGGTCATTCCTCTTGATAACTTCTATTTTCTGTGTGCAACAGGAGCTGAGTCATTGGCAGGATGGTGGAGGAGGGTGGAGCAGGAGACTTCAGGACAGTGGTGCACGTCCAGTATAGCTGGTGTGAGATGGGGTGTGGAAGCCAAATGCAGATGCAGACAGTGTAAAAGCCCAGGCGAGGGTGGAGGCCAGGAGTGCCTAGAGACAGCAGCAGTTGGCAAAATAAGGAGATTTACAGCACTTAGCGCCCTGGCTACAGAGTGAGATGTCCAGTGTAGATAATGATTGCCCCTTGTTCCTTGTTAACATCTGGTAAAAGGCACTCTCAGATGGAACCATAATTGAAACATCAGCCTTCTAACTAATACCATTCTCCCTATCTGTTTACTATTAGAGACACCATTCCAAATTTATATATCAGTATAGGATCTGTGGTTTTGGGTTCTGGCCTGTGTCAGGAATTCCAAATTTCTATTTTATTTATTTGCTCAGATGTCTTTATTTATAAAATGTGAATAAGGTACCCTCCCACCATCCTTAACAGTGTTATTATTTATCCACAAGTCAGCATCAACAAAAATGTAAAATGTCAACACTCACATACCATTTGTATATGAAAAGATCTTTGGAGAAAGGATCTCAAAACCACCTGATTTCAGGACTGGCTCTCTCCAGCACTTCCCTCCTTTTAATGACTTCAGGAAACTAGAAGCCTATTTGATAAGGTGGTTCCAGGAGGCCACATGTTAATGCTGAAGTGCTTTCCTTCTTCCACCTACCTCTCCACCTTCTATCCAACCCCCACCCTTTAATGTGGGGGTTGGGGAATGGTGAGAAGCTGTACTTATCTTAGCCTTTTAGGACCCCCCCCCCAATTCTATACAGCAACTTAGAGCAAAGTACTCCATGGATAATGTACCCAGTGTCATTCCCTGGCAGCTTCTGATGCTGTTATTTGATGTGTAAAATGAATGAATATAAACAGCTCTTCAGGAACAATAGTAAGTTCAGATTCCTGCACTCAGCCATGGACTGTTTTCTTTAAAGGATCTGATACAGAAGGAGAGCTTGATTAAAGTAGAAATTGTTTTCTCTGAAAATGGTCAGGAGCTGATACAGGTGCTAATTGTGACTGGGTGTGGTGTTTGAGGAGCAAGGCATCCCTTGATGCCTTAATGGGCCTAAGCTTTTGGAGGCCTCACTTTTCTCAGGTAAAACCATGCCAGGGCCCACATGAAGGAGGACGTGAAGTGATTTTATCTTTGACCTTCTCTTTACACATACACACAGCTGTAGTTCAGCACTGAGCTGCGAAAGGAGAGCAGGTTAATTTTAAAGAAAATGTTGATGTTAGAGAAACTTTGTTATTTATAAGTGGAGAGACTTAAAATTCCATAAAAAAACAGAAGAGAAATTCTTAATATCAGCACAAATTGCCTGGATACTGTTTCAACATAAAAGAATACCAATGTCTAATACCAGTTATACCTGAGTCTAAAACCAGGAGATACATATTGACTTTTTATGCTCTTGCTTCACTGAAGACAACCGCATAGTAACTTGGAACTTGAACTGGCATGGAGGGTGGGGGGTTTCCCACTGAGTCTGGCTGAATTTCAGGATATGAAGTATTAAGTCAAAGGCAGACAGAAAAAGCAAGAAAAGTAAACAACGATCCTACGGATCCTTTTCTTTCATGTGAATTAATTTGGGAAATTATTTCCCACAAACTAGGCGAACATGAAACCACTTCAGGACACAGACAATGACTGATGAACTCAATGGAGGCAGTGTTCTAGGACTCAGAAGGCCACAAACACAATGTTTATAATTAATGCACTGTGTTCTCCACAAAGTTCACAGCACAAAAAACAAGGTAAGTCATAACTTACACTAGAACAATGGAGTTTTCTACTTGTTTCTATGTTCCTACTGTCTGTAGGTAAGCTAATATCCAGTTCCATTCCCTTCTTTGTCTTTATTCCTCTCATTTTCCTCTTAAGCTAAGTTTTGCGAAGAGAATCCCTGTCCCAGAGATAGTCCTTAAGTACTGCTATATTCAACATTTTTCTGTGTACCTCTAAAAATGTCACCAAGGAAAAGAGTGTGGGAAACTAAAGTTGTGGCTTAAGGCTTCTCATCATGTTTTCACTTGCGTGCTACTCACTGGTGCTGTCACAGCCTCAGTTCTACCTTTGGTAGCTGTTGCTGCTTGCAGACAGAGGGAAATATAGATATGTCACTGTTTATTTAAAGGAAGATTGGTGACATTTCATTGCTGAAACTGTTAAAGAGCCAAATACCATGTAAGACACAGATTAGCGCTTGATGAAAATTAAAAGATGAGGAAAGGAAGTGTTTTACAGGAGTAGCAGAAGCTTGGTGAGGAGGGAGAGAGCAGCTTTCAGTGTGTGGCATTCAAGTAGAGGAAGCTTCATCAAGCTTGTGGTGTAGTTCCAGAGAGGAGAGGCTGACACTGAGCTGGAGTCCTGATCCCATCTCTGGGACTCTGTGCTTTGAGGACAAGAAAACTTAAAACTCTGATGACTGACTGACTCTATAAAGCTCTTTGAATCTCTTTTAAGAAAGTATATACACAAAATACTATTACTTTATTATGTCATAAATGATCTCACTGATTTACATTCAACTTACCATGTCCTATATCCTGCTTTCGTCAGTCTTCGGTATTTTAGGGAGATTTCAATGATCTCATGTTGTCCTTAGTGAATGAAACAATTCTACCGAGGAAGAGAAATGCCCTTCCTGTCTTGGGAACATCCTGTCAAGTGTGGGATGTGTTTCCTGCATACCATGTCTTCTTCTATGCCATTAGCGCCCACATGATTATCCAGCCTTTTAGAAAACGATTGAACTGTTGGCCTGGATGGATTTCCCCAGCTAGCCGAGAGTCAGAGCTGTCTAGAAGACGGAAGGTTTGGCTCTTGACTCACAGTGTGACTTTTTTCCAAACATTTACATGCATTCTTTGGTCTTTTTAGTTTCTCTATGAAATACTTGTGTTCTCTTTATCACTGAGAGATGGGAAAGGATAATATTTTAAAGACCCAAAATGAATTGTAGGAAGATAAAATTAACTTATTTGGATGCAGATTAATTTCCAGTTTCAAAAGCTTATTAAAAACGTTCCCCCAAGGTTCTAGATTCAGTCCATGTACAGGGACTAACTTGTTCACACTGGGAAAGTATATAAACACATGCAGGCTCATAAGACACCGTTTAATGATTAGGGGGAAAAGAATATGATGAGTGGGGCTCTGGAAGCTTGACAAGTTGTGCAGCCTCTCCACGTCCACACTGATCCACGTATCTTTTGTCTTGGAACAGAGCCACACACATCTGTACACTATGGATACTGATTTTGTTTTCTGGAATAATACTGTCAGTTAAAAATATATAAAAGACCTAGGTATATAAAAGATACCTTGAACATCTCCAGTTAATGTCCCAAGCCATTTATACAGCCCCCCAGCGGAAGGGCTTATACATAAAAACTGAATAGAGACAAAAAAGAGACTTTTCCTATTTATATCTATTATTTAATGGTATAGTAATTAAGAGCACAAGCTTTAGAGGAAAACAAGGTGGTGGTGTAGGTAACAGCTGTACCTGCCACATCCGCAACCACATCAAAATTACAACTAAAATACAGAATCAACATCACTCAGAACCTCCTGAGATCTGGCTGAATAGAAGCCCTACAACCAGGGAACTGAAGAAGCATCGAGACCAGCAGGAGGGGCGGAGACGCGGGTGGATCGGGGCTGGATCTCTGAGACTCGGCCGTGGGCTCACACCCGGTGCCGTGGGTTAAAACACGGGAGGGACATCTCAGCGGTGGAGGCTTCCTGGAGGAGAGAGGGGTTCCAGCCCCACATCAGGCCCCCCAGCCCAGGGCTCCAGGGCTGGGAAATGACGTCCCCACAACTTAAGGCTGTGAAAACCAGCAGGGACTGTCGCTGAGGGTCGCGGAGGCTGCGGGAGTCCCAGGCTTTCCTCTTAAAGGGCCAGCGCACAGACTCACTCAGACGCACTCCCTCTGAGCCCCAGCACCAGGCAGCAGCGTGAAAGGACCTGGGACACTTGGGGAGGAACTGACCTGCTTAAAATTGGGGCAAGAGGTGGAGGGGCAGCTTTCTCCCAGGCAGAAGAGCTGGCAGAGGCAAGTCCTCCCCGCACACAGCTGGCAGGCAGGGGCCTTATTTGAATCTCCAGCACCTGACTTGCACCATTGGCCCTGCCCCTCCCACCTGCAGGCTCATCCAGGCCATTTCCAGGGGCTTTTCTGCGCAAGTGGCCTCTCCAGCCTTATGCTTAGGACTTTCCTAAAAATCTCTCAAACAAGCAGCAGCGGGCCCCATACAGCTTGATAAGCGGCCCCAGGCCTGGCACTAGTGGCAGCCTGCATTGGTTCAGAGCTTGGCCTCTTCTGGACAACACTAAGCCCAGCAGAAGTAGCAGCCAACTACAGTTTGCTGAGTAGCTCATGTTGGGTGGCCCTGGGCAAGGCACTGGCAGAGGCCCCAGAGACAGTGCACCTGGTGGTCAGACTTGACCACGATGGATTATAATCCTACCACATCCATGAGTGACACACTCAAGGGGCACACTTGGTGAACACCAAAGCTCCACTGAAGTAAATCCTGCTCCACAGGGGTGTCTCCAGCACAGCAGCTCTTTGGATATGGTGGCAGCTGGTCCTTACAGGTGATTGGCCTGGGGGTCAATTCCTCCCAGGGACGCCAATAGCAACCAAGGCTCAACTACAATAGGTCAGAGCACACAGCCCACACAGGGGAGCACCTAGAAGGCCCAGCTCAGGTGACGGGGGAGGCTGAGCCACTGGACCCTACAGGACACCTACTACACAAAGCCACTCTACAAATTCCAGGAGACACAGCAGCTCTACCTAATACATAGAAACAAACACCTGGAAGCAGCGAAAATGTGGAGGCAAAGAAACGTGTCACAAAGGAAAGAACAGAAGAAATCTCTAGAAGGGGAACTAAATGAAATAGATCCAAGCAAGCTAATAGATACAGAGTTCAGAATTACAAAAACAACTGAGAAAATCGATGACATAATAAAGTACCAATTTGAAATGAAGGCTACACGAACTGAAATGAAGAATAACTTACAGGGAATCAACAGTAGAATAGAGGACGCTGAGAATCAAATCAGCAATTTAGAACATGAGGAAACAAAAAACACCCAACCAGAAGAGCAAAAAGAAAAAAGAATCCAGAAATATGAAGAAATATGAAGATAATATAAGGAACCCTGGGACAACTTCAAGAGGCCCAACTTTCATAGAGGAGAAGAAGAAAGACAGCAAGAAATTGAAAACCTATATGAAAAAATAATGACAGAAAACTTCCCCTACCGGGGGAAAGAAATAGACTTACAAGTCCAGGAAGCACAGAGGGTCCCAAACAAGAGGAACCCAAAGAGGCCCACAGCAAGACACATCATAAGTAAAATGCCAAAGGTTAAAAACAAAGAATCTTAAAAGCAGCAAGAGAAAAACAGTTAGTTACCTACAAGGGAGCACCCATACGACTGTCAGCTGATTTCTCAACTGAAACCTTGCAGGCCAGAATGGGGTGGCAAGAAATACTCAAAGTGATGAAAAACGTGGAACTACAACCAAGATTACTCTACCCAGCAAAGCTATCATTTAGAACTGAAGGTCAAATAAAGAGCTTCACAGATAAAAAAAGCTAAAGGAGTTCATCACCACCAGACCAGCACTACAGGAAATGTTGAAGGGTCTTCTTTAAGAAGAAGGGAATGAACAAAAGAATCTGACGAACTAAATAGATCCAGATCCAGAGACACTGATGCATGCAACAGGCGATCGTATTTCAGAGGAAAGAGGGGTGGAAGGTGGGAAGAGATTAACCAAAGAAGTTATATGCATATATGCATAACCCATGGACACAATAACGGGGTGAAGGCCTGGGGAAGGGATGGGAGCGAGGTGGAGGGGGTCAATTGGGGGGAAAAATGCGACACCTGTAATACTTTAAACAATAAAGATAAATTAAAAAAAAAAAAGGAGCACAAGCTTTAGCATCAGGCTGCCTGGGTTCAAATTCTGGTTCTATGTCAGAGCTGTATGACTTTGAGAAAGTTATATTTCCTCTTTGGGCCTCTGTTTCATCACTTGTAAATGGAGATACAAATTAGGTTATTATGAGGATTAATTTACATGTACATGGATGCAAAGCACATGGAAAAGTACTCATAAATATGGGCTATTATTATAAGACAGTAGAGCCTTAACCAGTTCATTTAGACCTTCCAAACTCCACTGTACTTTCACCACCCCTCTACCACCCAAAAAGAAAAAGAGATTCTTTAGGCATTATCACAGATTTGGGCAATTTTTATGTTAATCTTTCTGTCAACACTCGTTAAGAGTAAAACACAAGCCCTAGCTGGTTTTGCTCAGTGGTTAGAGTGTTGGCCTGCAGACTGAAGGGCCCCCAGTTGGATTTTGGCCAAGGGCATGTACCTTGGTTGCAGGCTCGATCCCTGGCCCCAGTTGGGGTGCGTCTGGGAGGCAACCAATTGATGTGTCTCTCTCACATTGATATTTCTCCCTCCCTCCTTCCCATGCCCTCTGAAAAGCAATGGAAAAAATGTCCTCTGGTGAGGATTAAAAAAAGAGTAGAATACAAACTTTCAGATTAAAAAGGCAAAAGGAACACATGCATTTAATCCCACTTGAAATCCCACTAAAACTATAATACAGAGTCTTTCTAAGATGATAAACCCTCAAAAACTTGGGAGAACAATATGGGAGACAACAGCAATAAAATTTGGAAGCTTGAAAGGCAGATAGACAAGTTGGTAATTTGCCTTGCAGATCCAACAGTCAGATTTGGAGAGGGGTAAGCTAAGAACCAACCCAATTTCTCAAAAGACTCCAGAACTAGAAGCAAAGGGGTGAGGCTAAACTGGAAGTGTGTGGCTTAAATAAGTAGAACTGACAGGATTCAATTGAAGGTATTGAAAGCTGTTGAAGAAGCATTTGTTTCCTAGGTTGGTCCCCCCTACCTCCATCCATAGTGTTTCTGCTAGGGTGCAAGAGAGAAGCCTGAAGGCTCATTACCTGGATGTGGTAAATTGGAGGGTCTCTAGACTGAAGTACCAAGCACATTTGACAGTGTGAGGATCATGCTGGGACTGGGGAGCACACAGATGAATGCATATTGAATGCAGAGTGCAGGAAACCCCGACATCCTTATTCCTTTACATGGCTCTCAGGACACTGGCAGAAAGGCCTTTACCCTGCAGCCAGGAGATGGGGAACTTTCCTTTAGGTAATCTGACCGGCAAAAGAGAAAAAAATCCTAGAGATTTTGAATACTGGGAATTCCCCAACAAATGGCCCACCCACATCATCCACTTGGAGCTTCCAATCAGCTCTTCAGATCATGTTTAATCAGACGCAGACAGCAAAGAATTACCAGACAGCTGTGGAGAGTCTAAAACAAATAAGGGAAAACAAAAAACTGAGAAAACAAAGACTGTAAAAGGAGAAGGCAAAAACCTCACAGTAAAATCCTATGAGAGAACATAATGCGTTCATGAACAGATTTTTTTAAATGCAGAGAATTAAAGAAGAGCTCTTGGAAATTAAAACATGATTGCAACCATAAATTTAAAAAATCAATAGAAGGGTAGAAAGAGAACATTGAAGAAGCCTCTCAGGAAAGGAGCAAAGAGATAAAAAAATAAGAAATTTAGAGGACCAGTTTGGGAGATCTGACATCTGACTGAAACAGAGAGGACAGGGAAATCAGAGAAGGAGTCACCAATGAAATAACCAAAGAACATTTCCCAAAATGAAAGATATGAGTTTCTAGAAAGAGACAGTCCAATTCATATCCAATTCAATAAATGACAAATAGATCATACCAACCAACCCATACTATTGTAAAATTGAAAAACAACACTGGAAACATGATTCAAAAAGCTTCCAGAGAGGAAAAACAGGTAATACAGAAAAGATTAGGAGTCAGAATGTCCTCAGTCTTCAAGGATAACACTAGAAACATGAAGCATTGTCTTCAAAAATTTGAAAGAAATTATTTCTAACCTACAGATCTATTTTCAGCCACTGTATCATGTATAATAATAATATAAAGACATTTTCAGTCACAGAAACTCAAAAATTTTACTTCCCATCCACCTTTCCTTAAGTAGCACTTGGAGAATGTTTTCCACTATCAAGACTAATTCAAGAAAGAGGAGGAAGTTAGGAAGCAGGAGACCCAACAGAGGAGAGGCAATGAGCATCACAGGAGGGTGGTGAGGAGCGATCCCAGGGTGATGGCTGTGGAACGGATACAGAGGGCACTTCGTCCAGATTGGAGAGTGACTGCAGAGACGGCCACACTGGGGACAGTCATCACCATGATCCCCACTGCCATCATACTATCATTTTAACCTGAAAATAGGATACAATGCCTGCGTGAGCTTGTACTTGGCTTGTCTTAACCATAGACTGGAGTTTACTATACTCCCCTCCATGCCCTGCTGTGAAGACTTGCGTTTTACTAAAAATGCAAGAACTTTTTTAGTTGACCTACTCCTGAAAGCTGGAGGAAATCCATGGTGAGTTTAGAGGCAGTAAACAGAGTCTATTCTGTTTGACCATATTTCTGTCAAATATTGTACACCTGGTCCAAACTATAGTCCTGCCATATGCCCTCACTATGATAAACCCTCTGTTTCCTAAGATTCATTCATGACCTTGAACCCTGACTTCACAAGAAGCTCTTACAAGCTCTCAGAGAAGCCAGCGCCAGATCATGAACCAGACACTTCACCTTCGTGAGGGAGTGTCATCTAATAGCTGCCCTTCCTCACACAGCTAGGACTGAGCTTGCTGTTCAGTTTTCAAACCTAAACAATGAAAAGCAAAAAAATTATTTACACTATAGTCAGGGTGATGTTACCTAGCTGAGGGTGGGGGCAAGTGAGGTTAGAGGTTAGACAGGGCACAAAGGGAGTTTCTTAACATGACTGGTGGGTGTTAATTTTATTTTTACTCTTTACATTATACATTTAAAGTCTTTATATATGATACGTTTTATACATAACATATGAAGTTACTAATATTCTACCATTTTTGAGGTACAAAAATAGCAAGCTCGTATGTTTAAACTTGATGCTTCAGGCTCAGCAATGTACCTTGTGCCCCTGCGGCAAGTTAAGAGCCTAAGTTTCCCGCATATGCAAAATATAGAGTGAAAAACACACAGTGGATTTCTTAAATGTAAAGAACTCTCATAACTGTGTAACTCTCATATTGTCTATGCTCAATACAACAATTCCCATCCTATAAAAAGTTAAAATGTAAGTAAGACTACTGAGGAAATTCCTTTGTGTTTCCCAGAAAAAAGATCTGGCAAATATTATATTCATATAACTATAGTTTATTATAATGTGACAATGATGACTCAAGAACAGTTTTTAGAAATCCCCAAGCCTTCACATTTCCCTCGCTTCTGCTTTGTTTTTTTAGCAGAAATGGGGGCACAGAAACTGGAAATGACAGGAAGCAATAACGGGGATGTGATGTGAGGGAGAGGTGAGAGAGGAGGAATTAAGATATGAAATGAGACAAATGTATTCATTATTTTTTTCTAATCAAGATAGAGATATGGGTAGGCTGAGTTGGTTCTCAATAGAAGAGCTGTTTAGAGACTCTTTTTCAGGCATATCGATTAAAAATTCACGTAAACCACAAAGAAGAATATTCTACTATTCTCCCTTTAGCTATGACTTACTGAGCAATTATGATGTGTTAGAAGCATTTTAAAAGTTTTTATAAACATCATCACACTTCATCCTCGCAGACACCCTATGAATTTGGTACCATCATTACCACCCTGCTCCTAATGCCCTTTTACATATGAGGTAACAGGCTCACTAAGGTTTAGGAACTAGCTCAAGGTCACAGATCAGTACATAGTAGAGCTAGGTTTAAACCCGAGGTAATTCTAAGCTTAAATCCATGCTCTTAATCAGTAAACCTCTTATACTATATAATTCTCATCCTAATTCCTTTCTTTTTAAAAGTTTCCCTTCTTAATCCTGCACCTTATTCTACAGCTAAATGTTACTATGACTTTTCCAGGAGCATCTACTGCTCCATCCTTCCTAAGTGAGTTGTGGAAATCCCTAGGTACTTTTGTTTGAAAGCCTAACACTGTATTTCTCACACCGGGGTATACATAAGAGTACTTGGCAATTATGTTGGGGGTACTTGGAAGCTGTAGAAATAACAAGGCACATCCTCCTGAGTGACAATTTTTACTTCAGGTTTTATTTTTGGGGAGAATGTCCTTGTTTTCATTTTGAAAACAAAGATGCTATGATATCTTTAAATGCAAGATCTATACTTATTTTTAATCTTCACTGAGGATATGTTTTTTATTGATTTTAGAGAGAGAGGAAGGGAGAGAGTAAAAAAGAGAGAGAAAGAGAGACAGAAACATTGAGGTAAGAGAGAAACATCTATCAGTTGCCTCCTGTACTCACCCCGACTGGGGAATGAACCTGCAACCTAGGTATGTGCCTTGACCAGGAATCAAACCCACCACCTTTTTGGTGTACGGGACTGCACTAACTTTTAAGATAAAACAAATAAGACTCCAAAGGCATTTTGTATTTGCAGCAGGGTCATAACTTCCAATTTCTGGGGATAAGAGGTCTTTTTCTTCTGGAAACAGTGTGAGGGCCACCAGATTGTAAAATGAGTCAGCTGAGCATAGCACTCTACCCAGCCCAGGAATAGTCACAATATGGAACATGGCCTTAATCTGACTGTTCAAAGACACTTCCAAAACTTTGCATTTGGAGAAAAAAAAAGTATATACATCTTAAGGGAAATGTAAATTTTAGAGCAACATGATTAATAATGGCAATTTTTGTACGAAATAATTATGTACACATGTGTAAAAACAGTCTTGAAAGACATACACTAAACTGTTGTCAGTGATTTCCTCTGAGAAACAGGACTGAAAGAATTTTCAATTTCTATCATTTGATATTATTAGACTTTCCCCCCCAGTAAACATGTTTACTACTACCTTTGTAAAGGAAGAAAAACATCTAAAGGTTAAAAGACAGAAACAATAGAGTGAGGGAAATGGGTGAAGGTGGTGAAAAGGTACAAACTTACATTAATAAGATAAAACAGGTTCTGGGGACATAATGTACAGCATGGTGACTATAGTTAAATAATGTTGTATATTCAAAAGTTGCTAAGAGAGTCGATCTTTTTTTTTAAAGTTATTTTATTACTATGCAAGACATTTCTTTTTCATGCTGTACATCTACTCATTGAAGTATCAAAGATCGATCTCTATGTGTAAGGAGCTTTATGCATTGGGGTGAGTGATTGGTTAGTGTATTTTATCTTTTAATGAATCATTTTTCTGTTTCTGCTAGAAAATTCCAGTGCTGTCTACAATTATGATTTCTCTATAGCTCTAAATAAAATATTTTTCCTTTTCTAAATTTTCTCATAACTACAATAGGAATGTTGAATGAACAATATTTAGATTATTATATGTCTCCCTCATGCTCAGAAATCTCTTCTTCTCATGATCAGATGATGTCTTACAAGAGAGCCTGAATTCCTGCTCAACCATTTGATTCAAGGTCACCAATTTTTCTGCACAAACATGCATGTCTTTCCAGCCTCTTCAATTTCCCTGGAACAGAACTTCAGTATAGTCGCCTGTTAGTGCAGTTAACTGTTTTGGAGGTAAGAAGCCTGAAACTAGTCTCAATGGACTAAAATCAAGTTGTCTACAAAGCCAGTTCCTGCTGGAAGCTCCATGAGAGAATCTGTTTCCTCTCCTTTCCCAGTTTCTCAAGGCCACAAGCATTTCCTTGGCTCATGGCTCTTTCTCACATCTCCACAGACAGCAGTGTAGCATCTTCAAATCTTACTCTGATTCCAACTATTCTTCCTTTTTCTTCTATATTCAAGGACTGTGGTGATCAAATTAGTTCCACCTGCATAATTATGGTCCAACTTCTAATCTAAAAGGGAGATGTACTGTTGTTGTTTGTACTTGGGCTCCAGCAGAGGGAGGGCAGAGTGGACTAATGCTGTGTGAGGAGAATCTAGGGTTGGGAGCTCTGAGGATAGAGCTCAGATTCCTGTGCTGAGTGATTCCCCCAGAGTGCCAAGAGAGTAGATTTTAAAAGTTCTCACCACCCCCCCCCCCAAAAAATTGTAATTATTTGAGGTGATGGATGTGTTAAACTTAGTGTTAACCATTTTACAATATGACCATACATCAAATCATTATGTTGTACACCTCAAACTTACAAAATACTGCATGTCAATTATATTTCAATAAAACTGGGGAAAACCTCAGCAGCAACAGCACACAAAGTAATCCCAAAAACCAAAGATAATAAAAGGATTCCTAGGCATTTTCCAGTCCTTAACCCACTGAATGATTGAGCCTTAAGATCAATCTGAAAGTCAGCAGATCCATGCAGAGGAGGTTATGCCTCAATTTATTCAATTCAACAAATATTTATTTTGGTGTCCACTCTATGACAGGTACTATTTGTCATATTATATACATCTTTCTATCAATAAGATTCACTTCTTTTCTTCAAAGAATTCATTTCTATAGTAGAAAGGCAGTCATATAAACAAATCACTGTGGTATATATGATTCTAATACAATACAACTAATACAAATACTTAACAAATGAATGTATCTGTTCTAATCCAGTACTTCTCTAAGCAGAGCTAGATATAGGATGAACAACACATAGCCTCTGCCCTCAAGGAGTTTAGAGCCCAGTAGGAGTAAATACAGGTGCTGGTAGGACTCTTACAAGGGAGGGAGAAAAGAAGGGACTATGGGAAGTTTTGAAAGCTAAAATGGAACTCCCCTGTCAGATGGGGGAGGACGAAGGGGAGGACATTCTAGATTAATCAGCAAAGGCACAGAAACAGCATGATATGTTTAGGAGGACACAGGAATTTAAGGATCACTGGATTGTATAATGCAAGGTGGGAGGAAGAAGGAGCTGAGGTGAGAGATAGGCTGAAAAGTACAAAGGGGTGAAATAATCAAGACTGTGCACTGCATACAGGGCTTTAGGTTTATGTGAAGAGAAGCCTCTGAAGGGCTGTAGTAGCAGGGTAATAACAATGTTCAGATACTCACTTCAGAAAGAGCATTCTCTCTGAGGTTCAGAATGTAAAGAGGTCAATCATTAGACCAGAATAGTTAGAGATGAAGAGTCTGAATAAGATAGAAAGATAGAGAGGACAAGACAGACTAGAGCAGTGCTGTCCAAAAGAAACAAGCCAAAATGTAATTACAAGTTTGGTAGCAATATTAAGAAAATGAAAAGAAACACATGAAATAAATATTAATAACATATTTTACTCAAGCCACTATGTAAAAAATATTTCAACATGAAATATAAAAACTATTCATGTGACAGTTTGTATTCCTTATTTGTTTACTTTTTAAATTTAGCTTTATTGTTGAAAGTATTACAGATATCCCCTCCATTTTCCCCATTGATGTCCTCCACCCCACACCCCCCCCCAGGCCTTCACCGCACTATTGTCTGTGTCCATGGGTTATGCATATATGCATATAAGTTCCTTGATTAATCTCTCCCCACCCACTCCCCCACCCCCGCCTTCCCATTGAGATTCATCAGTCTGTTCCATGCTTCTAAGTCTCTGGATCTATTTTGCTCCTCATTCTATTTTGTTTATTAGATTCCTCCACATATGAGTGAGATCATGTAAAACTGAATCAGGAAGAATCAAAACTTGAATAGGCCAATAACAACTGATGAAATCAAAGCAGCAATAAAAAAAACTCCCAGCAAACAAAAGCCCTGGTCCTGACGGCTTCACAGGGGAGCTTTCTAATTCTTTAAGTTGTAGGGTTAGATAGTTTACTAAAAATTTTTCTTCTTTTTGACATAGGCCTGCAGTGCTATGAACTTCCCTCTTAGGACTGCTTTTGCTGTGTCCCATAGATTTTGGGTTGTTGTGTGTTCATTTTCATTTGTTTCCAGGAAGTCTTCGATTTCTTTCTTGATCTTGATAACTGATTCATTGTTTAATAACATGAAATTTAGCCTCCATGTGTTTGAGAGTTTTTGAGTGTTTTTACTGTAGTTGATTACTAATTTCATGTGATTTGAGATGCTTTATATGATTTCAATCTTCTTGAACTTGTAGAGACATGTTTTATGTCCTAACATGTGGTCTATCTTTGAGAATGACCCATGTGCACTTGATAGGAATGTATATTCTGCAGCTTTGGGGTGAAATGTTCTGTAATTATCAATTAAATCCATCTGATCTGGTATGTCATTTAGAGTCACTGTTTCTTCGTTGACTGTCTGGAAGACCTATCCAGTGAAGTCAGTGGCGTGTTAAAATCTCCGACTATGACTGTACTGCTATTGATCTCTCCATTAAAGTCCTTAGGGTTGTTACTGTTAGGTCCTTATTTATTGCCATTTTAGTTCTTTATGCCTATGTTTCTCTCTATATTTCTTCTTATTATTACAGCAGTCCCTTTAACATTTCTTGCAATGCTTCTATTTCTACCTCTAATTACAGCAGTCCCTTGAAAGTTTCCTGCAATGCTGGTTTGGTGGTGATAAACTCCTTTAGCTTTTTTTTTTTTTTTTGGTCTGGGAAGCTCTTTATTTCACCACCTATTTTGAATGATAGCTTTGCTAGATATAGTAGTCTTGGTTTCAGATCCTTGTTTTGCATTACCTTGAATACTTCATGCCATTCCCTTCTGGTCTGTAGAGTTTGTCTTGCTGCCTTTAAGATTCTCTCTTTGTCTTGAATTTTTGTCATTTTAATTGTGATGTGTCTGGGCATGGGCTTCTTTGGATTCTTCTTGCTTGGGACTTTCTGTGCCTCCGGAACTTGTGTAACTTTTTCCTTGACCATGTTAGGGAAGTTTTCTGCCATTATTTCTTCAAACAGCTTCTCTAACCCTTGCTTACTTTTTATCTCTTCTGACACTCCTATGATGTGAATATTGTCATGTTTCATGTTGTCCCACAGCTCCCTTGGACTTTCCTCATGTTTTTTAATTGTTTTTTTCTTTTGGATGTCTAATTGAGTGATTTTTTTTCTACCCTGTCTTCTAATTCACTGATCCAATCCTCAGCTTCCTCTAATCTGCTGTTTATTCCTTACAATGTATTCTTTATTTCTGCTCTGTCATTCATTTCTGACCGGTAAGTTTGTACAGTTTCCATATATTTTTTCATGCTGTTGAGCATCCTTACAATCAATATTCTGAACTCGATATCTGATAGACTGCTCATCTCCATTCCATTTAGCTCTTTTTCTGGAGACTTCTCTTGACTTTTCATTTGGGGCTTGTTTTTTTGCTTCCCTATTTTGGCTGCCTATTTGGGTTTGTTTCTGTGTATTAGGTAGGCCTGCTAGGACTCTCAGTCTTTTGGGATGGTCCCTGGTGTAGGCCAATGTCAGACGCTGTTTGTGACTGGCCTTGAGTACCCTTTTTGGAGCTATCAACAACCCACGGCTTGAGGTCCCCTCTGTTGGGGCTGTGTGTGTTTGGATAGGACCAAGATGCACACCAAATTCTGCTCTTCCAAGGTCCGAGTCCAGAAGCAGATCAGACAAAGACTCAAAGCACTCTGAAGTCTGCCTCTGCCTGCAGGCTGATCAATCTGATTCTCTTAATGAGCCTGAGGCTGTAGAAACTACACAGGGTGGGGCACCTGATTGTTATCAGTCTCTTAATGAGCCTGAGGCTGTAGAAACTCCAAGGCGTAGGACCAGAGGTTTTCCAGCAGGATGGGGCAATTGCTTTCCACTCAGGCAAAAGCTGCTCGGAAGGTAAATGTCTGCCTCTGCAGTATGGGGGAATGACTCAGCACAGGAATCCAGATGGGTGCCTTCTGATGTCAATCTCCAGAGCCCATGCCCCAGATTCTCCTCACACAGCTCCAGTCCACTCTGCCCTCCCTCTGCTGGAGCCCAAAGTGAGTAGCTACACATGATACTTTGTGCATTGGCTCTTTAAGAGTATTCCTGAATTTCCAGCCATCTCTCTCTGGCAGACAGAAACCCTGCTGCTTTTCACAGCCAGATGTTCTGTGGGCACTTTTCTCAGTTCTGGTGCTCTTGGCTGGGAAGCCCAACCTGGGGTTTGGGCCCCAGAGTCCTTAAGTGAGAAACCTCCCACAGCTGAGATATTCCTCTGGACCTTCAGCTGCTGCCTGTGGGAGCCCACCCAGCCTTCTTGTGCCTCCGCACTTGCTACCAGTCTCCATTTTTTCTCCTTGGTTATGAGTGTGCTCTCCAGCTTGTTTTCAGTTGCAGCTGATTATTCAGGATGGTTTTTCTATATTTTAGTTGTAATTCCAGTTTGGTCCCGGGAGAGTGTCAGTGTAGCTTCCACTCAGTCCACCGCCATCTTTAATCTCTCCATCTCCTTTTTATACTAAGTCTTTAAAATTTGGTGAGTATCTCACACTTAGAGCACATCTCCATTTGGTTAGCTACATATCAGTGCTCAATAGTCCTACTGGCTACCATATTAGACAGTGCAGGATTAGAGGCACTGATTTAGAAAGCAATACTGGCAGGATTTGTTAACTTAGTGAATGTGGAGAATAAGGAGGTAGAAACATCTGGAACTGTTGGCTTGGATAACTGGATGGAGAGTGGTACCAGCAAACCGAATAGAGGATACAGAAAGAACCAGTCTAAGGAAGGAGGAGATAGAAATTTGGTTTTAGAGTGTTAACTTTGAAATGCCTAAGCATGAAGTTATTTGCCCAAGGTGACTTAGCTAGTGACAGAGGCAGAATTTTGATCCAGATCTCTTTGATGTCATCCCCTTTCTAAGGATTCCTCTGAGTCAGGATTTAACAAAAAAGAAGGATGAGGCATGGGAGGTCAAAGTTTGCCTTTATTTTCATTCAATATAAAATTGACATGTGCCAAATACAAACCAAAAAGTAAAAAAAAATTTAAAAATCGAGTATGAGAGGTCTCCAAATTAACAATTTCTTGCATTAACAGTGCAGCCATAATTTTTAATATTTTTGAAGAAAATAAGATGTTTTGAAATGTTCCTAATTTTAAAAGTCTAATGTAAAAATACACTTTCCCAGGCACCTTACCCGATTTTGTAAGGTAAAAATACACTTTCCCAGGCACCTTACACCTAGCTTGGAAGAAGTGGGATTTTAAGATTTTATCAAAATTATGTCCATTCCAAAAGGTGAAGATGTTAATTTCTAAATAATCTAATAGTCCAAAACTTACTAAGGCCTTCTGATATGTTGAAGAGTAAAAAAACAGGGGATCTAGTCTGATTCACTATATGCTAGCTCAAGGACATTTACTTTAAATTTTGGTTTCTCCTCTAATATGTGTATATGTAATACAGCATAGAAAATGATACCCCCTAAAAGGTAGGTAATACCACAGCTGACCTTAAGATTATTTGCTGTCTCAAAATATATTGGTTGCCTAGGAAATGTCTGTGATCACACACACACACACACACACACACACACACACAAGTATCTAAGAATGGGAATAAACAAGTCAAGAAAATAACCTGTTTTCAAGGAATGATTTTCCAAAATAGAAACAGGTAAAAAGAGAAAACTCGCCTGGGTAAGTTTTAAAACAAAGAAAATAATGGTTTAAAAGTTGACTACTACTCAGGAAGTAGGAGCCACAAAATTTTTAAAGGATGCTAAAATTAGAATGTGTGTGTGTGAAGAATGCAAGGAAATTGTTTGCGTAGTAACTATGGTGGTAGTGAAATAATTTATAAACCACCAACCCTAGGCCAGTCTGCACAACAATTCTATAAAGCACTGTTTCAAACTCTTTTCTAATTTTTTTTTATAGAGGCCAGGATAGAAGGCCCTTGCTTTTTTTTAGTTGGACAAGGCAGGATAATTCATGTGAGTGGGGAACTTGTTTCAACGTGACATGTCACGGAGTTGTTGGCATGACTCTGGTATCGCTTTATTTACATACTTCTAATAGGCAATGTATGAAATGCAGAAGAAATAATGTGTCATGTATCTGTCACCTATCAAAGGGAACAAGAATCCTGTTTGTAAGACACAGAAAAGACATCTAATTCTAGAATATATTCTAGATATATTGCACGTGAGTCAATAATTTCTAAATACCATCACCTTGGGGGTTAGGGCTTCAACATGTGAATTTGGTGGGCGACGGGGGTGGAGGGTGGTTGCTCACAACTCAGTCCATAGCATAAATTATATAATCTGTTCTTCTTCTTCATTTACTCATTGCCTAATCTAACCAACACATAATATGCTACCAAGTTGGCATTCAAATGCTGAGAAGAAAAGGGGCTCCGATTTGATCATTTGCTTTGAAAAAATACTGTTTGTTTTCAAGGAAGCAGAGCATCTCTGGAGAAAAAAGCACAGGATGTGGATTTAGTGTATTACTAGAGAGCTGTTACCTCTGGGCAAGTCACTTAGCTTCTAAGCCAGTTTCCACATATGTAAAATGAGAAAAATAAAAGTACATACTTCATAGAGATATATGAGGATAAAATCAGGTAATTATCTATGAAAGGGCTCAGTAAGCTATAAGACTACACATTGTTATTGTTAGGCTATAAAAGCACAAAAATGTGGTACATTTATATGCAGTTTTTTTTTCCACATACAGTTTTGATACACCCTAAAAGACTGATTCAAAGAATGAAGATGTATTCATGAAAACAGAGTTGACATGTATCTTCTAAGATCCTTTCCTTTACTTTAACTCCTTGCCTTAAACACATTCATTTCTTCTTTCTTAGTTCCACTGTCATCACTTTAGTTCAAGATGCCATTAGATCTGCTGAAAACCAGTTTTTTCTCCTGGACCATTATCAGGTTATTTTTCCTACAACATTGCTTTCTTCACATCATTTTCCTATTCACCTTAATTTCTGAATTGGCAGGCTCTTAACCTGTAGGTGTAAACAAATCCAGAGAACTACCTTGTGAGAGGAGTACTAAATATGTGTGTGGGTTTGGGAATTACAATTGTATACTACAGAGCACAGTAGTGTGGCATAGAGGGAAGACCACAGACTTTGGAGTCATATTGCTATTTGAATTCTGGATGTTACTCATTTCCGTGATGACTGAGAAGTGGCCTAATTGCACCTCAGTTCCCTCATTTGTAAAAAAGAATTTAATTGCTTACTTCATGGGATTGCTTAAGCATGATGTCCAATTTAATAGTGCACAATATGTTTTAGTTTCTGTCCCTTCACATAAAACAGATAGAAAAATAAGATGTGTTAAAAATAAAATGGTTACATGCATTGTAGAGTTTTGTTTGCTCCAATAATGAACAGATATTATATCTAATTTTAAAGTTCAAGAAGATAAAAAGACTACACTGGAAAGGGAAACTAACAAAACTCGCATCAGTAACCAAAATAATATTTTAATATATTCAGATATCTCCCTGGTCAGAACATGAACTGCACATCTATTTAAGTTGTAGAGTTATGTGGTTCTTTTTATTTTTGCCTGTGGAATAGGATAGATTTGAAAGAAACAAAACTGGAAATGAGAAACCAGTTATGGTATGTACAGGGTGGAGCAAAAGCAGGTTTACATTTGTTCATGTGGAAAATAAAACTAATAAAAAATAATATAAGAAACTCTGTGTTTCACATACTCAAAACTGTAAACCTATTTTTGTCCTACCCTGTATTTAAGCAGATTCTAATAAGGATATGATGAGGAGACAATGGAATAAAGAGAGAGAAGACAATTGATTGAGATAGGAGGAAAAACTGGCAAGACTCGGTGAGTGACTGGATGTGGGGGTTATGGCAAAGGAGTCAGATCACTCCCAGGTTTCCAGGTTTCCAGGTTGGGTGGCTGGAAGAATGATGGTACTACTGTCTGTAGTGTAGAGGTCTGGGAGAAAAGGGCTGAGTTCAGTTTTGGACATACTTAGTTTGAAGTACATGTCAAGGGTAGAGATGTAGATTTGAAACTTGACAGCATATAAAGTGGATGAGATCAACTAAAGTGGGGCCTGAGACAGAGCCTCAGGAATACCAACATTTAAGCAGGAAGAGGAGGAAGTGGAGCTCAAAAATAAGTTTGAGATAACAAGGAATGATCAGAGAGTATAATGAGAAGGATGAGTACAGACTCACAGAAATCAGAGTTTCAAGAAGAAAATAATAAATTATTAAATGCAGAGAAAAGGTCTGAATGTTTACCGCCCCCCATTCATATGTTGAAACTTGTGGTATTTGATGGTATCTGGATGTGGGGCCTCTGGGAGAGAATTAGGTCACAAGGGTTCTCCCCTGCCCCTGGAATAGGATTAGTGCCTTATTAGGCCCCAGAGAGTTTTCTCACCCATTCTTCCAGGTGAGGTTATAGTGAAAAGATGGCTATTTATGAATGAAGAATGGGGCCCTCACCAGATACCAAATCCGTGGTGCCATGATCTTGGACTTCCCAGTCTCCAGAACTGTGAGAATAAATGTTTGTTTATAAGCCAGCCAGGCTAAGGTATTTTTGTTATAGTAACCCAAAGAGACTGAGACAAGGACAAAAATAAGTCCACTGGAATTTGAAATTAAGAAATTACTGACGGTACCCAGCTGGCGTGGCTCAGCGGTTGAGCATCGACCTACGTGATCCAGGAGATCTCGGCTGGATTCCCGGTCGGGGCACATGCCCAGGTTGTGGGCTTGATCCCCAGTAGGGGGAGTGCAGGAGGCAGCAAATCAATGACTACTCATCACTGATGTTTCTCTCTCTTTTCTCTCCCCCTTCCTCTCTCTGAAATCAATAAAAACATTTTTAAAAATTAAAAACAAAAGAGTAGAAATTGCCAAATCTTTTTTTTAAAAAAAAATTACTGATGGCCTTAGAAAGAGCAGTTTCAATGCAAGCGATGGGGGCTAAGCCAGAGAGCTTCGGTAGGTTTAGGAGTTAGTGAGTAAATGGGTAGCACGAAAGAAATTGTATCCCAGCTATTTGGGAAGTTTAGATGGGAGGAAAGAGACTACTAGAGCAAGCCAGCTGTTTATGAGTTAGTGATTAAAGCAATGGAGGTCCTGAAAAGTGTGTCACAAAAAGCCTACAGTGGTATTTCAAGAAAGAGTTGATAAAAAGATCAACAGCTTGAAATATAAAGATAGAACAGTGTTTTACAGAAGGAAGAACATGGACTTTGGAATGAGATATGTTAATCCTGTGGCTTTGCCATTTACTAGCTATGAGACAAGTTACTTAACCCTTTCTGAGCCTCAGTTTCCTCATTCTTAAGAAGGGAATACCACTAATTATGTAACTGTCATGAGAATTAAATGAGACACTGCATATAAAAGCACCTAGCATAGGCACCTTGGTCCATTACCGATGTTAAAAACTGTCATTCAAATTAAGCAGTGAAAATGTGTGTTAAGTTGCCCAGGGTTACAGCAATTAGTTATGAAACATTAAAAATAAGGAACAAGAATTGAAAGAGGAAAGGGTTTGAGAGAATTAACCATGTGTGGAGTCTAAAAAGGATGAAGCAAGTAAAGTGCCAAGAGGGAAGCCAGGCTAGGGAAGAACGAGCCCTCCTGTCTTACATATAATTAGTATGTGCCCTAAAATTATTTGAAATAAAGGCCCCTCATAGGCTATAAAAGAGGAGATTTGCAACAGAGATAAAAGTTTAAGAGGCTGGAGAAGGAAAGGACAAACAAGGCCACCTCAGGGAGGCAAGTTGTTGGTGGAGTTGATACCTGATGTTGTTGATCACATCAGTAAAGATGTAGGAAACAAAATATTGGGAAAATTAGTTTCCAAAGCAGATTTGAATCCAAGTATTCTTGGGCCTAATTGTCAATGAATGTGAAGCACACAGCTAGGGAATTTGTGGGTAGAAAACATTCCCTAATTACACAATCTCTAAACCTTCCCATCTGCTTTTAACTATAACGAGGTGCAAGTAAACATACTTCTCAATTTTTCCAACTCACATGCACAAAGAATTGCTCTCTTCAAACACACATTTCATTCTAATAATGAGTCTTGACATGATACCATTCTTAGATAAATTCAAAGAGATTTTCGAGATTGTGGGTGGGGGTATTATTAATAGGTATTTTCAGCTCCATATTTTGATCACAAGGAAAATCTGAGCTTTAAAGAATTTAGAACTCAGCAGAGTCACATGGCAAGATAATGGTGTAGCGGAATCCAATGCTATTCTTTTTCCAAATCTCTCTTCCTAATAAATAAATGAAACCTAACTTTGTCTTCAAAGTTAGACTTCTTACAAACTACACAGACTTCTTACAAACTACATATTTACTGACCACAAGTCAAGGTGGAAACCACTGCATAGCTTGGGAGCAGGGGAGAGGAAATGATGTTGTGGTCATTGTAAAAGAAAAGAAACTAGGAAAAACACCTCATATTTTGCTGTGCAAAAAAGAAAAAAAAAAAAAGATTAAAAAAAAAGATAAAAAAAATTACAGAACTCCTCAAAGGCAAAGAAAAAATCTTTCAATTACTACTGAAGGTAAAGAAAGAAACAAGTGAATTTTAGAGTGGCTTAACACAGGTAGTCTTGGAAAAGACAAAGGTTGATTGCTCCACAAAATCATCTTCCACCCCATGGAGAAGACTGCGTGTTTTATTTAAAGAAAGGGGTTGCACTCTGGCAATTGTTGGAACATGAAAATTGACATAAGAAATTAATTTTGACAAAAATCCAAATTAAGCATAGTAGACAGGAGCACCATTTAGCACTGAGCTGGCTGTGCACTGCACAATTCTAGGGGTAATAATGCACACAGACGACAACCTGAGAGGAGCCCAGTGGAGTCATGCACTGTAGCAGCCCTCATGGTAGGTATGTAGCAAAAACAACGAAAGCTCCATGAGGGTAGGACATTTTTTGTTTTGTTCACTGGTGTACCCCTGGCACAAAGAATAGGGCCTAATGCTTAAGATCGTCAATAAATATTTGCTGAATGGGCGAATGAATTAATGAAACAAAAAGGAAAAAATGAATTTTGAGAATAGAGAAAAGAGATGAAGTATATGTTAGAGCAGAATTCCTCACAATTGGAAGAGACTAAGCGAGTCAAAAAATCCAAAACCTTGGAATGAAATTCCTACCTGTTATGAAGGAGGAGAAGGAAGGGATGATAGAACCAATGTGGATTTGCCAGGTTTCTGTGCTCTGGCATGGACTTATTAAGGGCTGAGCTAAAATTATATAACAAATAGTGGTGGAAAGACCATGTTAGCATAGATGGAGATTTTCTTCTTAGTTAACATGCTAAGTATGTCGAGAAAAGTTCACTCAGTTGCCTTTTTTTTTTTTGATAGGAATATCAAAAGCATCTACATGGCCATAGCCATACAGGGAAATAGAAGTCAGAATGTATGATTTTCATTATAATATGAACCCTACCCCCCCAAAATAAATTCATGAACACATGAACAAGTGAGATAAATACTGCAGAAGTGATCTGTAAACTGTTACATGCTACTATAATATTAGCTGCTTTTAATTATTCAATTAATAAAAACAGAGTTCATGAAAATTAACTATCCAATTATTGTCCACTGACCATTTTGTGCTTTGGCAAATATGTTTGTATATAAAATAGATAACATACTATTCCTATACTTGATTTTCATTTTGTTATATTTATGACGTTTCAACACCTAAAGTTCTGTTTCTTTACAACCCTCAACATCATCTTTACATAATTCATAAACACAGAATTTCTAAGGACATGGGCTATGGCTGACTCCATGGAATTTTTTTTCACATTCCCAGTATTTTTTATTTATTTCAGCTACAAAACTTATTTCAAGAGAGTTGAAACTTCTACATGTCCTATTATGACTCCTCCAATGGTATATCACAAACAATTCATCTTGCCAAGGAAATCTGCCAAGTTGCTCTAAATTCTGAGCAATGTGAAGGGACTTACTGAACCATATTTTTTCTGTTCACAGTCTGTTTTCTGCCAGGGTTATTTGGCACATGCCATCTGTAATTTCCATTAGAAAAACAAAACCAGACAAAAACCAAACACATAGCTCTTTGCTATATAAAAAACACACAACACTACAGTTGGCTTCTATGGGAGGAACCACTCCCACTCACAGCTACTTGATGTTTATGAGGATATGTTAGTTGAGAGCTGTGAAAAATAAAGAACGGGAAGTTCCCTGTAACCAAAACAAAAAATGTTACAGATACTTCAGTGATCCTTAGCAATATCCTATTCAACACATGTTTAGTTTAGTAGGTTACACAACCTACCAAATAAAAGACAACTGGTATATATTCTCCTCAGATGTGGTAATGTGATATACCAAGGAAGTAAAGCTTTATTTTTGTATGGGTAATAAATTCACATGATTCAAACTCCAAAAAAAAGAAAAGGGTATACAGTGAAAAGTCTCTCTCCCCCCCATTCCCCAGCCACATAGCTCCTCTTCTGAGAGGCAAACAATATTATCCATTTCTTGGGTAGCCTTCTAGAGAGAAAAGAACAAGTAAATGTGTATGTGCTTTCTTTCCCCTTCTTTGCACAATTGGTGGCATAATGTATATCACTTCTAGGCAGACTCTTCCGCACTTCTCCCATTGTGCCATGGATAGGAAATAGGCTTCTCCTTGCATGTCTTTGTTCACTGAACAATAGCAGCTTTCTCAGGTGCTATGTTGTGAAGAAATCTGAGGCTAGCAGACTTGGAAGTAAAGTATGTTGTCACTGATTTCTAAGATCTGCTACAGCCATCTATTCTGTTTTATATCTTCCTGTATCTTCTACATGCCTCTATTATAGGAATTACCACACTTAATTATACTTGGAAAGGGGTGTCTGAGAGTAGCATGTCCTTTCAGGTATATAATGCAGGATGCCTACCCAGCACAGTGCCTAGAATATAATTAGTACTCAATAAATATTTATGAATTAATCCCACAGCAAAATTCCCAATGTTTAGGGAGAATGAGAGAGCTTTTTGAATTCCTAAATGAGCTACTCCCTTCCATACAAAGATAGACAAGATCAACCCTATAAGTGTAGATTACTAATGAAGGTGTTTTTTGTTTTGTTAATCCTCACCCAAGGATATTTTTTCCATTGAAAGTGGAAGGGAGGGAAGGAAGGAGAGAGAGGGGAGGGAAGGAAGGAGAGAGAGGGAAGGAGAAACAGTGATGTGAGAGTGGCTCATTGCTTGGTTGCCTCCCGTACCTGCTCCGACCCAGGCTGGGGCCTGAATCCACAACCCTTCAATGCTCAGGGTGACACTCTAACCACTGACGCACACCAGCCAGGGCAGTAATGAAGGTGTTTTTGAAACATATGACAGTGCTTTCCCTATCAGAATTTACAGCAGTGCCATCTGGCATTCAACCAGTTTGAGAAAAGATACTAACACAGAACTTTTCACAGGATGCTATCATTTGCGTAATCACAGTTTCCAATCACTGCCATCTAAAGAGAAAATGATTGTATAACATGATTTCTGAAACAGAGTGGGGTGGGGGAAGGAGGTCAGGTGATGGTGTCAAAAAATGGAACAGAAACATGAGTGAAAAAGAAAGTTTATGATTGTTTTTAAAAAATCCAGTGCATGAGAAAAATTAGCAAAGAAAGAACATTTCAGTTTGAACCTTACTCATTTACGACTCATCTGCTAATCATTCTCAAATCTCTTATGTGAACTTATATTTTCCATATAAGTACGTGTAGGAACCATGGTATTCTTTTTATGGGGGGAAATAACTGAAAAGTCTGGCATACTATAGGCTAACATCTCCATGCCCTTTTAAATACACACATTTATTAAAGTTGCACGGTATATTTTCCTCTTTATGACATAGAAGAAAAGGCAGTAATACTCAATGGGCTGATTATTATCTTTGAACAAATAATATGGTAAAACTAGAGCTTATGACTTTAAGTTTTTAAATTACACATATGTAACTATAAACAATGAAGAAAAAAGGAATTTATAATTTTGAACTAGAATTTTAAGAAATGTTTTTAATATGCCCAAATTCCCATTTATTCAATTTTGCTTTAAGATACAAATTGAGATTCTCCAAGCAGTAGTAAAGAATATCCCTGTAAGAAGCAAAAAGAATCTCTTATTTTTGGTGGGATTCCTCTTTACTGACCACTGATATTAGTCTAGGGATAGGCAGGATGAAACAGGAGGAAGAATATTAAAAGCAAACAGACTGACTCATATTTACAGGTGCAAGCAGGGAAAGCCTGAATAAAGGTATCCCAAGTCACAGGTAATTTTCATGCTCCCAAAAGGACATTATACAAATATATTTTCTCATAACATAGCTTTTAAGGCAAGTAAATGAAATTCATTAAAACTATTTTTTATAATTAAAAAAAATTTGATTTTGGAGATAACCAATAATATTAAGAAGATGATGAGAATATTTCTGGTTTGTTTAACCAACTATTCTTAACTGGGCATTAAATATCATTTATTTTTTTTGGCTGGGACCTTCTTTTATTATTTTTAAAATCATTTTTTTTTTACTTTTCAATTATAGTTGACATAATTCTATTACTTTCAGGTGTACACCCCAATAATTAGACTTTACATAACTTACAAGTGATCTTCCCGTTAAATCACATACCCATCTGACACCACACATAGTTATTATTGACTATATTGCCTATGCTGTACTTTACATCCCCATGACTATTCTCTAACAGCCAATTTGTACTTCTTAATCCCTTCACCTTTTTCACCCATCCCCTCAACCCCTTCCATCTGGCAACCATCAAAATGTTTTCTGTGTCTATGTGTCTTTTTCTGTTGTGCTTGTTCATTTATTATGCTTTTTAGATTCAACTGATGATAGATATGTATTTATGGCCATTTTATTCTTCATATATTTTATCTTTTTCTCATCTTCTTCTTCTTAAAGAAGACCCTTTAACTTCTCTTTTATTTAATCTTTATTTTTGAAAGTATTACAGACATCCCCCTTTTCCCCCCCACTGATGACTTCCACTCCACATCCGCCCCGCAGGCCTTCACCGCACTATGGTCTGTGTCCATGGGTTATGCATATATGCATATAAGTTTCTTGATTAATCTCTCCCCACCCACTCCCCCAGCCCCGCCTTCCCATTGAGATTCATCAGTCTGTTCCATGCTTCTATGTCTCTGGATCTATTTTGTTCCTCATTCTATTTTGTTTATTAGATTCCTCCACATATGAGTGAGATCATGTAAAACTCAATCAGGAAGAATCAAAACTTGAATAGGCTAACAACAACTGATGAAATCGAAGTAGCAATAAAAAAAAACTCCCAGCAAACAAAAGCCCTGGTCCAGATGGCTTCACAGGGGAGCTTTCTAATTCTTTAAGTTGTAGGGTTAGATAGTTTACTAAAAATTTTTCTTCTTTTTGACATAGGCATGCAGTGCTATGAACTTCCCTCTTGGAACTGTTTTGGCTGTGTTCCATAGATTTTGGGTTGTGTGTTCATTTTCATTTGTTTCCAGGAAGTTTTTGATTTCTTTCTTGATCTTACTGGTAAGCTGTTTGTTGTTTAATAACATGCAATTTAGCCTCCACGAGTTTGAGTGTTTTTGCATGTTTTTACCGTAGTTGATTTCTAATTTCACACCCTTGTGATCTGAGATGCTTGATATGATTTCAGTCTTCTTGAACCTTTAGAGACTTGTTTCATGTCCTAACATGTGGTCTATCTTTGAGAATGACCCATGTGCACTTGATAGGAATGTATATTCTGCAGCTTTGGGGTGAAATGTCCTGTAAATATCAATTAAATCCATCTGATCTGGTATGTCATTTAGAGTCACTGTTTCTGTGTTGACTTTTTGTCTGGAAGATCCAATGAAATCAGTGGCATGTTAAAGTCCCCTACCATGACTGTATTGCTGTTGCTCTCTCCCTTAAAGTCTTTAAGATTATTACTGATAGGTCCTTATTTATTGCCATTTTAATTCTTTATGCCTACGTTTCTCTATTTCTTATTATTACAGCAGTCCCTTTAACATTTCTTGCAATGCTTCTATTTCTACTTCTAATTACAGCAGTCCCTTGAAAGTTTCCTGCAATGCTGGTTTGGTGGTGATAAACTCCTTTAGCCTTTTTTTGTCTGGGAAGCTCTTTATTTCACCACCTATTTTGAATGATAGCCTTGCTGGATAGAGCAGTCTTGGTTTTAGATCCTCGTTTTGCATTATCTTGAATACTTCATGGCATTCCCTTCTGGCCTGTAGAGTTTCTAATGAGAAGTCAGCTGACAGTCTTATGGGAGCTCCTTTGTAGACAACAGATTGCTTTTGTCTTGCGTGACTTTTTCCTTGACCATGTTAGGGAATTTTTCTGCCATCATTTCATCAAACAAATTCTCTATCCCTTGCTTATTCTCTTCCACTTCTAGCACACCTATAATGCAAATGTTATGTTTCATGTTGTCCCACAGCTCCCTTAAACTGTCCTCTTGTTTTTTAATTATTTTTTTCTTTTTGGTTCTCTGATTGAGTGATTTTTTTCTACCCTGTCTTCCAAATTGCTGATCTGATCCTCAGCTTCCACTAATCTGCTGTGTATTCCTTCCAATATATTTTTTATTTCTATTATGTCATTCTTAATTTACTTCATAGTTTCCATACCTTTTTTCATGCTGTTGAGCATCCTTACAATCAGTATTCTGAACTTGATATCTGATAGACTGCTTATCTCCATTTCATTTTGCTCTTTTTCTGGAGACTTCTCTTGACCTTTCATTCGGGATTGTTTTTATGTCTTCCTATTTCGGCTGCCTATTTGGGTTTGTTTCTGTGTATTAGGTAGGCCTGCTAGGACTCTCAGTCTTTTGGGATGGTCCCTGGTGCAGGCCAATGTCAGAAGTTATTTATGACTGACCTTGAGTACACTGTTTGGAGCCATCAACAACCCACAGCTTGAGGTTGCCTCTTTTGGGCCTGTGTGTGTTTGGACAGGACCAAGATGCACACCAAACTCTTGCTTTCCAGGCCCCGAGTCCAGAAGCAGATTAGGCAAAGACTCAAAGCACTCTGAGCTCTGCCTTTGCTTGCAGGTTGGTTAATGTGATTCTCTTAATGAGCCTGAGGCTGTAGAAACTACACAGGGTGGGGCATCTGATTGTTATCAGTCTCTTAATAAGCCTGAGGCTGTAGAAACTCCATGGTGTAGGACTAGAGGTTTTCCAGCGGGGGGGGGGGGGGGGGGGGGGGGCAATTGCTTCCCCCTCAGGCAAAAGCTGCTTGGAAGGTAAATGTCTGCCTGTGAAAGATGTCCTCTGCAGTATGGGGGAATGACTCAGCACAGGAATCCAAAAGGCCAGAGGGGTGCCGTCTGAGCTCTATCTCCAGAACCCACAACCCTAGATTCTCCTCACACAGCTCCCCTCCCTCTGCTGGAGCCCAAGGTGAGTGGCTTCACATGATACTTTGTGCATTGGCTCTTTAAGAGGGTGCCTCCATTTCCAGAAGTCTCTTGCTGGCATACAGAAACCCTGTTGCTTTTCACAACCAGTTGTTATGTGGGCACCTTTCTCTGTTCTGGTGCTCTTGCCTGGGAAGCCCAGCCTGGGGTTTAGGCCCCAGAGTCCTCAGCGGAACCCCCCACAACTGAGATCTCTCTCTAGACCTTCAACTGCTGCCTGTTAAGAGCCCAGCCAGCCCTCTCGCACCTCCACACTTCCTACCAGTGTCTTTGTGGTCTCCACTTTTCCTCCTTGGTTATGAGGGTACTCTCCAGGTTGTTTTCAGTTGCAGTTGATTATTCAGGATGGTTTTTCTATATTTTAGTTGTATTTCCAGTTTGGTCCTGGGAGAGTGTCAGTGTGCTTCCACTCAAGTCTGCCGCCATCTTTAATCTTCTAACTTTTCTATAACACTGCTTTGGTGGTGGTGAACTCTTTTAGCTTTTTCTTGTCTGGAAAGCTCTTTATCTGTTCTTCAGTTCTAAATGATAACTTTGCTGGGTAGAGTAATTTTCATTGTAGGTCCTTCCTTTTCATCACTTTAAATACTTCTTGCCACTCCTTTCTGGCCTGCAAAGTTTCTGTTGAGAATCAGCTGACAATCATACGGGAGCTCCCTTGCAGGTAGTTAACTGCTGTTTTCTTGCTACTTTTACGATTCTCTTTGTCTTTAATCTTTTGCATTTTAACTATGATGTGTCTTAGTGTGGGCCTCTTTGGGTTCTTCTTGTTTGGGACTCTCTGTGCTTCCTGGACTTGTATGTCTATTTCCTTCACCAGGCTAGGGAAGTTTTTGGGTTTTTTTTTTACAAAGACTTTCAATTCCTTGCTCTGTCTTCTCATGGTACTCCCATGATGCAAATGTTGGTACAGTTGAAGTTGTCCCAGAGACTCCTTACATTATCCTCATTTTATTGAATTCTTTTTCTTTTTGTTTTTCTGCTGGGGTGTTTTCTGCTCCCTTATCTTCCAAATCTCTGATTTGATCTGTTCATCTACTCTACTGTTGATTCCCTGTAATGTATTCTTCATTTCAGTTAATGTATTATTCATTTCTTACTGGTTCTTTTTTATGGTTTCTAGTTCCGTTTTTATGTTTCCTATCTCTTTGCTAAAGTTCTCACTAAGTTCATCTCCTCTTCCCCTCAGTTAATTGAGCATCCTTATAACCAGTGTTTTGATCTCTGCATCTAGTAGATTGCTTGTCTCCTTTGTTTAGGTCTTTTTCTAGCATTTTGTTCTGTTCTTTCTTTTGGGACATGTTTGTTTCCTCATTTTGGCAGCCTCCCTGTGTGTGTTTCTATAAATTAGGTGGAGCTGCTACATCTCCCAGGCTCGTAGAGTGGCCTAATGTACTAGGTGTTCTGTAGGATCTAGTGGCACAGCCTCTATGACCATCCAAGCTGTGCTCTTGAGGTGTGACCCCTGTGGGCTGTGTACACCCTCTTCTTATAGTTGAGATTTGATTGCTGTTGGCATGTCAGTGGGAGGGATTTACTCCCAGGCCAGTCAGCTGCAAGGACTGGCTGTGACCACTGACCTCTGACCACCATGGAGGATTCAGCTGTGTAGGGGCCCACCCCATAGGACTCACTTCAGATGGGGCTCTGGTGTCCGCTGAGTCCACCTCTTGAGTGTGTCACTTGTGGAGGTGGTTGGGTGGTGCTTTGGTGTGGTCTGAAACAGCCCAATGGGTATGCTGGCTCAGGGGCCTCCTGAGAGGGTAAGCCACTGCCTGTGTTCTGCCTGGGGCCACTTGGCATGAGCTACAAAGCCATCTGCAGATACCTACTACTTGTGCTGGCTTGGAGGTGCTCAGGCAAGGCCAAGCTGTGACCCAAGGCCAGTTGCTGCTAGTGCCAGGTCTGGTGCCACTTACTGAGAGGTACAGGTCTTGCTGAGGAGATGCTGCTTGAGAAATTTTAGGAAAGTCTGAAACATGAACCAAGACAAGCCATTCATATGGAAAAAGCCACTGGAAGCAGCTTGTGTGAACCAAAAAATTGTTGGGGTGGAGTCTCAGATAATCCCCAGGGTGAGGCAAACAGTATGAGCCAGGTTGAGAGTCTCACATATGGTGCCCACCTGCCAGCTCTGTGGGGGGAAGGCTCATAAAAGGAACAATGCCTTCTGCCAGCCCTTGTGTCTGGGAGAAAGCTGCCCTCCCAGATCTTACCCTGATACCAAACAATTCATTTTCTCCTCATATGTCTCTGGTGCCTTTCAAGCTGCTGCACCAGTGCCTGAGCTCAGGGTGGGTGAATATGAGTAAGTTCATACTCCAAGAGCCCTCTGTCTCCCTCAGCCTCAATCCCTGCTGGTTTATACCAGAAGAAGTTATGGGGACTTCTCTTGCTAGCACTGGAACCCTGGGCTGTGGGTCCTGATGTGGGCCTCAGACCCCTCACTCCTCAGGGGGAGCCCCTGCAACCAAGACATCCCTCCTGATTTTTATTTGCCACATGTGAGTGTGAGACTAGCTCATTCCACATCTCCACCCCTCCTACCAGTCTTGATGTGGCTTCTTCTTTAATTCTCTAGCTGTAGGACTTCCTTTCAGCCAGAGCTCAGGCGGTTCTGAACAAGAGTTGTTCTGTAGTTTAGATGTAATTGTGATGTGGTTGTGGGAGGAATCGAGTACCTCATTTACCCACACAGCCACCTTGACTTGAAATCCCTTAAATATTATCTTTCTCCTCAAATTTCATCACATTAAGGTTGCCACAGGTTTGATAATAGGGAAAAAAGTTAAGATGACAGTCATTACTTTTCCCGCATCCTTCAACCCTCCAAAGTATTACAGTACTACTTTGCTATATGGTGCTATTTGGACAGTGTTGTCTGGATATGGGATCAGCCCCTCTTCTTCCTACCCACCTCCAACTCTAGTTAAGACCTAGTCTAATCATCAAGACCCAAGTTAAATGCAAATGTCTCCATGAAGCAGTCTTTGAGTCCTCCTTTGCTAGTTTTCCTTACCCTATGATTTTTTTTATCTCTTAAACATTTCTTAGGGCCTTATATTCTACATTTAAAAATGTATTTATAGGATTATAAAGTCCTTGACAAAGAACTGCATTTTATTCACCTTTGCATCTGCCATAGTACCTACCACAATGCCTGACACATGATAGGAAATCAAGATTTAATGAATAATGTGGGCTTACATTTGAAAGTTTATGTGGCTCACAGTAAACCAAGCAAATAGTTCTTTTGAAACATTATGGCACAAAGATCAACAACAAAAGGGTCTTTGTTAAATATTTCTTGTACAAGGAAAGCTAGAATTTATGGTGACAGTAAAATATACATACATAAGGTCATGGTTTTTATTAGCATAATAATTAGTGTCATTGAGTCATCAGCAATCTAGTGACAACTTAATGTTACAGCTCATTAGAGCTCTGGCTAGGTTAGAAGCATATGACTTAGACGGAGCTAAACTTCTTAAGCTCTTTAGTATTCGTTACTTTAATTTATATGTTAGCCAGGTTGTACTGTTGCCAGGGAGAAGTCACAATTACCAAAAAGGAAAGCATAAACAAATTTTAAAACATATCACATGTTGAGAGGAAAGGCAGATATTAAATAGAATCCTTAGCTTTATGTTTATTCTTTTAGTTTCTTGGGGCTCCCTCCACTATAGTATAAAAATGCTCTACCAACAAAGTATTCAAGCCCTCCAAAGATTTATTCAGAGTCCCCAGTAAGTTTACATATGTAGTATATTATACTATAAAAAATTAACTACAATAGAATTTCTATTAAAACAATTAAGATTAATACATTTTGCCCTGGCCAATGTGGCTCAGTTGGTTGTGGGTTCGATCCCTGGTTGGGGATGTATGGGAGTGCAATGAATTAATGTTGCTCTCTCACACTGATGTTTTTCTCCACCCTCCTCTCCTTCCCCCTCTCTCTAAAATCAATAAGCATGTCCTTAAGTGAGGATTTTAAAAAAAAAAAAAGATTAATATATTTAGAAAAGAAGCACAGAAAATCTATACAGAGACATGGAAAAGAATTAATTTCTGATACTAGCAAAATCTATATGGAAGAGAAGATTAGATGTCAACATGGATAGCTAGAAATAATTAGCAGGCAAGAATTATAATCAAGCTAAAAGAGAAATAGGTGAAAGGACATTATTAGTCTAACCCTGGATACAATCAATAAACTTCTCACAATCACAACATACCATAACCAATGAAAGCACCTTGTGAGAAAAAATACACAGCCTGGCCGGGCATGGCTCAGTGGTTGAGCATCGACCCAGGATCCAGGAGATTGCGGTTCGATTCCCAGTCAGGGCACATGCCCAGGTTGTGGGCTCGATCCCCAGTCGGGGGCAGGCAGGAGGCAGCAGATCAATGACCACTCTCTCATCACTGATGTTTCTATCTCTCTTTCTCCCTCTCCCTTCCTTTCCTGAAATCAATAAAGATATCTTTTTTTTAAAAAAATACACAAACAAGAGCTAGATACAAACCATGTAATTTCAAAGTTTAGAAATAGGTGGGAGAACCAAGCAGACAATAAATAATGCAGGAAATATTATTGTAATTATGCAGCTTTTGGGAAAGTGGGAAAGTTAAAACTACGAAGGTCAATGTGCTACATGTCTGAAAAGTACTTAGTTTTTTTTTTTAACTAATGTTTCCTGCTCATTAGGTACTTTCTGGTATAGGCTGTAATGTTTTTTTGCACTGGAACTTCAGGAAGAAAATCAATTGGAGAGGCTGCATTATGTAGTGTTCAGGGTATAGACTCAAGCCGGATTTCTTGAATTCAAATTCCAGCTCTCTCACTTACTAGCTGTGACCTTAGGAATGTTATTTAACCTCTCTAAGCCTCAGTTTCCTTATATGTAAAATGGGAACTAATATTAGTTTCTACCTCATAGGAGGATTTGTTATAAGGATGAAATAACTTAATAATTTATTTGGACATATATCCCATAGTAAGTGCTGTATGAATGTTTGCTAAATAAAATCTGTCCTCAATAGTTTAGATGTTCATCTGATATAAGAAAAAGTTTGGCCCCCATGATTAATAAAGCCTTCAGATGTATCTATTATGATGACACTAGGTAGAACTTAAAATTTTTTTTAATTTTTGAAGCCCTGCTTTGACTTTATTTTCTCTCTCCTCTCACCATGACTGCTAACTATGCCTCTATAACGCTAGTTAAAAGATAGTTATATGGGGAATAGTATGTTTCTTGCTCAGGGTCCTTACGTGTTCATTTCCACCAAATTTGCCATGTCCCTACAGAAATGAGAGGGGAAAAGAGGATATATATCACTTCTCTTATCACTTCCCTCAATAAGATTATGTAAAATCAAGAAGAGCTCCCACATAGAGGTGCTGCTGTGATACCTAAAGAATAATAGAGTAGAGCCTTCCAATAACTTATCAGTAAAAATCAAGCTAATGGCCTCACTCCTAGTAATAGTCTCTATAACACGAATAAGAAAAGTAAACTTGAAAGGTTAACCCAAGAAGGCAAGTGTCACTGAGACTCATGACACTGGAAAGGTATATTCTATTTTAATAATACTGCTGTGGCTGATGCACAGTGATGCTTTCCTAATACAGATTACAAAAGCGATATAGACACAATATACAGCAGTAACGGGAAACGTCACCTCTCCCAGCATCGGGGAGGGTTTCATTCTGGTAAAAGTAGAGCACCTGATAAATTGATACCATATTGACAATTTCTCAGAAAGTAGAGGAAACAACAAAGAGAACTATTATTCAGGACTATAATGACTGAGAAGAAGGAAACTGTAGGTGATGCAGGAGTGACAAGAGCTTTAAAAGAAGTGACAGTGCTTGCTAACTTGGTCTTTATAAAGGCAAGAAAAGGAACCCTTTCACATGGGAGGCCTCTAGACCCTACAAGAGTAAATTTCAAAGTGTTCAGAGATAGGATGGGGGTAACTCCAAGCCAGAAACTCTAACAGGAAGTGCAGCCGAAGAGATATGAAAGGTTAGGCTTTAAAAATAAAATGATAATATTATTGACTCTAATGAGGGAAAAAGGGAAGCAATTAAAGAAAATACAACAGGTAGAGATGCATTTATTAAAGGATAAATGCAGGGAGTGGCAAAAACACACTATGATGCTATCAGGAAGTTAATGTCCAGAATGAGGTAAATATTTTTTTCCTACCCACAGGACCTTCCCCTCTCCTCCCCCTCTCTCTTGCAGGTTAGAATTGCTGGTTAAGTTCTACCTAGGAGTGAAGAGGTCAAAGAAGTAGAACCTCAGCCTAGAATAGGCAGTATATGTTATGGTCTTGGCAGTACCCAAAATAGGCTATTTTACGGCCAACAGAGTGGCCTGAGAGGACCTTAAAATCAGGACATACTAACTTAGACTGAGAGTACCAGATGATCTATAGGAATCCAGGAGACAGAGCTGGCCCCATCTGTGGATCTTGGTAGTATGTCCATATTTAATCTTGACTTCTCCCTCAGGTAATTGCTATTTTTGAGCTTCATGGTGTTTTTTCCCCTAACTATGCTTGAATTTTGTTTTTTGGGGTTTTTGTTTTGTTTTGCTTAGGTTCTTGAACCAGATCTGTAGTACTGTTGAATATATGCCAATTTTTGAGGCCATTTCTTCCAAAGAATGGAGTTTGGGCATGGGTTCTTATTGAAAAAAGTTTCTAAATCTTCCAGTTGTTTCTTGGTGAACACTGTTCATTACTTCCATGGATGCTTCTGGTGCCCGCCTTTAGTAAGATCATCTGAGTCTGCCATTCGTGAAACTCTGATGTTCACATATTCAGATCCAGTGACTAGTTATTATTAAGTTATGGACAACAAAACAGCCTTTTTAAATGTTTGGAGCAGTTAGTGTAATATTAAGAAATGACAACTAAATGTTCAAAATTATGTTCAAGTTGGAAATGTAAGATAAAAGACTGAATGAGAAAAGAAGTGCAAGACAAGGAAAGGGACTGAAAAAAATAATTACTTCAAACAAGTTTTTTCTAGGCTTGGATGAATTTCATCCTAATATACCCATAAAACTTACATATAAAATCATGCAACCATTACTGGTTATCACTAAAGAAGGGAGAATGGAAGTCTATCTAAACAAACATGATTGTGATTTTCAAAAAGGAAGGAAATACAGATCTTGAATACTAGAACACCAGCTCAGAAATGGAGCAAGACCAAGAGAGGCCAGAGTGATAGCATGAAAGTCAAACCACAGGAGTGGCAGGCAGACACACACACACACACACACACACACACTCTCTCTCTCTCTCTCTTTCTCTCCCCCCCCCCCTCTCTCACGGTAGGGTAGGATATTGACCTCCACTGTTGTTGCTGTGAAATGTCTCCAACCACATCTTTGTCTTACATCTTCCAGAGTCAAGGCCTGAAGAGGGAGAGCTCAACTGGCTGAGCATGGATCTTGTGTGTATGTCTTAGCTACAGGGCTGGGACCAGGGTGAGGTGACTAAGGCACCTGCCTTAGGCACAAAGTTTAAAGAAGCACCAAAAAACTTCATTTTTAAGATAAACAGTATTAATGCAGTATTTTTAAAAATCAAAATTAATGCAAAAAATCCACAATGAACAAAAATATCAAAATTTAAAAACAGGCTCAATAAATAGTGCCATGCCAAGCCATATTGGTGCCTGAGGCAAAAGGGAAAATCAATAATACTGATTCTGTCTTTCTTCAAAACATTGTTTAATGTTTTATTCATTATATATTTTTTGTATTAAATGTGATTTAAAAAAATATATTGCATTAAAATATTTATCTTAATTACTGAGTTTTTTGGCAGCCTCTTAAACATTGCAGCTGAGATGAGCACCTTGTTCTCCTCACCCCAACCCCAGCAACAAGAGGAACTATCTAGAGGCATCTTTGATTTCCCCAAGGGAGGCGTGGCTCTACAACAGGAAGTGAGTGTGGATGCCCTTTCTTCCTGGAACACAAATCTGTCCTGCCTCCCTCCTTTATTCTTGATTTAGAGATCTCAGTTTAGATATCACTTCTTCACTACTGGTTTAGGTTGTTCCCCTTTGTGCTCCCTCAGCATCCTACACTTAAGCTTATCAAAATACTGATCATAGTGTTTTGCAATTTATTTGTTTACATCCTGTCCCAGACTACAATCTTAGGTGACATGGATTCTAGGATATTCATCCCTGCATCACTAATACCTAACAGAGTACCTGGCACCTATTAGGCCCTCAATAAATATTTGCTGAATGGATGGCATGGAAGCGATGTCATAGGGCAATAGCTGAAATTAAGTGTTGATTTGGAAAAGAACAGACTCAGGGAAAAGATAAACAGCTGTCCTCATCTATCTGAATGGCCATCATGAGGAAGAAGGCTCAGATTGCTGTTTTTCGATCTTTTGCTGACTCCCAACCCTCCTGGAGGGGATTTATTACATATCCATCACAACTGGCTCACAATGGTATTAACTATACATTAAGTCCGGGATTTTTTTTTTAGGGTGGTGATGGTAGTACATATGTTGGAGAGGATCTCATACCTCCAAACAGTGTATCAGAACATTAGAGAAGCAGTACGTGTTATTCTCCCTCAACGTGAGAATCATGGGACCAGTTTTTCTTATCCCCTATAGCTTTGCAGGAGAGACTTAGAATCCACCACCAAACATTATTCCAGGACAGGCTTTGCTCAATGTAAGGAAGAATTTTTAACCTTTGGAGCTATCCATAAACAATGTGTAAACATATGGAATGAAGAATGTACCATGACCACAAACCGTGTAATTCCCTGTCAGGGTATTGCTAAGTGAACCTGGCAGAAAGTAGAGTGAGATTGGGGTGTGGTGTTAAACAGTGGACCTCGAAAAGATATATCCATGTCCTAATGCCTAGAACCTGTGAATGTGACCTTATTTGGGAAAGGGTCTTTTGTCATCAAGTTAAGTTAAGGATCTCCTAGAAGAGATCATTCTGGATTACTGAGATGAGTCCTCAATCCAATGACCTTAAAAGACACAGAAGGAGAAGCCAGGAGACAGAAAAGAGGCAATGTTAAGATGACACAGGGGGAATTTATACAAGTAGACTTGTAAGAACTTCTACATCTAAGAATCTTTGTTTCTAGTCATTTCTTGCCTAGTAGGGGGTGTGGGAAGGGGTCCATGTGGAAAGTTACCACTTCAGAAAGTTTTCTGTAATGTTTCTAGAAACTGTTTCCAGAAAGAGACACCTCTACTCTCCAGGCAACAGAGAAGAGATGTATTGTGATACAAGCAAGTAGGCATACAGAAATTCACCAATAAATTAACTGGTGACATTATAAAGTTCACAGTACCAGCCTATCTCTAGCAAAAGCATGAAACTGTATCTAACATGTAGGGTGCTATTAAAATATTTATCTTAATTACTGAGTTTTTTGGCATCCCCTTCAATGTTAGAGCTGAGATGGACTCCATCCAAATGTCATGGTCACATTGGGAATGGTAGCTAAGCCAAATAATGCAGGTAAGAAAGTCAAGTATGCTCTACTGAGTGGCCACCAAACACTTTTGAACTTCTCAGTGTCTAAACACTGTCACATGTAGGCCACTAGCTTTCAAAAGTGCTGTATGTCCCTTTGTAGAAAAAATGTCTCCATATGCTGATCTCACTCTACCCTTAACTTGATATTGATTTACCATATGGGCTTAAAAGTCTGAGTACTTCATAAGTTTTTAAAGAAAATGGGAAAAACCAAAAAGAACGATGTTTCAATTTCACACCCTTTTTGGTTGTTAATTAAAAAGAAAGATAGCATAACTAAAACAAAGGAACACATCTTGACACTATGACACTAAATAGTGTTTTTTACATGCATGTAAATAGAAAGGTCTTTTAACACTAAGTAAATCAAGCAAATTATAGCAAGGTATTTTGGTGAGGTTTGTGAAAAAATTAAAAAAAACAAAAACAAAACACCAAAGGATTAAGATAGACTGAGAACATCTGTGATGTAAGTATTGTAAAATATTCAAAAATTTGTTTTATGACTAATGCAACAGTTCTGCTATATATTTTTTAAATAAATGAGTTTTTAAAATATAGTAATCTATCTCTAAATTAAGTTTATTTAACCTGGCTTTCTGGACTGAGGTGGCCAAGGTTCATCTGATTTCCTAAGATGGAATGAATTTAGGAAGGGGCAGCATTTTCTAAATAAAAAAGGCAAAGAGAAATAATGGATCTGGCCACTTAAAAACTCAAAATTTCTGCCCTGGCTAGTGTGGCTCAGCGGTTAGAGCATAATTCCATGCACCAAAGGATTGTGGGTTCAATTTCTGGACAAGGGCGTGTATCTGGGTTGCAGGTTTGATCCCCAGTTCTGGTTGGGGCATATCCAGGAGGCAACTGGTCAATGTGTCTCTCTCACATCGATGTTTTTCTCTCTCTCCTCTCATCAATAAAAAAAAAATTTAAGAAAAAACCACACAAAACTTCTATATATCAAAGATCATAAACAACATTAAAAGGCAAACTGGGAAAATATTTGCAATAAATATAACAAAGGACAGTATACTTAACTTTATAAAGAATGCATACAAACAAAATACTGTTAATACTGAGTAGTAAGATTATGTGTATTTTTTCCTTTGAAATTATATTTGCCAGATTTTCTAAAATAAACATGTATTTTTATTTTTTAAGCAGTATTTTTTTTAATATGTCTTTATTGATTTCAGAGAGAGGAAGGGAGGGGGGGAGAGAGAGATAGAAACATCAATGATGAGTCATTGATCAGCTGCCTCCTGCACACCCCCTACTGGGGATGGAGCCCAAAACCCCAGCATGTGCCCTGACCGGGAATCAAACCGTGGTCTCCTGGAGCATAGGTAGATGCTTAACCACTGAGCCACACCGGTCAGGCTAAGCATGTATTTTTAAATGCTTTAAAAAGTATCAATAATATCAAGATTTGGTTTATGTCACATCATCTAAACAAATTTAAAGAATCAGACACTATTTTTCAAAGGTTGGGAGTCTAAAGATACAAAATTAAGCTAAGATTTCACCGCTGTTCAAGAAAAGGCTAAAGCACTCAGAAATACCACAGCACCCTCTTTTGGAAGAAATGCACTGTTTTTCACAGGAGCCTGTTGGACTCACTATATTTTTAGAATTGAAAGAGTCTTTAAAGGTTGTGAAGCCTGGTCTCCTCATTTTGTAAATAAAGAAATTGGGGTTCAAAAAGAAGAGACCACCTGAGATCATAAAGAGAGGCAGCAGCAAAACTGGGAACGGACCCCCACATCAGATCATAACCAGAGCTTATTTTTTCTGATCTTCCCAGTCTTTATTCAATAAGCATTTTAAGAATTAAACCCCTCCCCCAAACTATTCTTCCAACTTTTAGTAAGTCTGAAGGCCTAATTCAAAAAGGCACTCTAGGCACCCAGCCATTTTAAAGTATTATTTTAGAAAGACATGTCCATTCTTGCCTGTTGCTTGATACAAATCAGAACGAGAATTTATAAAATCTCAAAACCTCGAATTTGTCTATTAATAATACATCCCTCTAAAAAGAAGCAACAGGAAATGAGAAAGTATAATTATTCTGTTTAATTCTAGAAAACAAAATCTTAAAATGAGAATAGAGTCAATATTAATTTGGGACTTCTGAGAAAATCTGTTACCATAATTTACCTAATGTGCTGGGATATTATTCTGGAGAAAAGTCCTACAATTTCATTATTTTGGCTGGTTTATAAATGGCTATTCATTAAAAAAGTAATAGTACATCACTCTTTCCCAAAAATATAAAATAATATAGGGACTGCCATTTTAGCTTTTATCATTCTATTTCTAGATCTCAGTATTCTTTGAAAGAACATTCCATGTTTTCCTCTTATTTGAAGGATGGCTGTCAAGAAGAAACAAATGGACATTAAACAACTGATATGTAAAGAATAATGTATGGCTTTTATCATTGTCAGCATTAATCGCCTTTACATTTTACTGAGCAGATGGACCAGGGATACAATACTCATTCTTGGCTGATATCTATTTATTGATAAATCTGTAAATATAAAACAACTCATTCTTTTGACAAATATTTACTGAGCAGCCGTTATCTGCCAGCCATGGTTTCAGGTGCTGGGAAGATAGCTGTGAATAAAAGAGGCAAGGTCCCTGCTGTCATGGGACTTAGATTCTTGGGAGGTGGGTACTGCTAGTAAACAAAAACAAATAAATGAACAAGGTGACTGCAAAATGTGAATACAATAAAAAGGGTACCTAATAACAACCTTAAAAATAATCTCTACAGTATTATACACTTATTGAAAAATGTTCATCAGTTCCACTGTGGCATCCAAGCCAATCCTAAATATATCATTGTCTATTATGATGCACTGTGATGTGGGCATGAAGCCTACAGTGAGTTGCTTTACTGAAGAAAACTGGAGGAGGTAAACTATTTTGCTCTCTCTCTCTTTTTTTTTTTTCCCAAAAGCTCAGCAGTCATATCTTAGTATTCCAGATATCCAAATTAATTCCTTAATCCAATACTAAATTAGGCAACATTGCAGATATTTCTAGCTAATCATGTGTTAATCTTCAAGATAATTGATATTTATCAACATAAGATTCTTCCTACAAAATTCTGCCACTATTGGAATACTAACTATTCTTGCCACTCCTGCTGACTTTCAAGTCCATCTTCTCCCTGGGCTAGTCAAGACGTATAACTACAAGCTAAAAGTCAAAAATAAAAATCACCCAGATGTAACTGAAATCAGGTATATTTTATATGACTTTTGACTTTTCTTCATGTATTTTCTGGATAAAATATACCAAATGAAACAGAGAATGAGATGAATCATCTTCATGATCCAAAATTAAATAAACATTTGATAGTGGAGAAAGGAAGAATATACATGTCTTTTGACAAATAATTAATAGAGACACAATTTACACTTTATAAATAGAAACATTTTTCTAGATATTCAGCCAAAGCTCTTTCTTTTCGTCAATAAAGTAAAAACTTTAATTCATAACACCTAATCAACTTTTTTCCACTTGTGTTTGTGTGTGCACGCGCGCACGTGCACACACACACGCCATTCTAAGTTTTAATCAACACCACAATCAGGATACAGAACAAATTTTATAATTCTGTGTTCGTTAATATTTTAACACTAGAATGTATTTATTTTTATAATTAGATGTAAAGATCTTATCTGTTTTAGAGAGAGTACTCTAGCAAAAATGGGAAAAGATAAACTGGTGGAGAGTGAAGCCTGATGGAGGGTGGCAGAAAGTAATAAAATACACTCAGTATTGCTCTAGGGAATGTAATTCAACTTTGAGTCCTATAGATGCCAAGAAATCAAGAGAAATAATTAAAGGGGGAAAAAGTTTCTGACAAGAGAACCAAGAATACAAATGACCTCAACATGAAGGGTATATATAATTAGAGTTTGCTGTGAATACCACTACTTCTTTTGCATTCATTGGGAAATTTGACTTAATCAGTATATTCAGACATTGGAAACTTAGGAGGAGAAATGTACTCCTTAAGTTTGAAGGTCTAGAACTACTGCCCAGTATAGTACCCATTAGCTACATGTTACTATTGAGCACTGATTAGGACTGAGATGTACTGGATTTCTATGAAAGTTACTATTTATATAGAATGTAAAATATTTCATTAATAATTTTTAAAATATTACATGTTGAAATCATAACATATTGGATATGTTTTTAAAGGAGAAAGGTTATTTCACCTTTTTTTTTTTTTTTTAATATATCTTTATTGAGTTCAGAGAGAGGAAAAGAGAGGGAGAGAGAGATAGAAACATCAATGCTGAGAGAGTCATTGATCGAGCCTGCAACCCAGGCATGTACCCCGACCAGGAATCAAACCCCGATTGCCTGGATCCCAGGTCAACACTCAACTGCTGAGCCACGCCTGGCCAGGCTCACCTTATCTTTTAACTTTTTAAATGTTGTTACAAGAAGATTTATAATAACATTATATTTCTATTGTACAGGGCTGATCTAGAATGTAACTGCTCTGTGAAAACCACTTTGTATAGGCTGACAGTACTGTACTTTTAAGGCTGGTGATAGGGGTTAAGTCCTTCATGAGTCAATTAAAAGAAGTGGCCATGCCTGCACACTTGACTGCAGTCAGTTTTGGCAGAGATATAAACACTGATCAAAACAGAAAATGTATAGATACAGACTTCTGAAATCTACTTTGAAATGCATAAAAATGAATTAATGAATGAAGAAATAGAAGAATAAAGACCTGATGAGGCAAGTACTATATAGCAAAATGTTAATGGTACAACAAGGAAATGGGTGTGCAAATTTTCACTGTAAAATTCTTTAAACTTTGTTGTATTTTTTTAAATTTCCGTAATAAAATTTTGAAAAAAAAGAGAAACAGGAATGTTGTAGCAGCATGGAATAGTAGAATAAGAATTTGAACTGAGGTGGAGGGAGGCCTATTACAGATATCCTCACTGTTACAATGTTGTAGTCTGCAGTGTCTTTGTTGGTGGAGAATAGGATAATGAACTACTAATGTATTCATAGTAATACTGGAGAAGATTTTTTTTTTCTTTACTATAGTTCTTAATTTTTATCTGATTTTTGCCTTCAGGAAGTAAGGCTTTCAATAAAGCAGAATAATAAAGTCTTTTCTTTTATATTCAAGAACTTTGAAGGGCCTAGGTAAAAACATTCAGCATTTATCTCATGTATTGATACAAATGTATGCACATGACAAAAAGGCGCTGCTGTCCTCAGGTAAATGGCCTGACAGTATACATTTGTTTAGCACATTAGGCTCTGACCCCTAAAGAATAAATAACTGAAACACAACCACCTTGAGAGAAAAAATTCAAAAAGAGAGGCCTTCATGTGATATTAATCTAATATCATGAAATTTTAGGAGTTAAAAATCAACACACTGAATGCAGTAAGTTCATGTGTTAGAACTTTAACACTTTTAAATGACAAACATGGCAAAGGTACACTCTCTACAGAGGAGAAAGCTTCTAATCAACCTTCTCGGTGAGCACTAGAACACTAATAAATTGCTCATACATATCATGCAAATTAAAATGGAAATGGAATGAACCCTGAGAAACAATCCAGTTTAATTCCATGATCTCAGGAACATAAAGACTTAGAACTCTCAGTTTATAAAGGAGATAACTGAGCCTGGCCGGTGTGGCTCAGCAGTTGAGCATCGACCTAACATCCAGATGACAGTTCAATTCCTAGTCAGGGCACATATCCGGGTTTCGGGCTCGATCCCCAGTAGGGGGCGTGCAGGAGGCAGCCAATCAATGACTCATCATTGATGTTTCTATCTCTCCCTCTCCCTCTCCCTTCCTTTCTCTGAAATCAAAAACATATTAGGAAAACAAAAAAAGGACACAACTGAGGCACAGAGCTCATGGTTTTACCTAATTTCATCCAGTCAATAAACAGTGTGTGTGTGTGGGGGGGGGGGTTTGCAGTTCTCCTGCCACCTGATGTATGACTAGTAACCTGGTGTTGCTAGTCTATAGACTTATGATGGAAAATAAGACATTGGTTTCAGGTTAGGGGTGACCACTTAAGAATGAACTATCACCTTGAGTTAAAAGTTTAAACCTGATGCTGGTTGGTGAAACAGAAAGTTGTATAAAATAAACATGGGCCTGGACAGTGTAGACCTGGCCAAGTACTTAAGTCAGAGGTAGCAACCAGTAAACAGTGAGCTGCTACTGATAGACTCTGAAGCCTGGCCTCCTCCTCACTGGAGACGGAAGAATAACGCCAATGTCCTCTGCCCCACTCAGGGAATTCACTAACAGCATTCCCTCACTCCTCTCCCCATCTGATAACCTCAGGCTTCAGGGATATGAAAAACACTCCTTATTCACCACAAAGATTGAAAACTCAAAAGGTACATTGTCCATCATAAGCACCATGATCACAGCTATGGGTGGGAACTTCCAGAGTAAAAACACAGACTAAAGAGAGTCACCAAATATTCCACAAGTCTAAAAATACAAGTCAAGTCAAACATTCATTCAACATTTTTGTATACCTACCACATGCTAGACACTGCTGGACACTGAGATTTCTAAAATGAAGAACAGTCCTTGCTATCAAGTGCAATTGTGTTACCAGTGGTGCTATGACAGAGATGAGAGCAGGCTGCTGAGAGAGCACACAGAGGGGGCCAAGTGCCCCAAAAGAAGAGGGCCTGGGGGGTGGGGGGGTGGGGCAGGGGTTAGGAAAGGCTTCCTGGAGAGGATTCCCAAGCTGAGCCTTGAAGGGCAAGAATAAATTAGCCATACTAAAGCAGCTGCATATACAAAGGCACAACTATGGAGATAATATAAGCTTGAACTGTTAGACTGTAAATATTTTCTACTTCAAGATCATATCAATACCTAATTAAAACCAGTGAACAAACACCACTGATGGCTTTCCTTTCACTTCTGAAGCTGCTTTTCTCAGTTAATAGGGCAGATGTATGTCAAGTTGGCAAAGTTAACTTCTCTAACCCTCAGTTTCTACATCTGTAAAATGAAAATAATACCTTATAAGATTTGTGAGGAATAAATGAGATAATATATGTAAAGTACTCAGAACATTTCCTGGCACATGTGAAATTATTAATAAATGTTAGCTAAACTAAGAATAATAAAAGATGCTGGGGCCATTATAAATAAACTGGAAATGCCATAAATGTTTAATATTTCTGAGCAACTGGATAGACCAAATTGAACTATTGGAAAATCTAAGAAATCTAAGAAATGACACTTGCAGTTCCTGTGCAGTTACTGGTATAATTAGCAGTTCATATTGATCATATTCTGTCTTTTATCTCAAACGTTTATCTTTTTTCTTATTTCCCCTAAGAGATAATACAATTCTTGAGGGTACAGACTATGCTTCTTTCACCTTTGTACATCTGATACACTTGGCACAGGGCCTCAAAACAAGAAGGCCCAAATGATTAGGACATTCTGATCAATGTAGTTGGAATAAGTGGGAACAGATTGAATAAATTTGGTATCTTTGTACCACAGCAATATATTTCAAAAATATACTACAATCATACAGTGATTAGAATGTGATATATTTTAAAAAGTGAACAGTATTCTTAAGAGGTAACTTGATTAGGGAGGCAGGAGTCTTGACGTATGCCTTCGATTTGAGCACACAAAGTTAAACGTTAGATCTTGTGGTCTCATTGACCCATTTCTTTTTCAGCAGCAGAAATTTTTTTCCTCATTTCTTTCACAAATTTCTTCTAACATTACTTTCCAGTAACATGACATGTGCATGAGTATCACCTTTAACAGAGGTTTAAAGTGGAAGAAAAAAAATCTAAAAATTTAAAAGCAAGATAAGTAAGCAAAATATTACCTAAAAATATAAACTCCTTCTCTGCAGGAAGCTTTTTGTGGTTGCCAGATTAAAGGAGATAACAGATACCATTTATAAAATACAAAGCTTAGGTATACATATTTAATAGTGCAGAATTTAATGAACCAATTCAATAAAAAAACCTCAGGATGTCCTTGATTTTCAAGGCAGGTTTTTTGTTGTTTTTTTGCCTCAACACAATAACAAAATGACCAATTCTATCAACAGAACACCCGTATACTAAAATCTGGATGTTATTAATGGCAAGATCAAGCAAAATTGAATAAAGTTTAAATGTATGTTAACATATAATTTCCCTGCTCTTGTAGACTAATCTTAAGAAAATACAAAGAATATTTTACTATCTAAAATTACTTCAAATTTATTCTAAAAGGAAAAAACAATTTATTTTGAATATCTGTTATGGCTTCTCATGTAACAAGTGAATAATAACTGATGACTCAGAATGTTCAGAAGATAGTTGTGCTTGAAGGCAGTATTTCCCCAAGTGTATTGTGAAGAACTAATATGGCCTCCAAATGCTCTGTAAAGAAGAGTCCTATAGCCAAATAATATATCCTCTTTCGGAAAATATCTGCATACCTTGTATTCTTCTTTCCTCCAGACCTCCTGTTTGGCAGATTTGTCCTTCTATGCTTTGGACCCTCCCGCTTTTCACCATCTCAGATACTTTACACTATCACTAACTCCTTTCCTCTTATATAGTCAGCTCCGAACCCTCATCTGGATCTTCTCCCATTTGACCACTCAGCTTCTCCCCGTCCAGATTCGACCCTATTTCCATCCTCCCCACTTTACTGTCTCAATGTCCTTTACTACTTGTGGAATAATAGAAGGTATATACATTGGTCTTTGCCCCGGCTCCTGGCACAGAGCTTCTATAACCCTTGACATTTCCTAAGTGCTAAGGGCTCTGGGGGCATCTTTTGTTTTAATATTTGGTTTTTGACCCCAGTTCCTGACAGAGCTCCTAAATCCCTTGGAATTTCCTGGGTGATAGGAGCATTTTCTGTTCTAAGGAGGTGACTCTTGGTGGGTTCCTGGATAGCTTCAGGATGAGGGCTGCTCACCAGAAAGACCAAATCATGATTAGAAGCTTGGAAATTTCAGCCCCACCCACCACCCTGGAAGGAAAGAGGGGCTGGGAACTGACGTAATGATGGATCACACCTATATGATAAAGCCTCCATAAAAATCCTAAAAGTATGGGATTCAGAGAGCTTCTGGGTTGGCTAACACATTCAGTGTGCTAGCAGGGTGGCACACCCAAATCCCACAGGTGCAGAAGCTCCCGCACTTGAGAACCCTTTAGACCTCAGTCTATGTATTTCTTCATTTGTATCCTTTGTCATGTCCTTTATTATATAATAAACCATTAACAGTAAGTTTTTCCCTGAGTTCTGTAAGCCATTCTACAAAGGATGGAATTCAAGGTGGGGTCATGGGAACCTCCAATTTATAGCTGGTCAGTTAGAAGCCTGGGAATTGAAACTGGTGTCTGAGAGGGATGAGAAGTCTTGTGGGACTGAGCCCTTAACTTATGGGGTCTACACTAACTCCAGTTAGTGTCAGGATTCAATTCAATTGTAGGATCCCAGCTAGAGTTGCAGAGAATTGCTTGATGTGTGGAAAACCCACACATCTGGTGTTAGAAGTGAATAGGAAGCCAGCTTTTCTATTTTCTATTTCCTGTAACTTATTCTTACTTTCTATCACCCCATAAGCTTAAGCTTCCCATTAGACTGTGTAACTGATATCTTTATTTTCAAAATGTATTCTTAAAAAGATCCAAATCATGATGGCAATACAGTAGAGAGGTATGAGCAGGCGGTGTAATAAACTACCTAGTTTGAAAAGCTAACTTAATCTTTCTAGACATTAGTTTTCTCACTGTAAAATAGAAATAATAATAGTACCTACGCCACATGTAGTTGTGCAGATTACATGAGATACCTCTAGTAAAATTGGTATCTTCTACAAATCAGCAAAAATAAGTTTAATTATATTTGTGCCCAAAGTCAGTTCAACAAGTATTGAGTGACTCTAATGTGGTTTGGAAATGGCCATATGCCTAGGTGTGATAAGACATATACAAATAAAGGAGGGAACATATTAATACCATAAGTAAGGCGTAGATAAAGAGATTAGCGAAAGGCTTTATGAACAGGGTAGCATTTGAAGAGATAAACTCCATCAGACAGAGTGAGTGAGGAGGAATATTCTAAGCAGAGGCAATGGTTTGAGCCATGAGTATTTGAAGGCAGAAAATAAAGGAGTACTTGAAGTATAGCAAGTAGACCACTAGTAGCTGGAGCATAGGTTACTTGTTTGGTAGTAATGGGAGATTACTACCTGAGTTTTTCCCTGAGTTCTGTAAGCCATTCTACAAAGTAATCTCCCGTTACTACCAAACAAGTAAGGGCTGGTTGTGGCCATGGTTGGATTACCTTAAATACCACGTTGAAGGGTGGAGATTTTTGTGTGTGTTTCTTTTCAGACATTAAGCAGCCAGGTTGAAGATACAATGGTTAAAAAACAGATATGGATTAAAGATGGCAGCGGACTGAGTGGAAGCTACACTGACACTCTCCCAGGACCAAACTGGAATTATAACTAAAATATAGAAAAACCATCCTAAATAATCAACTGCAACGGAAGACGAGGTGGACAGCACCCTCATAACCAAGGAGAAAAAGTGGAGAACACATAGGGACTGGTAGGAAATGTGGAGGTATGAGAGGGTTGGCTGGACTCCAATAGGCAACAGTTGAAGGTACAGAGGGATATCTCAGTGGCAGGGGGTTCCCACTGAGGACTATGGGGTTTAAACCCCAGGTTGGGCTTCCCAGTCAAGACCACCAGAACTGAGAAAGGTGCCCACATAACAAGTGGCTGTGAAAAGCAGCAGGGTTTCTATCTGCCAAGGAGAGATGGCTGGAAATTCAGGCACCCTCTTAAAGAGCCAATGCACAAAGTATCCTATGCAGCTACTCACCTTGGGCTCCAGCAGAGGGAGGGCAGAGTGGACTGGAGCTGTGTGAGGAGAATCTAGGGTTGTGGGCTCTGGAGATAGAGCTCAGAGGGCACCCCTCTGGATTCCTGTGCTGAGTCATTCCCCCATACTGCAGAGGACATCTTTCACAGGCAGACATTTACCTTCCAAGGAGCTTTTGCCTGAGGGGGCAGCAATTGCCCCACCCTATGGAAAACCTCTCACCCTACCTAGTGGAGTTTCTACAGCCTGAGGCTTGTTAAGAGACTGATAAGAATCACCTCCCCCCCTTGTATAGTTTCTACAGCCTGAGGCTCATTAACAGAATCGGATTAATCAGCCTGCAGGCAGAGGCAGGCTGCAGAGTGCTTTGAGTCTCTGCCTGATCTGCTACTGGACCTGGGCCTTGGAAAAGCAGACTTTGGTGTGCATCTTAGTCCTGTCCATATATACCCAGCCCCAACAGAGGGGACCTCAAGCAGTGGGTTGTTTGTTTTTTTCTTATATTTTTAATATATCTTTATTGATTTCAGAGAGAGGAAAGGAGAGGGAGAGAGAGAGAAAGAAACATCAATGATGAGAGTCATTGATCTGATGCCTCCTGCATGCCCCCGACCGGGGATTGAGCTCTCAACCCGGGCATGTGCCCTGACCGGGAATCGAACAGAGATCTCCTGGATCCTAGGTTGATGCTTGACCACGCCTGGCCAGGCAAGCCGTGGGTTGCTGATAGCTCCAACAGGGTACTCAAGGCCAGTCAAAAACAGTGTTCGACATTGGCCTACACCAGACACTCTCCAAAAAGACTGAGAGTCCTAACAGATCCACCTCATACACAGAAACAAACCCAAATAGGCAGCCAAAATGGAAAGGAAAAAAAATAAGGCCCAAGTGAAAGGACAAGAGAAGTCTCCAGAAAAAGAGTAAATGACATGGAGATAAGCAATCTATCAGATATAGAGTTCAGAATACTGATTGTAAGGATGCTCAACAGCATGAAAAAAGATATGGAAACTATGAAGGAAATTAAGAATGATATAGCAGAAATAAAGAATACATTGTAAGGAATAAACAGCAGATTAGAGGAAGCTAAGGAGTGGATCAGTGAATTAGAAGACAGAAAAATCAACCAGAGGTCCAAAAAGAAAAAACAATTAAATAACAGGACTGGCCAAGGGAGCTGTGGGAAAACATGAAATATAACAATATTTGCATTATAGAAGTGCCAGAGGAGGTCGAAAGTAAGAAGGGTTAGAGAACCTGTTTGAAGAAATAATGGCAGAAAACTTCCCTAACATGGTCAAGGAAAAAGTCACACAAGTTCCGGAAGCACAGAAAGTCCCAAGCAAAAAGAATCCAAAGAGGCCCAGGCCCAGACACATCATGATTAAAATGCCAAAAATTCAAGACAAAGATAATATTAAAGGCAGCAAGACAGAAGCAATCTGTTATCTACAAAGGAGCTCCCATAAGGATGTCAGCTGATTTCTCATCAGAAACTCTACAGGCCAGAAGGGAATGGCATGAAGTATTCAAGGTAATGCAAAACAAGGATCTGAAACCAAGACTACTCTATCCACCAAGGCTAGCATTCAAAATAGATGGTGAAATAAAGAGCTTCCCAGACAAAAAAAAAGGAGTTTATCACCACCAAGCCAACAGTGCAGGAAATATTAAAGGGACTGCTGTAATTAGAAGTAAAAATAGAAGCACTGCAAGAAATGTTAAAGGGACTGCTATAACAGTAAGAAGAAATAGAGAAATACAAGCATAAAGAATTAAAATGGCAATAAATAAGGCCCTATAACCTTAAGGACTTTAAGGGAGAGAACAGCAATCACAGTAGGGGACTTTAACACACCACCTATTTCACTGGATAGATCTTCCAAACAAAAAGTCAACACAGAAACAGTGACTCTAAATGGCATACCAGATCAGATGGATTTAATTGATATTTACAGAATATTTCACCGCAAAGCTGCAGAATATACATTCCTCTCAAGGGCACATGGGTCATTTTCAAAGACAGACCACATGTTAGGACACAAAACAAGTCTCTACAAGTTCAAGAAGACTGAAAGCATATCACGCATCTCAGATCACAAGGGTATGAAATTAGAAATCAACTACAGTAAAAACACTCAAAAACACTCAAACACATGGAGGCTAAATAGCATGTTATTAAACAATGAATGGGTTACCAAAGAGATCAAGAAAGAAATCAAAGACTTCCTGGAAACAAATGAAAATGAACACACAACAACCCAAAATCTATGGGACACAGGGAGAGCAGTCCTGAAAGGGAAGTTCACAGCACTACCGACCTACCTCAAAAAAAGAAAAATCTTTAGTAAACTATATAACCCTACAACTTAAAGAATTAGAAAACTCCCCTGTGAAGCCATCTGGACCAGGGCTTTTTGCTGGGAGTTTTTTGTATTATTGCTTCAATTTCATCAGTTGTTATTAGCCTATTCAGGTTTTCTGATTCTTCCTGATTCAGTTTTACATGATCTCACTCATATGTGGAATCTAACAAACAAAACAGACTGAGGAACAAAACAGATTCAGACATAGAAGCACAGAATGGACTGATGAATGTTAGTGGCAAGGCAGGGGTAGGGGAGTGGGCGGGGAGAGATTAATCAAAGAACTTATATGTATATATGCATAACCCATCGACACAGACAACAGTGTGGTCAAGGCCTAAGAGGGCATACAGGGTGGAGGGGATCAATGGGGGGAAAAAGGGGGAGATCTGTAATACTTTCAACAATAAAGATAAATTAGAAAACAACAACAACAAAAAACAGACATGATCATTGCCCCATGGAATTTATAACCTGACATTACTATAATAACTAAAGAAATACATGCAAAATTGCAATTGTGATAAATGGTACCAAACAAACAAATAAAAATATACTTGGTGCTGTGAAGGCATTTAAGAAAAAAATAACTCGATCTTGGGCTTGCTTCAGCAGCACATATACTAAAATTGGAACAATAAGAGAAGATTAGCATGGCCCCTGCGCAAGGATGATATGCAAATTCATGAAGCGTTCCATATTTTTATATAAGAAACTCATACAACTTAACAAAAGGAAGACAAACAATCCAATTAAAAAACGGGCAAAGTACCTAAATAGACACTTCTCCAAAGAGGACATACAGATGTCTAAGAGACATATGGAAAAATGTTTAAAGTCACTAATTATCAGAGAGATGCAAATTAAAATGACAATGAGGTATCACCTCACACCTGTCAGAATGGCTACCATCAACAAATCAACAAATGACACATGCTGGCAAGAATGTGGAGAAAAGGGAACCCTATTACACTGCTGCTGGGAATGCAGACTGGTACAGCCACTGTGGAAAACAGTATGGAGTTTCCTCAAAAGATTAAAAATGGAACTGTCATTTGACCCAGTGATCCCACTTCCAGGAATATATCTTAAGAAACCCAAAACACCAATCACAAAGAACTTACGTACCCCTATGTTCATAGCAGTGCAATTTACAATAGCTAAGATCTGGAAAGAGCCCAAGTGCTCATCAGATGAGTAGATAAAAAGCTGTGGGACATTTACACCATGGAATACTATGCAGCTGTACAAAAGAAGCATCTCTTACCCTTTGGGACAGCATGAAGGGAACTGGAGAGTATTATGCTAAGCGAAATAAGAGAGTAAGGGAAAGACAAGTATCACATGATCTCACTTATATGTGGAATATAATGAAGAAAATAATCTGATGAACAAAATGGATCCAGAGACATAGAAGCATGGAACAGACTGACGAATCTCAGAGGGAAGACAGGGGTGGGGGAGTGGGTATGTAGAGATTAATCAAAGAACTTTTATGCATAAATGCATAACCCATGGACACAGACAATAGTATGGGTAAGGCTTAGGGGTGGGGTGAATGCAGGGTGGAGGGGATCAATGGGGGGGAAAAAGAAGGACATCTGTAATACTTTCAACAATAAAGACAAATTTAAAATAAATAAATAAATATTATATTTTAAAAACACAAAAAACTTGACCTTGACAAGGAAATCAGGGAAGGCTTCCTTGAAGACATGGCAAATTGAGATTAGAGGAATGAGTAGGAGTTAACTAAGTAAAGAAGAATAAAGACGGGTGGAAAAAGTGTTTAAGATAGAATAGCATGTACAAAGGTCCTTATTCTGTGAGAGGGGGGAACATGGCAAGTATGAGGGGCCAAAATGCCAGGGTGACAGAAAGAGTAAAGGGCCAGACTTGTAGGCTTCAAGGACTTGTGTGTTTATCCTAAGAAGTGATAGGACACAATTAGATTTTCAGTTTGAAAGTATAATTCTGGCTGTAGTGTGGAAAGTGATCAGTAATTTCCAGTTAAGATGGTTCTATAAATTCACACATTGATGTAACACCTTTGCACCAAATACATATCAATGATAGGTGAAATACAGAAACAAAAAACCAAAGCTAAGACATAACATTAGAAGCAAAAAATCTTGAGTAGAGCTGAAACCAGGGACTGCTTAAGTTGAGTCCTAGAACAGGCATGGAAGCCAGGAATTCAACTCCTTTGGGGTAGTAGAGACTAACAGTGTGCCACATGAGATGGGGCAAAGCCAGATTTATTGCTTAAAGCTGAGGCAAGGGTGAGGCTCCTCAAAGGAGCAAAGGAGGCTGTGATAAGGGAAAAAAGCCTTTAATTACCATTTGAAGTTATGGTCTGTAACTAGCTGTCAGCCCCAGGAAGGAAGACACAAAAAAACTAACAGGATCTATGATATTCCCAATATCAAAACAGGACTCAGGAGCCAGGAAGGCAAGTAGTCCCAAAACTTTTAGGCACGGATAGGATCAGCAGAGTGTAAGTTAAGAAGAAAGAGAATATGAAAGAGAGAAAGAACAAACAAAAACTCTAACTTGAAAAGAAAGTGAGTTTGCAAACCAAAATTCCAAACTGTGAAAAAAGTTAATGCTAAGACAACAAAATCAATGATTATAACATAAATTTATAAATGAAATTAATTCTATGAAAGTTTCAGATATTTTAAGCTATGTTTAATATGCTCAGATACAAATGAACATATTCCATTTAAGATGAACAAGAAAACGTGAAACATAAACAGGCAGAAATGGAACAGGGACAAACAGATGTTTTAAAAAATCAGTTAGAAATCTTGAATGAAAAAGAGTCATTAAATAATGACTTCAACAGACATGATAAATTCTAGCCTGGACACAATAAAAGAGAGAATTTATGAATTGGAAGTTGGTACTAAGAAATTCACCCAGAATACAGCACAGAAATACTGAAATTTACAGAAGGAGAGACTATGTATGAAGTGGACGATGAGGAGAAATTTTAAGAGGTTTTCCTGCTACTAATATCATAGTATGAGTAGATCTTTTTGTGGAGAAGCTCTATTATAATTGGAAAGCTTCAATTTAGATTAATTCTGTAACTTTATATATACAAGCAATTTCTAGACATTTATGGCTTAGACAAGACTGAGTGAGAAAATGGTCCACTGATTAAATTTAATGATGTCAGGTTGAGTTTGCAAGCTTCTTTTTTCATATTACAGAAATGGTATTGGCTATAATTACTTAACAAACACCAAAGAAAACTCTGATACTCAAACCCACCAGAGTATCTCTTCAAATCTTAGAGTGCTTATTATACAGGAGGTATATTGGGGTTATATACTTTCCAACCAGATCTATATCTATATCTATATCTATATCTATATCTATATCTATATCTATATCTATATATCTATATCTATATCTATATTTTATTGATTTCAGAGAGAGGAAGAGAGAGGGAGAGATAGAAACATCAATGATGAGAGAGAGTCACTGATCAGCTGCCTCCTGCATGCCCCCTACTGGGGATTGAGCCCACAACCCGGGCATGTGCCCTGACCGGAATCAAACCTCAATCTCCTGGATCGATGCTCAACTGCTAAGCCAAGCCAGCTGGTCCCGACCAGATTTTTGAGAACTGCATTGAAATTATAATTATAAATTTTTAAAACAAGGTCTAGTGCTGCTATGGATTACTGTGGAACTAAAGTAAAAAATTGGCTTACCCATCTTCTAAAGAGGTCAAGAAGCATGAGTCCTGCTACCAACCCTTCTAACCAACTTGAGATAGCATTAGTGATGCTGAGTTATAGAGGCCTGTTCAGTACCAGTAGAGAGAGGCCTCTCTCAAGTTCATACACTGTTCTTCTGACTCCTTTACTGCTGATGCTTACACAATTCATTTGCCTGGTCATAACAAGGATGTTGTGAAGAGCACTCAGAGTGTCCACATGGCCCTATACCATGAGAGTCCACAAGAGAAATCTCTTTGGTTTAAATATTAGGAATGACAGTACTTTACCTGAATAATTAATTTGTTTCTAGTTGATCTTATGAATTATGTGATTCCTACAAATCAATCTTATAGTGGAAATAACTTCCTCAGAAGGTATGCCAGAATTGGGAATTTTCATACTTCACTTTCTGTTCTCTCTCCACTCTTCCTGCCCCTATCCCAGCATCTTTGAGAATCTCCTTAGGTGAAGAGAGATGTTTATAATGGGAGTATAGGGATACTTTTAAAAAATTTTACTTTATTGTTGAGAGTATTATAGATATCCCCCATTTCCTCCCTTTGCCCCCTTCCACCCATCTCCCCCCCCACCCCACCCCAGGCCTACATCTGTCTATTATCTGTGTCCATTGGGTATGTTTATACGCATATAAGTTCTTTGGTTAATCTTTTCCCGCCCTCCTTCCTGCCTTCCCTCTAACAGATCCATAGCAGCACTGTTTACAATAGCTAAGATCTGGAAACAACCCAAGTGCCAATCAGTAGATGAGTGGATAAAAAAGCTGTGGGATATGCCATGGAATACTATGCAGCTATAAAAAAGGATCTCTTACCCTTTGGGACAGCATGGATGGGTGTACTTTTAACAAATATATGTTTTGCCCAGCCGAGCGTGGCTCAGCGGTTGAACGTCGACCTAGGATCCAGGCGATCGGGGTTCGATTCCCGGTCAGGGCACATGCCTGGGTTGTGGGTTCGATCAATGACTCTCTCATCATTGATGTTTCTATCTCTCTCTCTCCCTCTCCATTCCTCTCTCTGAAATCAATAAAGATATATTTAAATATATATATATATATATATATATATATATATATAGATATATAGATATATACATATATATATGTTTTTATTGATTTCAGAGAGAGGAAAGGATAGGGAAAGAGGGATAGAAAGATCAATGATGAGAATCATTGATTGGCTGACTCCTGCACACCCCCTACTGAGGATTGAGCCCGCAACCTGGGCATGTGTGCCCTGACCGGGAATCAAACCATGACCTCTTGGTTCATGGGTTGCCACTCAACCACTGAGCCACACCAGCTGTGCTGGGGGTACTTTTGAATGATGTGCAGGCAGACAAGAATGAACCCCTGCTCTTGCAGTGATTATACTTTCATCCTCAAGTTTGTTGACAGAATTTACAGCCAAATTAATAGTGCACTTCATGGTATGAATTTTGTGTACCAACCTCAAAACACTGTATTTTTCCTAAGCTTATTTTACCTTTGTGCTCTTTTCTTATTTTAACTTAGTTTAAATTTATTCTATTTTCTACATTGTATTATTATAACCATCTTGTATCTCTTATAGAACAAAGTGAGACAGAAAAAAATCTATAAATAAAAAATATCCACTTTGTAGGTGAATACTATAATCCTATCTAGGAAAAAAACACACCATATGTCTAAAACACTGCAATAAAAATCTAAGATTTGAATCAATTAATCTTAATTGTATTTGCTTGGTTGAAAAATCAGCCTTTACAATAGTGAAAAGTCTGAAATAGAAAAAAATTTCTTATCTTAAAATAAATGTTAATACAAACTTAATAATAAGGTGTTACCATTGTAGTAAAATTAGGTAAAAATAATTTATATAGCTTCAAAAACATGTTTAAGTAAATTTACTACTCACTCTGGAATTGCTGCTTACCTTGTAGACTTAACAAATATTTTTAAATATTTTTGTTTAAAGTGGGAATTATCTTTTCATAGGTAGCTTCTACCTACCACACTTCTGAGAAGTGTGTTTTAAAATACTGTCATAGAAGGAAGGTACACACAGTAATGATTCACAAAGACAATCTCACCACACCCCAAATAGTTATCACACAAACATTATCAGTGACACATCAAGAGGAGAATCAACTTGCCATTAAGATTTTGCCATAGAAAACAAATATGGGAGCTTGGCAACGCTGTGTTCCTAACAATGCTGCTCTAAGATATCGGATCACTTGACTAATGCAAATGGGGAGATTTTGTCTCAAACATTATGCTAAGTGTACCTTTTGGGGATATTTGGAAAGCAAGATATATAAGGCCAAATTCACTATAGAAACTTTGCCTTCATCTTCCTACTTATTCCCTTGATCACATCACTAAAAATCCACCTATCTGACAGTTAATCATTCACTTCATTAGCAGTTGGTACGTGTAAGAATAATTTTGAGTTGTGTAGACTATTCCAGCAGTCACATGACAAAACAGAAAGTAGGTAGAAAGGCACATGGGTGGAAGGAAGTATGTAGTCAGTCTAATATTATTTGACCTAATGCAATGTGACTTCCCTGAGTTATCATGTTATGAAAGATGAAGAGTAAGAAGAAGAAGAAAAATAAGTACCATTTTTTGTGTTCTTCACTGAATCCTTCATTGGCATCCACTAATGCCTATTTATTTCCCCAAGTCACTCAGATTACCCTTGACTAGCCAGATGTAACTCTTTTAAAAATAAGGAGCAAAAATTAGATCTACTTTTGTCCCCATCATGTAGTAAGTTTATAGATTAGAGAACTCCATCAGCCCTTCTTAAATCTAATGAAATAGTACTTAAATGCTTCTACCAGATTAGCTGCCTTAAGACACAGTCCAAGTGTATGGTTTCCACTGACTTTTTAAAAAAGCTTAGGCTTATGAATACATACTAACAGTGATTTATTTGGGTGATTATTTCAGATGTTCTAGAGAGAAACATGCAATTGCACTGGTTTGATAATGCATATAATTACTTTCTGTTTCAGGTTTCCCCAGTTAGCACATTCTCTTTGGGATAGTTAATGTATTTTTAATTTTTATTACTATTATTATTTTTTATCCTCACCCAAGAATATGTTTATTGATTTTAGAGAGAGAGGAAAGGGAAGAGAGAGAAACACATATCGCTTGCCTCCTGTATGCACCCCAACATGCGACAGAACACGCAACCTAGGTATGTGCCCTGACCATGAACCGAGCCCACAACTTTTTTCATGTATGAGATGATGCTCAAACCAACTGAGCCACCTAGCCAGGGAAACATATTTTTTAAAAAGTCATACTCTATTTAACATAATGCTAATATAACTACTTGATAATATAACTGTAGGTTATGGAAACATGACAAACTTCTATTCTGAAAGTGGAAGAACCATATTATTCTTAGGACTAAGTTTCAGTACTTTAAAATGAGTTTCATATATTTAGTTTGAAAAACAAATTCCCAATCTAAGAATCACTAAGACTTCTAATGATTTTGAGTATTTGACTTCTATAATAGATTGTTTTGTAAAGCAGGATGAGTTCATTTCTGAGAAACTGTTTTTATGTAATAGTATGGTCCCCTAACCAGCAGCATTAGCATTAACTAGAAACTTCTTAGAAATGTAAATTCTCAGCCCCACCCAGACCTTCTGAATCGAGAAATCTGGGTGTGGGCCAGCAACCTGGTTCAGCAATCCCTCCAGGTGATTCTGATGCACATTCAAGTTTGAGAATCAATATTCTATAACAGAAACATTAGTAGTTAAGTTTATAATATTAAAGATTTATTTTAAAGTTCCTTATTTTTAAGAATATAAGATTTTAAAAGAAGAAATGTAATAAGTAGTTGTAAAAATATATAACTGTATAAGATAAAAAATGAAGGACCTTCCTGGATTAGAGTTTAATCCAGAAATAACTGGATTAATAATTGTTCTGTAACTCCCAGCCTTAAAAACACAGAAAGAACCACTCTTTAAGTTCCACTGGGAAGAAATGATGTTAGCCAGTTGACTAAAATTAAGAAAATGTTTAGAAGCAATCTCCAATCACTTGTCTTTTATAATCACTAGTAATCAACAAAACTTATGAAAGTAAATTGGGAAAAATTACAATATAGAAAAATATTAAACACGTTCTCAGAGCACACATGGGGTAGTATGTTCTTTGAAGACACTCTAGCAGCATTATAATCCACCCCTCCATTCTTTTAATATTGTTTCTGTTAAAAGTATTTTTATAAAAGATGAATTGCTAACATGTAACCTGTAGAAAAACAGCATATTTGTGAAAGAGTTCCAGAAACTAACTTCAAAGAGAGCTGACTCCTGCAACTAGACATTTCGGCTCCAGAAGACTTGCTGAATCTCAACCAAAAAAAACTAGACCTCCGCTTAACCAGTTTCAAGATAATCATCAGAATGGACTGTGCTGACTTACATGAAGGGAACTTTCAACACCTCCCCTCCCTGATTTCTTTGTTCTGCTTTCCCTTCTCCTCCTAATAAAAAGCCCTGTCTGCACTGAGATGTTAAGATGGTCTTTAGGACAGGAATGCACCATCTTCTCAGGCTGCTGGCACTTGAATAAACTGTCTTTTCTTAGATTGGCACCTGTCTCTCGAGGACTGGCTTTCCCAGCTGCAGGCAGCCAAACCTGAGTTCGGTATCATCATGACACTCAAGTTTTGAGACCCAATGAACAATACTGTCTACCTCTAAAACCAGCCCTTAAGAGAGCAGGAGGAATAATTACATAAAAAAGAATATTTAAAAGTTAAGGAGGTATAATAAAAATTCCACTTCAATACTTAACCTAACATTTGCCACTGCAAACATAGCAAGGTATACATGAGTTTCTTTGCTACTTAAACATTATTGAAATATAATTTCAAGCACAGTAGTTTCAAACTCCACAACATTTCTACAAATTTGGACAAAAAAACATGCCCAGAATTATATAAAGAAAAACACTGAACATAGTTTATTGTACATTAGGTTATTTATGTTATTGGAACATTTATAAGAAGTTATGTAAATTAACAGAAAAAAATAAAATAACTTTGGTGGCAGAGAAAAAAATGAAAACTCACTGCCAAGTAAATGCTACTGCCAAAATGACCTTTAATGGCTAATACACTTGCCTGCATTTTCCTCTCACTGTAGTAAAACAAACTAAAAGATGGCAATCAAAACAAACTCTGTTCAATGCTTCAATGTCACTGAATCTATTTTGTTCATCAGTTTATTATGTTCTTTAGATTCCACATGTAAGTGAGATGTGGCGGGGAGTGGGTGTAGGGTGGAAGGGGTCAATGGGGAAAAAAGGGGACATCTGTCATATTTTCAACAATATAAAATTTTAAAAAACTTATAAATAAATAAATAAACAAATTCTGGGATCCGGAAAGATGGCAGCACTGTAACAAGAAGCAGAGTGCCCTTGCTGCCAGTCACAGACTTGAATTACCACTAAAATACTGCATAACTAGCTTGAAAAAAACAGAAAAATAAACCTGAGTGGACATATTTCGAATAGGAAACACTGAAGAAACATCATAGAGTCTGGTAAGAGATGGGGAGCGTAGAAAGGGGGAGTCCCCCCTGAAGCCTGTACTGGGCTCCTAAGACCTAGGGCTAGAGGCTGCAAAGCTCCCGCCCCTTGGGAGAGTGGACCCACATCCAAAAGCTGGGATCTCAAACCTGCAGCAGAGGAGAAGGAAACGAGAGCCCATGCGCGGAGGGCAGAGGGACTCAGGGGAACAGTGTGCCTGTGAGGAGGAACTGCGCCTTCCCAGTGAAACAAAGCTTCTAATGACAGCCAGGACAGGAGTCTTTCACACCGGATGCTGATCATAGGAAAGGCTGTCCCACAGTGTGTGGCTCCAAAATAGAAAGGGGCCAAAGGGCTGCACTGAGCAGCCACATATAGAGACCCTCTGCCTTCCTGTAAGGAACTGTGGAGAACCCCAGAAAGCATTTGATCTGTGTGGCTCAGGGATGGGGAAGAGAGCCCTCCTGCCACCAGAGAGGGTCCAGAGCCACCAGAAGGGAGGATCAGGTCTGCAGTCTCCGGAGCTGCCAGTGCAGCAAATCAGAGATTTCTGACCAGCTCTGAGGGGAACCAGAATAGTGCGCAAGGAGCTGCCCCAGCTTTAATGAGATCAGCTGTGCAGAGGAGCTGCGAGGGGCTGACTCTGTGACCCCTCCTGCTCGGTACCAAGGCTCGAGAGCGACAGGACCTCTTAGGGCAGGTTCTCTTCCTGTGTGTTGCTTTATGCATTTTCGAGTTTTTGATCGCTGACCAGGCGGCCACCTTCCTGGCTTGCATTGGGGAGAGAGAACAGGGAAAGCTGGGATTTGTGTCTGTATAGAGGAGAGTTTGAAATAAGAGCCCCATGCAATCAGCCAACCAAATCTGGGAAAGGAGAGGTGGAGTACGTCCACCTCTTCTGCAGGTTAGGAGTACCACCCCCAACAGGAAAGGGGCTGGGTTCAGCTCACTGAAGGCCCAGATATCCCCCGCAGGGCACAGTCCTGAGGGGAAACAGAGATCAGCTCACAGGATGACAATACAAGAATAAGACTCTCAGGGACTATTGTTTGGGAACTGGAGGAGAAGCTTAAAACCCTTTCTGGGGGCTGGGCAAGCAAAGTGCTCACTAGAATTTTTTTTTTAATTGAACCCACTGAGCCCAGGCTGCTGAAACTGCCCATACGGAAAAGGCAACAGACTGAAGACAATGTGAAACTGCAGCAAGCCACTGTATGGGGAACTAGAAATGGAGGATAGGGTAGAGACTGGGGAGCTGGCTTTGAAGCAAAGACTAACTTCCCCATAGTGTGTGCCTGACACCAAAACCTCTAAGTAAGGGGAGCAATATCCCAAGCTACATTAGCCGGCCTGCACCCTAAAGACTCTTCAGAAGACTCTGGAGTAAGACCAGGCAACCACAAGGGGAAGGCAAAATAGCTGATAAGTGGAGGTGGTCCCCAGAGAGCCTCAGATCAGCCAACTACCTAAGGACACAAGAGCGAAACCTAGACAGCTCCTGACACTGGCTGATACACAAGTACCTCCTAGGAGAACCAAAATCAACATACAGAACAGTGAGCCTCAGACAACATAAGCTGCCCAGACAAAACTCATGTGGTTCACTTTTTTCTTTTTATTTAGAAAAAAAAGAGAAAAAAATTTTTGTTTAAAAACTTTTTAAAATTTTTAAATTAATTTTTAAAAAAAATTTTGTTTTGCTTTGCATGTTTTATGTGCTTTCTTTTGTTTCGTGTTTTTTCTGTTTGCTTGTTTTATTATCAAGATTTTCTTGATATTCTCTGCTTAATTGCTGGGATATTATCATTATAACCAATAAGTTTACTGCTTTTCTTTACTGTTTCTATAATAAATCTCTTATTGGACACCCTCACCTGCCCTTGCTTTATCTCCCTCTCTTCTTGTTTCATTGGCATAACTTTTATTTCTTTTATTCTTTTATTTTTCTCCCTTCGGTCTTCCTGTCTTGCTTGCTTGTTTGACTCTTTATTGTATTTTTATTTTTCAACTATTTTCCTATTCCTATGCTCTACCCTTAATTTTTTGCTCACCCTTCTTTCAGAAACTTTTCTCTGCCCCTTTTATCTCCCAGTAGCGTCTCTATTTTTTACATTTTATTAATTTTTATTTTTCATTACTATTAGCAATAATATCCTTCTATTTTATTTTCTCTTTCTTTTTTTTTCTCATAGCATTTGTGTTCTCACTTCACTCTCCCAATTCCACCTTCACTTGGGATGTTTTCACTGTGATTGCCAGGATATTTTGTAAGATACTGCTTGTTTCCTGGCAGTTTGGTTGTGTACTGTTTTGCCATGCCAGCACACATACAACAGATCACACAACGTGGTTGGGACTGAGCCACAAAGTTAGACAATTTGAGAGAAGAGTCCTCCCAAGAATGGGTCGACAACAATCTAGACCCAATCACAACAGGAGAACCCAAAGAACCCACAAAAGGGACAGCCATAAAAGTGACATGCCTAGAGCAAATCGCTCAGAAGTATAAGGAAAACACACTTGTGGGTCCCACTGAATACACTACAAAATCCCACCCCACAAGACTGGGAGACAGCAAATATATCTAAAATACAGGTACAAACACTAAGAGTCACCAAAATGGGGAGACAAACAACCCCCAAACTAAAAAAAAGAAAAACTGCCAGAAAAAGACCTTGTTGAGATGGAGTTAAGCAAGCTATCAGAAATGGAGTTCAGAGCAATGGTTATAAAGATACTCAAGGAAATTAATGAGAACAATAAGACACTTAATGGAAAGGTCCAGGAACTTAGAGAAAACATGAAAAAACAGGTAGATATCATAATTAAGAACCAGGCAGAGATGAAGAATACTATATTTGATATCAAGAATATGCTGGAGCCCGGCCAGGTGTGGCTCAGCGGTTGAGTGTCGACCTGGGATCCAGGCGACTGGGGTTCAATTCCCGGTCAGGGCACATGCCCAGGTTGTGGGCTCGATCAATGACTCTCTCATCATTGATGTTTCTATCTCTCTCTCTCCCTCTCCTTTCCTCTCTCTGAAATCAATAAAGATATACTAAAAAAAAAAAAAAAGAATATGCTGGAAAGAATTGAAGGCAGCTCTATGAAGCAGAGGATAGAATAAGTGACTTAGAAGATAAGACAGAAAAAACTACTCAAACAGAGCATGAAAAGGAAAAAGTACATAAAAAGCATGAGGACAGTCTAAGGGAGCTTTGGGACAACATGAGACAAAAACATTCGCATCTTACGGGACCCAGAGTGGGAGGAAAGTGAGCAAGGGATAGAGAACTTGGTGGAGGAAATAATGAAAGAAAACTTCCCTAAGGTGGAGAGGGAGAAACCACACAAGTTCAGGAAGCACAGAGGGTTCCAAACAAAAGGAACCCAAAGAGACCCAATCCAAGACACATCATAAGTAAAATGGCAAATGTTAAGGACAAGAGAGACTATTAAGGGCTGCAAGAGAGAGACAAGCAGCGATCTACAAGGGAACCCCCATAAAGTTGACAGCATATTTCTCAACAGAAACACTTCAGGCCATAAAGGAGTGACATGAAGTTCTCAAAGTAATGAAAAGCAAGAATCTAGGGAGAAACAAGACGGCAGAGTAGGTAACAGCTGCACCAGCTGCCTCCCACAACCACATTAAAATTACAACTAAAATACAGAACAACCATCACTCAGAACCTCCCGAAATCTGGCTAAACAGAAAAGCCCTACAACCAGGGAACTGAAGAAGCATTGAGACCAGTAGGAGGGGCAGAGATGCAGGCGGATCGGGACTGAATTGGCGATTTGGCCACGGGCACACATCTGGTGCCACGGCTAAAACATGGGAGGGACATCTCGGTGGTGGAGGTTTCCCGGAGGAGCGAGGGGTCCCAGCCCCACAGCAGGCCCCAGCCCAGTGCTCCAAGGCCAGGAAGAGACGTCCCCACAACTCTGGGCAGTGAACACAGCGGGGACTGTGGCTGAGGGTAGCAGAGGCTGCAGGAGTCCCAAGCTTTCCTCTTAAAGGGCTGGGGCACAAACTCACTCAGATGCACTTCCTCTGAGCCCCAGTGCTGGGGAGCAGCTTGAAAGGAACCTGGGACATTTGGGGAGGAGCTAACCTGCCTGAAATTGGGGCGAGAGGTGGAGGGGCGGCTTTTTCCCAGGCAGAAGAGCTGGCAGAGGTCATTGCTCATTTGGCAAGTCCTCCCTGCACACAGCAGGCAGGCAGGCGCCATATTTGAATCTCCAGCACCTGACTCACACCTTTGGCCTTGCCCCTCCCTACCTTCAAGCTCATCCAAGTCATTTCCAGTGGCTTTTCTGTGCAAGTGGCCTCTCTAGCCTCATGCTTAGGACTTTCCTAAAATCTCTCAAACAAGCAGCAGTGGGCCCCATACAGTTGGAAAGTGGCCCCAGGCCTGGCACTACTGGCAGCCTGCACTGGCCCATACCTTGGCCTCTCCTGGAAAACACCAAGCCCAGCACAAGTAGCAGCCAACTATAGTTTGCTGTGTAGCTCATGCTGGGTGGCCCTGGGCAAGGAACTGGCAAAGGCTGACTTTCCACCTCCCCGGAGGCCCCAGAGACAGTGCACCTGGTGGTCAGACTCGACCACACTGGATTACAAGCCTACCACATCCACCAGTGACACTCAAGGGGCACACCTGGTGAACACCAAAGCTCCACTGAAGTAAATCCTGCTCCATAGGGGTATCTCCAGCACAGCAGCTCTTTGTCTGTAGTTGCAGCTGGTCCTCACAGCTGATTGGCCTGGGGGTCAATTCCTCCCAGGGACCCCAACAGCAACCAAGGCTCAACTACAATAGGACAATGCACACAGCTCACACAGGGGAACACCTAGAAGGCCCAGCTCAGGTGACTGGGGAGGCTGAGCCACTGGACCCTACAGGACACCTACTACATAAAGGCACTCTGCAAATTCCAGGTGACATAGCAGCTCTACCTAATACATAGAAACAAACACCTGGAAGCAGCCAAAATGTGGAGGCAAAGAAACATGTCACAAAGGAAAGAACAGAAGAAATCTCTAGAAGAGGAACTAAATGAAATAGATCCAAGCAAACTAACAGATAGAGAGTTCAGAATTTTGTTTGTAAGGATGTTTAAGCAGACTGTTAGGGAAATAACTGAGAAAATCGATAACATAATAAAGTACCAATTTGAAATGAAGGCTACACGAACTGAAATGAAGAATAATTTACAGGGAATCAACAGCAGAGTAGAGGACGCTGAGAATCAAATCAGCAATTTGGAACAGGAGGAAACAAAACACCCAACCAGAAGAGCAAAAAGAAAGAAGAATCCAGAAATATGAAAACAGTATAAGGAGCCTCTGGGACAACTTCAAGAGGCCCAACTTTCTTATTATTGGGGTGCCAGAAGGGGAAGAAAGAAAGCAAGAAATGGAAAACCTATTTGAAAAAATAATTACAGAAAACTTCCCCTACCTGGAGAAAGAAACAGATTTACAAATCTAGGAAGCACAGAGGAACCCAAACAAGAGGAACCCAAAGAGGCCCACACCAAGACACATCATAATTAAAATGCCAAAGGTTAAAGACAAAGAGAGAATCTTAAAAGCAGCAAGAGAAAAGCAATTAGTTACCTACAAGGGAGCACCCATATGACTGGAACTACAACCAAGATTGCTCTACCCAGCAAAGCTATCATTTAGAATTGAAGGTCAAATAAAGAGCTTGACAGATAAGAAAAAGCTAAAGGAGTTCATCACCACCAGACCAGCACTACAGGAAAAGTTGAAGAGTCTTCTTTAAGAAGCAGCTAATGAACAAAAGAATCTGATGAACTAAATAGATCCAGAGACACTGACGCATGGAACAGACAATCATATTTCAGAGGAAAGAGGGAAGGGCGTGGAGAGTGGGAAGAGATTAACCAAAGAAGTTATATGCATATATGTATAACCCATGGACACAGTTAATAACAGGGTGAAGGCCTGGGGAGGGGGTGGGAGCGAAATGGAGGGGGTCAAATGGGGGGGAAAATGGGACACCTGTAATACTCTCAACAATAAAGATAAATTAAAAAATAAATAAAAATAAAAGTAAAAGAAAAGCAAGAATCTGCAACCAAGACTGCTTTATCCAGCAAGGCTATCATTTAAAATTGAAGGTGGCCCAGCTGAGCGTGGCTCAGAGGTTGAGAGTCGGCCTAGGATCCAGGAAATGGCGGTTCGATTCCCGGTCAGGGCACATGCCTGGGTTTCGAGCTCAATCCCCAGCAGGGGGCGTGCAGGAGGCAACCGATCAATGACTCTCATCATTGATGTTTCTAGCTCTCTCTCTCCCTCTCTTCCTCTCTCTGAAATCAATAAAGATATAAAATAAAATCGAAGGTGAAATAAAGAGCTTTCCAGACAAAAGAAGGCTAAAGAAGTTCAATATCACCAAACAAGCATTGCAAGAAATGCTAAAAAGACTGCTCTAAGAAGAAGAAATATTGAGAGAAGGGTACACTGGCATAAACGGGGAAAATGGCTTTAAGTAAGTATATATCAATAGTAACCTTAAATGTAAACGGAATAAATGCTCCAATCAAAAGACATAGGGTAGCTGAATGGATAAGAAAACAGGATCCAAACATATTCTGTCTATAAGAGACCCACCCGAGAGCAAAAGATTCACAAAGACTGAAAGTGAAGGGATGGGAAAAAATATTCCATGCAAATGGAAATGAAAAGAATCTGGAGTAGCAATACTTATTTCTGACAAAATAAACTTCAAAATAAAGACCATAACAAGAGACAAAGATGGTCACTACATAATACTAAAGGGGTCAATCCAACAGGAGGAAATAACCCTTATAAATATTTATGCACCCAATATAGGAGCACCTAAATATATAAAAAATTTTGGGTGGGCTTTAAGGGGGAGATTGACAGCAACACAATCATAGTGGGGGACTTTAACACCCCACTGTCATCATTGGACAAATCCTCAAGACCTTAAATGACACACTAGATGTAATGAATTTAACTGACATTTACAGAACACTTCATCCCAAAGCAGCAGAATACACATTCTTCTCAAGTGAAAATGAAACATTCTCAAAAACAGACCACATGATAGGGCACAAAGCAAGTCTCTACAAGTTTGAAATCATATCAAGCATCTTCTCGGATCACAATGCCATGAAACTAGAAATCAACCACTATAAAAAAAACTCAAAAATATTCGAACACATGGAGGCTAAATAGCATGTTATTAAACAATGAATGGGTTACTAATGATATCAAGAAGGAAATCAAACACTTCCTGGAAAAAAACAAAAATGAACAGACAACTACCCAAAATCTATGGGACACAGTGAAAGCAGTCCTGAGAGGAAAGTTTGTAGCACTACAAGCTTACCTCAAGAAACAAGAAAAAGCTCCACTAAACCATCTAACACAACAACTAAAAGAACTAGAACGAGAAAAGCAAGAAAAGCCCCGAGGAAGTAGAAAAAAAGTAAATAATAAAGATCACAGCAGAAATTAATGACATAGAGACTAAAATGCAATACAAAAGGTCCATGAAACCAAGAGCTGGTTTTTGAAAAGCTAAGTAAGATTGATGAACCTTTAGACAGACACACCAAGAAACAAAGAGAGAGGACCTAAATAAATAAAATCAGAAATGAAAGAAGTAATATAACAACTGACCAAACAGAAATACAAAGGATCATAAGAAAATACTATGAGCAAGTATATGCCAACAAACTGAGCAACATGGGTGAAATGGACAAATTCCTAGAAGCATACAATGTCTCAAAGCTGATCAGGAATAGTGAGAAAATCTGATAACAACTAATGAAATTGAAACAGTGATAAAAAATCTCCCAGCAAACAAAAGTACTGGAACAGATGGATTTAAAGGCGAGTTTCACCAAACATTCAAAGGAGAATTAATACCTGTTCTCCTCAACTATGCCAGAAAACTCAAGAGGAGGGAAAACTCCCAAACTCTTTTTATGAGTCTAGCTTCATCCTAATCCCAAAACCAGATAAGGACACTACAAAGAAAGAAAATTACAGGCTAATATCCCTGATGAACAAAGATGCTAAAATCCTCAACAAAATACTAGCAAACGGGATCCAGCAATACATTAAAAATACATTCCACGACCAACTGAGACTTATTCCCAGAATGCAAGGCTGGTACAACATTCGCAAATCAATAAATGTGATACATCACATAAACAAAATGAAGGACGAAAATCATATGATCATATCAATAGATGCAGAAAAAGCACTTGACAAAATCCAGCATATTTTTGATAAAAACTCTCAGCAAAATGGGAATATAAGGATCATACCTCAACAGAATAAAGGCCATATACAACAAACCTATAGCCAACATCATACTCAATGGTCAAAAACTAAAACCATTTCCCTTAAAAACAGGAACAAGACAAGGTTGTCCACTTTCACCACTCTTATTCAACATAGTACTGGAAGTCCTTGCCACAGCCATCAGACAGGAAGAAAACATAAAAGGTATCCAAATTGGAAAAGAGGAAGTAAAACTGTCATTATTTGCAGATGACATGATATTGTACATAGAAAACCCTAAAGACCCAACCAAAGTACTACTAGATTTGATAAATGAATTCAGCAAGGTAGCTGGATACAAAATTAACATCTGAAAATCAATGGCATTTTTATACACCAATAATGAACTCTCAGAAAGAGAAATAAAAAAACCATACCATTTACCATGGCAACTAAAAATATGAGATACCTAGGAATAAACTTAACCAAGGATACAAAAGATGTGTACTCAGAAAACTACAGGACACTGAAAAAAGAAATAGAGGAAGATGTAAACAAGTGGAAGAATATACCATGTTCATGGATTGGAAGAATGAATATCATTAAAATGTTCATACTACCCAAAGCAATTTATAGATTCAATGCAATTCCTGTTAAAATACCAACAGCATATTTCACAGAGCTAGAACAAATATTCCAAAAATTTATATGGAACCAAAAAAGAACCCAGATAGCTGCAGCCATCTTGAGAAAGAAGAACAGAGTGGGAGGGATCACTTTAACAGATATCAAAATGTAGTACAAAGCCATTGTAATCAAAATAGCCTGGTACTGGTACAAAAACAGACATCTAGATCAATGGAACAGAACAAAAACCCCAGAAATAGACCCAGGCAATTATGGTCAGTTAATATTTGACAAAGGAGGCAAGAGCATACAATGTGTAAAGACAGTCTCTTCAATAAATGGTGTTGGGAAAATTGGACCAGTACATGCAAATAAAAGAAACTAGATCACTAACTTACTCCATATACAAAAATAAATTCAAAATGGATAAAGGACTTAAATGTATGTAGTGAAACCATAAAAATCATAGAAGAAAACACAGGCAGTAATGTCACAGATATCTCATGTAGTGGAATTTTCACTGATACATCCCCTAGAGCAAGAGAAACAAAAGAAAAAATAAACATATGGGACTACATCAAACTAAAAAGCTTATGCACAGCAAAAGAAATCATCCTCAAAATACAAAGGAACCCCAGGGTAGGGGAGAACATATTTGCCAAGGATGCATCTGATAAGGGGCTAATTTCCAAGGTGTACAAAGAACTAATACAACCCTACAAGAGGAAGACAGACAATCCAATTTAAAAATGGGCAACCTGGTCGGGCATGGCTCAGCGGTTGAGAGTCGACCTACGATCCAGGTGATCCGGGTTCGATTCCCAGTCAGGGCACATGCCCGGGTTTTGGGCTGCAGCCAATCAATGACTCTCTCATCACTGATGTTTCTATCTCTCTTTCCCTCTCCCTTCCTCTCTCTGAAATCAATAAAGATATATTTTTTTTAAAATTAAAAAAAATTAAAATGGGCAAAGGACGTAAAGAGACACTTCTCCAAAGTGGGCATACAGATGGCCAAGAGATACATGAAAAAAATGCTCAAAGTTACTAATCATCAAAGAGATGTAAATTTAAACCACAATGAGGTATCACTTCACACCTGTCAGAATGGCTACCACCAACAAATCAACAAATGACAAGTGCTGGCGAGGGTGTGGAGTAAGGGGAACCCTGGTACACTTCTGGTGGGAATGGAGACTGGTGCAGCCACTATGGAAAACAGTATGGAGGTTCCTCAAGAAATTAAAAATGGAACTGCCTTTTTACTCAGTGATCCTACTTCTAGGAATGTATCCTAAGAATCCTGAAACATTCATCAGAAAGAATATATGCACCCCTATGTTCACAGCAATACAATTTGCAATAGCTAAGATCTGGAAACAGTCCAAGTGCCCCATAAGTAGAAGAGTGGATAAAAAAGCTGTGGGACATTTACACCACGGAATACTATGCAGGTGTAAAGAAAAAGGATCTTGTACCCTTTGGGACAGTATGGATGGACCTGGAGAATATTATGCTAAGTGAAATAAGCCAGGCAGAGAAAGAAAAACATCACATGATCTCACTTATATGTGGAATCTAAAGAATTTAATAAACTGATGAACAGAAGATTCAGTGACATGGAAGCACGGATCAGACTGACAAATCTCAGAGGGAAGGTGGGGGTGGGTGGGTGGATGAGGAGAGATTAACCAAAGAATTTATAGGCATATATACATAACCCAAGGTCACAGACAATAGTGTGGAGAGGGACTGGGGAGGGGGGTGGAAGGGGTCACTGGGGAGAAAAAGGGACATCTGTAATATTTTCAACAATAAAAATAAAATAAAATGTTTAAAATGGTAAAAAAATAAAAATAAAAATAAACAAATTCTGCAGTGTTTCCACCAAACTACTTTCTATTCAATGGCCCAAGCATGCTATAAGAATGAAAGCAGTCAGTGCTAATGTCTGGCCATAATTCTTTTAAATTATATTGTAAGTTTTCATTCTGTGAAACCATTTTAACCAATTCTCAGTTATTTACAAAAAAAAGCAGAGTTTTGAACAGCCAGCAAAATTAACTAAAATGATGCACTTTTTCCCCTATACACCCTCTACAAGATGAACTTATGAACAACTGAAAATCCAAAATGTAAACTGCAAAAGGAACAAGGAACAAAAACATTAGGACTAAATCAGGTCATGTGTAGAGTGGGGTGAGAGTAAGGAGGAGGGAGAGGTAGGGAGAGATAATGAGAAGATGCAGGATAAATAGCTTTCCACATTATACCCTTTTGTTTTCTAGGTGAAAGGTTAGTGTGTTATCCCTGTCCCCGCATGGCAATTTCACATCACCAGTTATTAATGATGACTTGGTGGTTCAAAAGAAAAACCCATCTTAAAGTGAAAGTTTGTGTAAAGTATAAGTCACAAAGACTTTAGAATTCCTACTTGATTATTTTAGAAAAAATGATCAACAAAGCATCAGCTCTTTCCACATAAAACTGCAGTGAAGGAATTTGACATTGAAAAACGAACCCAGGCAAAGATAGTTTGCACTGTCACGATGAAACTAATTTCTGCTCCTGGGCTAGATGTGACCAATTGTGTAGTATGTGAGAACATGGGTCCCTTCTCAAGTTCCAACTCCCCCTCCCACCCTGTAGAAATATAATAAAGGCTATCTGTACAAGTGCTGTGGGACCTTGGGAGCCTGGCGAGCTCCTCGGTCAAGAAATAGCCAAACAGAAACCATTCTTGGATGTGAGCTGTGATTGTTAACAGCTTGCATTTTGATCTTACACAGGTTGTGCATGAGCATGTCCACCCTGCATGCCCTGTTTGCTTTGGTTTCTGTACTCTATATTACCCTGTAACAAAAAAGCCTGTGTTGCAGAGACTTCACCAGCAGTGCCACCACTCCCCTCGCCCTGCCCCGCCATGTCCATGTAAATCTTAATAAACCCATGTCTTTCACAGCCAGTCCTCCAGGTTATTTCTTTGGAACTGGCAAGAAATACACTGAAGTTTTCTCAGACCTCAGCTCTTTGCATAACATCAATGTAACAAACAAGACATTACCAATCTCAGTGTGGCAGTCATTAGGACTGTTCAAATATATGAATTCTCTTTCTTTCAGGAACACAGAATTGCGTTCCCTATCCTGGTAAGCTCAGGTGTAGCTATGTAACTTGCGTTAGCTGCTAACAAAGGATGAGCAGAAGTGATGGGTATCGTATCTGAACCGCTTTATGTGTCAGTATGTGCTTCATCACTTTCCCTTTTCCCTTTGTCACAGTGACTGGCAATATTTCAGAAAGTTATTCTGGGTCCTAGAATGAGGGAGATGATGACAGAGATGACCAAAAATGGACATGTAGCATGAACACTAAATAATTTGTTATTTTAAGCCACTAAAATTTTGTGTTTATTACTGCAGCATAACCTAGCCTTATCCTAACATAATCAGTCTTTTATTTTCTCTATACTGTTGATGTATTTCTTATTTATTTTGCAGAGAACTTGTCCTTTATTTAAAGACTCAACTTTAGATTCTAAGCATCAGTTCAAAAATAATGAAGACCCCCCCAAATTAAAAAAACTAAAAGAATAAACTGTCAGTTATTTAAATTAGGAGACTAAACACATCATAAAAAACTACCATGCTTTTACTTCTACAAAGTAAAGACCATTGACAACTAAATGCACTCAGAAGGTTGCCAGGTTGTTGTCTTTTTCCTTTTAAATTTATTGAACTATGTGCCAGGTACCGGAGTAAGTGATTGTCAAGGATTATCCCATTTAATCTTTACTTAGGGCACCTGGAAGTTCAGTAACTTAGTCTAGGTCTCACAGTTAGTAAGTGAAATAAGAGTAAAACTCAAGAAGTCTAGTCTTTCAGAGTTAACCCTGTAAAGCAGATGTTATTTCTAAGAGGTTATAATTTACTGTACATACATCTGTTCATTCTTTCACTAAGTATGTAGTGAGCGCTTACTATGTTCAAGGCCCTTTTCCCAATGCTGAGGATGTAACAGTGAGCAAGACACATAAGATCTTCAATTTCAGGGCATTTACAATAGGAGACAGATAAAGAAGATGAAGAAATGGAGAGGTAATTATAGATACCAAGTGTTATGAAAAAATTAAATCATATTGCTGTGTAATAAACCACCCCAAAACTTAAGAATTTGGGTTAAAATAACCACTTATTTTCTCACAGTACTATGGGTTGGACTCAGTTGGACAGTTATTCTGTTCCACATGGCACTGGCTAGGCTCATTCATGTATCCACAATCAGTTGGCAGGCTGCCTGGAGGCTGCCTGGTCCTGAATGACCTTACATGTCGGAAGTCTTTGTTGGGATGACTGCAAGCCTCTTCCCCCCCACCCCACCACCCTCTCTCTCTCCCCATCCCTCACCCCCTTCATATGGCATCTCATCCTCAAGGAGACTAGCCTGGGTTTATTCACAAGGTTAGGTAGTTCCTAGAGAGTGACAGCATAGCTGCATGGCCTCTTAAGCCCTTGCTTGGAAGTCTCACAATATTACTTCTACTACATCTCACTGGTCAAAGCAAGTCATAAAGCAAACCTAGATTCAAGGGATGGGAAAATAGACTCCATGTCCTGATGAGAGAAACTGCAAAGAATCTGAGGCCATATTTAATCCACACAGAAGTAAATAAGGTTGATGTAACTGAAAATACAGGCAGAGAGTAGGTGAGCAGAGTAGGGTTACTTTAGAAAAATCAGGCAAGATACTTGAGGTGCTGATAATGATCCAGCAATTTGAAGAAGGAACATTAAAGGCTGAAGGAAGAGCAAGAACAAAGATCTTGAGGCAGGAACAAGTTAGGTATGTTAATCTAAGCTACAAAAAGGCTGACTCAAGAGCTTACATACAAGGGTTTATACCTAATACTTTTTATAATTTAGTCATTGTTTCTCTAAAATTACAATATATTCTGGAGAACTGAATGTTACAAAATCGTTTTTGAAATAGTTACTTTTTAAAAAATTCTTATCCAAATATTTTGGGTAAATATTCTCCATTCTAACATGCCAAATAAATTTTTAAGAGTCATACACAAACACAAGAATCACTGTTAATAGATAACAAGATGTACACTGTATTATGAACCTCATGTTTAGATAATGTAACCATCAGTCAACCATGTTCCTAGCATTGCCATTATTGGCTTATAGTCATATCCTCACACTTTAAAACTGTTTCTAGAACAGAATATGTGCTCATCAAACAGCAACTGAAATCTACATTGTATTCCCTGTTAAGATGCTTTGTCCTTCTTGAAGTGGAGGCTGAATAATGAATCTGCCAGTTACTTCTTAAAAATATAACTACAAACCAGACCTTTCTTCTTCTGGAACTGTGAAATGAAATAAATATTTTTTAAAGCAGGATACACTTTAAACTTGAAAACATCTACGGAGCAAGCAGCAAGTTTTATTTTGCCCAGATTTACAAAAGATTAAACAAATGAATTAGAAAGGACCAAGGCTAGCCCCATCTGAATCTCACTATACTATAAATTATTATACCCAAGATTGTTTCTTTAAAAATGCAGATTCTATAAACGTAGGAACTAAAACTCTTAGAAGAAAACAGGCATAAATCTTCATGACCTTAGATTAGGTAATAATTATTTAAATATGACACTAACAACAGGCAACAAAAGAAAAAAGCAGATAACTTGGACTTCATAAAAACTTAAACTTTTGTGCTTCAAAGGATACCATCAAGAAACTGAAAAGACAATCTAAATGGGAGAAAATACTTCCAAGTCATATATATGATAGAGGTCTATTATTCAGAATATATAAAAAATTATAACTCAACAATAAAAAGATAATTACCCTATAAAAAGTGGGCATAAGATTTTAACAGACATTTCTCCAAAGAAGATATACAAATGGCCAATAAGCACACAAAAAGATGCTTAATGTCCCTCCTCTACAGGTTGACAGCTCCTCTAAAGGTTTAACCGAGAGTTACCATATGACCTAGTAATTCTACTCCTAGGTATTACGCAAGAGAATTGAAAACACGTCAATACAAAAACTTTTATATTAGATGTTCACATTATTCTTAAGAACCAAAAAGTAGAAATAAGCCCAATGTCCAAACGTCCACAAACTAATGAATGGATAAATAAAATGTGGTAGCCCAGATGGTGTTGCTCAGTGGTTGAGCACTGACCCATGAACTTGGAGATTATGGTTCAATTCCCAGTCAGGGCACATGCCCAGGTTTCGGGCTCAATCCCCAATAGGGGGTGTGGAGGGGGCAGCCAATTGATGTTTCTCTCTCTCTCCCCTCTCCTTTCCTCTCTCTGAAATCAATAAAAACATATTTTAAAAAATAATATAATAATAAAATGTGGTATATCCATATAATAAAATATTATTCAGCAATAAAAAGAAATGAAGTACTGATTTATGCTACAACATAGATGAACTTTGAAAACATGCTAAGTGAAAATATGAAATGTCTAGAACACACAAATCCATAAAGACAGAAAGATCAGTGGTTGCCAAAAACTAAGGGGAAGAAGGAATTGTGAATGACTACTGAGTTTGGGGTTACTTTGGGAGGAATGAAAATGTTCTGGAATTAGATAAATTCCAGCTGAAAAACGTTGCCAATATACTTAAAAACAATGAATTGTACACCTTAAAAGTGACTATTACAGTTTATGAATTAGACCTCAATAAAAGAAAAATAAAAGTAATTTACACACTAAAGAACTGAGATATGACTTTGTCAAGACACCAAATTATGCCAAAAGTGAAATCTAGCCAGGGACTTTACCATTTCCAAAATTCCATTTAGTATATACTGTAATTGTATTAACACCAGAAATCAGAAGATTGACCACTGATTTGGTAATAACTTTTAAGCAAAAGCAAAAAAATTATTCTTTTTCAGCAACCAACAAAATCATATATCAATCCATACAGTCCATACAATATTCTTTTTTCAGAATCACAAGTAACATTTAAATATAAACCTTCGTATCTGAGTTAAAAGATCTTCTGAATCACCTTTGGCCATAGCAGCCCTATACAGCCTCATGGTGACATGTTACATACCACTCTCCTTAGAATCTGTGTTCTTCATCTTTACTTTTGTATCACTTTTAGGACCAAGAGCAATGGCAGACTGAAGAATACTGGGGCTTTGCCTGTATTACACATTGATTATTGTTTTTCCTTTCAATGAATTATACCATTCTATAAATTAATCAACTTGAATGTCTATGGGAAGCTTTCGGCATACAGAAGTTTGCAGCCTGAGTGATAGCTTTTCAAAATGAAAAAAATCAGTTATAACAACTTCCCCTTGCTTTAAAATTCTGTACCTCAGTCTGAGAAATGTGTCAATCATTGCTACCTTTTACTGAACTGTTAGAAAACCTTCAGCAAAATTTTAAAGTTAAGATTAAGGTTAAAATTAAACAGTGTGTGGACCTGCCAGTACAACTAACTCAACTTAGGTGACAGGTAGATAAGCAGATATATGCAGTATACAGTTAAATTTGCCCACACCCGGGCAATGACAACCACCAATAAGTCTCAGCTCTACATGGTGGCTGGCAAGTTTCTGCTGACATCAACTGTAAGACATACTCTAGATTAAAAAAATTATCAATATCTATCTATAAATAAATAAACATGCATATGAAAACTGAGAAAGTAAAATAAATTCACAGCCAGAACTTATTTTTAGCTCCTTAATCTCTAGCACCCCTATGATGTAGGCTCTATCACCCCTACAATGTATAGCATGTTTTCGAAGTTCATCTATATTGTAGCATAAATCAGTACTTCATTTCTTTTTATTGCAAAATGGAATTTTGGAGATGGTAAAGTCCCTGGCTAGATTTCATTTTTGGCATAATTTAGTGTCTTGACAAAGTCATATCTCAGTTCTTTAGTGTCTACATTACTTTTATTTTTCTTTTATTGAGGTCTAATTCATAAACTGTAATAGTCACTTTTAAGGTGTACAATTCATTGGTTTTTAGTATATTCACAACCAGAACTTATTTTTAGCTCCTTGATCTCTATCACCCCTACGATGTGCTACTCCCAAGATAATGACTGTAAAAATAGTCTTTTCCATTTACCAACTTACAGAGAACTATGCTGGGTATACAATGAACCATTAATGAGAAAGGACCAAAAAGAATTTCTAACATATTATGCAGAATTCATGGGAAGAACAAAAATGACCTGTATATCTGGAAATCTGGAAACTTCTTCACACAAACATGTAAACACTCAAGACACAGAATTAGGATTTCTAATCTTTCCTTTATGTACATTTACGGGCAATTGTACTAAGAGAAAGACTAAGAGGACAATACGACAGTCATGAATATTTCCTTTCTGGACTATTTTAACTTGGTTTACAATTTTTTAAAATGTCTGACTTAAAAAATGGGGCACAAAAACTGCCCAGCTCTTTTCACTTAGCAGATTCATGGCATAAATGTAACTAGTTGAAGCAATCATGTAATAAGAAATCTTAAAGAAATGTGTTCTATTTGGGCACTTTTATACACTGTTGGTAGGAGTATAAATGGCTACAATCACTTGGGTAAGCAATTTGGCAACATGTAGTGAGACCTTTGCAAATATCCATACCCTTTAACTCAAGAGTTCTATTTCTGGAAATCTATTTTAAAGAAATCATCTGAAACATTCACACAAATCTTCTTTCCAGCATTATTTACCATAGTGAAAAATGAAAAACAATCAAACAGGCCCACGGACAGAGAAATTATTTAAAAATTGTGGTACATCCCTAAGATACAGAGTATTATATTTATTTCAGAATATTTACCAAGAATGTCCTTTACTTTTTTCTTTTTGTGATGTAGATTTGTTTCTTAAAGAAATATATATTTATTGTAAAAGAAAATTTAAAACTGAAAAACTGAAATTCTCTCATTCTCTTATACAGGGTGAGGCAAAAGTAGGTTTATAGTTGTGAGTACATGAAATAGTTTATTCTTGTATTATTATGTATTAATTATTGTAGTATTTTCCATATGAGCAACTGTAAACCTACTTTTGCCCCACCCTGTCTTCTACCCCCAACTCCTGAAGTTAACGATTGTTAAGTTCTTACATGTGTATAATTTCTAGAAATTTTCTAGACATATACAAAATTATCTAACAAACATTTACATATTGGTAATCCTTTGTTTTGTTTTTCACACAAGTGGGGCCATAGTAACATTGCTGTTCTTCAACTTGCTTCTTACACTTATTTTAGTTTTTGTTCTACATCAGCACATATAGATCGACTTCTTTCATTTTATTTTATTTATTTACTTTTTAAAATATATCTTTATTGATTTCAGAGAGAGGAAAGGAGAGGGAGAGAGAGAGACAGAAACATCAATGATGAGAGAGTCATTGATCAAGCCTGCAACTGGGCATGTGCCCTCACCGGGAATCGAACCCCGATTGCCTGGATCCAAGGTCGACGCTCAACCGCTGAGCCACGCCCGGCCGGGCATTTTAAATGGATGTCTCAATATATATCAGATCCTGAATTGATAGATATTTAGGTTGAATAGAGTTTTCTTCTTACAAATAATGCTATAACTAACATATTTGGATATATAACTTAATGTACTAATGTGAGTATATCAGTTCCTACAAGTAGAATTTTAACATTTTAGGCATTCAAAGTTACTGCCAAATCACCCACCAAAAATATTGTACTAATGCTCTCCTTCCTACCTCTTCAAACCATTCAAAATACTAGATAATAGCAATTCTTAAATCTCTGCCAATCTGGAACATAAATATTTTAATTTGCATACCTGTAAATATGATTAAGGTTAAACCACTTTTCTACCACAAGGTTCATCTTTTTCTTATAGGTTTGTGAGAGTCTTTGGTACAGTCAAGAAATTAGCCCTTTGTTATGTGTGTTGTAAAAAAATTTTCCAGTTGGTTGTTGTCTTTTAACAGTGCTTATAGTATTTTTTACAGCCTACAAAATTTCTCTGTTCTTCCCAGTAGGGAGCTTGGATTTTATGTATGTTTCGAAGGTGCTTCCCATCTCAAATATAAAAGAAATACTCCTTTTGTAATTTCACTTTATAGTTTTCAAAAACTATAAGTTAAAATGCAGATATATAACTACACATTTGGAGCTCAACTAGGTAAAAAAATATATATATTGCAAGGAAATAAATAAAATATTGACAGCGATTACTGCTGAATGGTAGAATTATACATGATTTTCTGAAATTTTCTACAATTCCTTGTATTACTTTTACAACCAATAACTTTATAATCAGCAATCATGCATTATTTTTATAACTAGAAGAAAATAAAATTTCTTGAATTATCATATTTAAACTTTTTCTTAAGTTTTTGATGATATTGACTTATTTTGAGTCTAATACTAAGGCAGAGCTTTGCACTTTCTTTTAACTCTATTGACACAAATGACATGACAGAAAAAAATCTTAAACTGCCAAATAAGGGTCTATTGAAAGCAAGGTTTATGGTTCCATTTGGGAAGTACATTTGAATAGTAATCACAATAATAGTTAGGCTTATTAAGTACTTACTATGTGCCAAGCTTACATACATTAACTCATTTACTCTTCTTAACATCTTTATAAGATAGGTACTATTATAATCTCCTTTTTACAGACTGGGAAACTAAGGCACAAAGTGGGTAACTTGCTCAAAACTATGAAAGCTATTAAGTAGCAGAGCCAGCATTGGAATTCAAAGGGTCTTTTGGCTCCAGAATCCCCATTCTAAACTTCTAAATGAAAATGGTACTTAAAAGATTAACAAAAAAAGTGGGAAGCTACTACTGCTAACCTAGAAACTGTTAAAGAATGAAACCAAACCACAAAGGGCCTTAGATTTATCCAAGAAATTTTTTAAAAAGGAGTCTATGGGAAATATGATTTGCCTTTATTATTGTTACTATTTAATATTATTGTTAATAATTTTTACAAATATCTAGCTTCAAAGATTTGAGAAAAACTTCAGAAGGAAATTTCTTTCCTCCTTCCTTACTCAGGTGGCATCTCTGACCCGAGTCTGAGTTAAGGTTTCCCTAATATAATAGTACATTGCCACAAGATAGTGGTGTTCTAAAGAGTTGGGTAATAACACTTATGTACTTGTCACATAAACTGTTGCCAGCATAAATTTTTTTAAAAAACATGTTTTAAAATTGATTTTTAGAGAGAGAAGGAGGGACAGGGAGGAACATTAATTGGCTGCCTCCCTACTGGGAAGAACCCACAACTTGGGTATGTGCCCTGACTGGAAACCGAACTGGCGACCTTTTAGTACATGGGCGATGCTCAACCAACTGAGCCACACAGGCCAGAGGCAGTATAAAATTCTTTTAAGAGTAAAAGCTAAAAGTAGTGGTAGATGCCTATGATTTCCCTGGTTGATATTTTGTTCTTTGCCAAAAGAACTGCTAGAATCTTTTTAAATGTGTATATTTTCTGTCTATAATGCCAAGGGATGTGTCCAAAACATCACCTTCAACATTTTACTTTTCCCCAAAAAGCCAGCTCAATTAAGGCTATATATTTCTGGCAAGCCAATTTTTTGTGCTTTGTGTGAAGCTGAAAGTCAAACAAATAAGACACTTTCTAATTCTCCTTGGTTTACAGAATGGGACATAGAGATTTTGACATTTCATTTTCATCATGACTATTGTATGTCAATTTAGCAGACTAGATTAGATGAGGAACTTTTTAGAATTAGTCCTTCTGATTCTGAGCTCTAGCAAGCATTAGTAATAATTTCATGTTTCCTTTTTTAGGCTTTGCCTTTGTCAATATTACTGTCTCAAAGGCCCCTTTACGTACCTAAGAGACAAAAATATTTTCCATTTGCTTTGTTTTTTAAAAAATAAGGACTAAAAAATGCATACCCAGCCTAAAAAGGTAGGCATAAACATAAAGAAAAGGCATTCAAAGAAATTTCTGTAAATCAACCTTTGTTAGTACTTGTAAACTTTTCTGAGTATAAATGGCAAAATTGGACTAGTAGAATCTCTGAGAAACAGCTTTTAAGTTGGCAGCAATTTTTAGGAAATAACAGAGTTTAACTACAGATGAATGGCCACAGATTGCCAGCGATAAGAGCCACAAGCCTGAAACCTTGGAGCTCTCTACAATCTAATTTTGATGTTATGACTGCTTTTTAAGGATTTACTGTACAAAATTAGCCTCAATTTTCTAATTTTCTAAACTGTAAAGTGAGGAGTAAAATAACTGCTTACTACTGCTATAAAAATCATTATATTCCTATTAGAAACTACTATGACATTTATAAATTGATTGAACAAATGATTACCTTATCATAAAACCTGCTTAGGTTAATTTACAAACATATTATATTTGGGAAAAAACACAAATGTAATGAATGATTAATATCTTTTTTTTTAAGTATATCTTTATTAATTTCAGAGAGAGGGAAAGAGAGGGAGAGAGAGAGAAACATCAATGATGAGAGAGTCATTGATCGAGCCCACAACCTGGGCATGTGCCCTTACGGGGAATCGAACCCTGATCACTTGGATCCTAGGTCGAAGCTCAACCGCTGAGCCATGCCCGGCTGGGCAAATGATTAATATCTCTTGATAGTGTATGCTGATAATTTTCAAATAGAGGGATGTGACCCACAGGGAAATAAGAGTAACTCCAAAGAGAAAGTAGAGAACTAGAAGAAAGTCAGGTAAGGGTTACAAAAAGGGATGAACTGGCCCTTTATTACATGGACTTTTTAATCTCTCATTCTTGCCACTTACTTTCCAGAGATGAAAACAATGAATCTTAGATGAACAGCTGGTCGCTATGGCACCATTAAGAGCTTTATTTTTAGAGGAAGGAAAAATGGGGAGCTATGAGATCCAAGGAAGATAAAAAATGGGTACAAAAAATATTTTCTAGAGATCTGGAATAACAAAATAAAACTTGTACTTACAACTTGAGACTCACGAGCTTTAGGAAACATTTTGGCAACATTGAGCCCATCAATGACAATATCAAAAGGAGGAGAGTGTTTCACAAAGTTCTGAAATCTCTTAAGTTCCTAAAAAAAAAAAATCAGATAAAACAATAAGGAACGTACTAAGGACTTTATTATAAACATAATGCTATGACTTTTATTATTGGTTTGGTAATTCAAAATATTCATCTTTTAAAAATACACAAACACAAAGATACTTTTAAAATGAAATCTGAAAAAGCCAGCCAAACAGAGACAACTGCATATACTTATCTGACACACCTTATAATCTCACAGTGCTTCACACTTCACAAAGTACTTTCCCATGCTATTTCATTTAATCTGTAACCAGCTATCTAGTCTGCTACACTGACACACATGACAGTCATGATGAGAATGAAATATGAAATCTCTATGTCCTCCTGTTCTGTAAGCCTAGGGGAAGTAAACCTCAGATATGCCAGTCTACCAGTGCAACTGTGTTAAAGAACAAGGCTCTATAATTTGTAGCTCCTCTTTTGTCATCAAGAGGCTTTTACTTATGGCTGTTTTGAAGAGTTGAAGATTCATCCATTCATTCAACAAATACTTGCTAAGCATCTACCTACATGTGCCTAGCAGTTACCAAAGAGACAAAAAACCCTAACTTAAAGGAACTTGCATTTTAGTGGGAGGAGACACAAAATAAACCAAATAAGTAAGTAAATTATATTAAATGTTAAGTGTGATGCGTGCTATGGAGGAAAGAAATGGAGGAGAGGGAGTTTCATTTCTGGTAATGATGGACTACCAGATAGTAACATAAATTCTATATAAAAAACAACTATTTAAAGGAACTAGAGAATGACCAAAAGCAGGCAGGAATTGGAGGAAACACATTTGAAAAAAGATCTGGTGCTTTCAAAACAGGTCTGAAAATTCTCTGACATTCCTCCCCACTCAAAAGGTGGATCCTAGCGCAGCAGGCGTGGCTCAGCGGTTGAGCATCGACCTATGATCCAGGAGATCGAGGTTCAATTCCTGGTCAGGGGACATGCCCAGGTTGTGGTCTCCATCCCCAGTACGGGGTGTGCAGGAGGCAGCCAATCAATGACTCTCTCATCACTGATGTTTCTAGCTCTCTCCCCCTCTCTTCCTCTCTCTGAAGTCAATAAAGACATATTAAAAAAAAAAGTGGAGTCTAATTCTCTGCATGTGAATATGAGCTCATCTTTGTGACTGGCTCAATGACAGGAAAATGGCAGAAGTGGTGCGATCTGACTTCTGGGGCTAGGTAATAAAAGGCTATATAGCTTCCATCTGGCTCTCCTCAGGATTCTTGCTCTTGGAACCTAGCCTTCATGAAAAAGCCTAAGTAGATGCCACATATAGGTGTTCCACCTGACAGTTCAAGTGAGTCCCAGGAAATAGCCAGGAGCAATTATCAGGCCTGTGAGAGTGAGGAGGAGTGACCTCAGCCCCCATTTGATTACAACAGTAGGATATCCAAGCAAGAATCATCCAATAGTCCAGTCAAGCCCTAGAACCATGAGAGAGAATAATAATAGTAATTAATAAATGTTTTTGTTTTATGCTACTACATTTGGGATAGTTTATCTACCCATAGAAAACCAGAAAAGAAGGACACAGCACAAGGTGAAATTTGTCTGTACATGGCTTTCTGCCAGAGTCAGCAATGGTTGGCAGGGGCAGAAAGAAATCAAACAGAAAGATGCAGACTTACTGGTTTCAGAAATCAGAAGACAGAGTTCAAGGCTGCCAGAGAGCTAAAAAGTGAGAGACAGAATGCTAGAAAGAAGGAGATGGAATGCTAGAAAGGAGGAAACAGCAAAAAATCTGTGTGTAAATCCACCCCAATCCTTGACTAACCCTTGATTTGTACATGCATGAAGAAGACTCCAAAGAGCCCAGCAAAAAAACAACAGATAGAAAGACTTGTAAGACCTTGGCAAAGATTTCAGCTAGTATCCACTGCAAGGGAGAAAGAGTCTATAGTCAAAATAAGTCTAACCATCCCACTAAAGCAAAAAAATCAATAATCTCCAGAGGACAATGATAGAATCCAGAGCCTTTGCAATATGTCTGTCACAATGTCCATACACAGTTAAAAAATTAATATGAGAAGAAACAGCAAAATGTGACTCAGAGTCAAGAGAAAAGAAAGTCAATAAAAATCAATGTAGCCCTAGCCAGTTTGGCTCAGTGGTTAGAGCATTGGACTGTGGACTGATGGGTCCCCGGTTGGATTCCAGCCAAGGGCATGTGCCTCGGTTGCAGGCTAACCAATCGATGTCTCTCCCATCAATGTTTCTCTCTCTCCCTTCCACTCTCTCTGAAAAGCAATGGAAAAAATAGCCTTTAGTGAGGATTTAAATAAATAAATAAAACTATTAAAAAAAAAAAAAAAGAAATCAATCTACGGTCCAGATGCTGGATTTAGCAGGCAAGAACTTTAAAGTAACTATTGTGAATACATTCAAGAATTTAAAGGAAAATATAGTTATAATGAATGCAAAGAAGGGAAAACATAGACAAATACAGAGAGTCCTTGCCTTACAATTTTTCAACTTCATGATGGTATGAAAGAAATATGCATTTAGGCCTGGCTGGTGTGGCTTAGTGGTTGAGCGTGGACCTATGAACCAGGAAGTCACAGTCTGATTCCCAGTCAGGGCACATGCCCAGGTTGAAGCTTGATCCCCAGTAGGGAGGGTGCAGGAGGCAGCCAATCAACGACTCTCTCTCATCACTGATGTTTCTATCTCTCTCGCTCGCTCCCTTTCTCTCCCTGAAATCAATAAAAACATATTTTAAAAAAAAGAAATAAGCATTCAATAGAAACCATACTCTAATTTTGAATTTTGACCTTTTCCCGGGCTAGCAATATGTGGTATAATACTCTCTCGTGATGCTGGGCAGTAACAGTGAGTCAAAGCTCCCAGTCAGGCATGTGATCACCAGGGTAAACATATTGTAAACTATACTGTATTGCCAGAATTTTCTTTGGCATTGTGTTCTGAGTACCTTTAAGGTAAGGTAGGCAAGCTATAAAGTTCAGTAGGTTAGGTGTATTAAACGTATTTTTGACTTACAACATTTTCAGTTTATGATGGGTTTATCTGGACGTAACCCCACTGTAAGCTGAGAAGCATCCGCAGAAACTATAAAAACATTCTAGAACCAAAAAGCACAAATACGAGATAAAATATTCACAGGCTGGACTTAGCAGATTGGAGATGGCAGAAGTAAAAGTCAGTGAACACAAATGACAGAGCAATAGAAGTGATTCAATATGAAGGGGGAAAAAGGTGGAAAGTAAAAGATGAACTGAGCCTCAGTAACCTGTGGAACAATGTCAAACAGATAAACATATATAATTAGACTCCAGAAGGAAAGAATAGAAAGGAGAAGGTAGAAAAAAATGTATGAATAATGGCTAAAATTTCCCAAAATTTGATGAAAAACATAATTTAGAGACCCAAGAAGCAGAGCAAATTAAAAGCAGGATAAATACAAAGAAAACCATAACTAGGCACATCATAGTAAGACTGCTGGAAAGCAAAGATAAAGAGAAAATCTTAAAAGCAGCCAGAAAAATGATACATTACATGTAAGATGATGATACAAATGGCAGTTCAATTCCCATCAGAAAATGAGGCCAGAAGACAACGAGGGGATGTCTTTAAAGTGATGACAGAAAACAAAAAACTCTGTCAACCTGGACTTCTATATCCAGCAAAAATCCTTCAAGCACTGAGGTAAAAAAGTAAGGTGAAATAGAAATTTTCAAGTAAATGAATTCATCACCAGCAAGCCTGCATCATAAGAAATGCTAAAGCTATTCCTTCAGGATGAAGGGAAATAACATCAGATGGAAACCTAGATGTAAAAGAAGAAATGAAAAACATCAGATAAAACCCATATAATTTTGTTAACCAGTGCTATCCCAATAAACTCAATAAAAAGGGGGAAAAAAGAAAAACATCAGAAATGGTACACATATGGGTAATTATAAAAAAGAATATTTTTCTTCTTTTAATTTCTTTAAAAGATATGACAGGTTAAAGCAAAAATTATCATAATAATGTACTATAAGGCTTAAGACATATGCAAATGTGTTATGTATGACAATAATAGCATAAAAACCAGGAAGTGGTAAATGTAATGCTACTGCTATTAAGATTCCTACATTTTACCTGAAATGGTAAAAACTAAACTCTAGGCAGACTGGATTAAGTTAAAGATTCATACTGTAATCCCAAGTCATACATTAAAAAGTAATGCAGAAAAGGTATAAACAAAAATTCAGCAGAATTAAAATACTAAAAATATTCGGATTACCTCCCTCCAAACACACACAAAAAAGATTGGATAAATAGAAAACAAAGAGCAAAATATTTAAATTTAACACTATTAAAAATGCTGTTTATAATAGATGTACTTTTAAATATAAAGGTAGATAAGCTGAAAGTGAAAAGCAGGGAGAAAATATATATCAGTAAGCTTAAGAAAGCTGGAGTGGCAACATTCATGTTAGACAAACTAGGCTTCAAGAAAAGGAGTATCACAAAAAAATAAAAGTGGATACTTAATAATGACAAGATCAATATACTAGTAAGTATGCTTATATATAAGAACAAATCTTTGAAATACATGAAGCAAAACTTGACAGAACTAAGGAGGAAGAAATAAGTCTATAATTATAGATGGAGATTTCAACACTTTCTCTCCATAACGATAGAACAAGTAGATAAAAATCAGTTAAGGGTAGAGAAGACATAAGCTACACTAATAACTACTTTGAATTGATTGCTATCTGAAGGATTCTAGACCCAACAATGGCAGAATATATATTCTTTTCTAGTACACATGGAACACCAAGACACACACAACCTCTAGGCCATAAAATAAGTCTCAAATATTTCAAAATATTAAAATCTGAAAGAATATGTTTGCTAATCATGCACATAAATCAGAAACCAATAGCAGAAAAATATCTATAAATGTCCTAAATACTTCTAAATTATACTTCTAAATAACCCATGGGTCAAAAAAGAAGTTACACAGAAAATTAGAAAATATTTAGAAATATTTTGAACTAAGTGATAATAAAAGGTCACATATCAAAATTTATAGTATGCAATAAAGCAATACTTAGAGGGAAGTGTATAGCTTTAAATGTTTATATGAAAAGAAGAAAGGTTGCCCTGGAAGATTTGGCTCAGTGGTTAGAGCATCAGCCCGCAGACCGAAAGGTGGGGGGTACAATCCCTGGTCAAGGGCACGTACCTTGGTTGCAGGTTCAAAGCCTGACCCTGATCCAGGTGTGTGTGGGAGGCAACCAATCAATGTGTCTTTCTCATATCAATGTTTGTTTCTCTCTTTCCCCTCCTTTTCCTCCCTTCCACTCTCTCTAAAAATCAAGGGGGAAAAATATCCTCAGGTGAGGATTAAAAAAAAAAGAAAAGAACAAAGGTCTAATATCACTGATCTAAGTTTTCACTTTAAGCTAGAAAAGAGGAGCAAATTAAATTTCAAAGAAAGTAGAATAACAAAGTTAAGAACCAAAGGAATAGAAAACAGAAAAACAAGAAAATTAACCAGAGAAAAGGTTGGGAAACAATGAACCTCAATCCCTATCTCAGATCACACTAAAAAATTATTTTGAAATAGATCAAAATCTAAACCAGAAGGCCAAAACTATAAAAATTCTTGAACAGGCAAATTCTTCACATCAGGATCAACAAACATGTCTTGGGCAACACATAAAATCATCACTAATATTCATATAGTGTGCCTCTTGATATGAAGCCACTGAGGACATAACAGCATTTTTGTGATATTTTTGCCAAAAGTTCATAACTTGAATCTAATCATAAGGAAAAAAAGATAAAGCAATAACTCAAACTGAGAGACATTCCACAAAATGAAAGACCTATAGTATAGTGGTATTTTGTTGTTGTTGTTGTTGGTTTGTTTGTTTGTTTTGGTTTTTTTGAGATAGAGAAAGAAAGGGAGAGAGAGAGAAAGGAACATCAATGTGAGAGTGACTGGGGATCAAGCCCGAAATACGGGCATGTGCTTTGACCTGGAATTGAACCACCAATCTTTTAGTATAAGGGAAGAGGCCCAACCAGCTGAGCCACAGAAGCCAGGGCTATAGTGGGTTTTTTTAAAGTGGAGGTCCAAGAAAGACAAAGGAAATTAAGCGCTTCATTGCAGATTAAAAGAAACCAAGGAAACATGACAGCTAAACCCAAAGTGTAATCCTGTACGGGATCTGGAAAAGGAAAAGCTTATTGTGACAGGTGACAAACCTGAGTATCAACTGTGGATTAGATAAAGTTATTGTATCAATGTTACAAAGATGAAGAACTCCCTTTAGGCCAATAAGCACATGAAAAGATATTCAACATAATGAGTAATTTGGGTAATACACATTTAAAACCACAGTGAGATATCATTATATACCCAACAGAAGGGCTAAAATTAAAAAGGTTGACCATAACAAGTATGTGGAGCAACTGGAACTTTCACACACTGCTGGTGGGAATGAAAAATGGTATAAACACTTTGGAAAACAATTTGGCAAGTTTCTTTTCAAGTTTACAACTCAGCAGTCCCACCTCTAGGTATTTATAGATGAGAAATGATGAAAATCTACATTCATATAAAGACTTATACATGAATGTTAATAATGACTTTATTCCTAATTGCCAAAATCTGGAAACAATGAAAATGTCCATTAACTGGAAATTAACGGGGGGGGGGGGGGGGAAGGTGGTATATCCAGACAATAGAATCCTATTCATCAATAAAAAGAAATTATTGATACACATAACAGAGATAAATCTCAAAAGTATTATGCAAAATGGAAAAAGATACACATAAAAAACTTCTCTGAAATCAATAAAAAAAATATTAAAAAACACCTACTTATATACTGTATGATTTCCATTTACATGAAACTTACAGGCAAAACCATACCAACAGAAAGCAGATTAAAGTTCCAGGAAATGGGGAGAGGGAAGTGACTGCAATGAACACAGTGGAACTTTTGGGGGTAATTATACCATATCTTGATTATGGAGGTTATTATACAATCACCTGCATTTGTCAAAACTCACTGAATTGTACACTGGCAAATTTTAGTATTTTATAAATTATACCTTAGTAAAACTGATAAAAAAACAAAAGAAAGTCCTAATACTATACATAATATATTTCATCTTTAAAATAACCGTTGATCCAAGTTCACGCTTTCATTTCTCATTTGACTTTTTCTATCCTCATCAACTCCAGTTGTGTGGAACCAACCTCTTTCCTTCCTACTCAGCAAAACACCTCATTTTAAAATTTCTCTACTCAAATATATTTTCTACAAATGTTTAGAAAGTTCTAAATAATATCAAAACTATTGGTTAGAATAAGGATATTATTTTTATAAGTGAAAATAAAGCTATCATGGAGAATTAAAACAGTTTACATACAATATGACAGTTTGGTTTTTTTTGTTTTACTATGAATGAATCAAGGGAAACAAAACAAGTGTACTAAGTTTCTAAAATTCAGGTTTCACTAATAATGAACATGAACAAGATTTCCCACTACACTTTGAATTTATCATTTTAGTGCTGCTCTTAGTACTATATTATATTCACCTCAGGAGTAATGACAAACTAAGGTATCTCAGTATTACTGGCAAAATGGACATCTGTAAAAATCAAGAGTTAAACAAGATAACTCATAAAATCCCCTTCCAGATCTGATATTCTATGTTAACAAGACTTGGAAATCCCTTAAAATCACAGAATGGAAAAGGGTATACTTGAGATGGTTTGTTTGAAAGGTGAGTCGCAGGAGCCTCTGTGTAATCACAGGATGTGTAATAAAATAAAATTTAAAATCCCACCCAAAGATTATTCTCCTGATCCACGTCTTCTAACAGAAAAATCCAAGATGTCAGGTTGGGCTTTTTCCCCTATTATTAAAGCTTCGCTTACTAAATATATTACTAGTCTGGGATTCTTTCTAATACTTCCTTCCAATGAGCCGCCAAAATGCTCACTTTTCCAAACTACACAAATTTATGTCATTGCAGTCAAAAGCCTCTGAGTAGCCCGGCCGGGCATGGCTCAGCGGTTGAGCATCGACCTAGGATCCAGGCGATCAGGGTTCGATTCCCGGTCAGGGCACATGCCCGGGTTGCGGGCTTGATCAATGACTCTCTCATCATTGATGTTTCTATCTCTCTCCCTCTCCTTTCCTCTCTGAAATCAATAAAGATATATTTATTAAAAAAAAAAAAAAAAAAAAGCCTCTGAGTAGATCATACTGAAAAGGAGGACAAAGAAAGAGTTGACCTAGTGAGACAGCAAACTAACTATGGCATAGGGCATTACAAATCTGCAAGTTTAGCTGTTTTAATGGAGGGTGAGTTTAAACGAAGACCAATTATTTCTTTGTAGGGCTACTGCTGGGATTGTGCTTGATTACAGATTTGTTAGTGATATGGCATACGAAAATCCACCAATCTTTTGATCATTTGTTCTTGACTATTAATAAAAGTTCTTCTTAAAAAAAAACAATTTTATTGAGAAACAATTCACACACCATTCAGTTCAATTGTTTGAAGTCTATAATTCAATTCACTGAATTGAGGTTTTGCAACATCAGCACAATCTATTTTTAGAACATTCTTTTTTAAAAATTTATCTTTATTGTTGAAGTATTACAAATGTCCCCTTTCTTCCCCTGTTGATCCCCTCCACCCTGTGCCATGCCCTCAACCCTTCTTGTTCCTCCTAGAAGAAACTTTATGCTCATTAGCAGTCCATTCCCATGCCGCCAACCTACCATGCAGCAATGACTAATCTACTTTCTGTCTCTATAGATGTACCTATTCTGGACATTTCATATAAACTGAATACAAATGTATGGTCTTCTGTGATTGACTTCTTTCACTCAGGATAATGTTTTCAAGGTTCACCCATGTTGTAGCATAAATGAGACTTCATTCCTTTTTATTGTTGAATAATATTCCACTGTATGGATATACTACTACATGTTATCCATTTATCAGTTGAAGGACATATAGATTTCTACTTTTTGGCTATTAAGAATAATGCTCCTATGAACATTTGTGTACAAGTTTTACATGGATGTATAACTTCACAGAAATTGTAAATACTATGACTTGCAACACAGGTTGTTAACTTAAATGCTTATAGGGACCAGGTGGGTAACATAAATAATATGCGCCAAGTATAAGAAAACATAACAGAGCAGGCAAAATGATAAATAGCAAATGGCATAAGTCTCATAATCTAATATTTAACAGAAACAAGTGAACACTGTGACAAACTGGAGAATACAGTTCCCTTAAAAAGGTACCAGCCCAGTATTCTGTCCAGTTAACTGTCACCACATAAAAATAAAGACCCAGGAAGAGCAGATTTGATTTTCAAGGAAAGTAAAAAATCTGGTATTCTAAAATATGTCAAATAACTTTTTAAGAGAGTAAAACACAAAGAAGCTCCAACAAAAAACATATATGGGCTAGATTCCACCCTTAAGCCACAAATTTATAAATACACTCACTTGGTCAGTCAACAGATTTTCATTAAGCACCTATTATGTGCCAAATAATTTTCTAATTCCTAGGAACAAAACAGTAAACAAATGCCCTGTCCTCAAGGAATTTATATATTAGTGGAGGAGACAAGGAACACCAAGGTAACAAATAGATATTTAATTTCAGATACAGAAAAGGGCCTTTGAGAAAAATTAAGCAGAGTAGGTATTAGCACCACTCTCCCTAGCCCCTCTCTATCTTAGACATGGTAGAAGGAAAAGGCCTAGTTTCTAATGAGGTGACATTTGAACAGAACTGAATGAAGTGAGGGAGCAAGCTCCCTTTGGGAGAAGAGCCTTCTAGCAGAGAAAAGAACTGCCAAGGCCCTTGCTAAACACCAAAGAGCTTTTTGCATGTTTGAGGCTTAACAACTAGACAATCTGGAAGCTCTAAGAATAAGTGTAGTCTTTACAAAAATCAACTCTTTCTTATTACCATAATATGGGAAAGAGTAAATACATGTAAAAACAATTCTAAAAATTAATCAAAAGTTTTCAGTTTGCTCCCTTATTCAACTTATTAGAAACAATGAAGCAGATCTGATATTTGTTGTTTTGTGGTTGTTACCTAATCACAAATGAGTAGCAAAATGATCCAAAGCCCCAAGGAGAAATAAACGAATGGCACAGCTATACCCTACTCATGACACATGAGCTCTAGAACAGAGGTGATCCAGCACCTGCCATCAAAGAGGTGGCTTCATAATTAGAAATGACTCTAACAACGTACAAGGCAGTAGAACTTGACTCTTCTATTTATTATTCCTCCTACATTATGGATGAGAAAGCAAACAGGTGAAGCAACTGATTTTTCTCAACAAATGATATGAAAAGAGACTAAAACTTTTTTAAACCTTTCCATTTAAAAGAGGTTAAAACACTTAAATTTTTGTGGAATGATGGTCCATATGTATATTATGGTTTACTTCTATTCTGAGACTTTTATACTAATCTCACCAGGAAGTTCAAAATAGATCTCTCATTTATTTTACTTAATGTTCTATTCTAGAATAGCAACCAAGGAAAAACAGGACTACAATAGTATATACACAAAACATTACAGAATAAAAGAAACAATGATCTTAACATATTAATTATACTCAATGTAGAAAAATATCAGATAACACATATTTTCCAAAACAAAGGAGTATGAAAACAACTGGCTTTAGTCATAGTAAATATGGAAAAATAGGGGAATACCAGCTATTTTGGTTGGAAGCACTGCTTTTAACATGGGAACAACAATAATAAATGCATCTCTGCATCTAATGGTCGAATTTCTTTGTGAGCCTTCTTCAAGGATCCAAACAAATCCTGAATAAAAAGAACGCTAACATGACTGCCTTAATGAAGCCAGGGAAAAAATAAAGTCACATGTCTGGAAAATGTCACTGCAATCTAACAACTAATAATCTAAGAAAGCTTATACTCATTTAATAGCAAGGTATGTTTTAGATTTTTTCAATTAGTAATTATAGCTATAATTACAATAGTGAACTATCCTATTTAAAAACACTTATAATGTTATCTGAGTTTTCTGATTTCAGTGAGATGAAAAAACAAACTAGCCTGGCCGGGCGTGGCTCAGGGGTTGAGCATTGACCTAGGATCCAGGCGATCAGGGTTAGATTCCCGGTCAGGGCACATGCCCGGGTTGTGGGCTGCAGCCGATCAATGACTCCCTCATCATTGATGTTTCTATCTCTCTCTCTCCCTCTCCTTTCCTCTCTCTGAAATCAATAAAGATATATTTTTAAAAAAAACAAAAAACTAAAAACTTCCCTGATACAAATATCTAAAAAAGCTGGGTAAAATACAACAAAAAGACTTAATGCATGGCTGAACTTGGAAAAAAGAAAGAGAAATGAATTTCCAAGTGCAAGAGATAAAGCCAGATCTGAAAATCAGAATGGTAATAATAATTGATTCTAATTTTGTCCAAGAGAGGAAAAATGCGGTGGTTATTAACAAACAGGGGCTTGGCTTTTGATATCCTCATGGGAACTGGAGAACTATCAACCTAGGGCCCAAATGAAGGGAAAAATTGGAAGTGCACTCCTGAATAAATGAGGAACCTTTACAAAAAAGCACACTGATGTCAGTACACAGTACACCAGGCATCTTTATCTCTTCTAGGGGTGTAAGTAGGGGGGGAAAAACCCTTAAGAATAAGAAACTCCAGTCTCATGTCTTAAATGTGTTTGGAGTACAAATTTAGATAAACTGTGTGATACAAAATCATCACACTACACCAAAAAATTATATAAAAACTGGTTCTCATCTAGTAATATCTCTTGGGCACTTGGCAGAAGCAAACACAAAACCTCTAGAGAGACACTATCAACAATTCAGGCAACAAAGGAATTTTCATAGAAAGAGAAAGCCCCTCTAAAACTGTATTCACCAATTTAAAATTACAAAACACAAGAATAAACAATCTACCATGTGTGAGAGTCCTCTGACACAACAGAAGGATTGAAGCCCAAAGAATTCAGGATAAAGGATAATAGAAAAATCAAACAGACAATATAAAATAAGTCTGTAACAATAATTAAAATGTAGAAGAAGAATCAGAACTGTAAGAAAAAACAGAGACCATAAAAAATCTGAAGAGGAAAATTTGAAAGAGAAGTTCTAAAATTAAAATTCTAAAATAAAACTAAATGAAGGGGGGGAAAATCCAAATGTCTATCATCTGATGAATAAACAAATTGTGGTACATTCATACACTGGGACACTACTCAGCAATGAACTACTGACACATGTAACAACACAAACTCAAAAACATATTTAAAACTAAATCTAATATATTGTAAAAACAAATGACATTATGTTAAGTGAAAGAAGACAATTACAGATTATATGAGTGTATTTATACGAATTTTTTTTTTTTTAGTAAAGACAAAACTAGAGATAGAAAGCAGATCAGTGGTTGCTGTAGCAAAGGGTAGGAGCAGGGATTGACCTCAAAAGGGCATGATGAAATTTTCTGGAGTGATAGAAGTATTCTAAAACTGAACTGTGGTGATGGTCACACAGTGGTATATATTTTCTCAAAATCATTTAACTATATGCTTAAAATAGGTCACCTTTATGGCCTGTTAATTATTGAAACATTAGGGGAAATACCCCTAAATGAGTGGGGAGTGAGAATAAACACATCTGAAGTGAGAAGTAGTGAACTAGAAGATAGAACTGAAGAAGTTACCCAGAATGCAATTTGGAGAGACAAAGAGATGAAATATATAAGAGTAAGAGACATAGAGAAGAGTGGGAAAGGGCCTAACTAAAGTCTAATAGTAATGTCAGGAGAAGCAATATTTGAAGATATATGGGCTGAAGAATTATTTAGGATTGATTCAATATGTGAAACCTCAGATTCATAAAGATCAGTGAATCCCAAGCAGGAAAAATAATACATTCATACATACATATAATGGTGAAACCGCAGAAGTAGAAAAAAAATCTTAAGCTCAACAACGAAAATAGAGATGATCTACAATGAAACAAAAATTGGACCAAAAGCAAAATTTTTCAACATTAACTAAAACAGAGGCCAGAAGACAATGGACTACTACCTTCAAAGTGTTGAGGAAAAATATTAAAATTGATATAAGCTATCATTCAAGTAAACATTTTCAGACAAATAAAATAGTTTACTACTCTTAACCTGTTACTGAAAGAATGTTATTCAGGAAGATGCCCAAAAGAAAATATGGGATTCAATGAAAATGCGAGTGCTGGAGCTATATAGCTGTGTGTGTCACTGGCATACAGGTGGCAGAGAAAACCAGAGGAGTGGGTGAAAATGGACAAGAAGAGTGAGTAGAGTAGAAGAGGAAGGAAGCCCTAGGAAACACCAAAACCTTAGGGGATAGGCAGAGGACATTTTATTACTGTCTTCTTACTATAAAAGGATAAAACTCAGTTTTATCTATTAAGAAAGAGCAATGGGCCTGGCCGGCATGGCTCAGTGGTTGAGCATCTACCTATGAATCAGGAGGTCAGGGTTTGATTCTCAATCAGGGCACATGCCCAGGTTGTAGGCTCGATCCCCAGTAGGGGGCATGCAGGAGGCAGCAATCAATGAGTCTCTCTCATCATTGATGTTTCTCTCTCTCCCTCTCCCTTCCTCTCTCTGAAATCAATAAAAATGTTTTAAAGAAGGAAGGAAGGAAGGAAGGGAGGGAGGGAGGGAAAGGAGGGAGGGAGGGAGGGAATGATGAAGGGAAGGGGAAATGAGCTTTAAGGAGAGAATAGCAAGAGATGTAAGGGGATCTGGAAAATATATACATAAATTTAAGAAAAAACAAAATGCAACAGCAGAATTAAAATCTTCATTGGAAGTAATACACTAGAACATGAATTACTGTGAAATGCAGCACAAACTTTGACAAATTCTATTAGAATGCAGATGAAAGGAACAAAGAGAGAAAGTTAAAAGAATGCTATAAAAGGCCAGAGAATAGAGATCTAACTTAAGCCTCAAGAGGATGTTCCCAAGGAACAAACCAAAACAAAAAGAGAACTAATTAAAAAAACCAAAAAACTTTCCTACAATAAAAAGATCTAAGGACTCATGAGATTTAGGGAAACTTAATGAGAAAATTCACTTAGTCCTCTTCTCCCAAAAGTTTTAATTGTGAGGCTGAAGAAGAAAAATCCTATATCTATCCAGGCCAAATAATAACAAGACTTTTACAGTGTTTTCCATATACCATGCAGATTACAAAAATATGGGAAAACAAGAATTCTAAGTGCTTCCATATTCAATGGTATGAGGTAGAGACCCCCACTTTAACAGATTAGGAGATTAAAGCACAGAGAAGTTAAGTGTTAAGTTTAGGATTTGAAATCTAGAAATCTATCCTCGCATTGTTCCACTATACCTCAGAGCAAAAATCAAGTTGGGAACCCCAAGGCCAGATCACAAAACAACTATGTTTGAAGATGGTGGGAGCAGTCCTCACACGGGCCTGAACCTCCTGGCACCTGCCTCGTTTTTCCTTCTTTCTGGACAGTACATATTAATAAGCTGTGGCCTATGTTCCTAAGCAAGGTACGCCAATCAAGGCTTTGGCCCTTTCTCATAGGGTACTTGCAGACAAGAGGAGAGAAATGCAAAAGTCCTTCAGGAGTCCTTTTGTTGAGGAGTCCTATTTGTTTTGATGTAGTGTCCTAGTTTATTTAGGAAGTGATGTCCCTCCTTCTGTTCCCCACCCTCAAAAAAGACTAATAAGAAGTATTGGGCCCTGGCCAGTTTCGTTCAGTGGTTAGAGCGTCAGTCAATGGGCCAAAGGGTTCCGGGTTGGATTCCGGCCAAGGGCACGTACCTCAGTTGCAGGCTCCATCCTGGGCCCCGGTCAGGATGCGTGTGGGAGGCAACCAATCAATGTGTCTCTCTCACACTGATATTTTCCTCTCCCTCTCTCTCTCTCTCTCTCTCTCTCTCTTTCACTCTCTCTGAAAAGCAATGGAAAAAATATCCTCAGGTGAGGATTAAAACAAAACAAAACATAAAACAGAAGTATTGGAATTTCACCTGAATAGAAGTCTGATGAGGTATTTGTCAACAACAGGTCACAGCCCATTACTGGGTCATGAAATCAATTTAATAGGTTGCAACCAGCATTTTGGGGGGAAGTAAACAATTAATTAAAATAGAGTGCAACACATGCAGCAAGAGCATGTAATATTTTGTATGCAAAATTTTTTTTTCAGTTATAAAAATGGGATGTTATATAAAATGTATTTTGTACTTGAGCTGTGGTCAAAACCGTTTAAAAGCCACTGGTAATGAAACACTGCCATATGTACAAAATATAACTTTGCCCAGGAACATTATTAATATATTTTATCATAGGTCTATAATATTTACCACTTGAAAGTTTATTAAGGGGCTAGAACCCCAGTTCTAAGGACTAGCCCTACCATATATTACGACATATAATAAAACTATAATACGTAATCAAAATTATATGGTCACACCCTGGCCAGTATGTTTCAGTGGTTAGCGCGTCGGCCCACACACGTAAGGGTCATGGGTTTGATTCCCAGTCAAGGGTATGTGCCTGGGTAGCAGATTCGATCTCCAGCCCTGGTTGGGACTCATGCAGGAGGCAACCAACTGATGTGTCTCTCTCACATTGATGTTACTCTCCCTCTACCCCCCAGCACCTCTCCCCCTTGCATTTTCTTTAAAAAAAAAAAAAAAAAATCGTAAAAAATATTCTCAGCTGAGGTTTAACAACAACATCAAAAAATTGTATGGTCATGTACAGAGGTTAAATAAAAGCTGTTGACACAACTGGGTAAGTAGCTGGAGGAAAATAATCAAGTGGGAACTGTTTACTCATTTATACCAGAAAAAAACCCATATGAATAAAAGTTTAAAGGAACACAACAAAAGTAGTAGAGGGCAAAAGGAGGTTCTTTGTTGTGTGTGTTCATTTTTAATAATCTTGTAATGGAAAAGACCTTTCTACGTAGGAAACCCAGGAACCATAAGAAAAAAGTTTGATTAATGTGCCTATTTTAAAATGTGCATGGAAAAAAATAGCGTAAGTTAAAAAAAGGCCTCAAAAAATTGTAATTCAAATCATGAGTTTTCAAATAAAGAGCTCCTACAAATCAATAAAAAACAATGACCAATAATTAAGGTTAAAAAATGGGTAAGACAGAAGCAAGCAGTTAGCAGAAAAGAAGTATACTGGCTTTAAACCTATGAAAAGATGGTTGACTTACACATTAAGAAAAATGTAGGAAAACAAATAGGGAGGGGGGGAAGGGAGCAGCTGGAGCAAGGAAACTTAGGCAAGAGGATGGCCGTGGTTACACTTTGGATTTTGTCACTATGGCCCTAGGAGGATCTGAGCCCATGCTTCCTCACAGTCACTGAGCTCCATGCTGTGGCCAAGGTCCAGGCCTCTACGGGCCACCACATACTGCAGGGCTGCAGTGAGTATGGACTGGGGGGACTTGGTGCTGACTGGGGCTGCCTGGGGAGGGGTCCAGAGGTCCAGGAGAGGCTGGCATGGGACCAGCAGGACGAACAGTGCAGGGCTCTGAAGCATGGAGGGGGTTCTGCACAAGAGGACCAACTATCTCACAGGTTGGCAGCTCGTTGGTTTGTTTGAGATAATGGAATCCCATCCTACTATGATTCACAAGATGATATTTGCAAAGAGAGCAAAGGAAGTATAAAGATGGCAGTTTTAGAAATTCAAGTCCATTTGGCAGACAACACAAGAATGGAATTAATCATTCCAGGATAGCAGCATTTCTACATGAAGGCAGTGGATGCAGCTGCAAGACAGGGGTGGCTGGTTGCTCTGGGCAGCTCCAAAACCTGTTTGATACTAGGACTAAAAAAGAAAAATAAGTGAAACCAGTGAATCTCTGAAAACCAAAATCGCTGAACTTGGCCTCTTCTCTGACCTAAATGTAGCAAGTTTATATGATTCAAGAAATTGTTCACCATAATGCAGATCATTCATCCCAGCATAGAGAACATGAATGAAGCCTCTTCTCTACTTAGTGCAACAGTAATACCTTCATCACAATGCTTGAGGAATGTGTGAAGACAGCAAATGCTAAGTTTAAACCTGAGCTGTTCCAGCTGTCCCATCAGGATCCCTTAGTTTTTCCTGTGTCATCTTCCCCGGTTCAAATGATGAAGCATTCTGTCAGCCACCTGGGTTCGTGCAGTTCAGAGAGGAGCAGCCACTCTATAAAAGAACCGGTGTCTACACTTCACCCACTCTCCCCGGGAGCTAAAGAATCTCCTCGGATACACCCTTGTAATGATATTCCTCTTAAAGACCCAGATAGGCCTGATCACTGTTCAAGAAATACACTTAATGGAGATTTGGCATCAGCAGCGATTCCTGATGAAAGCAGACTGATGGCCAAAAAAATCTGAATTGGAAGATCATCTTTCATCCTTCTCTTCCTGAGGAAACAGAAGTGTCCGACGTCCTCTCAGTATTGCTATGCAAAAGCTGCTGTAATTAAACTATGTTATAGGAAGCATTTTCCCCTTAGGATTTCTCTGCATTTTATAGAATATTGTAAAACAAACAAAAACCCACACATACCTTTGAAGTGTATTTTATCTTTCTATAGTTTCTTTACAAGAGTATTCTCCTAATAACTTCACAGTATGAATGTTCATCTTTTTTCTTTTTAAATAAATGATGGTGTAATATTTTGACATCCATAATGACAAATGTAGATATTTTTCTAAAAAACTATAAGGGACTGACAGCTTAGTCAGTATATTGTAGCTCATAAACATGATATGCTATAAATTAATGTTTCAGTTTGACAGAAGTGTGATATATGTAACTTGTGCCATGAACCAAATGGTAACTTTACCCCAGCTGAAAATGAGTTAGGATAGCAGCTTGATGGTGATTGTAGTGTATTCCTTTAAGCAAAAAGGAAACATTTAATATTCTAAATACTTTTGGCCCAAATATCATGACAGTGAGGATTTTTTCACAAACCAGACTATGCTGTCCTTCATATGTGAAGTTGACACTACTGATTTGTCAATACCAAATGTTGGGTTAAAGTATTTAATTTTTATTTATTTATTTTTCTGTTGCATCAAAAATGACCTACCAAATTTAAGATGTGTATGCATTGATATTTACACTGTTCTAGAAAAGAGGTTAATGTTATAGCGAACTTGTTCACTTTGACCAGAGAAATAAATAGCTTTCAATGGAAAATGAAAGAAAAATTAAATTAACCCTATACTGAAATTCCATTTTTCACTTCAGACAGGTGAAGATTAAAATGTTTGATGACACAGTGGAACACAAAGGTGTGGAGACACAAGAATCCTCATACTTTGCTGATCAGTGTAAATGTATACTGATAAAATTTCCATGAATGCCAATCAAAACTGATACATCTCTGATGCCCTAACAATTCAATTTGCAGGGATCTACCTTACAGCTGTCTTAGAATATGTGAGAAATTACAAATGTATAAGGTGAATCACTGTGGCATTTTTATAATAGTAAAAGACTTAAAACAACCTAGGAGAGGAAACAAGATGGCAGCATAGGTAACAGCTGTACCCGCGGCCTCCCACAACCACATCAAAATTACAACTAAAATACAGAACCAACATCACTCAGAACCTCCTGAAATCTGGCTGAACAGAAGCCCTACAAGGAGCGAACTGAAGGAGCATCAAGACCGGTAGGAGGGGCGGAGACAACGGCGGATCAGGGCTGGATCCTGGAGACACGACCGCAGACCCACACTCGGTGCCATTGTTTAAACCCGGGAGCGGTACCTTGGCGGTGGAGGTTTCCGGAGGAGTGAGGGGCCCTAGCCCCACAGCAGGCCTCCAGACCAGGGCTCCAAGGCCAAGAAGAGAAATCCCCACAACTTCAGGCTCTAAAAACCAGCGGGGACTGTCACTGAGGGTTGGGGAGGGTGCGGGAGTCCCAAGCTTTCCTCTTAAAAGGCCCGCGCACCGACTTACTCAGACACGCTCCCTCTAGAGAGCCCCAGCTTGGGGCAGCAGCTTCAAAGGAACCTGGGACACTTGGGCAGAAACTAACCTGCCTGAAATAGGGGCGAGAGCTGGAGGGGCTGCTTTCTCCCAGGCAGAAGAGCTAGCAGAGGCCCTTGCTCCTTTGGCGAGCCCTCCCCACACACAGCCTGCAGGCAGGCACCATATTTGAATCGCCAGCACCTGACTCACACCTTTGGCACCGCCCCGTGATTCCTGGAGGCCCCGCCCCTCCCCACCTGCAAGCTCATCCAGGACATTTCCAGTGGCTTTTCTGTGCAAGTGGCCTCTCCAGCCTTATGCTTAAGACTTTCCTAAAATCTCTCAAACAAGCAGCAGTGGGCCCCATACATCTTGATAAGTGGCCCCAGGCCTGGCACTAGCAGCAGCCTGCATTGACTCATAGCTTGGCCTCTCCTGGACAACACTAAGCCCAGCACAAGTAGCAAACAACTATGGTTTGCTGTGTAGCTCATGCTGGGTGGCCCTGGGCGAGGCACTGGCAGAGGCTGACTCTGCACCTCCCGAAGGTCCCAGAGACAGTGCACCTGGTGGTCAGACTTGACCACGCTGGATTACAAGCCTACCACATCCACCAGTGACACTCAAGGAGCGCACCTGGTGAACACCAAAGCTCCACTGAAGTAAATCCTGCTCCATAGGGGTGTCTCCAGCACAGCAGCTCTTTGGCTGTAGTTGCAGCTGGTCCTTACAGGTGATTGGCCTGGGGGTCAATTCCTCCCAGTGACGCCAATAGCAACCAAGGCTCAACTACAACAGGACAGTACACACAGCCCACACAGGGGAGCACCTAGAAGGCCCAGCTCAGGTGACTGGGGAGGCTGAGCCTCTGGACCCTACAGGACACCTACTACACAAAGCCACTCTACAAATTGCAGGAGACATAGCAGCTCTACCTAATACATAGAAACAAACAACTGGAAGCAGCCAAAATGTGGAGGCAAAAAAACATCACAAAGGAAAGAATAGAAGAAATCTCCAGAAGAGGAACTAAATGAAATAGATCCAAGCAAGCTAACAGATAGAGAGTTCAAAATTTTGTTTATAAGGATGCTCAACCATATTATTATGAAAATAACTGAGAAAAATCGATGACATAATAAAGTACCAATTTGAAATGAAGGCTACATGAACTGAAATGAAGAATAATTTACAGGGAATCAACAATAGAGTAGAGGACGCTGAGAATCAAATCAGCAATTTGGAACGTGAGGAAACAAAAAACACCCAACCAGAAGAGCAAAAAGAAAAAGAAATCCAGAAATATGAAGATAGTATAAGGAGCCTCTGGGACAACTTCAAGAGACCCAACTTTCGTATTATTGGGGTGCCAGAAGAAGAAGAGAGCATGAAATTGAAAACCTATTTGAAAAAATAATGACAGAAAACTTCCCCTACCTGGGGAAAGAAATAGACTTACAAGTCCAGGAAGCACAGAGGGTCCCAAACAAGAGGAACCCAAAGAGGCCCACACCAAGACACATCATAATTAAAATGCCAAAGGTTAAAGACAAAGAGAGAATCTTAAAAGCAGCAAGAGAAAAGCAGTTAGTTACCTACAAGGGAGCACCCATACGACTGTCAGCTGATTTCTCAACAGAAACCTTGCAGGCCAGAAGAGAGTGGCAAGAAATATTCAAAGTTATGAAAAACAAGTAACTACAACCAAGATTGTTCTAACCAGCAAAGGTATGATTTAGAACTGAAGGTCAGATAAAGAGCTGCACAGATAAGAAAAAGCTAAAGGAGTTTGTCACCACCAGAACAACAGTACAGGAAATGTTGAAGGGTCTTCTTTAAGAAGAAGCTAATGAACAAAAGAATCTGACGAACTAAATAGATCCAGAGACATTGACGCATGGAACAGACGATCATATTTCAGAGGAAAGAGGGAAGGGGGGTGGAGGGTGGGAAGAGATTAACCAAAGAAGTTATATGCATAACCCATGGACAAAGTCAATAATGGGGTAAAGGCCTGGGGAGAGGGTGGGAGCAAAGTAGAGGGGGTCAATTGGTGGGGGGGAATGGGGCACCTGTAATACTTTCAACAATAAATTAAAAAAAAAACACAACCTAAATAACCATTAATAGAAGACTAAATAAGTAATTAAATTTTGATCATTCTGTACAATGGAAAACTATAGAGAAATGCTAGAAAGAGAAAAAAGAACGAAGAAGAGGAGTGGGGGAGAGGGAGGCAGAAAATAATCTATTTTTTGTCTTGAAATACAAAATGATAACCCACTATCAATTACGTAAGGGAGTGAAAAAGTTTCAGTAAAGAATTCTCAGCCTAGAATTAAAGACACATGTTCTCCAGTAGCTAGGTGTATTTCCAAATAGATTTTTGTACTACTCAAACAGAATGGAATTTACAAATATAAAGTTATTTCTTAAATCTTGCCTGGGTTTGGGGAAAATAGATCTTATTCAGGTAAAGAGTTTAGAATTAATATTATTTTAAATTAAATTTCTAGATAGAAAAAGCTGTATTCTTTTTAAGCCCACTCTCCTTCCCTTTCCTATGATATCTTGACAGACCTATAGAGAATAGCTAAAAGAAAGGCAGAAAAACATTTTTCATTGCAGAATCTTGCTCCCAAATGAGAAAGGAATGAATCAGGAAAGGAAAGGGAATAACATGGCTTGGATCCTGCAACCCAGAAATGCTGCTAACTATTTTTTATTTTCTGATTCTGCTCTCAGTTCAAGGAGTTCATCCATGCTTAAACACCCTGGAAAGCCCCTCTGCTTCACAACCAACCAGGAACTGGCTCTAAAGCCCCAACACAGTATCTAGCTTCCCTCCTCCCTTGGAAGCAAACATGCAGAATATTCAAGTCCTTTCACGGGGTGATTCCCCCCACCCCGCCAAAAATAAAACAAAATAACAATATTGCACTGATAAAACTCACTGGAAAACTTCAAAAAGAAATCAGAAAGTAAACACTCTCTTTCCAAATAGGGGAAAGAAAGTCTTGAAGAAAAAGTTAACACTATATATAGATGGAACCTAACTAAAAACCCTCAAAAAGAATTCCTAGAGAAAAGCAATTACAAGAGGGTTGCCCAAGGATCTTTTTAAGAACTTTTATAAATGTTTCATTGTTTACCCTCAAAAAGTGACCAAACTAAAAATGTTTCCTTTACCAATTAGTTTGGATACCATATTATTATCCTACTCAGATAAACACACAGCCCTCAGAAGAGCTGTGAGGATACTTAAAGGAGCCTGGACTAACCATTGCCAATCTGGGTTTGCATCTTCTCTGCTGGGCCATCCATTAGCTTCTATGACTTTGATCAAATTACCTCATTTTTCTGGGCCTCAGGTTCCTGAGAAATGAAGTGGGACTGCTTACTTTAAAGGGTTATTGCAAAGGATTCAATAAAATTAGGTGATTTGACTACAATAAGACTATACTACAAAGTCTCTACATGTGTTAAATTTAGGTAAGTAGTAATAATGGTACAAGTTTTACCAATAGTTTGTCACCATTTATAACTCTTTGGGTTTTAAAACAGATACCAGCAAAACAACTTTCCCTGCTTCCCGTTCCCCATACAGAGGTAAAGTAGATGGATCCCTATAAGTACCAATAACCTAACTGCCTCCATATGTGTAAGAAAAGCACATCTCCATTTCATTTGTTCTCAGGTTGTTCTGATTTAGGGGCTAAAGTGAGTATTCAGCCCTTCCCCTTCAGAAGGGCTCTAGATTGAGAGGAGATTCATTGCCCTTGAAGTACGCACATACAGATGACTCATAAATCAAGTGTACTCTGCTGGGGAGTGCCTGTAGTACACCCTTGTAAATTCCTTTATGCTTTACACCGTGCATATTATCTTCTGATTCTATCCTCAAAACAATCAGGTTAGAAAACTGAGATGTAGAAGGAAAAAAAGACAAAGTTAATGCCTACAGAAAAAATACAGAACCTCTATTTCTGACTCCTACTTAACTCATTACTTCATGGAGTTGAATGAACTATTTGTTTACAAAGCAGAAGAAACAATTTATCAGTTGTATCTGCAAAAGCCATCAAAATTTACAATTTTCTCATAGCAATGAAGCAGAATTTACTATCCTCTATGCTCAATTTTATTGCTAACTTATAAAGAAAATAGTTTGGGTTGTCTTTTAATGAAAAAAAAATCAATATTAGAAAAGGGAGAACAGAAATGGAAAAATTTTAAATTCCTGGAAATTCTAGTGCCTGAGATAAGTAATACTAAACCTGACTAATGTTAAGTGAGCATATAGTTAATCTTTGTGCATCACAGTATAAGAAGGTAGCCTATGGAAGCTGTCCAGGTGGACGGCAGAAAGGAAATGGGAAGTGATTTTACTTTGAAAAAAACCCAAACAGCGAAAGAGTCAAACAGTAAACAGGAGAGGCAAGAATTACGGAGATATTTCTTGGGGATATCCCGGGAACAGTCAGTAGCTCAAATGACGTTCCTTGTACATCTCATCAGTGATTTCCCTCCCTCTCCTGCCCAACTTATACAAATACTGAATAACTTAAGAACAACACCCTACTGGAAGGTGAGTCATTCCACCAGTAATCAATGAGATTAAGGGAAATTCTATTTTCCTGTGAACTCTGACACAGTTTGCATGTTTTATTGTTCCTGCTAGCAGTTACTGCTAATCCGTGTTAGCACACCTTTTCTTCTGCTGCCGTTAATTAGGCAAGTAATAACAGCAAGCTAAGGGTGGGTGAAGCACTCTCCCACCCTCAAAAAACATGCATCAGACCAATGAGGAGGAAGAATTACTAGCAAGTGCAAACAGCATCCGTAACTGAATTCAAACATCTGGGTTTGAATCCAGCCTTTATGACTTAAACTGTGTGGCTTTGGCAAGTCACTGAACTTCTCTGAGCCTCAGTTTGCTTGTCTGTAAAGTATATAAAATACTCCTTCCCTCTAAGTGATTGTAAATATTAAACAATATAATTAAATGGTAGCTATGACACAAGAAACGTAAAATTGAATGGCAGTGTTTAAATAACAATATTTACTGCACGCCTACTGGATGCCAAGCATTGTGGAGAATACGAAGAAGGGGGCCCTGTCCCTCACCAGTTTATAATGTGGTTGAAGAGACAAAAGATACTGATGTGAAAACTAAACACTAAAACAAACACACACGGGACAGTATTAATAGCCAATTGTGTGCCACAGTTAACAAATGCTACAAGTTCAAAGGAAAAAAAAGATAAACACAGACTACAGAGGTCAAGGAAGACTTTGTGACAGAAAAGGAGCTTGAGAAAGCCTTGACAAAAAAACAGGAATTTGAGACAGGAGTAGTTTAGATAAAGGGGAAAAGCATTCCAGAGCCAGTGAGTAGCCAACTCTAGCTGAAGCAGATGTTTATAGGGGAGGTTATTAAAATATGAGGCTTGAAAAGAAGGTTGTAGAGAAACTGTGAAGAAGGAGTTACTTCCAGGGCAGGAATGGGAAACTGCAGGTTTAGGGGCAAAGGAATAATGCGACTAAATCAGTGTTTTGAAAAGACTGATCTGGAAATAATGTAAAGAGATGGAAGAAGAGTGTAGATGTAACCCACCCTACCATTCTTTTGACATTGTTTCTGTAAATGCTGACTCTGATATGTAACTTATAGATAACAGCATGTTTGTATAAGAATTCTAGGAACTAGCTTCAAAAGATACAGACTCCAACCTTCAGTCATCCCAACTCTGGGAGATTTGCTGACCTTCAACCAGGATGACGAAGACCAGGATGACACACACACCATCCCTTGATCAGTTTCAAGATCCTTATTAGAACAGACTCTGCTGGTGTGCACACAGAGAAATTTTCAACCCCCTTCCCTTGATCTCTTTGTTCTGCTTTCCCTCTCCCTCCTTATAAAAACCTCTGCCTACATTGAGATGTTAAGATGGTCTTTGGGATGAGAGCACCCTCCCCCCATCTTCTTAGGCTGCTGGCTCTTGAATAAACCATTTTTCCTTACACCAGCACCTGCCTCTTGAGTATTGGCTTTCGAAGTGGCAGACAGCGAACCTGGGTTCGGCATCATAGACACAAGAAACCCAGTTACGAGGTAACATGGAAGTTGAGGTTGAGATGCTAAAGGCCCAGACAAGATGGAAGTAGTGGAAAAGGAACAGCAGAAGCAGAACTGAGAAATACTGCACAATAGGATTAGTGACTGATATCACACAAAGGTTAAGGATAAGAGAGGAGTCAAAATAAGTTTGGTTTTTTTAAAGTCCTCTCTTTAAATATATGTTTTTATTGATTTTTTTAGAGAGAGGAAGGGAGAGAGGGAGAGGAAGAAAAAGAGGGAGGAGGCAGGGAGGGAGGGAGGGGGAGTGACATCAATGAGAGAGAGAAACATTGATGGGTTGCCTCCTGTATGCACCCAGACAGGGACCAAACCCTCAACCTGGGCATGTACCCTGACCGGGAATCAAACCAGCAACCTTTCAGTGCATGGGATGACGCTCAACCAACTGAGCCACACTGGCCAGGGAAAAATCAGTTTTAATTTCTCCCATCTGGGTGGCAAAGAGGAAAATCACAAAAGGAAAACAATGGTATATGATCAAAGGCTAGAATTTTATTTTTGACATGTTGAATTTGAGTTCATAATGGCATATTCACTTAGAAATGTCTTACAAGCAATTGGTTACATTGATGTAACATTTAAAAGAGTAACCAGGATTAAAGAAAATTTGGGAGTCACCTGGAAAAGAGCGAACTAAAGCTGGGGGAAAAATCCCATTAGATACATGACTCTGGGTCCTCTTTCAAGAGAAAATTACATACCCTCAATGCAGGGAAATAGGTTTTTTCCTCTAGTGAAGAGAAGACATGGAGTCCAAGAAAGCCTAATATTCATAAAAGTCCTCTTAAAGTAGGCATGTAGATTGTGGTGTCTTTGTGAACAGTGATGTCAACCTAGGATAAAAGGTCTCTGATGCATCGTGAATTAAGATAAGGAGATGGACATTGTCACTTGCTCCTCAGTCCCATGTAGGGACTCTTGGGGCCGAGGAAAACTGAGCTGAAATACACTGCACCTGTTTCTGCTCTGATCATTTTCTAATAAATTTTGGTGTCCTTAGCTATCTAAACAGAATTTATCTAATTTTACCCTATGTGTACGTGTGATGTCTACCTCCTAGTCTATAACCCACCTAAAACAATACTGCACACATATTTACACAAAATTTTACCAAAACTTCTGGGGGTTCAGAATCCTATGGAATAAAATCTGAAAACTACCAGGGTTAATCACAAAACAAGAAAAAGAAGAATTATAGCCCTTTCTTCTTCCCCCCAAATCCATTATCATTCCTTTACTTATACGGGTATGCTACTTTAAAAGTTTTAATCTAACACAATAATGATCAATTAAAGATTTAAATACTAATTTAGCTACACTGGTGGCAGGGACCATGAATGCTGTGCTTTGGATCTGATCATTCAGCTCTGCTAGTTTTAGAAGTGATTCTTCAGGTTATTTTGGTATTCAACAATAATCAGTTCCTTATAAATATCAAATCATCATGTTGTATACCTTAAACTAAAACAATGTTATATGTCAATTACATCTCAATAAAACTGAAAAATTCACGTTTAAATCAGCTGTGTGGGTAATTCAATTCATACACATCCCACTCTTCCAAATATAATTCTCCAAAAGAAAAACCAGCAACCTAAGTGCAGGAAATCACATTTTACTTCCCTGCAGCTGCTTCACAGCTGAGGAAAACACAAAAACAAAGAGGAAATGCGCCTGAAAATCTTATTAACAAAGAGTGGAAATCCCCTCACTCCACATCTCCCAATTAGCACTGCTGAGGACATAACCTCTCAGGTTCAAATTTCCCTTCATGGAAGGCCTGACCACAATTAATCTGCAGTTGCCACCTGCACTAAAGGCAGGAGTAGAAGTACACTGGAGCATTCCAGATTGCCACTTTAGCTATAGCTTTCACTACATAATGGATTAACATGTATGGGATTTTTTTTAAAACTCCAGAACTAATGTTAATATCCCTTTTGCATAGGAAAAAAAATACGGTTCAGTAGAAAATCTCTCTCCAACTCTTAATCTAAATTTCATAGCTCATGCATTTCATAATCAGAAAAAAGAATATATTAATATATTACCATGTGCAAATGACATGACAATTTTCAGTATTTTTAAAATATTATTTTATTAAAGAAGGGGACTTTCACTTTCTATAGTGACATTTCTGAACTATTTTCATCTTTTATAATGAATATGGGGAAAAACACTACAGAAGATGCTTCCTCTTCATGCAATTCACTAAGGGGGCATTGCTTTATAAGCTCCCTCTTCATAATTTCTATCCTAAAAGCATATTCATATTTATTTAATCTGTCAGTTTGTTAAAATAGATTTTTACAATGTAAATACCAAACAAAAGTAGACAGAATAATATAAGTTCCAATGAACCCAAATGCTAACTTTATCAACTCATGGCAAATTTTGTTTCATATGTAACCCCACCTACTCCATCCCCATTTCCCAGTTACTTTTGAAGCATATCTCAGATATCACTCATTTTCATCCATAAATATTTTGGTGTATAGCACTAAAAATACAATGAGTTTTAAAACACAAGTCATTAGCATTATTACACCTAATAAAAACCCAACAATAATTTCTTAATATCTCCATCAACTGATGTTTAGATTTCTTTGATTGCTCAAACCAGGTATTAAAGGTCCAGTATAGTCCACAGAAATGGTTGATATATCACAAACTGCTTTTGATCTATAGGTCTTTCCTCTCTCCCCCCAACTCCCTTGCAATTTTTATTTTTATAGTGTTTTGTTTGTTTATGTTTTTATTGATTTCAGAGAGAGGAAGGGAAAGGGAGAGAGAGAGAGAGAAGCATCAATGATGACAGTCATTGATCGGCTGCCTCCTGCCTCCTATTGGGGGACTGAGCGCACAACCTGGCCATGTGCGCTGACTAGGAATCAAATTGTGATCTCCTGATTCATAGGTTGACGCTCAACCACTGAGCCATGCCAGCCGGGCACCCGTTGCAATTTTTTTATTGCAAAAAACTGGGTTGTCTGTCTTACAGAGTTTCCCATGGACTACATTTAATGGTTGCATCCTTCAGGTGTAATACATCCCCTATATTTCCTGTAAATTAGTAGTTAGCTCTAGATGCTTAATCAGATTCAAGTTTGATATTTCATGTACCAAATTCTTAACTCTTCTATTTCCTATTTCTTGAAACCTTGGGGGAGAAGAACCATAGGCTAAGTTTCAATCTATAGCTAAAAAGTAGTGCCAGATAATAAGGAGGTGTCAAGTGCTCTGCTCAACTTTGAATTTTTACCTTAAGATATTAAGGAAAGGCACTGAGATAGTCAAACAGCTTCACACCATCAAAACCTCAGCAATGATCTGATGACCTCTTTCTTCCTTCTCAGACTGACACTTTGCCAGACACAGATTCTACACTTATATTCATCTAAATCATAACTTCCTCTCCTACTCTGCACTGTCTTCAGGGCTCCACCATCATCTCTGCTCCCACTAGGAAAAGACAACCTTGTCTTAATTAACACATAAGTAGGTTGCCTGGCCAACAGTAAGTTTTAACATTTCAGAGCTGGAAGGGGCCTTGAAGATTATGTAGCCCAATCTTCTCTATTTAAAGATCAAGAAACAGGGTAAGAGTAATAAGTAACTTTCCCATGGTTATTATAAAGATGATATTAAATGAGTTAATAGTTGTAAAGTACTCATAATAATGACTAGCATATAATGTTTACTTTTTTACAAAAAGCATATTTAAAACCAATTAAGAAGCAAAACTAGTATTTGAAAAGATCTTTTGAACTTCTTCAAGAATACAAACACTATTCCCTTGTACCTTGCATTTTTGGGAATGTGTTCTACATATAAGTAAACATTCCAGATAACTGAGGCATGCTCCTTTAAACACTCAATTTTATTTCCTTTTAATTTTTTAAAGTCAAGATAATCCAAAATGGAAATTGTTGCTAGAAAGGCATTGTGTACTTTCCTTTATCATATGAAGAACACATCTTATTAAATTTCTTAGTGACTCAGTATTTCATTATGAACATAGGAAAGCTTAATGAACAGAACAGATTTTGAAGACAAACTTGGGTCCTAATGTTAGCTCTGCTACTAACAAACTTGGCTTGGCAAAGTCACTTAACCTGTCCGAGGCCTGGCAAAAAAAGAGATGCTGCCTTCCTTGCAGGATTATTACAAGAATTAGAGATAACAAAAATCTTAGCACAGTGCCTAGCATATAGTAAACATTTAGTAAATGGTAACTATGATTAATTCAACAAATTAAGCATCTTTATGCCAAGCACTGTTCTAATTTATGTGAATACTACAGGGTACGAACAGACAAAAATTCCTATTCCCATGGAGCTTCTATTCTAATATGGAAAAAAGATAGACAATGAAAGCAAATCAAGTATATTGTATGTCAGATGGTGATAAGTGCTATGGAGAAAAATAAAACCAAGACAGAAGACAGGGAGTGCTTGGGTGAGAGTGAGGGTATACATGCTATTTTAAATAGGGTGGTCAGGAAGTACCATTCTAAGAAGCAGTATTTAAGAAAACAGCTGAAAGAGATGAACTAATAATCATACAGATACCTGGAGGAAGAGGAAATAGCAAGTGTAAAGGTCCTGAGGCAGGAGCATATCTGGTGGGATTGAGAACCACCAAGGAGTCCAGTATGACTAGAATAAAATAAGACTTGAGAGGCTAATGGGGGCCAGATTGCAAAGGGCTTACAGGTCCCTATAAACACCCTTAGTTTCAGTTTGAATGAGATGAAAAACTATTGGAGAATTTTAGGCAGAGAAGTAGTAGGATCTGACTTGAATTTAAAAAGATCACTCTCACTGAACACACACTTGGGCATTGGGAAACGGGGAGGCCAGTTAGGAAGCTATCGCAATTGTCTAGTTTAGAGTGGCTTGGATCAAAAAGTGGTGGTAGTTGTATTTACTGAGATAAGAAAGACTGCAAGAGGGGCATCTTTATAAAGATCAGGAGTTTGTGCTTTGGAGAATGGAGGAGGCTTTGCCCTAATGGTCAACATCACAGCTGCTACTCTTTCAAATTGATCGTTTTCTCTTTCCTCAGAAGTAAGCTGCCCCTCTTCAGTACCAGTGTGTTATTTCTACTCTACTATCTTATTCATTCTATTCTCTAGGGAGACCAAATGAAAAGGCAATAAAAACTGATACATTTAGCCCCTAGCAGGTTTGGCTCAGTGGTTAAAGCATTGACCTGAGGACCGAAGGATCCCAGGTATGATTCCAGCCAAGGGGACGTGTCTCGGTTGCAGGCTCGATTCCTGGCCCTGGTCGGGGTTCATGCAGCAGGCAGCTAATTGATGTGTTTCACATCGATGTTTCTCTCTCTCTCCCTTCCATGCTCTCTGAAAAGCAATGGAAAAAATATCTTCAGGTGAGGATTAAAAATAAAAATCGATACATTTAGTTAACAGCAAAAGAAAAGATGAATCAGAAATCTAAGCCAGCAGTTTCTAAGTAAAAGAAAACTAAGTGTGATCACTCTGGGTAGTGCCTCACTTCCAACATACTGTTTCTAAAAATTCACTTATAAGATCGCTATTTAGAACTCAACATTTTTCCTATAAACACAAATTTATAGAAAGTGATCTGGTTGTCATGCCAAAACTACATAATAGGGTTACAGTATAATAATAGTGCCAGACTGAATCCGAGAGACAAAATGTGACAGGGTATAAGAAAAATGAAACTTTCTTGCCCTTGGCCTAAGAAAAAAATAAGTTTTTCTTTTGCACTCCCATGTTGTTCAAAACTCCTAAACTCAAGGTGCCTTTTTATCCCTCTGTTTCTAGCACTGCAATCTACATGAAAACTCCAACTCTAGCATCTTCCTCAGATCTGCCCCTCAAAATGTTCTCCATGTCTAAAACTCACCCACCCAATTTTAAAAGAGCAGCAACCAAACACCCATACCCACACCCAATTCTCCTATCTTTGTAAAACAGAACTCAGGCAACAGGAGGAAATGCACTACTAAAAGAGACTGGATCCCAGTTGGTAGAATTTCAGCAAGTACTTTATTAGAAAAAATAAAGAAAAATGAAGAAATAAGGGAAATAGGTTGAGAAGGCCATTGCAAGGAGTCAGCGTGTTTCTCTCTTTACATTTTTACCCTTCCTATACTTCTGAATTCATTGATTTTTCTAAATGTTTCACATTTTTTGCCACAATTCTTACACCAACACACCTGGATGATCCAGAGATAACAAGGCCATTTTTCAGTTTTCAGTTGTGGAGTTGAAGAAGAGGAAATGGGGAGCAGCATTAATCAGTATGCATTGAGTAAAAAGTTCATAAGTTGAGGGCTACTTATCATTAATGGGTTTTTATAAAGAGAATTCAAAACACGTTTTTAAAACTATACTTTGCAGATAATGAAATTTCTGTTTTTTTGTTTTAACTACCAAACCCTCAAAGTTTGCCATTTACCACTCAACATCTTTTTAAATCTGGGGAAAAACCTCATAGTTCATCTTAGAGATAACCAGATCTTCAAACCCAGAAGAGATAAGGGTAGAAGGTTCTGAAGACTGTGACGAAGAGCTCAGTTAGTTCACATCTTTCACAGTCTGCAGCTGCCACTTTCAAATTAAAAACAAAACAAAAACAAGCGTACATTAGATCAGTTCTTATACTGACATTTCATTTGGGTCACATTTACTGTCTAAAATCTGTAATTAGAAAAACACCAGAAGGCCTCCCTTCTGTCAATTAACTGAAAAGATATTATCAAGCAGAACAAATGATTTGATTTAAACTTAAACCCTAAAAACTCAATTAAATGTACTACAGGCAATTTGCCTTCCTCCAATTTATTTTTCAGAAAACAGAATCTCAAGTCATTAAAGTTTTATTTAAGAAGTTCTAAATCACAGGATTATGGGAGAGTGCTACTGTAATTAAAGTTTCATTAAAAGTTCAGAACAAGAGGACTATGTTGACCTATTATTTCCTTCCTTAGAGTTGTCCATTTTTACCAAAGTTTTTAAATAATTAATAATTATTTTTATAATTAGAAAAAAACACTTCCATTCTGGGAAATGAAAGACGATGATGAAAGAAGTCTCAATAAGAACTAAAAGAGAATCGAAGAAACTAAACAGAAGGTATGCTGAGTAGTGAGACTGCTGTCTTTGTTTTAACTTCTTTTGTTAATACGTTTTTCTAATAAATTAGAGGAGATACATTTTACTTAAACTTTTCAAACAGAAAAAAAAGGAAACTATATCTAAAGCAGAATTATTTCTAGAGCAGTCGTTCTTAAACTAAGATATTATCTGTCTTTTTCACTCTCATTGCTCAAGTATAGAGTAGAGTTTTGGTATAATATCAAAGAAGAACAACTATAATGATCTGAAAATACCAATAAAGTACTGTTACCTTTTCCAACTACATATCTCTATAAGCCTCCATTTTCTTCATATACTTCAACCAAAATAACTTACCACAACAGATTGAATACAGAAGCAGATATAAAAATTCAGCTGTCTTCTCTTAAGCCATGTAAAGAGATTTACAAATATGTAAGACAATGCCTATCTCCTCACATAATGTCTTTTGCTTTGGACAACAAAGTTATTATTGAGAAAAATGTCTTTTGTCAATATGTAATAGTTTTTATATTGTTATTTTAAATAAATTATATATATTTTTAAAGGTTCTCAGTTTTAAATTCTAATGAAGTAATTATCAGTAGATATAATCCCACATAGACAAAAGCTTTCAGGAGGCCTTAATTTTTAAGAATGCAAAAGTTTGAGAATTGCTGTTCTAAAGTATTTCTTATTGTATAAGAAAAATATCATTCTACACAAATGAGTATGTTTTAAGATAAGAGAAATAAAGAAAGCTGCTTAAAAGTGAATTTATAATTTATAGGAAAAATGATTAAGTTCAGATTTGCTTCATAAAAACCTGAGGGGCAAAGGAGGAACAGGAAGTATAAATGAAATAAGAGTGGCCATGAGGTAATAATCACTGAACAAGGAGTTCATTATATTAGTCTCTCTACTTTTGCCTATGTTTGAAATTTTCCCTAATAAAAAGATTAAAGAACTGAATTCATAACTGAGCAGTTAAATATGAAAAAACAAACCTGTAATTGTTAAGAATGAAGAAAAGAAAAAAATCTAATTAATATTAAACTAACACCCTCCACATAGTTCCAAATTCACTTTTTGATCTTCATTGATGTCCTCTCAATTAGTTTCATGTAGTTAAATGAATATAATATGGAGTTCTGCTTTGTTCACTTACAATTCACATATACAGCTCCCATCATTATCTACTATCACTAATCTGACTTCAACAAAAATGACATAGAGATCTTTCAGTTTAATAATAAAAGAAACTCACCAAATCCTTTAACCTGGTTGACTTCTCTAGATAATCTACAGTAATTTTTACATGTTACACTATTGCCATCTGCTGGCTGTGACATCTAAGTACAGTGAACAAAGTTTTCAGAAAAACTGAAAATTTACTTATGACTGAAGTTTTCTCCCAAAATTATCCTGAAGAAAAGAAACTGCTATACATACATTAGAGTTCTTCAAAATCCCACATTAGAAGCTGTGGTTCTCAACCCTGGCTGCACTTTAAAATCATCTGAAAGTTTTTGAAAACCCTGATACCTGATTCCCAACTAGAGCAATTAAATCAGAATCTCTACTTGATAAAAAAGGCAAGCCACAGACTAAGAAAAAATATTTGCAAAAGATATATCTGATATAGGACTGGTATCTAGAATATATAAATAACCATTACAACTCAATTGGAAAACATCCTAATTTTTTAATTGGGGAAATGATCTGAGCACTTCACGAAAGATATATAGATGGCAATTAAGCACATAAAAATGTTCATCATCAGTCTCTAGGAAAATGTAATTAAGACCATAATGACATACTACTTACTATCCATTAGAATGGCTAAAGGTAAAGAGACTGGTCATATTAAGGTGACCAGGATGTGGAACAACTGGAACCTTTATACACTGCTAGTAAAAATGTAAAAGAGACACCTCGTTGCCAAACAGTTTAGCAATTTCTTTAAAAGCTACACACACACCTACCCTAAGAACAGCCATTCCATTCCTAGATATGTACCCAGGAGAAAGAAAAGTTGAAGTGGGTTGAATAGTGTCTCCTTTAAAATTCATGTCCACCTGGAATGTGACCTAATCTGGATGCAGATATAATCAGGTCAGGTGACGTCATACTGAAATAAGCTGGGTCTTAAATCTAATGACTGATGTCCTTATAAGAAGAAGGAATGACATACAGAGAAGAGGCAGAGTGGAGTGATGCAGCTAAAAGCCAAGAAACACCAAAGATTTCCAGGAGTCGGGAGCTTCTCAAGCTAGGAAAAGGGAAGAAAGGAATTTTCCCTAGAACCTTCAGGAGTATGGCCCTACCAACAGCTTGATTCTGGATTTCTAGCCTCCAGAACTATGAGAGGATGTCATTTTGGGCCAATTGTTTACAGTAATTTGTTACAGCATCCCTAGGAAACAAATAAAAAAGAACAAAGTCAAAGACTTGCACGAGAATGTTATTACCTTTATTTGTAATAACCCCAAACTGGAAATAACCCAAATGTCCACCAATAGGTGAATAAATTTACAAGTTGTGGTATGTCCACAAAATGGAACTCAGCAATAAAAAAGGACAAATGACTAAGACATAAAACATGAATAAAATCTCAAAAAATATATATACATTAATCCTTGAACAATGAGGGTAGGGGTGTCGACCCTCCCAGTCGAAAATCCACATATAACTTTTGACTCCTCAAAAACTTAACTAGAGTTGTCCCTCAGTATCTGTGGAATGGTTCTAGGACCTCCTACAGATACCCAAATCCACGGACGCCCAAGTCTTTTATACACAATGGTGCAGAACATTGCATACAACTGGCCCTCCACATTCATAGATTTCCAACTGTGCGTTGAAAATACTGTTTTTGACCCGTGGTTGGTTGAGTCTGCGCATGTGAAACCCAGGACATGGAGGGCCAACTGTATATTTACTGAAAAAAATAAATTCATGTATAAGTGAACCTACATAGTTCAAAATCGTGTTGTTCAAGATTCAACTGTACTGATTAAGAGATGCCAGACCAAAAAAGACTATACATTTTATGATTCCATGGTGTTTACCTGAGGGTGAGAGGACAAGAACAGGGGTGGATATAGGAGATACAGGAGGGTCATTGTAAGGTGGGAGGAAGAAACTTTGGAGGTGACAGATAAACTCATTATCTTAACTGTTGTGACAATTCCATAGACGTATACATACGTCAAAACTCATCAAGTTGATGCCCGGCCTGCATGGCTCAGCAGCTGAACATCGACCTATGACCCAGGAGATCGCAGTTAGATTCTGGGTCAGGGCACATGCCCGGGTTGCAGGCTCAGTCCCCAGCAGGGGGCACGCAGGAGGCAGCCAATCAATGACTCTCTCATTGATGTTTCTATCTCTCTCTCCCTCTCCCTTCCTCTCTCTGAAATCAATAAAAATATATTTTTTAAAAACCAAAAAACTCATCAAGTTGAAGGGAAGACGGTGGAGAAGGAAATACCAGGAATGTCTCCCCACCAAGACAACCAATACATAGACAGAATCTGTCTGATGTAACTAGTAACTATTTTGGAACTCTGGAATTTGTTGAAGGCTTGCAAGTTTCAGGGGAAGCCTTGGCTGATAAATTGTGGTTAATTTCAGTCAGTTTTCCTTCTTAGCAGAGCAGCAGCTACTCATACCTCACTCCAAGCTGCATAGCTGACAGCTGTACACATGTTCCTGGAGCAGCTTGTACACAGCTTACAAGAGCCAGGCAAGTAGGCAAAAATGACCCTGTCTTCCAAATATCAGGGATCTGTATGCTGATTGCTGCTTTTAATCAAAGAGACAAAGAGGCATAATCATGAAGAAAAAGAAAATCTGAATATGCTTATACATAATTAGGAGATTAAATCAAAAATCTCTCAATAAAAAACAAAGTCCTGGACCTAATGGCTCACTGGTGAATTCTACTAAACACTTAAAGAAGAACTAATACCAATTCCTCTTAAACTTTTCCAAAAACCTGAAGAGGAGGGAACACTTCCAAACTCATTCAATGAGGTCAGCATTACTCTGATACCAAAACCAGAGAAAGACACTACAAGAAAACTACAGACCGATATCCCTTATAAACATAAATGTAAAAATCCTCAACAAAATATTAGCAAGCAGAATTGAGCAGCATAGTAAGAGGATTATATACTATGACCATGTGGGATTTATTCCTGGAATGCAAGGATGGTGCAATATATGAAAATCAATCAGTAACATATAATTTAGTATCAACCGAATGAAGGGAAAACAACACATGATCACTCAATTGATGCAGAAAAAGCATTTGAAAACTTCAACACTCTTTCATGATAAAAGCACCCAACAAACTAAAAACAGAAGGAAACTACCTCACCATAGAAGCCATATGTGAAAAAGCCCACAGTGAATATCATCATATTCAATGGTGAAAGAATGAAAGGTTTTCCTTTAAGATCAGGACCAAGGAAAGTATGCCTGCTTTCAGCACTTCTATTTAACATAGTACTGAAAGTTCTTGCCAGAGCAATTAAACAAGAAAAGAAAAAAAAGGAAACAAAAAAAGGCGGCACCCAAATTGGAAAGGAAGAGGTAAATTATCTTTGTTTGCAGAGGATATGATCTTATATGTAAAAACCTTAAAGATTCCACACATAAAAACTGTTAGAATAAGTCAATTCAGCAAAGTAGCAGGTATAAAGTCAACACACAAAAATCAGTTGCATTTCTATAAACTAACAATGAATAATATGAAAATTATAAAACTAATTCTACTTACAGTAGCGATAAAAAATGAAATACTTAGGAATAACTAAACCAAGGAAGTGAAAAACTATATAATGAAAACTATAAAACACTGCTGAATGACATTAAACTCATAAATGGAAACATATTCTGTATTCATTGGTTTAGAAAACTTAATATTGTTAAAATGTCAATACTACCTATAGTGATCTACAGATTCAATGTGATCTCTATCAAAATCCCAATGACATTTTTTACAAAAATTTTTTTAAAAACCCATCCTAAAATTCATATGGAATCCCAAGGGACCCTTGAATAACTAAAACAATTTTGGAAAAGAACAAAAGTAAAGGACTCACACTTCTTGATTCAAAACTTACTACAAAGCTACAGTAATCAAAACAGTGGTACTGCCCTGGCTGGTTTTGCTCAGTGGTTAGAGTGTTGGTCTGTGTACTGAAGGGTCTTGGTTCGATTTCCAGTCAAGGCACGCACTGTGGTTGCAGGCTCGATCCTCAGCCCCAGTTGGAATGAGTATGGGAGGTAACCGATCGATGTCTCTCTCTCACATCAACGTTTCTCTCTCTCTCTTCCCTCCCCCCCCCCCCCCCGTCTCCCTTCCACTCTCTCTGAAAAGCAATAGAAAAAATATCCTCGGGTGACGATTAAAAACAACAGTGATACTGGCATAAAGACAGACATATAGAACAATGGAATAAAAATAATCCCAGACTGTTTCATATATGGTCAAATGATTGTTGCCAAGGGAGTCAAAGCCATTCACTGGGGGAAATAACAGTCTTTTCAATAATGGTCCTAGGAAAACTGGATATCCACATGCAACAGAATGAAGTTGTACCCTTACCTAACATCATATGTAAAATTAACTCAAAATGGATCAAGGATCAAAATGGAAGATCTAAGACAATAAAACTCTTAAAAGAAAACTCAGAATAAAAGCTTAACAACACTGGATTTGGCAATGATTTTCTTGGATGTGACACCAAAGGCATAGGTAACAAAAGAAAAAATTTTAAACTTGGATTTCATGAAAATTTTAAAATTTTGTATATCAAAAGAAACTATCAGCAGAATAAAAAGGCAACCTACAAAATGGGAGAAAATATTTGCAAATCAAATTCTTATGCTGAAGTCCTAAACCCCAGTACCTTGGATTGTGGCTGTATTTGGAGAAAAGGCCTTTAAAGAGGTGACTGAGGTAAAATGATGTCACAGGACAGGGCCTTAATCAAACCTGATTGGTATCCTTATATGAAATGGAAATCTGGACATACAAAGAGACAATAAGAATACTCAAACATAGAGGAAGGCTATATGAGGACAAAGCAAGAGTAAGGGCCATCTGCAAGCCAAGGAGAGAAGCCCCAGAAGAAACCAAACCAGCTGATCTTGGACTTCTAGCCTCTACAGCTGTGCAAAAGTAAATTTCTGTTTAAATCACCCAGTCTGTAGTATTTTGTTACAATACAAATGGCAAAAACAAAGACACAAAACACAAAAAAAGCATAACAAGATGAAAAATCTGTGGGAAATGACAGTCTGGAGCTAAACTTTACCCTGAAGAGCTTACCAAACCCTGATAGCCTAACCCTGGATCTGGCCACGGCCTAAAATGGCTCTTCCTCTGAAATCTTAGCCTCGAACATTTCACCTGCTCTCTGACCTCAGCTTTTCAGTGTTCACTCTTTTATTTTCACTATACTTTTTCTTCTACCCCACATTGAGACTACCAGTCCCTGGAACCCCCCTGGGCAGTCCTCTCTGTCCTTCCTTTCTTCCCTACCTAGTCTGGGCCCCATGGTGATCATGTTAACGACTCAGTCAGAACGACCTCCACCCGGTCCCTATCATGTTGCCACATCTAAGCAACAACACCCTCCCCAACCTCAACCAAATCTCCTGATTTCCACTCTCATTCCCTTTATGCTCGATCTTCAACTTCCATGAACCTTCAGTCCACTTTTATCTCTACAGTCTCCTAACCTGTGAGCTCCCACCCATCTTCACTTCCTTCCTATCAACTTTGATCTCATGGTCCATTAATTGAGCCACCCTCTCACCTATACCCTAAACTCCTGCTCTCCTCTTTCCCTCAACTGTTCCAGACTAGTAAACTCCCACACCATACCATCCAACTGCCTTCTGTTTACATACTTGGACTGTTTTCAGGACTGGTGAAAATGGCTTAGAGAACAATGCTCTCCAGCCTCAGCTGGAGCTTCAGCACCACCCAGCAATACTTTCCCCAGTCCTCTCACAAATAATCCAAACACCCAAGGCTTAAAACTCTCCTCAAGAGCCCTTAGACTGTCATACCTTCTCTCATCTTCAAATAACCCATTTGCCCTCAGAAAAATTAGAGGTCTAAATAAATGTTCCAACTTTTTGCTGCATCTATGTACTTAATGTATCCACTAACCTTAAGTCCTTCCCTCTAGTCCCAGAAAAAGAGTTGGTTTTACTTCAACCCACCGGAAGTGCTCTGGATTGATGGATACCTTTCTTATTCTGACCTTCCCCATCTTCAAAATGGTGTTATCACTGCTAGATTGTTGTGAGTATAAAGGCGTAGAAGTGCTTGACATATGGTAATCATTCAATAAATAGTAGCAATTGTTATTATTATGTTAATACCTTAAAGAAGAAAGAAAAATGGCAACAAATGGGATACAAAATTGGGGAGTTACAGGGACCGAGGAAGGATGCCTGGAGAGAAGAAGGAAAAAAATAATTTCCCTTGTCATAAAATGTCTCAATCCTTCTGTAAATATATTCAGTTGCTTTGTGAATTATAGTAACTAAATGTATGACTACTCTGCTATTTCACCAGTCAGGAGCCTGGAACTTTTCTTGCAGAATAACACTCTTCAAAGAGAGGATTTGCTCTGGGTACTAAGTCTTTGTCAGTAGAGAAAAGTAACACATTTTCCGTCTATTAATCCAGAATTAAAGTGATATTCATTTTTTTAAAATTACGGCAATGTTTAGCCATTGAGAGTGTTAAACTTATAGTGATTACCAGAGGGAAAAGGGGGGGTGGGGGGAGATAGAAGAGGGTAAAGGGAGAATAAATGGTGATGGAAGGAGACCTGACTTGGGGTGGTGAACACACAATACAATATACAGATGATATATTAGAGTTGTACACCTGAAACCTATATAATTTTATTAACCAGTATCACCCCAATAAATTCAATAAAAAGAAAAACCACAAAAGAGAGTGTTAAACAAAAGTATTCAATTAGTGATTCCACAATTGGGGCAGGAGCACTTCAAGGTGAGAGCCTAGGACATGTTGTGTCAGAAAGCATAGAAGTGCTCAAAAACTGAATGGGAGAAAAAACTGATGGGGGTGGGAGGAGAGATGTAAAAGACACAGGAATTGGCTTGAAGGAGTTCCCCAAAGGCCAAATCTGGAACAATTTGAACATCAAAAAGAATAATGATGGTAAAGAATTCTATCACCGTTAATTAAATTTTAAAAAAGTCCTCATGTTCATACGGATAATTTTTTTAAAGGGGGGTGGGGAGAGAAAGAGAGAAAAAGGGAAAACTTTTATACAATAATGCCAGCTAATAAATGCAGAGGAAATAAAATAATCACTGCTTTGCAACCTCCAAAGGTAGGCAGCATCTCCATGATTCTAAAAACACTGAGTGAAGAGTTAATGGGTGACAGGACAGCTGCAGAGTCTTGAAGTATTACTCCATGGATCACTTAATTTTTAATTACAAAGGGAAAAATTACAAAAGGAAATTATAAAGGAAGAAATGTACCTTTACAATGGAGATATTTTAGTGTAGTGATCAAATGTAACATCAGCAAGAATGAGCACAACCTGATAGTATATGGCTGCTGTGAGTCAATAAGAAGCGCACAGCATCATCCCTGTAGTCTACCTAAACACTTTCATACTGAATTAATGAAAAGAAAATAATCAAGCAATTAGCCCACAGTCTTGCTACTTAATATGTGGTCCAAAGACCATAAACACATCACCTGGGATCTTATAAAAATGCAGAATCTCAGGCCCCACTCTGGACAACTGAATCATAATTTGCATTTTAACTAGATCCTCAAGTGATTCGTAGGTGCAAAGTTTGAAAAGCCCTGTACAAGATAAACCACCCAGATTTTTCAGAAAGGTCAATGTTATAAAAACAAAAAAAGGCAGAGGGAACTGTTATGGATTTAGAGACATAACAACCAAAAGCAATGAGTAAACCTTGATTGAATCCTGGATCAGATGGGGAAAGTTATAAAATACAATTTGGGGGGACAACTGGGAAAATCTGAATATGTACTTTTTATTAAATGACACTGAATTAATAGTAAGGTTCTTAAATGTGATAATGGTTTTTAATTACAAAGAATTTTCTTATTCTTAGAAGATATCTGCTGAAACATTTAAAGTAACACATCTACAACTTATTTTTAAATGGTTCATAAAATTACGTATATAGAGAGAAAAGCACATAAGCCATAATAACAACATGTTACTCTAGATGAAGAGTATGTAGGTGTCCACTGTGCTATTTTTTTTTTTTTTTTCGTTTTCCTTTAGGTTGAAAATTATACTAAATAAAAAATTGGAGGGTGGGAAGAATATTCAATTAGTCCGCAAAAGAAATGGTAAGTTTTCGGTAACAAACTGTATAATTCATACAACCTTGCATCTACCTTAACACCTACTTCAAAAGATACAAGTAAGTGCTCAAAAGATGTTTGATAAGAGAAAGGAAATCTATTTAATTCATATTTTAGCTGGCAGAAATTCCTAAGGTATTAAAGAGCTGCTACAACCAGTTGGCTGTCAGTTATAGTTGTCATTGTAACTTTTCATTCCATGAGAGGCAGTAGAGTGTAACAATAGAGGTTTTGGGGGTCAAACCTAGATTTTATTATCAAAGTATACCCTAGCAGATTTAGTCTCCCAAAGTCTCAATCACTTTATCTGTAAAATAGAAATAGTACCATATAGGGTGGTTGTAAGGGTTAAATAAGATATAAGATAATGAATGTAAAGTACTTAGCATCACTTAATGTTAACTATAATTTTATCAATAAAGGTATTGATAAAAGGTATTCCATAAAATGGAGGTAATGTTTATATGGACCAGATTTTGACTTTATTCTCAGGATTAAAGCTTTTCAAATAATCTGGGGGCATTATCTGACAATTTTAAGTCAAGGTGAGAAGGCAGAACAATTTTCGCTTGTTTTTATTTAGTACCTTAGAGAAAAAGCATTCAGTGAGATGATGGGCAGCCTTTCCCCAAGATAATAGCATTTTACTTCAACTTAATCTTAGTAAACCAGCATCAAGTACTGAACACTAGCAAAATAAAGCTATAAAATAATTTAGAGAATCAAATTCAATACTAAGAAAACTTGGAAATAATTTTGTTATCTTAACTCCCTTGACTAGAAAAGTTATGAGAAACCATGTTTTCATGGGACTTTACTGAATAGTTTTCTGGAAGCACTTAGACAAAGAATAAGCATCTGTCTTTTTGGCTTAAGTGCACTTGTGCCAGGATGAAATAGGACTGACTTCAACAGATGGATAATAGTCTAACCCAATTGTTTCATGAAATTCTAAAGCAGTCTCTTAAAGGTTGGCAACTATGGCCAGAGGGCCAAATCCAGTCCACTGCTTCTCTCTGCATTATTAAAAAAAATCAAATCCTGGATGGTTTGGCTCAGTAGTCAGAGAGTGTCCACTTGTGGACCAAAGGGTCTTGGGTTCGATTCCTAATCAAGGGCATGTACCTCAGTTGCAGGTTCCATCCCCATCCGTAAGGGCACATGTAGGAGGCAATTGATGTAGATGTTTCTCTCCCCTCCCCCCTTTCCTTCTACTCACTCTAAAAATCAATGGAAAAAATATCCTTGGATGAGGATTGAAAAAAAAAATAAGAAAAAAAAAATCAAGCACACTGCTTATTTTCATAAATACAATTATTACTGAAATGCAGCCATGCTCATTCATTTATGTATTGTCTGTGGCTGTTTTCACCACAACAGCAGAGTAAAGTTGCAAAAGAGACAGTATGGCCCACAAAGCTTAAAATATTTATTATCTGTCTTTTTAGAGAAAAATTGCCAACCTCTGCTCTAGACACCAAGAATGCAATAAAACCTGGTCCAGACTCACCTGAGGTGTCGTCTTTTTGTATTGGTCACCTCCATCTATCACATCCCTCAGGATTTTTCTCTTGAGAAATTCATATTCTTCTAGACTCAGGTGAATAGACTCTATAGTTTTTCCACAGCCCAAACACTGACCACTGTAATTAAAATTGTTTGTATCAAATAGTGTCCTGGAAAAGAACTTTTTCTAAAATGAATAATCCTAAGACATGAGGAAATTAAAAGATAATTTTAAAAAAGATTTATAACCATTATGATCAACATATGCATTACATTTTTGTAAACCTGATAACATCACATATTAGTGTGCCAGAAAGCACAAAAGAGCAGACTGTTGGGCATCCAGATAAAGTTGTTAAAGTTATTTCTAAAACACAACTAGGGGAAAACATTTGAGGCTTCACACAGGCTCACAGTACCTACAGGAAAAACACTGCAATTTGAACACTGCAAATTCTCCATATGCAAAACATGGCCTTTTTTTCTTGGGTACTCTTTTAACTCTTAATTATCATACCTCTAAGGTACTCAGAAAAAAAAGTGTTTCAATCAGTAGCAAAACAGCCTATTAAACCTGAATCAAACAAGTTAAAAATAAAATATTGGCCTTACCTTTTCTGGACTGTGGTAAATTGTCCTTTCCATTGCTCTCCAGGAACACTACAAAAAAAGGTCGCAAAACCAAATCATCAGTTCCAATTCCTACTGAATCTGGAGTTTAGAAACTTGGTAGGCAAAAGCTCTGAAAAGTTCAGACTACTTCCCTACAAAGGTTTAATTAGAAGACTGGTAGATATCCTGTAATGGGGCAAAGGAGCTGATGGTACCCCTACCCTACTCTGGATCTTTTTCCCTTCACTTCTCTGGTCATCTGACCCTCAGCTTCAAGTCTAAATCTACCTTCACAAGACCGGTACAGAGAGCAGCTGATATCAAGTGTAACTTCTAAATTAAACTCAACTCTTTCTCCATAAAGCTGTCAGAGATTGTTTCTGCCCAGAGTAACTTCCTCTCTTATACTATCTTATACCACTATTATTTAACTGACAAGTACTGCATTCCCAATTGTGAATGCCATAATAATAGATCTTCTATCACAAAACATCCTCAGTGCCTAGCCTAATTAGAGGCATTCAAAATACTTATTTGCTCAATCAACTTATTTCTTCTTTACTCTTACATATATTACCTTGATTCCATTGATTCTATTGCCTTCTCTCCTTCAGTTAATTCAGAATCTCGTCATCTCTCATTCAAACCTATAATTGCCTCCAAACCTATCTGTTTCCAATTTTAATCCCTCTCCAATCTTCTTTTCTCACTTGTTTTGGCAGTTACCTTTTTAAAACTCCACTCCAAGACTAACATTCTTGATGACAGAATAAAATCCAAAATCCTTGACAGTCAAAGATTTTTCACAATCTAGCTCTTCTGTTGATATTCAATAAGTTTCTTAAATAAGATAATTTAGTTTGATTGCTACTTCAAAGCTCTGATATATAGTAGAAAAACAAGAAAAAAACGAGAGAAAAGGATTAAATTTTTAGGAAATAGCCTGAAGCAAATTAATGATGAAGAAATAAGAAAGTAAAAGCCTGAAGCAATCAATAGGCACAAAGCCAGTAACATGAATAAAAGCAAAAGAAAAACGAAGGAGAGCCTTGGGAAGAGCAGTTGAATGATGGAAAGATCTAAAATGAACTGGAAGGATGAAGATTTTCCATGTTAATGCTTACCTATCAGGTTTGATCAGGATCCCCCCCCCCCACTCTAACTATCCAAGTTGACAAAATGCATAGGTTAAACAGAATATATATACATATATATATATATATGCACATTATACCAGCTACTAGGTTTCAGAACTTCTGAAAACAGTAATATGACCCAAAGACAGCTCTAGTGTTCTTGCTATGAACTCCAGCCACAAGTGCTATTCGTAAGTACTTACATCTTGCCCTATACCTGAGAAAGCAAAATAAATGATCCTTCTAAATAGAAAAATACATAAAAACTACAAATTCTAATTTCCCTTTTATGTGATGAGTAGAGATTAACACTTGTATATGCTGCTTTTTTTATAAATAGAAAATTTTGTCTTAACGGGAAACAAATTTTACTAAGAGATGGGAAAGGTATTATAATCTAAACAATCTCAGCAACCAATAAAAAAAGGAGGCTACCTTTAGTACAGGTATTAAAATAAAAACATACATAAAAAGAAAAATCAAAATTACCTCTCAAACCATGTTTTTATACTGTGTGCAAATGATTCCCCAGGATATAGTTGATTATTTCTTAGATACAAAAGAATATCTATTAGTTTGTTTGAATACTGATCATCTTTTATGTCTTTTCCGAAATCAAAGAAGGCTTTTAAAGTTTCCATCATAGGAATAAGATCATGACCTAACAATTCCTGATACAAATTCCAAGCTATGTTTACATCTTGATGAAGGAGGGCTCCCTGGATACAATCATTATAGTTCTTTTTGGAAGGGGTCATGACTTTTTTTATGTCTTCTAACAGCAGCAAGGCCTCTCTCCATCTGTCTGAATGGATTAACCCCCGGATGAGAAGAGTGCTTCCTCCAGATTCTAAACTCTTATATCTGGCTTTCATGATTTCATAGACGTCAAAAACTTCTGATGTCTGCTTATGAAAGACACAAAGATACAAATACTTGACCAGCAAATTATAGCTTACAATACCATTGTTTTTTGCAGCTACCCAGGCCAGCAAAGATTTGGCCACATCTATAGAGCTATTGTGGTGAGCCATCTGTGTAATGACCCAATTTTCAAAATTAGCTTTTCCTTTGAAATCTTCTTTAAGTTTATCCCACTGCTCTGAATTCAGAGGTTTTGTTGGGAGTTGAATAACATTCCTCTCAGGCGGCAAGGCGTGATCTTTACTCTGAGGATTCATTTGTGATCTCTTCTTAGCTGCCCCAGCTGCAAAAAGATGAGGAAAGTCAGAAGAAACTTTATTACTGCCCTCATCTTCTTTCCTGCGATATCTGGTCTTAGCAGTCAGAAGATTCATTGCTTTGGTATTTTGTGGAGATGCTGTTTTAAGAGAAAACAACTTCTGTTGGTTCCTGATGCCATTATAGTCTTTCAGAAAAAGAGAATTATAAAAGTGTCCTGGGCCTACTACAAGGTATGGGTTGTTTTTCCAAAGCTTAGGAAAGTTTCTAATACCAGCGAAACAGAAAGTCATTATGCAGTGAGATCAGCACAAGATAGTGAAGAGATGTTCCAAAAGCCCCTACTTCTACGGCGTAATTTAGGAATGGGGGAGAGGAGGCGAGGAGTCGCAGCGCAACTTTTTAAAAGATGATTTTCAGTTTCTAACAAAAACCAAAGCTCTGCTTTGGGGGCTACTTAATAGCAACTAAGTCTGGTGCGTTTTCTCCATTACACAGTGGACATTACATCCGGGGACATCCAACCTCGGTCGCAATCCGAAGAACCAAGGGACAGAGCAGGAATCTCCGGTGCCTGTTATATTCCAGCCCGCGAACCTGAGGAAAAAGCACAAGGAGAACCGCCCGATTCGACTCGCATGGATCACAACTAGCCTTCAAAAGGAGTAGGATCCCAAGGGTGCGTTGCTGAAGGAGGGGCGTAAAGTCGAAAACCGTGACCCAGAGCCCCCAGCCCCAGGAGCAGCGAGGGCAGCGGCGCAAGCCAAAGTCTAGGAGCCCTGGCCCTGCATGACAACTGTCCCCGGACCGCCGAACTCGTCCGGGGAGGGAATGGGTTGGGGGAGGTGCGGAGAGAGCCGGGCCAACAACTCAGGTAAAGGAGGTCGGTCCACGAAGGGCTCTGCTTACAGCGGCCAGATCAATCACAAACCAAGTTCGCTGCTTTCAACAACTCACCGGTGAACCCACGCTTTATTAACGCAACCATAACTGCGCCGGAAACTACCGTGCCCACAATGCCCCGCGACGGCCCCGGCCGCGGGGGCGTGGCCGTACGGGACGCGGCCTGGTGGCGAGAGGAAGGCGATTTTGAAGCTTTTAGTGGCAGAGGCTGCCTACGGGGGCTGGTGAAGGCGTCTGCTACATTCAGAGGAACGTTTTAGGGCCTCCATATATCCGCAAGGAACAATAAAAAGAAATTGTGAACTGAGAAAACCCTTCCCTGGATCCGGAAACCCCGAAGGACTACTGAGTCACGTGGTGCATAGGCCAAAGGAAATAAAAGTACCGGCTTTCTTATCCTGCGCCTTTAAAATCTGGAGTTGTGAAATTGGGAAGCTGCCTTAAGGGCATCATTTTCCGTCTTTTTCACACCTGTTTTCCCCTCTGCTAGTGTGATCGCCGTATTCTCCGCAGTGACTACATTAATCGTTTTTGCCTGCTTAGCCAACTTCCGCCCGCGTCCAAGATGGCGGTGGAGCGGCCTTTCCAGCCGTTCTGAGGCCGATGGTGGACTTCCGAGCTGGTAGCGGGTGTAACGGTTAACAAATGCCGGAGCTGCTGCGCGGGAGTCAGTCATGGACTGGAAAGAAGTTCTTCGCCGGCGGTTAGGGACGCCCAACAAAGGTCCAAACAGTGAGTTCGGGAAGGGCCGCCCGCAGAGATAGCCCGGCCCTAAACTCCTAGAGGAGGGGGCCGAACGGGAGGAGCAGCAACTGGGAGCCGCGCTTTCCGCTTCTGTAAAAACTCGCCTGACAGAATAGGCACAGTGGAATGGGGTTTAGAGATCCAGAGGTTTGACCCACCCTTCCCCGGGAAAGGACTTGCGGGAATGAGAAAAGCAGTCCTAAACTAGATTTGTGAGGAATGAGAACCCTGCCTCCCCCAACTCTTGGATCCTACCAGGACCTATAATCCATTGACCCTACCGCCTTCTTACTATCACTTTTCACTTCCTACCTTATCCATTTTAGATTTCATAAGCCATTTTTCTTTGCCCCTTTCCCCCATCCTTCACCCCTGCTTGTTAACCAGCCTGATTACAACTATTTTTCCTATTTCACACCTGCTCCCAGGGCAGCTGAAAGTGCTGGAGGAAAACGGAACCATGGCACATTGTCTCTCTTTCAATTCATGTCCACTAACCTAACGTAGGTGTTCCAGTCATTCATTCACACTTCTTACCTATTACCCTAGACATTCACTCCCCTACACTCTAAGGCAATTCTCCCAAACCTCCAACCTTCCAATGTAGCCTACCTACTCCTTTTCTTCAGCTAATGAACTTATATATGTAGATATTTGAGAAAGCAGAAACAAAGAACCTCACCTGTTCCCATTTACCATTTCTATCTCGCGCGCGCGCACACACGCACACGTTATAAACCTGTCCATGCTTCTGTTTGAGACGGTCCCTCCACTCCAGCACTAGATCTGTCCCCTTTTATTAACTGGCCTCACTCTGGCCTTATTCTCTCTCTTATGCATCATCATGTTTTCCTTCTCTGCTGGATCATTTCCATCAGCTCTAACAAACATGCTGTAATATCCCCCATCTTTAAAAAAAATGATTTGATCTCACGTGCCCCTCCAGCTTCAGCTACATTCTCTGCACCCCTTATAGGAAAACGTCTTGAAAAAGTTACCTGTACTTGTGCTTTTTTCTCCGCTCCATTGCATGTCTGACACCTGCCAAGTACCGTTCAGGCTACAGCAGTAAATAAAACACACGAAAACCCTTGTCCTTGTAGACTTACACTTTAGTATTGGAAGAGATGATAAAATAAGTGAATCATAGGTTGTACAACCTCTATTTAAGGCTGTTTCCTTCATCGGTGTGCTAGATCCCATTTTTGCCTACTCATCAAAATGCACCATCAGTTTTTCTTTCTCAGTCATTCCTAGCAGCATATGAACATGGTGGTATTTCTCCCATCTTAAAGAGACTCTTGCCTTAACTTCCATTCCCAGCTATGCCTCATTTTTCTGTTTCCCTTATATCTCTCCTCCTACACATACTTTCTTTTCTTGGTTTCTGGGAGCCATACTCTCTGTTTTCCTCCTGCCTCACGAGTCATCCCTCCTCAGTCTGCTTTTTCTTCCTCTTCTCCTCAACAACTTAACGTTGAACTAACATGGGTTTGGGACTTAGAAGTTAAACTACAAAAATTGAAATGATAGAGGAAGAAGAATTAACAAAAAAAAAAGAAGAAATGACCAGGAAATAGGAGAATCAATAGAGTGTGGTCTCATGAAAGCTGAGAAAAGGTTAGAATCAACAGTATCGCCCGGCCGGGCTGGCTCAGCAGTTGAGCATCGACCTAGGATCCAGGCAATTGGGGTTCAATTCCCGGTCAGGGCACAGGACCGGGTTGTGGGCTCGATCAGTGACTCTCTCATCATTGATGTTTCTATCTCTCTCCCTCTCCTGTCCTCTCTCTGAAATCAATAAAGATATATTTAAAAAAAAAAGAATTAACAGTATCAAATTTAAGGGAAACCAAGGACAGGTGTGTCTGTTAAACTAAGCAGGGGGTGGAGGGGTAGTAAAGGGTAAAGGGGTCAAGTATATGGGGATAGAAGATGATGTGACTTTGGGTGGAGGACACACAGTGCAGTTATACAGATCATGTATCATAGAAATGTACACCTGAAACCTGTATGATCTCATTGGCCAATGTCACCCCAGTAAATTTTAAAAATACATAAAATAAAATAAGCAGTTAGGTCATTGGTTGCCTTGGCAAGAACAGTTTTTGTAGAGTTGTAAGAGGAGAAACAGGAGTACATAAAGAGGGTGAAAGGTAAAAAAGCAGAGGTGGCCAACATAGGCTTTCATTTGAGAAAGTGAATGAGAAAGGAAGGAGTTTGGGGGGAGGGGGTGGGAGAGACCTCTGTGTATTTGTAAATTAACAAAAAGCCAGTAGCGATGAAGAAATTGAAGATACTGAATGGGGGAGGGAGGGAGAAGGAAAGAATAAGTGATGGAACACCCCACAAGAGAATTGCAAAGGCTAAGATTAAGCACTCAGGTAAAATGAGGGGTTAGCCTTGGCTGAGAGAACACGTACCTCTTCCCTTGAAACTGGCAGGAAGAAAAGTAAGGTACAGATTTGATACCTTCCTGCCCTCCTGCTTCATTTAGCTGTTTATGGGTATCCATACTCGGTGGACTCAGTTTTTGATGAACTGGGAGAGATTGTCATCTGTTGAGGGTGAGTGCAGAATGGGCTTGAGGAATGTAGTGACAGTTTGGAGCAGTCAGTCAAGAGGAATAAGCGAGAGAACATCAAGGGCAAATGAGATATGTACTAGTGTTTCGAAAAGCTGACTTACCAGGTAGTAACCATGAAATAAATTTACGGGACCAAAATTTTGTGGTTTCCTCCAACAGTATTAAGCCATGGTGAACAAATTAGATGATAAGATTGGTCCAAGGGTAAAAATTAACATGGCAGATGTGGCAGAAATGCAGCCATAAGAGGAGTTTAGGGGAAAAACTACAGGCATGTTGAGAAGGAAGTGAGACCAGGAAGAGGAAAATAAACTTTTGAAAAAATAAATGGCAGAATTGGAGATCTCAGTGAGGCTGAAGTGCAGGTAATATGGTAGTGAGGTTTTCAATAACCAGAAGGAGGGAAAAATTACCTGAGAGTATATTAGAGTTTAAGATTTTAGAAGAGGAGCAGATAAGATTTGTTGTTTTTAGTTGAAGGGTCACAGTCACCTACAAAAATGTCTATTCTTCCTTGATGATGGCAGGGCATTGAAGTGAAGAATGCTGTTCACCAGTCGTCATGGTCCACAAACAAGCGTGGAGGCGTGGCTAAATGACAGCTACGTGCCAGCAGCAGGCAGGCTGAGAGAAGTAGTATCCAGATATGTGAGCTTCAGATAAAAGGGTTTTGCATTAGGTAGAAGAAGAGTGATTATAAGGCTGAAACTTAATGAGGTCAAGGGCTGTGCCTGTTTTCTCATCACCCTTGCACCAGTATCTAGTACAGGGTTTGGTACATAGTAGGTGCTCAATAAATACTTTTGCTTGAATGAATTAGGAACATGCCAGAGGTCTGTAAGAGAGGCAGTGACTGAGGAAGAGACAAGTGTAGTGATTTAAAAAAAAAAAGTGGAGAGAGCAACTGAGAGTGTTGAAGATGGAGGGGAGGCTGTTTCAGTGGAAGATAGTGATTCTTGGTATTTCAAGAAAGTTAATATAAATGTTTAGTGTCTAAGCACAACTGTGAAGGCCTTTTTTTGGTGCTATAATTAGACTTTAGTAGATAACCTGAAAAAAGTATTATTTGATTTTAAAAGTGCTTTTCCCCCTTTATCTATTTTGTTAACAGAAAAGAAAAGTGAACAAGAATTAAAAGATGAAGAAATGGATTTATTTACCAAATATTACTCAGAATGGAAAGGAGGTAGAAAAAACACAACTGAATTCTATAACACCATTCCCCGGTTTTATTATAGGGTAAGTGGTATCTAAGCAAATTTCTTGCAGAGTTTACAAATAAAATGTAGTTTTTAAAATGGGATAAATTGAGGGTTATATCTTAAATTTTATGGGGTTTTTTTTTTCATTCTAGTTGATCTTACCATTATTTTGGAGCTGATAAAATCCTGAGTTTTTACATAAATTGGTATAAGAACACAGAGTTGTTAATTGCCCCCTCTTTATGAGTTATAGGCTTTTTCCCCAGAATTTTTATTATGGATATTAGTAATGGGTATTCTGTTGGATTATGGTGTCAGGCTTTTTATAAGGTTTAGGATTACTTGGCTGATCACAGTTTTTAACTTTGTTTTTTATAAGGTGTAAAATGTTTTGCCCAAGGTTAAACTGAAAAATAGATTGAGAATGGAAAATTTGAAGAGTTACCCTTAATTATGTTTCCTTGTACCAAAATTGTAAAGAAGTACTTGAAGAGGGTTACATATTAAAACATACCTTAAGAAACCTATTTACATACAGAGAACAAATTGATGGTTGCCAGATTGGAGGAGGGTTGGGGGGCTGCGTGAAAAAGATGAAGGGATTAAGAAGTACACATTGACAGTTATAAGCCCAGGTTGGGTGGTTCAATTGGTTGGAGGGTCACCTTGTACACCAGAAGGTTGCGGGTTTGATCCCCGGTCAGGGCACATACCTAGATTATGGGTTCAGTCCCTGGTCAGGATACATACAGGAAGAAACCCATCCATGTTTCTGTCTCACGTCAATGTCTGTCTCTCCGTCTCTCCCTCTCCCTTCCTCTCTCTCTCTAAAAAACTCAATTAAAAAAATATTTTAAAAAAGAAAGCAAGTGCCCAGCCGGGCGTGGCTCAGCGGTTGAGCATCGACTTAGGATCCAGGAGATTGTGGTTCAATTCCTGGTCAGGGCACATGCCCGGGTTGCGCGCTCGATCCCTAGTCGAGGGATCAATGATCAGTGACGACTCTCTCATCATTGATATTTCAACTCTCTCTCCCCCTCTCCCTTCCTCTCTGAAATCAATAAAGATATATTTTTTAAAAAAAAAGGCAAGCTAATTCTAGCTAAAATTGAAGGCTACTGAAAAGAATAAGACCTTTTTAGCATGATTATGTAATATGTAATCACTGTAGGAAAGTTAACTTTGGAATTTCAGATGAACGTATTTGTATCACTTTGATGAATGTATTTGTATCACGCTCTTTCCCTGTTTCTTCTTCACTGCTTCAAAGAAAGCACCTGTCGTCTTTGGTAACCTTCTCCCCCCACCCCCAGCTGATGAGCTGGTTTACTAGACACTGGAGCACAATCATAGACTCAGCCTCACCTCTGAATGTTTCTTCCTTTTCCACTCCTTTTGATGGGAGGGATGGCATCTGAGTTCTAAGAAATGAAAGGTGAAAACCATAACCTCCAATTTGGACCAGGGGTTACATAGCTCCATTTAATGGGGCAATGATATAGAAAAGGAAGAAGAAATCGTCAGAAAAAAAAATTGTTTGAAGTTGAGTTGGTATAAGTCATTATAAAGCCCTGCATATGGAAATCATCCCCGTGGGCAGTCTGCCTTAGAGGCCTACGTAATAGACACTGGCTTGACCATCTCCAGAAGTAAGGTGATCCAGTATCAAAAGGCATAATTTGCTAAGACTGTGGATCTTCAAATAGTCCTAATTTAATTCTGTATCCATCTATGGATACAGTGGAAACAGTGCTCTAAGAATATAAAGTGAAACTTGGACTAGACTGTTAGCTTTTTCTGGGCAGGGATCTGGTCTTGTCACTGAATTCTCTGTGGATCTCTTTTTATTAAATGAACTTTTTAAATGAATGATGACTTGAAGTTAAGCAAAATCGAGATACAAAAAATAATATGAGGCAATGGAATACATAGTTATTTTATGAGCCCAAATACATTTTATTTAATCCAATAGTCTAGAATTTAAGTGTAGAAATTAACTACAGTGTGTTTTTAGCTGCCAGCTGAAGATGAAGTCTTACTACAGAAATTAAGAGAGGAATCCAGAGCTGTCTTTCTGCAGAGGAAAAGCAGAGAACTGTTAGATAATGAAGAATTACAGGTAAGAATGGAATAAAAGCTTTGGATATTAGCCATTTCTTATTTGTACCACTTATGTCATACAGGATCTCAGGGTACTTTAATGCCCTGAGGTGCCTGCAGAATTGGTGAAAGACCAGCTCTGGAGAGATGGTTCCCACTAGAATCAGCTGCAGAGCTTGCGTGGGCCCATCTCCCAAGGATAGTTTTGTTTTTTAAAGTCCCTAGGTGATTCTAATGGGAGGCCAAAGTTGAGAACCCCAACTGTAGGGTCAAACTGTGGGAGTTCAAATCCCAACCCTGCTCTGTGATCTTGGGCAATGGACTCAACATTTCTGTGCTTTAATTCTCATCTGTAAGGTAGGCATAATAGTATCTACAGCATATAGTTATGTAGATTAAAGAGTCACTATATATGTCTATTTTTATTATTAATCAGAAGGATAATAGGGTATGAGATTCATCTTAATATTAACTCTGCTATCAGATTATCATATAAATGTAAATAACATACTTAACTACGTTTTTAAATTTTGTTCTGTTAATTATAACATCTTCATTTCTGCAATTCTTCTAAGAACTTATGGTTTTTGCTGGACAAGCACCAGACGCCACCTATGATTGGAGAGGAGGCAATGATTAATTATGAAAATTTTTTGAAGGTTGGTGAAAAAGCTGGACCAAAGTGCAAGTAAGAATAATATATTTAATAAAGGAATGTTACATTAAACATTTTAAATGCCTCAAATATTAATGAAAATTTAAGTCATCCATATGACAGTTTGAATCAATTTTGAGTTATTAATGAAGTTTAATAAAAATATTTAGTAAAGAAAATTATTGGTATGAAGTTATTAAAAGAAATAATATGATTTATAGGTCTTCATTCTTAAGACAATAGAGTGCAAAGATGTATGACAATATTTTTGAACTATAATTCTTACTGATTTTTCACCACTTTGATTTTTAATTGTTTGAATTTATGCTGTTGTTTGCTAATTTATATAGAAGTAATTTTAATGTTATGTTGGCAGTTGATTTTAATCTTTATTTCCTTTCCTTAGGCAATTTTTCACAGCAAAAGTCTTTGCTAAACTCCTTCATACAGATTCTTATGGAAGAATTTCCATCATGCAGTTCTTTAATTATGTCATGAGAAAAGGTGATTTCATTTTCAGTGTGCTCCTCCTATCTGGGATCAAGTAGGGTTTTTTTGTTTATTTGTTTGTTTTTTAAATATATCTTTATTGATTTCAGAGAGAGGAAGGGAGAGGGAGGGAGAGAGAGAGAAACATCAATGATGAGAGAGTCATCATTGATTGGCTGCCTTGTGCACGCCCCGTACTGGGGATGAAGCCTGCAACCCAGGCATGTGCCCTGACCGGGAAACAAACCACAATTTCCTGGATCCTAGGTCGATGCTCAACCTCTAAGCCACGCCCAACTGGGCATCAAGTAGGTTTTTAGCCCATGCTTCTATAGTATCCCTCCCATGTGAAACAACTCTCTTAGTAAGTTTGAATAGCAGAATTTCTTATCTTTTGACCAAGGTTTTTTTTCCTAGTATGATTCTCTCCTGGAACTTACTAGAGCTGAGATTTCCTGCCATAAATCTGAGTTTATCATTATAAAAAAGAAACAAAACAAAAACCTCATGTATCCTAAAGATACTAGCTAACTAGATATATCAAAAGCCGAACCAAGAGTTTTAATGTGTGGTGATTTGAAATAATTTTAACTCACTGGTAATTTTATTTCACCAATATATTATGGGTTGAGTTGCCTGAGAGGATAGTTTCAAACACACAACTGAAGCATCAGTTTCAAGGAGTTTTTACCAAACAACTTGGAATTGTTATGATTCCTGTAAGTTCCATAATGACCTGTGAAGTCCTGTGTGTACCATTGTTAACTAATAGTTGGTGGCAGTAATTAACCTCAGTAGAATACAAGCAGCTCATTGAAAGCATAACATTACACTCTCTGTCCCTGTTTGGTGGAACGCCAAGTTTAATAAGTAAAGAACAATATTCTCATGGGCATCAACTTTATTATCTCTTTAGGCATGGTGGAATTGTTGATATCTGCCATTAATTCTGTGGTTTGTTTTGTTTTGTTTCAAACAATTTTGGGGTTAACGAATAAGTAATATCTGAGAATAAAGATGTTCATATAGTTATTAGTTTGTCCCTCTAATCTAGCTCTTTATCTCCTTTTGTCCATATATACGCTAAAAGATAGCTCTTAGTAGTTACATTTCATTTCCTTGTTTATTGTCAGTTTGGCTTCATCAAACAAGAATAGGACTCAGTTTATATGACGTTGCAGGACAAGGATACCTTCGGGAATCTGTAAGTATTAGTCTACTTTAATAACTACTATAGACATCAAAATGTTAAGAGTGGTTACCACTGGGTGTTGGGATTACAGATATTTCTTTCGTTTGTTTCTCTGTTTTTGTTTTTACAAAGAACATGTGTTACTAACAAACTTTTTAAATATATATTGACCACAAAAATTCCTTTTTAGATTCTTTTCTGTGGCCTTTAAAGAAAAAGCTTTTTATAGGAGAAAATAAGAATTTAGTGTTTTAACAGGTTTAAAATCATTGAGGAAATGGTGAAAAACTTCTGGTTACTCATGAGTGTTATCAGTGTATAACTGTTTTAAAATGTAAGAGCTAGGAATTTGTCCTCTTATAGGAAATATAATAAGAGAGAAATAATGTGACCGTTCTCCCACCTATAAGTTTGGATTGTAATGTCACTTACCAAGAAGCTGTTTATTTCCCATTAGGTATCAATGTAGTTAGGACAAGTTATCAACAGAGAATTATAGTCTCATGATCTAAGTAGCTATGCTTCTTTTAAGTGTAGATATCTAAATTATGTGGGCATGCTTCTTTTCAGCTCAGGCTTTTCCCCCCAAATTCAGAGTGCTTTTTAGGGTTGTCAGGAAAAGGGGACGGGAGTTAAGCATAAATATGAACCAGGTTAATTAATCTCTTAAATAAATATTCAAGCATAAGATTTAAAGACAAATTTCCTATTATAATTTGTTTCCTGTTAAAATTTTTTGCAGTCTGTTTTATCCAGATTTCTGTAGATAGAATGTTAGCTCATACTGAACATTTATTTATATTTAAAAATCTTTCTAGGGCCCTAGCCAGTGTGGCTCAGTTGGTTGAGCATCCTCCCAGGCACTGAAAGGTTGCCAGTTCTATTCCCAGTCAGGGCACATGCCCGGGTTGCAGGCTCTATCCCTGGTCAGGGCGCATGTGGGAGGCAGCCAATCTGTGTTTCAGTCTCACGTCGATGTTTCTCTCTCTCCCTCTCCCTTCGTTTCTCTAAAAAATCAGTAAACTATTAAAAACAAAACAAAAAACTTTTCTATGGACACAGTACAATTCTTGAACTTTAAGGTTCAGATCAACTTGACAATAAAAGGTTCTTGCTTTGCTCTGGCCAGGTGGCTCAGTTGGCTGGAGCATTGTCCCATACACCAAAAGTTTGCAGGTTTGATTCCCTGTCAGGGCACATACCAAGGTTGCAGGTTCAGTCCCCAGTCAGGTGGGTACGGGAGGCAACTGATCAATGTTTCTCCCCCTCTCCCTCCCTCTCTCTCTGAAAATCAATAAAAAAGTCTTTTTTTAAAAAAAAGCCTGCCAAAGAATTTATATGCATATGTACATAACCCATGGACACAGAAAATAGTGTGGTGAAGGCCTGGGGCAGGGAGTGAGTGGGGAGTAGAAGGGGTTAATGGGGAAAAAAGGAGACATCTCTATTTTCAACAATAAAAATAATTTTTTTAAAAAAAGTCTGATAATGCTTGTAATGAAGGAATGTAAAATAGGCCATAGTTTCCCAAACTTTTTCAGTTCACTGTACCCTGATTTTCTCAGTAGTTTTTTCATAGTGCCTCTAGGCCAAAAGAAATACCTAAAAACTAAGTTCCATTTATTAGCCAGTTCTAAATAATTAAATGAAAATAAACATTCTATTAGCCATTTGAAAAGAATAATACACTTAAGTTTAAAAAAAAAATTTTAATTCTTAAAGAACAATTACTAATGGTATGTGTGTGCCTACGGGGCCCAGTACAGCTAGCTCCTCAACCTGAGAATTTGATTGGACACAGCCATCCTCAGTTCTTCTTTTAAACTGATTTTCATGGCACTTGCTTTATTACAGCAACCACCGAGAACCTAGCTTTGCTAAGATTGGTGTCATCAAAAGAAATATATATTTTAAACTAATGTTGAAAATGTGAGCTACTATGAGCCATAGCTTATGCAGTGTCTAACAGATATTGCTATGTTTCCCTCAAAATTTTAAAATATCCTGCTGCATCCCTGTGCGTTTAGTGTAGCACTCCCAGGGCACAATTTGGGAACTGTTAATATAGCTTTCACATTGGTGGTAGAAGTGTAAAATGGATGTGACCTTCATGGAGAGGTGGGCAGTTTGCCAGTGTCTATCAGAATTATAAATGTGCATATGTTTTGACTTAGCAGTCCACTTACAGAAATTATATCCTATTATTCTTCCATATTTATGAATGAAAAATTTCATTGGCCACTATAATATTGTTTTTAGTGTTGCAGAAGGTTAGAAACAACCTAAAGGTCCATCAGTAGAAGCCTAAATATATTATGGTACATCTGAAATAATATATAGCTATTTTTTTAATTCTCACCTGAGTATATATTTTTATTTATTTTAGAGAGAAAGAGAGAGAGAAACATCTATCAGTTGCTTCCCATACACACCCCAATCAGGGATTGAACCTGAGACCTAGTTATGTGCCCTGACTGGTAATCAAACCCACAGCCTTTTGGTGTACAGGACGATGCCCCATAGCTTTTTTTTTCCTTTTAAATAGAAGCTCTTTGAGAGCTAATGTGGAATGTCTGCAAAGTATAATGTTAAGTGATAAAAGCAAAATACAGAAGAATTTACTTAGTATGCTGCTATATCCTGTGTAAAAGAGGAAAGGAAATATACATACATATGTATTGGATTGAATGTACATCAGTTAGTTATCTTTGGAAAGATACATCAGAAGCTGATGTAGGTTACGTCTGGGGAGAGGAAATAGGTGAGAGGGAGACTTTTCAATGAATACTTTTTTGTTCCTTTTTAATTTGGAACTATGTAGAATGCATCACCTGTTCAAAAATATGTTAAATTTTAAATAAAAATTAGTAGAAACAAATGTAATACAAAATAGTTTCATCACTAAGCTAGTTATGAACTTGTTCCATCATTAATATAGTATTAATGTTGAATAATTTTTAGGACTGAAATTATATTCCAGTATCTAATGAAACAAGATCAGACATTTAACACTTTAAAGTTTTATTTTGTTTTCTTCTTTCAGGATTTAGAAAACTACATATTGGAACTTATCCCTACTTTGCCACAATTAGATGGGCTGGAAAAATCTTTTTATTCCTTTTATGTTTGTACAGCTGTTAGGAAATTCTTTTTCTTTTTGGACCCTCTAAGAACAGGTAAAAGAAAATTCTATCTAACTTAGATATTATAAAGATAGTATTACTTTTAAATCTCAATAGAGAAAAGTCTTGAAATGTCATTTTTTATTTTCCCAACATGTTATTGCCATTAATATATAAAGATCTTTATGATTTACTTGCACTAACCATAACCAGCTATGTGACAGTGGGCATGTTACCTAAGCTCTTATAGTTCCTTCATCTCTAAATGAAGTATGAACTGGTAATCTGGCTCTTTTTAGTTCTTAGAAGCCAGTTATTCTGATATGTAATATATTGGAGAATTATGCTTTTTGATGAAATATGTGAATTGGGAGATAGAACCATTTAGCCATTATGTAATTTTCTTTTTCTCAAGTTAACTATCCTATATGAGGCTCAGAGGAGTAATTTGGGCTCATTAACAGTAAATTTTATCAATTGTTTTAACCTGTTGAGACTTAAAGACTTAAATACATGTAACTGGGGCAAAGGAAGAAACAGAATGCCCAAATCAAATTCCTTGAGTCTCCTGTTCTTGAAAATCCATCTATGAGTCTTATCACAGTATATGGTAACTAAGTCTTTTTTAAACATCTCCATTATAATGACATACACATCTTTTTCCTTAAAACTTTGCAAAATAATAGCTAATAGTTTCAACTGTTTATTATGTACCAGGTATTGTGCTAAGCATTATACATTGATTCTTTCATTTCCTTCCCATAACTCCATAAGGAACGTATTACTTTTATCCACATTTTATGTGTGAGGCAACTGAGACTTAGATTACATACCTAAAAGGGCATTTAAATTCCGATCTATCTACTCTTAACCATACTTCTATATATTGCTTCCTATTTCAGAACCTGCCAAAGAAAAATGGAGACAGTCTTCTTGTTTGATTACTAGCTGTATAATTTTCATATCCACAAAATACTCAACACAATTTTGGGGGGAATCTGATATCAGTGTAATATTGGAAAGAATTTACCAATTGGATTTATGTAGTATACAGGTAGACATATGAGGTAGAGATTTGATTAAGTATTCCTTGCACATCTCCCCTTTCATAACTATATATTAAAGACTTTGGTACATAAGAGCTAAGAAGCTTTAAAATTTCAATTGTGTGATTGCTCTTGTAAAATAATAGCTTTATAAAATTGAGTTGCTTTTTTTAAAAATGCATTTAAGTAATCATATATTTTTCTGTTCTTTAAAGGGAAGATAAAAATTCAAGATATTTTAGCATGCAGCTTCCTAGATGATTTATTGGAGGTAAATATGATTTTATTATTATTTTTTAGCACTTTATTAAACTTATTGGGGTGACAGTGGTTAATATGAATATACAAGTTTCAGGTGCGGGTTTCTATGTTACAAGATCTGTGTATTGCTCTGTGTGCCCACCACCCAAAGTCATATTTTCTCCCATCACCATATATTAAGACCTCCTTCACCCTCCACCCCCAATCTCCTTGCCACTGGCAACCACCACTCTGCTGTTTGTGTCCACGAGTTTCAGTTTTATATCCCACATGAGTGAAATCATATGGTTCTTAGCTTTTTCTGGCTGACATATTTCACTTAGCATAATATCTCCAGGTCTATCCATGTTGATGCAAATGGCAGTGTTTCATCCTTTCTTATGGCTGAGTAATATTCCATTGTGTACATGCACCACATCTTCTTTGTCCAGTCCTCTATCGCAGGACACTTTGGTTGTTTCTGTGTCTTGGCCACCATGAATAATGTTGCAGTGAACACAGGGGTGCATATATCTTTGCGAAAACATGTTTTCGAGTTTTTTCATTATATACCCAGGAGAAGGATTGCTGGGTCATATGTTAGCTTTATTCTTAATTTTTTGAAGAATCGCCACACTGCTTTCCATAGTGGCTCTGCCAGTCTACATTCCCACCAGCAGTGAATGAGGGTTCCCTTTTCTCCACAGCCTCTCCAACACTTGTTATTACTTGTCTTGTTGATAATAGCCACTGTAACAGGTATGAGGTGGTATCTCATTGTAGTTTTGATATGTATTTCCCTAATTACTAGTGAGGTTGAACATCTTTTCATGTATCTATTGATTGTTCGTGTATTTTCTTAGGAGAGGTGTCTGTTCAGGTCCTCTGTCCACTTTTTGATTGGGTTGTTTGGTGTTGAGTTTTATGAGTTCTCTATATATTCTGGAAATTAAACCTTTGTTGGAGCTACTGTTTGCAAGTATCATCTCCCATCTGGTTGGCTGCCTCTTTGTTTTGTTGTCAGTTTCTTTTGCTGTGCAGAAGCTTTTTAGTTTGGTATAGTCCCATTCATTTATTTTTGCCTTTACTTCCCTTGCCTTTGGGGTCAAGTTCATAAAATGTTCTCTACAACCAAGGTCCATAAGTTTGGTACCTATGTTTTCTTCTCTGTAACTTACTGTTTCAGGTCTCACATTTAGGTCTTTGATCCATTTTGAGTTAATTTTTGTACATGAGGACAAACTGTAATCCAGTTTTATTTTTTTGTATGTGGCTTTTCAATTTTCCCAGCACCACTTATTGAAGAGACTATCTTTACTCCATTGTGTGTTTCTGGTTCTTTTGTCGAAAATTATCTGCCCTTATACATATGGTTTTATGTATGAGCTCTCTATTCTGTTCCACTGACCTGTGTGTCTGTTTCTGTGCCAATACCATGCTGTTTTGATTATCATAGTTCTATAGTATAATTTGAAGTCAGGTATTATGATACCTCCAGCTTTGTTCTTTTTTTCTTGGGATTGCTTTGGCTATTTGGGGTCTTTTGTGGTTCCATACAAATCTGATGATTTCTCATTCTGTTTCTTTAAAAAATGACATTGGTATTTTGATGGGGATTGTATTAAATCTGTATATTACTTTGGGTAATATATTTTAACTATGTTGATTCTTCAAATCCATGAATAGGGGATATTTTTCCATTTTGTCATGTCTTTTTCAATCTCTTTCAGTAATGCTTTGTAATTTTGAGAAAGGTAGGTCTTTCACATTCTTTGCTAAGTTTATTCCTAGGTATTTTATTCTTTTGGTTGTAATTGCAAAAGGATTTTTTTTTTCATTTCTTTTTCTGAAGTTTTGTTGTTAGTATATAGGAAGGCAGTTGATTTTTGTACATTGATTTTTTTTTTTATCATGCAACTTTACTGTGTTTGTTTATTGTTTCTAATAGTTTTTTGGTGGAGTCTTTAGGGTTTTCTATACACAGAATCATGTTGTCTGCAAAAAGTGACAGTTTTACTTCTCCCTTCCCATTTGGATGTCTTTTATTTCTTTCTCTTACCTTATTGCTCTAGCAAGGACTTCCAGAAATATGTTGAGTAAGAGTGGTGAGAATGGACATCCTTGTCTTGTTCCTGATCTTGGAGGAAAAGCTTTCAGTTTTTCACAATTGAGTATAATATTACCTGAGGGTTTGTCATTTATGGCCTTTATTATAGTTAAGGTACATTCCCTCTATTCCTATTTTATTGATTGTTTTAATCATAAATGGATGTTGATTCTTATTGAATGCTTTTTCTGCATCTGTTGATAAGATCATATGACTTTTATCCTTTCTTTTGTTAATGTGTATTACATTGATTGATTTACATATGTCGAACCATCCTTGTGCCCCTGGTATGAACCCCACTTGATCATGATGTGCTACTTTTTTGATGTACTGCTGTTCTATTTGCTAGTATTTTGCTTAGGATTTTGTGTCTGTATTCATCAGAGATATTGATCTGTAGTTTTCTTTATTTGTGTAGTCCTTGCCAGGTTTTGGTATCAAGGTTATATTAGCCTCATAAAATGTGTTAGGAAGTATTGCCTCTTCTTCAATTTTTTGGAAGAGTTTGAGAAGGATAGGTTTTAAATCTTTGAACGTTTGGTAGAATTCACTGGTGAAGCCATCTGGTCCTGGACTTTTATTTTTTGGGAGATTTTTGATGGTTCTTTCAGCTTCCTCACTGCTGATTGGTCTACTTAGATTTTCTAATTCTTCATGATTTAGTCTAGGAAGGTTATATATTTCTAGGAACTTAACCATTTCTTCTAGGTTATTGAATTTGGTGGCATATAGTCTTTCATAGTATTCTCGTATGATCCTTTGTCATATCTATGATGTCTGTAGTGACTTCTTATTTCTGATTTTGTTTACATAGGTCTTTTCCCTTTTTTCCTTAGTGAGTCTAGCCAGGGGTTTGTCAATTTTATTAATCTTTTAAAAGAACCAGCTCTTTGTTTTATTTTTTGTATAGCCTTTTTGTTCTCTATTTCATTCAGTTCTCTAATTTTTATGATTTCCTTTCTTCTGCTGACTTTGGGTTGCTTTTGCTCTTCTTTTTCTAGTTCTTTTAGATGTGATGTTAGGTTGTTTACTTGGGATTTCTCTTTTTTCTTGAGATAGTCCTGTAATGATATAAACTTCCCTCTTATTACTGCTTTTGCTGCATCCCAAAAGTATTGATATGCTGTATTGTCATTCTCATTTGCCTCAATATATCTTTTGATCTTGTCTTTTATTTCTTCTTTGACCTAGGCATTTTTTAGTATGTTATTTAATCTCCATGTATTTGTGGGTTTCTTTACTTCCTTTTTGCAGTTGATTTCTAATTTCAAGGCATCATGAATTTGTTGATGCTAGTTCTGTGACCCAACATATGGTCTATCCTTGAGAATGTTCCATGTGCACTGGAGAATAATGTATAATCTGATGTTCTGGCATGAAAGGCTCTGTAAATGTCAATTATGTCCATTTGGTCTAGTGTTTCATTTAAGGCCAATATTTCTTTATTGATTTTCTGTTTGGTTGATCTGTCTATAGCTGTCAATGTAGTATTAATGTCCCCAACTATGATTGTGTTTTGATATGTCTCTCCCTTTATTTCTGTGAACAGTTGCTTTATATATTTTGGCGCTTCCTGGTTGGGTGCATATATATTAAGAAGTGTTATGTTTTCTTGATGTAGTGTCCCCTTTATCATTATAAAGTGTCCATCTTTGTCTCTTCTTATCTTTGTTGTCTTGAGACCTGTTTTGTCAGATATAGGTATGGCTACACCTGCTTTTGGGTGGATGTTATTTCCTTGGAGAATCATTGTCCACCCTTTTACTTTGAATCTACCTCTGTCTTTGCAGCTTAGATGTGTCTCTTGTAGGCAGCATATAGTTGGGTTTTGTTTTTTGATCCACTCTGCTACTCTGTGCCTCTTTATTGGTGAATTCAGAATATATATATAGGTAATTATTGCCGTATGAGGATTTCCTGTAGCCATTTTATCTTTTGTTTTCTGGTAGCTCTGTGCCTCCATTGGTTCTTTTCCATTGTACTTCTTTCTGTTGTTTTTGTTTCGTGGTGTTTCATACTTCTTTCCTCGGTGTCTTCTTTTTTGAAGCTATGTGTCCTGGTTTGGGGGTTTTTGTGTGTGGTTACCATTAGGTTTAAAAATATATAAGTTGCATATATACAATAGTTTTCTTTTGAGTGCATCTGATGTTCATCCTCCTTTGCCAGTTTAGACCTTTACCCCCTCCCCCTTCATTTTTTGTCATCACAATTTATCCCTGTTTATGCTGTAAGTTTTTCGGTAATCTTACTTGTAGTGTTGTGACCTTTTGTTCTTTGTTTCAGGTAGAATAACTCACTTGAGTACTTCCTGCAATGGAGTTTTTCTGGTGATAAAATCTTTCAGCTTCTGTATGTTTGGGAACATCTTTATTTCTCCTTCATATTTAAAGGATAATTTTGCTAGATATATTATTCATGACTGGTAATTTCTCTCTTTCAGATGTTTGAATATTTGGTTGTACTCTCTTCTGGCTTGTAGAGTTTCTGCTTTGAAGTCGGATGAAATTCTGATGGGTTTTCCTTTGTAGGTCACTTCTTTTTTTCCTCTGGCTGCTTTGAGGATTTTCTTCTTTGTCATTAATTTTTGACAGTTTTAATACAATGTGCCTTGGAGAAGACCTCTTTGAATTGAGGTAACTAGATGTTCTATTGGCTTCTTGGATTTGAGGATCTAGTTCTTTCCATGGGTTTGGCAACTTCTCATCCACTACTTGTTTGAATAGACTCTTTGTTCCCTTCTTCCTCTCTTCTTCTTCTGGAATCCCTATTCTAATATTGCTTTTTCTGATAGAGTCAGATAGTTCTTGCAGAGCTCTTTCATTTTTCTTTATGCTCAGGTCTCTCTCTCCTTCCTGCTGCATCATTTCTAGATTCCTATCTTTGATATCACTAATTCTTTCCTCTATCTGGTTGGCTCTATTTTCTATGCTCAGTAGCTCATTCCTAACCTCCTTAATTACATGCTTCATTTTCAGGATTTCTGATTGGTTCTTTATAAAGTTTCAATCTCTTTGGTAAAGTACTCATCTTTTTCATTGACTTGTTTTTTGAGTGCAATGAATTGCCAGTCTTTATTTTCTCACATCTCGTTGAGTATTTTCAGAACTGCAATCTTGAAATCTCTGTCATTTGTATCACATATTTCCATGTGTTCCAGCTTGCTTTCTGGGGATTTTTCAGTTTCTTTCTGGTCATCCTCGTTACTGTGGTTATTCATGGTATTTGCTACTCTCCTTTGTCTAGGCATAAATATCCCTTCTATAGCAGCCTTCTCTGAAGAGATTTTACTATTTTCCAGAGGCTGGCACTGAATTGCAAGATTTTTTTCTTTTTTACCTCTGTGATCTCCCAGACTTGACCTCCATGGCTTCCTTAAGACAGTACAGCCCCGCTGCTTGGGAGTGGGGTTTGTTTTCCTCTCACCAGACCTTCTTGGGGTCCAGCCCCAACCACCAGATGCTGGGATCAGTCACAGAGGGAAACAGTGGTTCTTCTGCAGTAGCTCTTGGTTTACAGATAAAATGTTCCTCAGTGTGACACCGAGGGCAACGGGAGGCAAGTTTTAGGACTCCAAGGGACAGCAGGGCTCTGGTTCCATTTCTTTGTGAGAAACCACCACCACCGGACAGTGGATATCCATGTGGTAGAACCCCACACTCTGTCAGGTGTCTGCTGGCTCAGTCACTGTTCTCTCTGCTCCCCCTGCTGGACTGGCCCCCTGCAGCTCTCTGTTCCTCCTGGCTGAAGGAAGCACCTGCAACCACCAGCTTCCTCCCCTCTCCCAGCCACTCCACAAGCTCCCAGCTGCAGACCCCGCCCTGCAACCGTCTGAGCTTTCCTCCCTCTCATCTCCCTGTTTAGTCCCAGTTGCTCACCTTTAGATGTTTCAGTGCAAGTCTCTCTCAAGCGTGCCTCTGTATTGAGGAGAGAATTCTTTGTTAAATTATAGTTGGTTAACTTGTTGAAATTTCGGGGGAAAGGCCAATGGGATCTCTCATGCTGCCATTCCTCTGACATCACTCAAAAACTCATCTACTTAATATTTCTGAAAGTCAGAAGTCCAAATGGGTCTCAGTGGGCTAAAACTAAAGTATCAGCAGGGCTGCACTCCTTTTGGAGGATTCTGAGGAGAATCTGTTTCCTTGGTGCCCACATTTTTTGGCTCATGGCTCCTTTCTCCAACTTCAAAGCCAAAAATGGCGACTGGAGTCTGAAATATGTTTTTAAACCACTTATAAATTATATCATTTGACAGATGCTGGCTTCTAATTGTCTCTGTGTTCATTTAGTTAAGGGATGAGGAATTGTCCAAGGAGAGTCAAGAAACTAATTGGTTTTCTGCTCCTTCTGCCCTAAGGGTATATGGTAGGTTCCTGTCATAATGCTACAATTTGAATTATCCATTCCTTAGTTAATTGGCATTCAAAGGACATTTTTGTACATAGATTTATTTACCTTAAGATCAAAGTATTCTAATTACATTTGAGCTAGTATTCTAGGTTACTAAAATTTACTTGTTTTTAAATACCAATGTTTTGAATTTTTGCAACTCTTAAGTTATTACACTTTCTCTTTAATAGAACATACAGAATATAATTTGATCCTTTTTTTTTTTTTAATATATCTTTATTGATTTCAGAGAGAGGAAAGGAGAGGGAGAGAGAGAGAAACATCAATGATGAGTCATTGATCGAGCCCACAACCTGGGCATGTGCCCTGACCGGAAATCGAACTCCGATCACCTGGATCCCAGGTCGACGCTCAACCGCTGAGCCACGCCTGCCCGGCCTGGCTAATTTGATCCTTTTTACCAAGCATTATGAACATCAACTATGGTCTTATTCTGTGATAAAATGCTGTTCTTGAGGTCTACAGAGGGAGGTGTTTAAAGGCCTGGTTTGCTCTTTTTTTTTCTTTCTTTTTTTTAGAGAGAGGAAGGGAGGACGAGAGAGAGAGAGAGAGAGAGAGAGAGAGAGAGAGAAAGAAAACATTGATATGAGAGAGAAACATTGTCAGTTGCCTCCCACACATGCCCTAAGTGCCCTGACCAGGGATTGAACCACAGCATGGGTATATGCCCTGACTTGGAATCAAACCTGCCACTTGTGGTGTGTGAACAACACCTAAACCAACTGAGTCACACTGGCCAAGGTTGGGTTTTTTTTGGGTAATAGTTACTATTATTTTTCTTAATCCTCACCCAAGGACATTTTCATTGATTTTTTTAGAGGAGGAGGAGAAGGGAGGGAGGGAGAGAGAGAAACATCAATCACCTAGGTATGTGCCCTGACTGAGAATAGAACCCGGGACCTTTCAGTGTACGGGATGATGCTTTTACCAACTGAGCCATACCTGCCAGGGTGCTGTTCTCTTAAATTTCATTAATCTATTAACATTATTCCATTGGGCGGTCCTAACTCATTTTGGCATCCTTGACCTCTGCTTTTAAGTGCCTCAATTTCAGTGGTTTTTTTTTTTTTTTTCTACGTCCACTGCCATCTAATTTAGAATCCTAGAAATCCTAAAAGGTTGCAAACTGAAAACAGTGATAAGGGAAATAGCCCAAAGGCCATGCTTTCATGATGGGTTTTCTTTGGTTCTGGCTTAACAGTTGTTCTGATAGAGATTGCAGGGATAGATGATATTAGGGCACTACCCTTAACAAAATTACTTTGAAAATGAAAATATTAATAAAAAAGATCTTTTTGTTAGTGTTTATTCTTTTGTATTAGAATTTTATTTGGTCATAAGTGTCTTTTTATTGTCTTTCTTCTCAAGGCCAGTATTTGAATCTTGATAAGGATCACAATGGCATGCTCAGTAAAGAAGAACTCTCCCGCTACGGCACGGCAACCATGACCAATGTCTTCTTAGACCGTGTTTTCCAGGAGTGTCTCACTTACGATGGAGAAATGGTAGTAGTTTAAATGTGACAAGCTTTAAAAATTTAGGTTTCCACAACTTTCAGAAGGCTTTTTCTTGATGTGATACAATATTTTTTTATATCAGTGTATAACAGTATCTTAAAATGTATGAAATGATCAAATAATTTGAGATTCAGAACCTTTACTTTCAAGGCACATTTGTTTTACAGCATGACTTGCCTTATGGATTCAGGGCAAATAGAAAATTCTAATATTTCATTCATTTCATTGTCAGTGTACCTTTTGTAAAGGGTGTGGACTAGGTAAAATAAAAATCAGAAAAATTGGCAAATCCTACTATTTTCATATAGATGGTTCGTCCATTAAATTACCAGGTCAGATATAGTAATACATATGTCATGATTTAAATCTAAGAATCAGGTTGTATTATTCTTCATAAGTGGCTTTTGTTAGTAGCTAAAGATTAAATTTTTAAACATGTACCTGTCCTTATATTGCAGAAAATTATAATAGTATTTTTAAATTACCATTCTTGCTATTAAGTACAGGTGTTAAGGGTGTGATAAATTTTCCAAATCAATGATGCTTAAGAAACAGTCATATTATTAGAAGAGAATCAGGGTTCTAGGTTTTATCACTTAGTTTTAATAGCAGTTTTCTAAACAACAGTTAGCCAACTGCAAAGGAAAAGGGGAAAAATGGCACAGAAACTATTTTGTGATTCCCAGTTGTCTACAGTAGACAGCGAGGAGCTTTACAAATGACTTCTGGTGAGTAAAGAAAATCAGAAGCTACAACTATGCCTGGACTCTAGCAATTATATTTGGATTTTGCAATTTAAGCAAAAAGGAATTCTTAATCTTAGCCTAAAAAAAAAATCCCTTCCAAGAATATAAATTTCTAAGTGAGACTCTCCCAAGTATTTTACTTTTCACTTTGCAGAAAAAGTAATGTTACTAGATTTAAAACTTTTTTTTTTAATCCTTACCATAGTATATTTTTACCATTGCTTTTCAGAAGAGGGAGTGGAAGGGGGGAGAGAAAGACAGAGAGAGAGAGAGGAAAATCAATGTGAGAGAGACACATCTATTGGTTGCCTCCCACACATGCCCTACTGGGCCAGGGATTGAGGTACATGCCCTTGGTCAGAATCAAACCCAGGACCCTTCAGTCTGCCAGCCAACTCTCTAACCACTAAGCCAGCCAAACCAGCTAGGGCTAGATTTAAAACTTTTAAACAATATATCAAAACAGCTATTTTGATACACTGTTTTGTTCATTCCAGTTAATTTTTTTTTTCAAACTGACCACACTGAAATGAAGACATAAATTTAGTGGCAATGTATGATAGATAGCTTAGTCACTGTCCCATTTCAAAAGCATAATAAAAGAAAATTATGGTTTAACACAAATTCTCTTCTCATAAGAAATTGTGTCCCAAAAACTGTCCTGTACAGAATAACTGCTACGTAGAATTCCTAGAAACCAACATTAAGTATACAAATGGATTTGTCATTTCATATTTTTAAAAAATTGCCACCTTTGATTGCAGAATAGCTTCAGATTATTAGATACTCGATAAATTAATTACAAATATAGCCTGTTAAAGAACATCATTTTCTTTTCTATAGGACTATAAGACCTACCTGGATTTTGTTCTTGCATTAGAAAACCGAAAAGAACCTGCAGCACTGCAATATATTTTCAAATTGCTTGATATTGAGAACAAGGGATATCTGAATGTCTTTTCCCTTAATTACTTCTTTAGGGTAAGTCTCATTTGTGTAAATGAGTTATTGTTCCTTAACACATGTTACAAATTACCATTTGGTTTCAAATACCTACTCAGTTCCCTGGCCAGTGTGGCTCAGTTGGTTGGGCATTATCCCATGCATTGAAGGGTTGCCAGTTCGATTCCTGGTCAGGGCACATGGCCAGGTTGCAGGATTTGATCCCTGGTAGGGGGCATGCAGGAGGCAGCCAATCAATGTTTCATTCTCAGATCCATGTTTCTCTCTCTCCCCCGTGCCCTTCCTCTCACTCTTAAAAAAAAAAAAAAAAGTACCTACTCAGTGACAGTTTATCTAACTTGTGATGTCTAAATTTAACAAAAGGATATACATAACAGATTTCAAAGGATATCAAGTCTGTTTTTAGTTTTTTTTTCTTTTTGAAAAAATATAAATGGGCTAAATCAATGTTTAAAAAGTGTTAAATATATGTCAGGAGCTGTACTAGCCAGTGGAGGGAGATACAAACATGCATGAGAAATTCTGTGCTCTTAGTGATGAAAAACTGGTGTGTAAAATCTTTCAGCAGCTTTAATTAAACAGGAATTTTGTAGACTTTGGTAGTTGATTCTTTTCATTGCTGTGCTCTAAGAAATAAAAACAATTTAAAAATTGGCTAGAATTGTGTTATACATCTCACTGTGAAACTGATTTGCTGAAGTACTTATTTTGTGCCTTAGTTGGTCTCAGAGAATAACATGATGAGCTCTTAAGTGGAATTTGATTGTATCTTTTAAGCATCCAGATGCAGCAGGTGTAAAAGTAGGAATGTCTGGCCTTTTGAGACAAATCATTCTTCAGTTTGAGTGGTGATTATTCTACTTGACAGAGTAGTTTTATACAGTAGTTTTCCACTCTATCACCATATTTTTATAGCTAGTTTTTAGAAGATCAGTGATTTATATATGGTTAAGATCAATAGTAGGAAGAAAAAACATTTTTTAACAGAAATAACATTTTCACATCTTTGGCATAAATCATTTTCCCCCAAAGATGTTTTCTTTTCCACTTAAAATTCTTTTGGTACTTTTAAAATAACTTCATCTGGTTCCTGAGTTTCATAGTATATATTTCGTAACTTCATGTTAAATTCTCTAAAAGGCTTTCCAATATTATCGTCTAGGTAGTAATGACTGCAAATAGTAGGATAAATTACAACCCCCGTATTAGGATGCATGTTTTAGACAGTGAGCTTAAATCAATAGCTAATCTGAAAAGATACCAACCCATTATAGGGATACCTCCACTTTAGGCAGACCTAGTAAATGAAAATTCAGTTTCAGAGAAACAAAGTAAGTATATATCTTGGTAATTAAACACTCAGCCCCTTTTCATAAAGATTTCTTAATAGTATCTTCTATTTTTAGAATGTTAAATTTTATTTTTTAAATACATTGAAAATATTTCATACCTGCATTTTTTTAGGCTTGGTAGTCTGGGCTAAGGAAAAGTTACTGAGCCCTCCACTCCTGGGCCGTTCATAGAGCCTTCGTACATCAGTGTCACAGTGATAAAGCTGGGCCTGGATGGTACACTCTGGATCCTACCATCCAGGTCTACTACTCTAGTAGCTAAAAGTATGCTCAGATTCTCATCTACTTCAAAGAGTTTCCCTGTGCACACTCTGATATCAGTGGTACCACACACAGAGTAGGCACTTGGGACATATTTAGTTTACTACCAAGAATTTTAAGCGTCAGCCCTGGCTGGTGTGGCTCAGCTGGTTGGGTTTCATCCCATGCACTGAAGGGTTGCAGGTTCGATTCCTGGTCAGGGCACATGGCCAGGTTGCAGGTTTGATCCCTGATAGGGGGCATGCAGGAGGCAACCAATCATAGTTTTGCTCTCACATCAATGTTTCTTTTTCTCCCTCTCCCTTCCCCTCTAAAAATCAGTAAAAATATTTTGTTTTAAAAAATTTTTAACTTCACATTTTCTAGTGAATGACTCTCATCTAAAACGTTTATTTGTCGAACTGGATCACAGTACAGTTGACCCTTGAACAACACAATTTTGAACTGTGTGTGTCCACTTTTATGCAGATTGTTTTCAACAAATATATTGAAAAATTCTTTGGAGATTTCCTCAGTACTGTGAAGCAGTCATATCAGTTACACCTAAGCTACCATAAAGCAATCGTATTGCTAATTCATTTAATCCATACATGAATCATTATACCTGAAAATAAATATTTCTTTTTCATGTCTTTTCATTTTTGATGGCTAATGTTAATACGTATAACATCTACAGTGTTTTGTATCATATAAGACAATAGTGATGTAGGTACTGACGGACAATTCATCTTATAAACAGATGACATAAACTTATGGTATCAGTAAGTACAGTACCAGTAGTATAAATGTATTTTCTCTTCCTTATGATTTTCTTAACATTTCCTTTTCCCTAGCTTAAAAAATACAGTATATAGTTGTAACATGCAAAATATGTGTTAATCCACTGTTTATGTTATTGTTAAGGCTTCTGGTCAACAGTAGACTGAGTATTTAGGGAGCCAAAAGATACACTTGGATTTTCGACTGCGTGAGGGGTCAGTACCCCTAACCTCTGCAAGTGTTCAGGGGTCAACTGTACTTTCTTCGGTATTGTTTTGTTAAAGTTTGTAAAAGAGAAGAGTTCAGCCTGGCTGGCCTGGCTCAGTGGTTGAGCATTGACCTACGATCCAGGAGATCGAAGTCAGATTCCCGGTCAGGGCACATGCCCAGGTTGTGGGCTCGATCCTCAGCCGGGGGCATGCAGGAGGCAGCCGATCAATGACTATCTCGCATTGATGTTTCTATCTCTCTCTCCCTCTCTCTAAAATCAATAAAAATATATATTTTTTAAAAAGAAGCATTCAAGGGAGATTTACCTCCATTTTTCTGTCAAGTAGATGGCAACGAATGGTGAAGGTGTGAACAGTGTTCGTGGGTAATGGGAGAATGTCATAATAGAATAATAGGCCACGTTAAAGGCTCATCTAAGGTTGGAGACCATTCCTGTGCTGTAGCAATAATGTGTGGTTTTGTTTACTTTCTTTCTGAAGCTCTCAGTAGCTAAGGTGTAGGTCTAGAAAGGTTGATGGTTACACTGATCCCGTGTTTGGTTTTGCTGAGTGGATGTGATAAACAAGGTCAAGGATATTGAGAATACTGGCAAAAGTTGTTGAAAACGAGGCTTGTGGTCTGATAGGAAAGTACGTGGAACTAGAAAGAGGCCATGGGATTTGGGGGGAGAGGTTCTGTTCTGTATTTTATTTTTTATTTACAGATTTATTTCTGCTAAATACAGGCCATACAGGAACTAATGAAAATCCATGGACAAGATCCTGTTTCATTTCAAGATGTCAAGGTTACTTTTGCCTTTAATTTACACATCAGATAACCATTTGTATTAAACAAAATTTTATATGAAAGCAACTTATGAATTTTAAAGTACTGAACTAAATCAAGTATTTGCTCTTATTTGTTCCAATATTTAAGTCATTAGAAACTGAAACCACAGTTCAACTAATTTTTGTAGTTTGATTTTAGCATTTTCACCCTTGTGTTCTCATTGAAAGCATTCATGGCCAGCATCCTTTGGCAAACTATTCCACTGTAAACCAAATTTTTAACTTGGAAACTAGTTAGGTCGGGGCACATTTTTAGCCTGCTACTTTAAAGGGCCACTTTGCTTTGGTATTATTTAAGGAGACATCAATCCTACACTTTGAAAACTGTTTGAAACACATGCTACTACTTAGCATTTAGTATTGAGACTTTCCCCAGCTATGAAAAGCAAGTATCCAGTATTGATTCAGGTCCAAGTTGAGTAATGTAATAAAATAACTCATTCAGTTTTAACCAAGTATAAGAGAAAAGGCTATTTTGATTTAATATAAATAAGACAAATTTTAAACTATGCAACAAGCAACTTAAGAACTAGTTCATTTTAAACAGCCTCCAACCTAGAAGAGGAAGTTTCACAAACATAAAAATGTTCATGCACTTCATTTACCTGAATTGTTCTAAACTTTTGAAAATGTAATTTGCCTCCTTTAATGACACTAAATACTGAGTAATTTTACTACAAAAAATTAGAAAACATGCACTAATTCCTTGTAAGTATTCATATAGTACTAGTCAAATATAGAAGAGGTTCTTCCATCTATTCCAGTAAATTTTAGCAGAATTTAGTGTTATTCTGGATGACTAATTCTTTGATACCAACCCGCCACCCTCATCCTAGGTCCAGGGTGTAAAAGGTGACATCAATAATGAGGTTTTGTCATAATTTTAGCTCTGAAGCCTTAAAGTTTGAGCTGAGTTTGCACTTAAATCAAGGTTTTGCTTCACCAACAAAAGTCTGAGTAGTTAAGATGTACTCAAAGAACACTGCATTAGATAACGTAGCTATTAATTAGCTATGTAGCTTGTATTAGCTTACACTCTGAGTCTCAGTTTCTTCCTTGATGAGAAACAGTTATCACATACCTAAGGAATATTCCAGTAAAATTCTGTGACTGTACATAGAAAAGGAGACTGCTTATTCTGTTGAATAGAAAAGAAAAAACGAACAAAAATTTTTAAGCTTAAGTGCTGAATTTTAGGTCACTGTGATAAAAATTAAGTGAATCATATATGAGATTTCATTGTATTTTTTCTCTCTTGCAGGATGAAATCTTTGACATGGTAAAACCAAAGGATCCTTTGAAAATCTCTCTTCAGGATTTAATCAACAGTAATCAAGGAGACACAGTCACCACCATTCTAATTGATCTGAATGGCTTCTGGACTTATGAGAACAGAGAAGCCCTTGTTGCAAATGACAATGAAAACTCTGCAGACCTTGATGATACATGATCTCAAAGACTATAGACTGTATTCATAACATAAACTTGAATGCTGCATGTAAAACCTTGAAGCAGAATCCTTAGAGATGGTCTAAATAAAACACTTCACATGCCTACAGAACACAGCAAATGTTCTCATTATTGGAATTAATAGTTTGGAAGCAATAGGACCAAATTAGGAAGCAATAAATTGTTTCCACTTAGCTCAAATATGACAAGTGTGATGTGGTTAGGGTAGAAGGAGTCCACTTTATTTTATTTATTTTAAATATGTTTTTATCGATTTCAGAGAGGAAGGGAGAGAAAGATAGGAAACATCAATGATAAGAGAGAATTATCGATTGGCTGCCTCCTGCACATTCCCCACTGGAGATCAAGCCTGCAACCCCGGCATGTGCCCTGCCTGGGAATTGAACCATGACCTCCTGGTTCATGGGTTGGCACTCAACCACTGAGCCACACCGGCCAAGCAGAAGGAGTCCACTTTAAATCTGTGTAATATTTAGGAATAAAGGAAGTTTTTATGGACTACTTCTGACATTTGTCATTAAGAATTTGAATATTTGAAGAATAGTTTAAATTATAATGTGATCATTTAACCTTGAGTATTCTAAAATATTATGTATTTCAAAGATTACAGACTTTCCCATTCATTTCATTTCTGGATTAGAAGTGTTTAGACAGGATGTTTCTTTTAATAGGATGTTTCAGTTAAAAAAAAGTATTCAAGTTAATACTTTAATTAAAATCACTGGTATAAAAAAATCTGTCTAGCTTTTTATTAACCAGTACCAGGGTTACATTTTATAAAACGAGTTTGTTAAGGATTGTTGTTAGAGAATTGAATTCATTGTAAAGGTTCTCACACTATGTCTGGTTTTTATGAGATGATTAGAAGAGGACAGAATATCACAAACTATGATCCAGAGGGAACAGTAAATGTTAAAAGGATGGAAAGAAAGAAAAACTGAAAGAGGCTTAAAAAATAAGACAAAACCATTTAATGTATTTATGGGAAATTTTATAGCTTGCATAAATAAAAATATAAAAATTTAAGGCACAGTGTATAACTATATAAACATTACAAACTGGCCACTGTTAGACAAAGAAAATTTAAGAAACATAAAACCTTCATAAGTCATTATCTTCCTTCTATAATGAGGAAAGTTTCTAGTTTTCTTTTAGATAGTACCTCTAGGGAGAGAAGATTCAGATCACCTGTAGACATGCATGCCTTCACTGGATAATCAAATATCTGAGTTGGAGGTACAATCTCAAATAGTTAAAAACAAATTAGAGGGAAGATTCAGGTTAGCATGTTTTAGAGCTATTGGTAAACTATAACTTATGGTGACATTAATTGCATAATCTAATGATTAATCCTTTAAGCACTAAATTACGTAGTTTACACCCACGACTAAAAAGATTACTACCATCACATATCATGGACCACCCACCACACCATGAATCCATAAAAACATTTTCTTTAAAAAAAGCTTATTTTTTTTAAAAAAAAAAGGTGGGGGGGAACCCATCTTAATATTTGGTGTTATAAACTCAATCACCTTTCCGTAAAATAAAGCTATTCTCAAGGAAAGAAAATTCAAAGTGCTTTTATCTTGCTCCTTTTATTACTCAGTGAACCATCTTTAGTATGAAATTAATGATTATATATATAAATAAGACATAACATGAAAAAATCTCGGGGGGGATCCTCATTTTCATCTGAGATTAGGAATATCAGCTCTAATTAGCCTTAATCAGCAACTTAACCTATTTTTCTCATACAAACACAATAGACAAGCATGAAAATTGAACTCCTCTTAATTGGCAGTCAGGGCTCTAAAATGTAAGATCATTTTCAAACCAAAGCACTAATTTGACACACAATAAAAGCATAGTACAAATATCCAAATTTCAGATCTGATGTTTGTTAGAGCCTAAGAATAAAGAAACATTTTTCCCTTTCCAATCATTTATAATATAAATAACTGTATTAAGTCCCACTGAATAGAGAATGTGAAAGTTCCTGGTATAAAAACCACCTTAGAGTTTGACGTTTGAGAGTCATTGCATTCTATGGTGGGACAGAGACTGGATTTTGTTTGCCTTCTGTAATTATTTCACAGTCTTCCATTTCAAAATTGAGATTCACAAATGAACTGGATACCACTGTTTCTGGTTGATCTGCCTGAACAATGGAACTGGCCTGCAGCTTACTCTGTTGGTATTGTCTTTCTGCTTCTTCAGACATCCTGTTTTCTTCTTCTTCTTCTTCTTCCTAAAAAGAAAATACCAAAACTCGCTGAAATATAAATGTCCAAAAGGAACAGTATTTGGTCCCCCATTTTTAGCTGCTTGTGTGCTTTTCTTTTTTAACCAAAACAGTATCATGTTCAATTCACTTTGGTCTAATTAAGATACTTCCCTTTCCCCTGTTCCCAAATTGAAATGAAAACTATATTGTATGACATTTTAGAAAAGTGGCATTCTTTTTTTGAATATATCTTTGTTAAAAGTATTACAGATGTCCCTCTTTTTCCCCCATTGATCCCCTCCACCCTGTTCCCACCCCCCTCCCCAGACCTTTCATGGCACTATTGTCTGTGTCCATGGGTTATGCATATATGCACTTAAGTTCTTTAATCTCTTCCTTACCGCCACCCCTCTTTTCCCTCTGAGATGATACCTGAACTAACTTGGACAAGGGGTTATCTCTTTTCAGATTAATTCTAATCTAAAAATTGAGTAATACTATATCACTTCAATTATAGGGTATCAGCCTGTTCATTGGAACAGGGTGGTCTATTCATGAAATAATATAGCATGGTTAGTGTTTCCATAAGCACCGATAACGGATAAAGCAGTCTCTGCCCTCAAAAAGTTTACAATCTAAGAGGAAAATTAAGACATGTAAAAACAGCATTAAGACTGAAAGGAATAAGCACGATAGGGATTTAGGAGTAACTGCCAGTTCCAGAACTATTCACGGAGAAGGTGGCATGTGTATGGTCCCTGCAGTATGGGTATACAGTACAGAATGCCTAACCTGTCAGGAAGATTAATCTAGAGCTTGCTTGAGAGTGAATGAGAAAGGCCATTTAGAGAGGCTATAACAATACTCCCCATAGGTAATGAGACTCTAAACAAGGCTGGTAATGTTAAAACACTCATTCATCAAAGATTTTTGAAACCAAATAAACATAGTTGAGCTTTCCAGATTCATCTCCAGCCACTCCCCTGTTGTACTCCATGCTCCAGTGACAGTAAAGTAGTATTCTTGCCATTTCCCCAAACATACAGCGTACCTTCATTCCTCTACCTTCTAGGTTTACTTAAATTGCCCTCAAGTGCTTGAAAGAGAATAAGAGATACTAATATTTATTTCATGTTCACCAATATACACTAAGTGCTGATATATTTTACATATTAACTCATTTAATCCTTAGAGCAACTCTGAGCACGGATACTGCAATTTTCATTATAAAGATGAGTAAACTGGGGCTTACAGAGGTTAAGTATTTTGCACAATGTTACAAAGTTAGAAGTGGAAGAGCCAGAATTTGAATTCAGACTCTGGTTCTTCGGCCCATGCTCTTAAGTGCTAAACCTTTCTCACTGTTTAAGGCTAAACTCATTTCATCCCCATAATAAGATCTCATTACAGACAGAATTGCCTCACATCTCTATGCCTTAACTACTGGAACTTACACATTTCTAGTACCTGTAATTTTCTGTGCATCAAACCCACTCCAGTTCTCCAGTCTATGCATCCTAAGTACAGAGACTGGGTCTTGTTTCTTTATCTTAAAATTGAATAATAATCCAGAGAGAGGTGTGTGAAGATTAGTAACATACATAGCACCTAGCACAGTGAAATGTAGCTTAATTTTACAAATAGATACTAGGAAAATTTCAGTATTAAAAAATTCTAAAATGTATGCTAATTTGACAAATGACTCTAAAATGAAATGCCTAGCATAAGGGAGCTATCTTTTGAGCACCTAGAGAATACATGTGTTCATTACACACCCCATCAAGTCCACAGCAAACCAAACTGAATCAAGAAAATGTAAAAGGGAGACACACCTCCTTCTTCATGCGGTAATACTCATCAATGGCATATTGGTATTTTGGGGTGCTGATGCCCAAAACAGATGCAATCTTCTCTCCAAGAAAGTCACACACTAAAGATACAAAAGTTAAATGGCTTACACAATTCCATAAATATTTCCTTTTTTTAAATTTTTTTCATATACATTTCTTGTTTATGAAAAAGTTTATTTCATAAACTTCCTGTGTGCAAAGCACTGTAGAAATACAAAAGTTATAGTCCCTACCCTCAGAGAGATAATGAACATTCAGTATCCCTTCTGTATATAATTCCTTGATTTCCCCAAGAAGCACTTATGGCTCCTTATGGGCTCCTGCTAACACTCCCAGTAATACTTATCACCAAGTGCTATAATTATTTGTTACAAGTCTTTTTCTTTTTTTAAAACAATGTATACTCTTAGAGAGCTGGGATGCCACTGGGCTGGAGGAGAGGAATGGCTTATACCATACATTCACTAAGTGCCTGCCACATGCCAGGCACTGTGAAAGGTTAGGCAGAGACAATGAAGAACTTGCTGAGCTGACAAAGCAAATCCAAAATTCCATCAGGTCTGAATATAAAGCTCATCTTTTCATTTCACCAGACTGTCTAGCATATACTGAGTGCTCAGTAAATGTTTGTTGAATGAATTACTATTCAAAATTACATCTAATAAAAAGCAGAAAGTGATGGAAGCTATGAAGAAGTTAAAATTGGAAGAGGGGGAAAGCTTCATGATTTAAAACCTACATTTAAAGTTAGCATGATTAAGTCATAAGCTGATAATTCATTTCATTCAAATATGACTTAGTTATGTCTCAATTTAAGAAATAAAATATTACCCTGGCCCGGTAGCACAGTTGGTTAGAGTATCATCCAGATACGCCAAGGTTACAGGTTCAATCCCCAGTCAGGGCACATACAAGAATCAACCAGTGAATGCATAAATAAGTGGAACTACAAATCAATGTTCTACTCCCCCCCCCAAAATCAATTAAAAATTTGTTAATGAAATAAAATAAGTGAATTATAACTACAGGCTTTGGAGAACTAAATGACAAAATAACAAAATAGGTGCTAACAGAAAAGGCTCAAGAATATGAAAATTGTATCTAAATTAATATAGCCATTTTCAGTCCTGTTTTAACACATACACACATACACACACACACACACACACACACACACACACACACACAACCAGAAGCTGAAGAATGTTTTATGGGGAAGTACAAGTGAGATTAATACCTTTCAATGCTAGCTAGCTTGAGAGTAATTAATTCCTTATTGTTTCTACTTCACCCCTTTTTGGCAAAGCTCCTGGAGCGTATTAAAGAAGTTATACAATATTCAAACAGAAAAGTAATACCTGAGAGGGTTGATGTGGCAGCACGAAGCATGTAAAACCATAAATATGGGCCCCAGGTAAGTTTTGTCTGCAACAAAAAGTTGGGTTAGCAACACTCATACCTAAACTCATTCTCTTTATTTAGGCAAGAATGAAATCAACACTTGGTGAGCACGTAGAATATTCTACAGACGGTACTACAAATAAACTACACTCCAATAAAAAATGTAAAACATTTATAGCTAGAACTCCAAAGGCATTTTACATTCACCCACATAACTATTATCACCTTAAGCCCATGAATAACCAAAAAAAGCAGCAGCCACTGAAATGGAGTTGGTAAGTCACAGTCTTGATAATTTAAGAGTTGATATTTCAGAGCCTTCCTTTTCCTGTCATGCTGCTTTTTTGTCTTCACTGCTCACCGGCACACACAAAAAAGTGTAGTCAATGGCAAGGGGCCTTAAGAAATCACACAGAACCACACACTTATGGTATAGTGGGGAAATTAAGGTTCAGAGAAATTAAGCAGGATAACAGCATAGCAAATGAATTTTAATAGTGGAAAATAAGTAACCACTAAGTGGCAAGATAAATTTTTTGTTTCTTTAAAGTCTAAAAGGGAAATTAGACCATAGCTTAGTTTATATTTCATAGGCCAGCACCGCTGGGAGAATGCAACCTCCATTGCACACCTTCATAGTTAATCTTGGTGCTCTAAATTCATAGAATACTTTTGTAAAGCCTGCCCCAAAGGCAACAGTTTGTACCTGTGGGTGAAACTGGTAATATAAGCATGCTTCACTGTGCCAGTATTTTTGTTCATTAAAAGAAAACATAGTGCCCTGGCCGGTGTGGCTCAGTTGGTTGAGCATCATCCGTGCACCAAAAAGTGGATGGCTCGATTCCTGGTCAGGGCACATGTCCAGGTTTCAGGCTCAATCCCAAATCCCCAGTGCAGGACAAACAGCCAATCGATGTTTCTGTCTCTCTCTCTCCCTGCTTCTCTCCCTCCCTCCCTCTCTCTCTCCCTTCCTCTCCCTCTAAAATCAATAAAATATATTAAAAAAACACCTCACAATTATAACAAAAGAAGAAAATATAGTACAATCAAGCAAATAGTAATTGTTTTGATATTGGTTCCAGGGAGGGGAGAAAAAGATAAACTTGTCCATAATCTTCTTAGGTAAGATATGCTAATGATTATAAGGGCAATAAAAAGTAAATACAGCTCTTTTCAGTCAGTGCCAAGCCATGGGCATCTCTCCAGACAAGTGGCACATCCTTACCAACACTTACCTTTTTGTTTGTTTATTTTGGTAATAGCCATCCTAACAAGTTAATAACTGAAGACAGATCTGACTTCACTTAATTTGAAGAGCAGATTTTCCATTTTCTATTTGCTTCTAATAATGCATCATAAAACTGATAGGACAAAGGAATTTTTAAAAGATACTGTCCTGTATTTATATAGATTTCTAAAACAGACCCAGTTTGTTTGTTTTTTTAAAACCCTGACATTTAAAATAAAGATTTAATACTCCTGGTATACTTGATAGAAAATAAGAAATGAAGACCTAGATTTTCTTACAGTCTTATTCATGGTAATACTTTCCCTTAGATTTTACCTTATATGTGCCTTAAGAATAAACATATTTCTTGCATTCCTTTAACCTTTGATTTAGTTTTGATTAGGGTTACTCAAATATGTGTATATGTGTGTATCTAAGTACATATATTTTAAAAATTTGATAGAGAACAGACTGACAGCTGTCAGAGGGGGAGGGGATTTCTCGGCTGAGTGAAAAGGTGAAGGGATTAAGAAAAACAAACAAACCCAAAACTCATAGACACAGACAACAGTATGGTCATTACCAGAGGGAAAAAGGGGTAGGGGAGGGGGTAGGAGAGGGTATAGGAAACATAAGTGGTGATGGAAGGAGACTTGACTTGGGGTGGCGAACACACAATACAGCATACAGATGATAGATTATAAAACTGGAAAATCTACTCTTCACAATTTTTTTAAAAACCAATGAATGTTTTGAGAAAAGTGTAAGAAAAGAAGACACATTTTATAGGTAGATTTCTTGAAATACAATGTGTAATTAAATTATGCCTGTTCAAGATTTTTAAAACGTTAAATATTAAAGTGGTAACTTTCTATGGCATTTTAAGATGTTCTTATTTTGCAAGAAAAAAATTTTTTTAAGTTATACAGGTAGGAGTTTTGTTGGCTGTAAGCTTTAAAAATCTTTTTCTGAAATGGAAATCACAAAGGAATTTAATTCTGGCCAAAGAATAGGATTCAGTGGAAAAATCCTCAGTGGCTGAAGTAAACTATAATGTGTTCTATTAATGTTTAATATTTCCCTCCAAAAAAATACTTAAGTTATTTAGGAAGGGGGAAAAAAACTTACTGCAAGTTTGTTCTTTATGACTAGCAGTCTATATTAAGCTACAGCATCAATATTCTTTTTTTTTAATCCTCACTCGAGGATATGCTTAGAGAGAGAGAGAGACAAACATTGATGTGAGAGAGAAACACCGATTGGTTGCCCTCTGTCTGCTCTTGACTGGGGATCAAACCCACAACCCAGATAAAGTGTCCTGACCGGGAATCCAACCTGCAACCTTTTGGTGCACGGGACAACGCTTAACCAACTGAGCCAAGCAACAGCAGTGAATGTCAACCACTGTGTCAAAAGAATGTTTAAAATATACAATACCTAACTATTTAGGGGAACCGACCTCTTTTCCCTTTGATTGTCAAATAAAAATATGACAACAGCCAACACAACAACAGCTGTCCAATATGAATGAATCAAATGACACCTTTTGTTTCTTGTCAGATTGGCAAAAAATATATTTTTTGGTGCACCACAGAACTTCAGTAATTAGTTTGTGTTTGCCATGAAATTAAAAAGGTTGAAAATTGCTGAGCTACAGCATTAAAAAAAATGGTGACAGACTAATATTATTAACATATGCATACATAAATAACAAATCAGATGAAGACATCTGAAGTTTAGGCAGCAATGAAAAATACCAAAAAAATAAATTACACCTATTTAAGCAAAAGATTTAAGTAACAGTTATGTTTTGTCTTGGTTAACCTTGTTGACATGGATAGTACTATTTGCTAATTATAAGTTCTTTATGAACTATACTAGATTTTATTTTTCTGTAAAAATTATATTTAGAAGTCAAGTAAAATGTCAGCTGTCAGCTTCAGGCTAAGTTTACAACATAGGTTTCCTACTGGCAGTATAATATACCACACATACTATATTACATTATATTACATTTATTGTTATATTAATATGTAATAGCAGCTCCTATTTATCTAAAACTCACTGTACTCAGAGGGTACAGGGGGGATAAGTGGTGATGGAAGGAGACTTGACTTGGGGTGGTGAACACACAATACAATGCACAGATGTATTATAGAACTGTACACCTGAAACCTACATAATTTTATTAACCAATGTAACCCCAATAAATTCAATTAAAAATAAATAAAAATGAAACAATATTAACTATATATATACTAACTAACATCATGCAATTCTGATAACATTCTCTTTCCTGCCTGCATATTGGTCCTATTTAGCTGTTGAATAATAATAAATATATAAACGAATTGTTAAAATAAAACTTAAGAGTTAAAAAAAAATTACAACTAAACTACAGAACCATCACTTGAAAACGCCTAAAATCTAGCTGAATGGAAGTTCTACAGCTAAGGATTTAAAGCAGCCACATCAAGACTGGCAGGAGGTGTGGAGACACAAAATAAGCTGGTCCCACACCCACATATGGCATTCTAAAACTGAGAGAGTATCTCAGCTGTGGAGGTCCCCTCTCAGGAGATAGGCCTCCCAGCCCAGGGTTCCAATGCCAGGAAGAGAGATTCCTATAACTTCTGGCTGTAAAAACCAGCAGAGACTGTGGCTAAGTGAGACAGAGGGCTGCTGGAATCGCAGGAAGTTCCTCTAAACAGGCCTGCACATGGACTTACTCAGACTCACTCTTTCTGATCTCCAGCACTGGGGCAACAGCTTGAAAGGTACCAGGGACATACAGGGAGGAACTGAATTGTCTGACATCAAGGAGAGAGTCAAGGGGGGCAAGGGAATGCAGCTTTCAGCCAGACAAAAGTGCTGGCAGAGGCCATTGTTCCTTTTCTGAGACACTCCCACCCCTAACACCCCAGAGCCAGCAGGTGGGCACCATATATGAGTCTTCATCAACCTAGCTCACACTGTACACCTGCCCTGGTGATTCCGAGACTCCACCCAACTTTTGGGCCCACCCAAGTCCTTTCCAGTGGCTTTTCCATACAACTGGCCTCTCTTCCCCCATGCTTCAGATTTTCCTAAACTCTCAAACAAGCAGCATCTGGCCTCCGCGTACCCAATATCTTTGGCTAAGTGGCTTCAGGCCCGGCACTAGCAGTAGCAGCCTTGGTTCGCACCTTGGCCTCTCCTGGGCACCTTCAAGCCCAGTACAAGTAGCAGCTATCTGTAAATTGCTCTATAGCTCATGGCAGGGTGGCCCCAGGCACAGCACAGGCAGTGGCTGACCTTGGACCTCCTGGGAGGCCCCAGAGCCAGTGCACCGATTACAACCCTACCACCTCCATAAGCTACACACTCAAGGGGCTGACTCAGTGAGCACCAAAGGCCCAATGAAGCAGTTGTAGCCAATCCTCACAGCCAAACGAACAGGGAGTCAATCCCTCCCCGTGATGCCAACAGCAATCAAGGCTCAAAAACAACAGGCTCAAAAACACACAGCCCACACAGAGGTGCACGTGGAAAGCTCAGCTCAGGTGAATGGGGAGGCTGCACCACTGGGCCCTACAGGACACCTACAGCACAAGGCCACTCTTCCAAGTCCAGGAGATGTAGCAACTCTACCTAATACATAGAAACAAATATAGGGAAGCAGCCAAAATGAGGAGACAAAGAAACAGGTCTCAAATGCAAGAATAGGAGAAATCTCCAAAAAAAGACCTCAATGAAATGGAGGCAAGCAAACTACCAGATACAGAGTTCAAAACAATGGCTATAAGGATGCTCAAGAAACTTAGTGAGAACTTCAACAGCATGAAACTATCAAAAGAATTAGTTAGAAATGAAGGATACACTAACTAAAATGAAGAATAATTTACAGGAATCAACAGTAGAGTAGATGACACTGAGAGTCAAATCAGCGATTTGGACTATAAGGAAGTCAAAAACATCCAATTAGAACAGCAATAATAATAAAGAATCCAAAAAAAGTGAAGACAGTGTAAAGAGCCTCTGGGACAACTTCAAGCATACCAACATTCACATCATGAGAAGAGAGAAAGCAAGAAATTGAAAACTTATTTGGAAAAATAATGACAGAAAACTTCCCTAGCCTGGTGAAAGAAATAGACATACAAGTCCAGGAAGCACAGAGAGTCCCAAACAAGAGGAACCCAAAGAAATCCACACCAAGAAACAAAATAATTAAAATGCAAAAGGTTAAAGACAAAGAGAGAATCTTAAAAGCAGCAAGAGAGAAAAACAGTTAGTTACCTACAAGGGAGCTCCCAAGATTGTCAGCTCATTTCTCAACACAAACTTTGCAGTCCAGAAAGGAGTGGCAAGAAATATTCAAAGTGATGAAAAGCACAGACTTACAACTAAGATTACTCTAGCCAGCAAAGTTTCCATTTAGAATTGGAGAGATAAAGAGTTTCCCAGGCCTGGTTGGCGTAGCTCAGCAGCTGAGCATCGACCTATGATCCAGGAGATCATGGTTCGATTCCAGGTCAGGGCACACGCCTGGGTTGCGGGCTCGATCCCCAGTAGAGGACGTGCAGGAGACAGCCAATCAATAACTCTTTCATTATTGATGTTTCTGTCTCTCTCTCTCCCTCTCCCTTCATCTCTCTGAAATCAATGAAGATATATTTAAAAAAAAAAAAAAAAAAGAGCTTTCCAGGAGGTGGGTGGGGAGATTAACCAAATAACTTATACCACCACCAAACCACTATTATATAAAATGTTAAAGGGTTTTCTTTAAGAAGAAAAAAGAGATTAAAAAAATGAACAATAAAATGGCAATAAGTACATATCAACAATTGAATCTAAAAAACAAAATAAATGAACAAGTAGAACAGATGCAAACTCACTGATACAGAGAACATTTTGAATTGACGGTTGCCAGAGGGGAGGACGTGAAAAAGGTGAAGGGATTAAGAAGCACAAATTGGTAGTTACAGAACAGTCACGGGGATATAAAGAACTGCACAGGGAATATAGTCAATACTATTCTAATAACTATGTATGGTGTCAGGTACAAGATTTATCAGGATAATCACTTAGTAAATTACATAATGCCTAATCACTGGGGTGCACACCTAAAACTAATATAATACTGTATGTCAACTATAATTATAAAAGATGATTAAAAACAAAACAAAGCCCTGGCTAGTGTTGCTCAGTGGTTTGAGCATCGGCCTGCGCACTGAAGGGTCTTGGGTTCAATTCCCAGTCAAGGGCATGTACTTAGGTTGCAGGTTCCCCTGTCCCGACTGGGGCATGTGTGGGAGGCAACCAACTGATGTGTCTCTCTCACATTGATGTTTCTCCCCCCCCCCCCCCCCCCGCTCCCTTCCACTCTCTCTAAAAGCAATGGAAAAAATATCCTGGGGTGAGGATTAAGAAAAAAAAAACAAAAACTATTTCAGGCTTCTGAAATGCAGGAAATACTTCCATATGGTATAAAAATATTATTTTCTACCAAAATCATAATGCATAATTTTATAATCATAATGTAGCTGAGTAAAACCTCAAAAGGCCCCTTTTAAGGGAAAAATAAATCAATCTAAACAAAACCCATTGAAAAAAAATCACTGTATCAAACCCACCGGATCAACAGTAGGCAAAACATCTTTCTTCTCCAGGCCATCAACTTCGTCTTCGTCTGTGCTGTATTCTTCCATTGTTTCACCACTGACAAAGTGGATGACTCTCCTTGGGACTTTCTTCTTTTTTCCGATGACTTCCAGTTCTACATTTTCAAAGCCTCTTTCATTACTCATCTAATGTTAATAATAAATTAAGAAAATGAGAGTTTAAATGAGATTAATATTCATTCATATGACCAAAAAAATTCCAGATTGCTTTATTTTAGGGAATAAAGAAACATAAGCCAATCCTTAAACAGTTTTTTAAAAAATGAAACAGGTCATACACACACAATAGCATCAATAGCATATAAAAAGAGCTTAATGAATAAAGCAAACATCTGTATACTCACTAACAGGTGAAAAAAAATAGAACTTAACCAATTAAGTTTAATTTTGTTTAAGTCAACAGCCAAGAAATCAAGCACCACACTTCAAGTCATAACAATTCCAATACTATATAATATATGAAGACATGCTGAACATCAATCATTTTAAAGACTGCTAACTATGGCTGAATTAATGTGTAATATCAAAAGAAAATCATATGACACATATATACATATGTTAAATACATAAAATAAAATAAATTTATATTAAGAAAGTCTAAGACTTTGGATTTGAGTTTAGCTATGTGTGAGCAAAACAAAGCCAGTTCAACTTAACTCTGAAGTTCTCCTTTTCTCAAAACAGGAGCCCTAAATTCAAATGCCTTTTAGGACCAAACAAGTACCAAAAGTGAGTAAAGCTATAGATGGAAGGATAAATGCTTTGGAGGAAGCATGTCTCAACTAGACAATAAATTGAAAATAATTTTAAAGCACTGTGCAGGTCAAATAAAACTCATTTGTAAACCAAATCTGGAAAGCAGGTGATCAGTGTTTTATGTCTGAACTTCCAGATTTCTTAGTCAATAATATATAGATGACAACAGAGTTTTCCTGCTAGTAAAATATTTTATGAATTTTAAAAGTATAATATGTAGCCTATGGAATTCTAATTATATCCAAATTCTAATCCTACATACACATAGCATACGTATAGCCATATGCCAAACTCAAGAGTAAGTGCAAACTGTGAGAGAAAATAAATAACTTTTTTTCCTTCTCACCTTGCCTCAGGTTTGAACTCCTAAGAAAGCCTTCATTGAATCTTCTTACCTGATGATTTTTAGAAGGCACAGTACTAATAACTGTGAAAAAAAATCTGGCAACAGTGAAAATGGGGGAGGAAGTATAGGTAAGGGAGTTGTCAATGAGGGTTTTTGTTCATTTTAAAATTTTGTTTGTTTTGTTTTTGTGATGAGAATATGTTCGTGTATTACTGGTACAATTTAAAAAGTAAACCAAAGCAAAATGATACAGGGCTATAGGACTGTCATGATTAGAATCCATTTCAGTGGAATTCTCTAGGATAGTCCAGAGTTTAAAGTTTTGTCCTCTATAAGAATTCTTAAACTTGTAAATATGACCAAACATAATTTAAATCCATGATTATTCTTTAACTACTAGTATAACTACAATTATATTAGTTAAGTTCCCTGAACTACATTTGCAGAGAGATGGGACTGTACTGATAAAAAAAAATAGTGGACTAGAAATGCCAAGTAATGTAAGTATAAGTAACTTTACTTTTATACTTTTATACATTTTTTTTTAATCCTCTAAAGTCCTTCTTAGAAAATAGATATGGTTCTTCCCTGTCCTTCACTTCCCAAAAGTAAGGTTAGTCATTAGCCAGGATTTGAATCCAGATACAGTATATCCAACCCAAAGAATACAGGCATTCATTGTTCCATTAAACACATAGTCATCACTGACAGCAACTATAACTGCTGTATAGCAAACAGATCATAAAAACCTTGATAGCACGGGGTATCTATGAATTAACTTGGAAAAAAAAATTTGTTTTCCCTGTCTTAAGGTTTCAAACAAATCCGAGCCCTTAATAAAGAAAGCCCAACCCATTTATTGTGCCCATCCACATCACCTTTCTTCTATCCCGAATCCCTAGCCACAGTAAGCCATTCCTACCCAATCTTGTATTGCCCCATGATGTAAGATTTTGTTTATGATTATCTTGACATCAAAGTCTCCTTTTGGACCATGACTTTTTGGATTCCCTTATAGACAAGGGAAAGTCAGAAGAGCTGGTTTAGATCTCCAGTCATCACACTAACTGGATGGATCTGATGCGAAAGCACCAGTCCCCGTCAGTGAATAGAGGTGAGACCTTTCACAGCACACCACCATGCTCCATTCTATCCCAAAACCACTCCCATCAGAGCAGAAGCAGTTTCTCACTGCTCCGTAAGCAATCTCTCAGAGGCTGAACTACTGTATCTTCCTTAGACAACTTTAATAAATCGAAACACTCTGGTTGGGTCATAACTAGTATAAACTTAGCTACTCTATTAACTGTGACTCTTGGCTATATTCTTAACAAAAAGTTCTTAAAAAAATCTACAAAAGGCTGAAACAATTCAAATTTTTTCATTACAATACCAGTTAGTTGAGTATAAACAGAAGTTTGAATAATATTCTCTCTATATAATATGTAATTTAAAATGGAATTTTATTTGTTCTAATCATTACATTTCATATATTTTTATTAACAAGACTTTTATTTAAGGGTTTTCTTTTTAAATTTAATATTAATTTTTTTATATAGTAAAACCTAAGTTTTATAATCTTAAGCAGGAGTGAGCAAACTTTTCCTATAAAGGCCAGAGAGTAAATATTTTACGCTTTGCAGCTATAGTCTCTGCCACAACTTTTGAACTCTGTAAAAGCAGCCACAGACAATCCATAATAAATGGACATGGTTTTGTTCCAATAAAACTTTACATAAACTGGTGGTTGGCAGGATCTGGCCCATAGATTATAATTTGTCAACCTCCCTTCTGAAGAAACCAGATTGTCAAATTTGAAAGCCTGTGAAAGAGCCCAGCCAGTGTGGCTCAACTGGTTGAGCACTGTCCCTTGCACCAGGAGGCTGCCAGTTGAATTCCCCATCAGGGCACATGACGGTATCGGACTCAATCCACAGTAGGGGGTGTGCAGGAGGCAGATCAGTTTCTCTCTCACCGGTTTCTCTCTCTCTCTCTCTCTCTCCCCCCCCTTCCTCTCTCTGAAATCAATAGACATATTTAAAAAAAAAAAAATCTGTGAAAGAATCTATGACATGTGATTCCAACCTCTTCTTGGGGTGGGAGAGACAGTTAAGGGAGGTATTGATGGGTAAAACCAACCGGAAAGTAGTTTGGTACAAAATTTCCAACAATTACAAATAGAAGTTATTTTCTGAATTTTGCAAACGTTTTATTATTTTAATTTTTCAATCGCCTGGTTTTTAATATAAAATTCATATATAAAAGCCCCGTCTCAAACGACTTCCTATACACGAGCACACAGAAGCATCCGATCGAGCGATTTCCGCAAACAAAGGACATCGCTGCGACCTGTGGACCCTGATGGAGTTGGCAGCTCCAGGAACTTCAGCACAGCGCCAGCCACACGCTGGACACGAGGGTGGCTGTGACTCCTTCCTCCCTGAACGGTGACAGTTCTTCCTACGCTCCCTTGGGCGCTGGAGAAACTCCAGAGAAGCCTGAAGGCCAGTCTAACTGCAAATCTGATCCCCACCACCCATGAGACCTGTCTGCAAGAAGCTTTTAAAATCCTAACTGTCCAACAAAAACATTCCTTGGGGTGCAAACGTTTTATTTTTATAGAAAAACAGTAAACATCCAAATAAAACTTCATTGTCAATTATACAAATTCTATTTTAACAAACTGCATATATCTGAAAATAGTTTCTAACACAAGAAAATAATGAGATGCAATGTCAATTAACACTTGATTACATTTTATGGTTAACCAGTCTGTAATTCTGCTTATCTTGTTCCTCAGTGCCTGTTTTTAATGGCAATATGCTTTTTATATACTCCCATAATACCCAGAACTTCTTTAAAACATGTACTACACTTTTTATACACTCCCACAGCACCCAGAAATCTTTAAAACATGTACTTTCCCAATTAGGTGGTTAGCAACATAGGAGTAGGCACAGTGTGTATCCTTCATTGCTATAGTATTTAGCCTATAGCTCCTGGCACATTGGTAAATGCTTGGTAGCAGAGCTGCTAAATAATGCTAAATGAAGGAGTAGTAAAATTTTAATTCCTTTAATTCTGGTTAAAAGTCTGGTTAGAGAAGCTGTTGGATGGCCTGGTTTGAAGCCTAATGCTAAACACATACCCAAGCTCCTATCTCTTACTCCCTCCCTACATGACACTTGGGATTTCCCAGTTCTGACAAATGGACGAAGAAGGACAGGACGGTGGCCTCTCCTTCCATCCAAATCCTCGTGGAGGAAGGGAGAGGGAGATAGAAACATCAATGATGAGAGAGTCATTGATCGGCTGCCTCCTCCACGCCCCCCACTGAGGATCCAGCCTGCAGCCCCGCCATGTGCCCTACCTGGGGATCCAACCACAATCTCCTGGATCATAGGTCCATTCTCAACCGCTGAGCCACGCCGGCCAAAGTGAAGTTCTTCATGACCAAAAGTGTATACAACTTGTTTCAGTTAAAGCAATTTCTTCATTAGTTTTTCTTGGCCAAAGATTCTAGACTACTACTTTAGACTACCAAATCCAAAACAAAACAAACCTTCAAACCTTACCTGTCTAAACTAATGCTATCCAAAACATTAACCACTTGCCACATGTGGTTAATTAATGCTCACATGAAATGTGGATAGTTCAAACTCAAATGTGAGTAGGTTTAAAACGCATACAGGATTTCAAAGACCGGTACCAAAAAGAGAATGTAAAATATCTCAATGATAACTTTCATATTAATTACATGTTGAAATTTGTTTCTGAAAATTGAGTTAAATACAATATAATATTGAAATTAACTTCACTTCATATTAATTACATGTTAAAATTTTTTATAAACTGGGTTAAATAGAATATTAAATTTAATTTCACCTATTTCTTTTTCCTTTTTTACTGTGGCTACTAGAAAATGCAGAATTTACAATGCAGTTCGCATTGTATTTCTATTGGACGGCGCAACTCTGGGCCTTAGTTACCTCGCTGGTGAAATGGGTATAACTCCCACCTCACGCAGAAGTTATAAGGATTAAATGAAAAAGCCTGTAACACTTAGTACTTATTTGCTATTAGGTAAGCAAAGGGCAGATGCAAAGTCAGGCGCTTGCAAAAGGAGAGACTGAGACGTGATTGAAGCCGCGTCACCTGGCCTCCAGCACTAGGGCCACCTTTCGGGGTCACGCCTGCGTTCTCTCGTTCACAGACCTGAAGCTCGAATATCACCCCTGGAAACCCGAGGCCGCCCCAGAGTCTGAGACGCTTCCAGCGGAGGGGTTGGTGAGGAGTCCCTCCCTCCAAGCCGGTGTTTTTGAGCAGAGGCGGGATACTGAGGAGGAATCCCGGAACGCACCTCCTGCGGGCGGCCTGCTCCGAGGAAGGCCCGGCAGGCCAAAAGGGCGGCCGGCGGACAAGGCGGAGGGGAGGCCGGGCTCTCCTGGCCTCAGCCTAGGCGGCCTCGCCTACCTGCGGCGCCGAGTCCCTGACGGCCGCGGCGGCCACAGCTCCCGAAGCCGCGACTGCTTCTCCTCCTTCCGCACGGCTCACTAGCTCCCGGTCCATCGTTGTCGCCGCCACAGGGCTGCTGGCGCTGGCGAGATAAACCGTAATGGCCGATAAGCCCACTTCCATCCTCCGCCTACCCGCCCAGCCGTGGACCCAGCCCGCACTCGGGAAGTGGGACTCGCCGCAACGCCCGCCTCGCGGCGCGCCCAGCCAAAGGAGGGGAGAGGGGGGGAGAGGAGGGGCGGGGGGGGCGGGGCGGGGCGGCCCTGCCCGAGGGGCGGAGCCTGCGGGCGCCTCGCCCACGGGGCTCGGCCGCCCGGCTCGGCTAACCACGGCCTGGGAGGCTCGGCTACCTACTCACGCGCAGCGGGGCGGGGCCTCTGCAGCACCGCTTCCGGCCCGCCCCACGACCGAAGCTCGGGGGCCGCGGCTTGGCATCACCCGTGACGTCGTTCCTCGGTACCTGCACCTGGAGCCGGGGTTTGGATCTCCGCGCAGCCGCTCACCAGCGGCATCCTGGGAAATCACCCTCCCAGGCCTTGGTGTCTGCGCTTGTGAAAAGAGAACAGCTGCGGAGTGGTCTTCAACGGCTTGAGCTGAAATGTGGTTGCTGAAAATATGTTTTTAAGTGCATGGCTCATGCTACATATTCCATCCCTAACGTGGATGACAGTCTAGCCAAAATAGCCTTGAAATCAGAGCCGCGAATGTGAATTTCGTTTACACTCGTCTGAAATACTTAAATATAACTGTAGAAAAGTTAAGGGAGACCTGAAGAAAAGCAAAGAGCAACAGCAAGCTTCCATTTTGACAAATGTGAGGACTAATTATTCTTTTTAGGGGTGTGTGTGTGTGTGTGTGTGTGTAGGCATCCCAGACTTTTCCCCTTTTACCAGTGTTCAACCACATTAAAAAGTCATGATTGCATTGATTACTGCATTACTTAAAACTAGTTGAGGGTATTTCCAGGTAAATGATTTTTTTATTGTAATTTTAGTATGAAAGTTTTCATGAACTGTAGAGGTGAAAAATAAAATACATTATTTTGCCCAAGGAGGGTGGGGTGGGGAGTTCATATGATATTTTAAATTCCATTTTTATGCCAGCCAAAATTCAGAAATGGTCCCCACACTTATGTCCTAGGATATCTGTTCTTCAGCATGGCAGGAGCAGTCAGCAGGCAGAACACCCTTATAACTTTAAATATTCCTTTCTCTCCTGTGCAAAAGTTATTTTTCCTTACTCTCTGCTTAATATTGCTGTACACTTTGCATCCTGCTGTAACTATGATAATCTAAAAAACAACCCAAAAACCTTAAAAATAAGTTGGTAATTTGAAAACCATCTAAACAAATTCATAATCTGTATTCCAGTAATAAAATCAAATTAGCTTATTGCTGAGGTAAACATGTTTTAGTAACATGATCTAATGCTGTCTCGTGGCATTAGCCAGGGGTTGAATCAGTCTAAAACGGCAAAAACAAACTCTGCAATAAATTGAAAAGAAAAACAAAGAGCCAATTGTTAAAGACTTCATGAATTGACTTTCATAAACAAGATAGCTCTACATTGCATCTATTCAAAATCTCATTCTCTTACTGGCAAGAAGAGTAATCAACAATCACTGTTTTTTGTCTTTTTACAAATTGGCAATTGAACGTAGAATTATAATTTTCATTGCTTAAAGCAGAACTCATTTTCATGGTTCATAAGTACATTTCCTAGTTTAATGAAAATTTAAAATGCAAGTCACATTCCAATATGAACTGGAAATATTTTCTAAGAAGAGTTATTTTTAACACAAATATGCAATTGAAGTGTAGTCTATTACAAACAATTCCTGGCAACAGAAAAGCATAGAAATTCTAACGTTTTTAGCTTGGGCATTTACATTTTTGTCATTATTTCCAGACTTTCATATGTCAACTAAAAGCGGACAACAAAGCAACATGCCAAATCTCTCCTTTCACTTTATAAGTTGCATCACCATGACAAAAAATAAATACAGGTATTACTGTAATTTATCTACTTGAAAACATAATTGTGGTTTAAATTTTCATTTAGTGGTACATAAAGAGCTAAATAGGTGAATTTGGTTCTAATTCTGTGAAAAACAAAGCTGAATAAAATTCAATAACCAGGACTGTCCATCAAATCAAAAACAGAACTTTCTTGTGGTTTTTACATAGTTTTATATATATATATTTAGTAGAGCATATTTTTAAGGTAATCCCATTCCTCAAATAGGGAGATATGTTTTCATCATCATTGATGCACAAGAATAAGGTGGTAAAAATGCACGTTAAGTTGATTTTAAGCATAAAGACATCGTTAACAGTAGGGGCTTCACTTACGGAGCCCAATATGCTAGGTATTATGATAAGGGCTTTCATTGTATTAACTCTTCCTCACAACTCTGATATTATAATTACCAACATTTTACAGATGATCAAAGGCTTAATAACCTGCTCAAGAACACAGCTGATAAGCAGCAGAGCAAAGATTCAAACCCAGGCAGTCTGATTCCAGAGCCTATCCTCAGCTACTCTGCCCCTTTGAGAATGAATATGTCAGAAAATAGGCTATTAGGAAGGCAGAAAATTCTTAGACCAAAGGTACATGTGATATTTGGAAAGATGTGCATGGAAATTAGTAAAATGTGTTCATTTTGTGAAGCCATTTGTAAACTATAATCCCCTATATGTAAGAAACAAATGAAAATACCAAGTAAACTTGTTTTATTTGATGCTATGTGAATACATTTGTTTTAATTGAAATTTGGTCAGATTTTTTTTGTCATGAGACTATACTATTGATATTCAACTACCAGAATTTTTTATATGGCATTAGTCATAAAACATTAGTTTCTTAGTACACTATGCCTAAATGTAGTAATTTCAGTGTTGAAGACCTGTGCATCTTAACTGAAGTATGTAGAAGCCTAGGGGTCTTCTGATAATAATCCAAAAAACAAGTATAAAGATTTAACACCTTGCTGACCACCTATTTTGAGCCAGAACTCGCCCGTGTGACTGGCTACTTTTCTGCACTTGAATATTAAATGAAAGCATCTGAATAAAGTTAAATATACTTTATTTTGTCATATATTACCATACGTTGAAATCAAGCATATTGCATATATTTTAATATTTTAAAATATTTTTCATATATTTTTAAAAATATTTTTTGAGTGTGATATATTGTATAGCATGTATTTACATGCAATGGTACTAAACATGTTTTACATACATATCATGTTTCGCTGCCCTTTCCCTTAGAAGAACATAGTTTACATGCCCTAGTGGGATTTTTTTTTACCGCTGGTTACTATTTTTTATATAACATGATCTTTTTATTTTCCTGATAATCTGATGGCGAATCTGTATTTGGCACACATAACGAAGAGGAAAACTAGGGACAGCCAAAATAAGTGCCTAGCAGTGAAGTGCAGACACGAGTTATCTCATGACTGGTCAGTGACATTTGGGAATGGAAACACAAGTTAACTCATGACCAGTCAGCAACGTCCGGATATGGAAACGTGTGTATACTGGTGACCTGTCAGCAAGGTGTTTAATAAGGATTTCCACCAGTAAGGATATCTTTCTTCTAGGGGCAAGATCATTCATTGTGCCTTTTAAGACAATAAGAAAATTGCAGAAAATCAAGTGAGGGGTTTCACACTCTTGCCTTTCCTATTAAATGGAGTGTGAAGAAACAGGCTATTTCTTGCACCACTTCTGCCAGAAATGAAATTCTGAACCACTTAATTAATTTCCCAAAGTCAGAAATTATGGGCCCATGAATATATTCAATAAAAATTCCTACTTCCTTTGGGCCACTGAGGAGCAAATTTCCCTAATTCTATTATGAAATGTAAAAACCAAGCAAGCATGATTCCTAAACTATGCAGATATGTGGACATTAAATATTCTCCTCCCTTGATGCAGATATGGGAACTTTCTCTGGAAAGAGGCTCACAAAACTTTGCCATGTTGCTTAAGAAAAATAGACCTCGGCCACAGAATATTCTCCCTTCTGCTTTCCCTAACTAGGAAAAACTTTTAGCAGCAGGGTCAGAGGAGTTTCAGGCACCAGGTAGGGGATTTTCTTACTGTCAACCTCTTCTGAATTATCCCTCTTACCAGCTGGTGCTGTTGTGTAACTTCTTGACTATTTTCCCATTTATGATCCAACTGCTACCAAGAAATGCATTTTCAACCTTTTTCATCTCATGACACACATAAACCAATTACTAAAATTCTGTGGCACACCAAAAAATATATTTTTTACAGATCTGACCAAAAAATAGGTGTAATTTTGATTGATTTACCAAAAAAAAAAAAAAGTAATTACCTACCCTTTTTGCTCTAAAGTGACTTTTTAAAAATCAGATGCCTATACTTGTATATAAGGATTTCTGGTACTAAGAATTAACCAATCAGACAACCTTATTATGCAACGTGACCAATAAGAGGCAACTCCATTTTTTAAAAATATATCTTTATTGTTGAAAATATTTTTCCCCCATTGATCCCTTCCACCCTGCACCCACTCCCTGTCCCAGGCCTTCACCACACTATTGTCTGTGTCCATGGGTTATGCATATATGCATATAAATTCTTTGGTTAATCTTTCCCCAACAACCCGCCCACCCCCACCTTCCCTCTGAGATTCGTCAGTCTGTTCCATGCTTCTATGTCACTGAATCTATTTTGTTCATCAGTTTATTATGTTCTTTAGATTCCACATATAAGTGAGACCATGTGATATTTGTCTTTTTCTCTATTATATGATGTATACATTTATGGTTTAAAACACAGGACATTCACACCGGACGACTATTGTTGTATTGGCTGTTGTCATTTTTTAAAAAAATATGTTTTTATTGATTTCAGAGAGAGGAAGGGAGAGGGAGAAGAGATAAGAACATCAATGATGAGAGAATCATTGATTGGCTGCCCCCTGCATGCCCCTACTGGGGATCGATTGAGCCCACAACCCGGGCATGTGCCCTGATCACAGAATTGAACCTTGATCTCTTGGATCATGGGTCAAAGCTCAATCACTGAGTCACACCGACTGGGTTATTGCTGTTTTTTAAAATTTGACAATCTAAGGGAAAAGAGGCCAGTGCACCTGACTAAGTAGTCAGGTATTGCGTGTTTTAAAAATTCCTGTGGCACACAGCTTGAAAATCACTGTTTTGGGCTAATGAGAGAACCCGTTAAGCCAAGTGAAGCTAAAAAATATAACATGCTGTTCAAATAATTTCAAACGAAAAGTAATGAGAGAATTGCAAACAGTAGCATAGGCATGCCAAATTCAAAAGAACTTGTGTGGCATTACATTAATGTTATAAAAGAAAATGTGCCATAATTATCAGTTTATGAGGTATCTTTTCACTTTAAAAGAATCAAAACATTACCTTATACTCAATATGCCCATATTACAGTAAAGAGGTCAGTAGGGAGGAATAGGGCCTAGAGTCTTGGGTTAGCAACTACTCAACACTAAGCACAAATAAATTGTTACCTACCCCTAATGACAAAGGGTGGAAAAAAACTATCATAACAAAATTTCACATTGTATTAATAACTACTTTATAAAAATAACAAGCCATAGACTACACAACTGGTCTAGAAGTAAAATTTAAATGAATTCCCCAACACCTGATATAAATTCATTCCTGTTAACTCATGGCTTAAAAGCAAAGAGGGACCCAGCTGGCATGGCTCAGTAGTTGAGCATCAACCTATGATCCAGGAGATCATGGTTTGATTCCCAGTCAGGGCATATGCAGGTTGCAGGCTCGATCCCCAGTAGGGGGCGTGTAGGAGGCAGCCCATCATTGACTCTCTCTCATCATTGATATTTCTCTCTCTCTCTCCCTCTCCCTTCCTCTCTCAGAAATGAATAAAAATATATTTTTTAAAAAGTAAAGCCCGGCCGGGCGTGCCTCAGTGGTTGAGCGTCGACCTAGGATCCACGTGATCGGGGTTCAATTCCCGGTCAGGGCACATGCCCTGTTGCGGGCTTGATCAATGACTCTTTCATCACTGATGTCTCTCTCTCTCTCTCCCCCTCTCCTTTCCTCTCTCTGAAATCAATAAAGATATATTTTTAAATAAAATAAAAAAAAAAAAAAGTAAAGAGTGTATGAGGTTCAATTTTCATGCAATGGCTTAATCTTCAGAACATGGTAATTGGAATTTAGAGCAGAATTTAATTTTTTTTAATTTATTGGCATGACATTGGTTAATAGGATCATATAGGTTTCAAATGTACATTTCCGTGATACAAAATCTGTATACTGTAGGGTGCCCACCACCTAAAGTCAAACTATCTTCTGTCACCATATATTAGGCCCCTCCAATCTCTACCCCACTTCCCTCTGATAACCACCACACTGTTATGTGTAGCCATGAGTTTCAGTTTTATATCCCACATGTGAGTGAAGTTATGTGGTTCTTAGCACATAACTTATTTCACTTAGCATGGTATTCTCAGGGTCCATCCATGTTGTCACAAATGGCAGTATTTCATCTTTCCCCTTGGCTGAGTATATATGTACCATTGTATATTCCATTGTATGTATGTACCGCATCTTCTTTATCTAATCATCTATTGGACACATCAGTTGTTTGCATGTCTTGGCCACCGTGAATAGTGCTGCAATGAACATGGGGTGCATATATCTTTGTGCATACATATTTTTGAGTTTTTTAGGTAGATACCCAGGAGAGGGATTGCTGGGGCGTATGGTAAGTCTTCTTAACTTTTTGAGGAACTGCCAGACTGTTTTCCATAGTGGTTGTACCAGTCTACATTCCCACCAGTGGTGAATGAGGACTACCTTTTCTCCACAACTTCTTCAGCACTTGTCATTACCTGTCTTGTTGTTAAAAAAAAAAAAGCCATTCTAACAGGTGTGGGGTGGTATCTCATTGTAGTTTTAATTTGCATTTCCCTAATAGCTAATGAAGTTGAACATCTTTTCATATAACTGTTAGCCATTTGTATGTCTTCTTGGGAGAGGTGTCTGTTCAGGTCCTCTGTCCACTTTTTGATTGGGTTGTTTGGTGTTGAGTTTTATGAGTTCTCTATATATTTTGGAAATTAAACCTTTGTTGGAGCTACTGTTTGCAAGTATCATCTCCCATCTGGTTGGCTGCCTCTTTGTTTTGTTGTTTCTTTTGCTGTGCAGAAGCTTTTTAGTTTGGTATAGTCCCATTCATTTATTTTTGCCTTTACTTCCCTTGCCTTTGGGGTCAAGTTCATAAAATGTTCTCTACAACCAAGGTTTATAAACTTACCTATGTTTTCTTCTATGTAATTTGTTTTAGCTCTTGTATTTAGATCTTTGAACCATTTTATTTTATTATTCTTTCTTTTTTTTAAACATATCTTTTTATTGATTTCAGAATGAGGAAGGGAGAGGGAGAGAGAGAGAAACATCAAGGATGAGAGAGCTGTCATTTGATCGGCTGCCTCCTGCACACCTCCAACTGGGCATGGAGCCCGTAACCTGGGCATGTGCCCTGACCGGGAATTGAACCACAATCTCCTGGATCCTAGGTCGATGCTCAACCGCTGAGCCACACCTGGCCGAGTGTTTGATCCATTTGAAATAAATTTTTGTACATGGGGACAAACTATAATCTAGTTTCATTCTTTTGCATGTGGCTTTCTAGTTTTCCCAGCACCATTTATTGAAGAGGCTCTCTTTTCTCTGCTGTTTCTGGTTCCTTTGTTGAAAATTATCTGCCCATATAGATGTGGTTTTATTTCTGGGCTCTCAATTCTGTTCCATTGATCTGTGTGTCTGTTTTTCTGCCAATATTACACTGTTTTGATTATCATAGCTCTGTAGTATAATTTGAAGTCAGGTATTGTGATACCTCCAGCTTCTTTTTTCTCAAGGCTGCTTTGGCTATTTAGGGTCTTTTGTGGTTCCATACTAACCTGATGAATTTTTTGTTTTATTTCTTTAAAAAATTACATTGGGATTTTGATGGGGATTGCATTGAATCTGTATGTTGCTTTGGGTAATATGGCCATTTTAACTATGTTGATTCTTCCAGTCCATGAGCACAAAATATATTTCCATTTCAATGTGTCCTTTTCAATCTCTTTTAACAATGCTTTGTGGTTTTCAGTATATAGGTCTTTTCCACCCTTTGTTAAGTTTATTCCTAGGTGTTTTATTCTTTTGGTTTAATTGCAAAAGGAATTTTCATTTCTTTTTTTGCAGTTTCGTTGTTAGTATATAGGAAAGCAGTGGAGTTTTGTACATTGATTTTGTATCCTGCAGCTTCATATTTGTATATTGTTTCTAATAGTTTTTTGGTGGAGTCTTTAGGGTTCGTGGTGTACAGAATCATGTCATCTGCAAATAGTGATTTTTACTTCCTCCTTCCCAATTTGGATGCCTTTTATTTCATTCTCTTGCCTGATTGCTCTGGCTAGGACTTCCAGAGCTATGCTGAATAAGAGTGCTGAGAGTGGGCATCCGTGTCTTGTTGCTGATTTTAAAGAAAAACTTTCAGTTTTTCATCATTGAGTATGATATTGGCTGAAGATTCGTCTTATATGGCCTTTATTATGTTGAGATACTTTCCTTCTATACCTATTTTATTCAGTGTTTTAATCATCAATGGATGTTGTATGTTATCAAATACTTTTTCTGCATCTATTGATTAGATCATATGATTTTTATCTTTTTTTGGTTAATGTATTACATTGATCAATTTGCATATGTTGAGCCATCCTTATGCCCCTGGAATGAGTCCCACTTGTTCATGATGAATTATTTTTATTGTATTCGATTGGCTAGTATTTTGTTTAAGATTTTTATTCTGTATTCATCAGAGATACTGATCTGCATTTTCTTTTTTTGTGTTACCCATGACAGGTTTTGGTATCACGGTTATGTTGGCCTCATAAAATGTGTTAGGAAGTATCACCTCTTCAATTTTTTGGAAGAGTTTGAGAAGGAAAGTTTCCAATCTTCCTTGAATGTTTGGTAGAATTCACTGGTAAATCCATCTGGTCCTGGGTTTTTTATTTTTGGGGAGGTTTTTGATGGTTGTTTCAATTTCCTCACTGCTGATAGGTCTATTTAGATTTTCTAGTTCTTCCTGATTCAGTCTAGGAAGGTTTATATATTTCTAGGAACTTACTCATTTCTTCTAGGTTATTGAATTTGGTGGCATATAGTCTTTCACAGTATTCTAGTATGATCCTTTGTATATCTGTGGTCTGTGGTAACTTCTCTAGAGCAGAATTTTTTAAATGACTCAGTTTGTAAGCCAGTTAATGCCAGCAATGAACAGAATCATCTAGATTTGAGCTGTGATTATGGCTCTCTAGTTTTGGATATAACTTACTTGGCTTTACTTATTGCTAGCTTTTAAGGAAGACCAAAACTTATTTACATTTAGTTGTTTAACCATGGTTCTAACAGAGTTTTTATTAGAGATTATTCAAACTCTTTGGTTGCTCTTTGTATTCAAATAGTAAGACTTGCTTTACTATACACAAACATCAAATTGAAATTCCTTCACATTTTAAATGCTTTGTTCCTTTTTTAACTGAAATATTTGTTTATATATACTAGAGCTACATATAAACAAAATGAATGCAATGCAAAATGAATGAATGCAAAAGACATTCAATTTTATTTTATATTATGGCTTTCTAGACTCCCTACATTCACTGACATAAGGTATTATATTAACTTGACCTACTTTAATATGAATGAGACTTTAGTTCCAGTAAATGTCCTGGTTTCTTGTCTTCTATGTAGTAATTACATTACCTTTCTTTTTAGCTATGTGACACTATACTTCTATTCAAGGTTATACAATATGACTATATATCAGGACTTGGGACTTCTCACATTATATACTGTATTTGAATAAAATTATGATTTATGTAACACACTATAAAATCACTTTTACTACATGATGAAAAGTAATTTTTTCCAAAAAATTCTTCCATAAACCTATAATGTACTGTGTCTGTGTGTATGTGTATGTATATATATCTAGCCCTCTTATATCTTATATGCCAGCAAATACGACACTTCCAGGAGAACACTGACCTCCATCACATCACATTGTTAATTTGCCCTTTCTTGTTATTATAGTTTGTTGATAATTCATTTCTAAGTGTATTCTTATTTTATAATTACATAAGCATTGTAGGCTTAAGGAATTATATATACCTAGTTTTGTTTGTACATATTTCATAACATTATAATAAAATTCAGGAAGAATATCATGTTGTATGTATGATACTGTATCTAGCTAGTGGTCTGTAAGTTGGGAATAAATGTAATCAAAAAGCTAAGAAACCTTTTTTTTTAATCCTCACCCGAGGATATTTTTTTCATTGCTTTTCAGAGAGAGTGCGAGAAAGAGAGAGAGAAACATCGATTAGTTGCCTCCTACAGGAGCCCCAATCAGGGCCGGAATCAAACCCAGGACCCTTCAGCCCTCGGGCTGACACTCTAACACTTAGCCAAACAGCTAGGGCTAAGAAACCAATTTGAATAGTGAAAAATAAAAGGAAATTTGTTCAAACTATTAAAGAATTTTGGTATGTAGTACTTATGCTGTCAAAAATCAGTACCTGATACAAATTGTGAGAACAGGATAGCTTTTGTAACTAAAGCTGCCTGATTGAGGAATTAATGAAATTAGGATTTAAAATTTTTTTTTTTAATTGATTTCAGGGAGAGGAAAGGAGAGGGAAAGAGACAGAAACATGAGAGAGAAACATCGATCGGCTGCCTCCTGCACGACCCCTACAGGGGATCAGCCTGAAGCCCAGGTGTGTGCCTGCGACCTCCTGGTTCATGGGTTGACACTCAACCACTAAATCACACGGGCAAGGCTATGGTCTCATTTTTAATATATAACAGTTACAGCCTATTTTTCCATTAGGAGGTTTATACATTAGCTACTGCCATCAAAGCGTATCAATTTCTTTTTTTTAAAATATGTTTTTATTGATTTCAGAGAGAGGAAGGGAGAGGGAGGGAGAGATAGAAACATTAATGATGAGAGGGCCATTGATCGGCTGCCTCCTCCATGCCCCCTACTAGGGATTCAGCTCGCAACCTGGGCATGTGCCCTGACCAGGAATTGAACTGGTGACCTCCAGGTTCATAGGCTGACGCTCAAGCACTGAGCCATGCCGGCCGGGCACTGTATCAATTTAAAAAAATATATATATCTTTATTGATTTCAGAGAGAGGAAGGGAGAGGGAGAGAGAGATAGAAACATCAATGATAAGAGAGAGTCAATGATGGGCTGCCTCCTGCACACCCCCTACTGGGGATCGAGCCTGCAACCCAGGTATGTTCCCTGACTGGGAATTGAACCACGATCTCCTGGATCATAGGTCGATGCTCAACAGCTGAGCAGCACTGGCTGGATAGTGTATCAATTTCTTCAAGTCGACTTATGGTATGTAAGAAACAATAAAACTGGCTTAAAAAAAAATCAAATATTGCCATTAAGTCTTCAAAAATATGAGGTTAAAAAAAAGCAAGTTATATACAAAACATTATATTGTAAATTGTAATCAAATTCACAATTTAAATTTAAATGGCAGAGCTAAGATTTTCTATGGCAAATTATCTTTAATTATTCTAAGTTAAACAAAAATTCCTAATACTAATGGTTATGTCACTCTACCATATTTCCCATTAAAGATAATATACTTCTAGGGATAGCTTTAAGTGAGACAGAGCTATTGGTTTTTCTGTGTGCCTAATGTGATGCACTGATAATTTTAAACCATAAAGAAGGTTAACAAATCCTTAACTTATAACGACTTTGAAGTTTATTTTATAGCACTTTTATTGAGAAATCATGTAACTACTGACCAGGACTGTTTACAAATGTAATGCTTGGCCTTTGAAACAATTAAAAACTCAAGTACTAAAATTTTACATCATGATTTGTTTAACTTAAGAAGTGTTATGATGGTAAAAACTGACAGAAGAAAATCTAAAGCAAAAATATGATTTCCACAAAAACCATATATTCCTCTCCCTGATATCAAAGGGAAGGAAGAAAGAAGGAAGGAAAAAGAAAAGGAGGGGGAAAAACAATGAGAGGAGAAAGAAAAAGGGCAAGACAGGCAAGAAAAATACTTTTTTCCCCATTTGCAAAAAGAGGAAACTCTGAGGTCTCAGCAAATAATGTAATCAACTGAGTCAGTTTATAGTAAGGCATCTTCTTTACATATTGTTGAATCCCATCATGCCTTTCATATTGCCAGCAGCACCCTGTTGAAACTGCCTCATCATTGACTGAAGTCCTGCCATACCACCTAGAGAGAAAGTAAAATCAGGTAATTATTAAGTAGAACTTGAAACATTTGTTACTTTTGCCTACTAAGTACTTTAACTTCTAAAAAATATACTGGGTTCTAACTGCAATTTGGTCATCAACCTTACCAATTCAAAATTTGTAAATTCACCAGTATCCTCATCTCTAAAAAAGAATGAAGAACCTACCTCATCAAGTTGTGAGAAATAAATGAGATAATACCGGAAAAGACCTTGGAAAAGTGTCTGTCGCACAGTAAGGAGTCAATACTTCAAAACAAAAAGTTTATTTTCTGGGAAGTACATAAGTCTTATTGTAAATAGTAGTTAATTTGGGAGGGCAAGGAGTTATTTCAGAGGACATATAGAAAGAATTAACCTTTAATTGAACATCTACCATATGCCCAGAACTGTACCAAATGCTTTCATATATATTAGCTCATTTAATTTAATTTCCTGATGAGATACTATCTGTGATTTTAAAGAAGGGGAAAGTGAGGCTCAGAAAGTTTATGGAACTTTTTATAGGTTACATAATAAAAGTGGAATTGGGTTTCAAAATCCTTGTGTAATTTCAAAGTCTCATCATTGAAAATATCCAGATTCTAAACTAGGGCAAAAGATCACCAGAATAAGCATTAACAAAAGATGATTAAGTAGCTTGCTCAAATATCACACAGAGGGCAGCAGAGAAGTGAATAAAACTTCAGCTTATATAGCACTATTATAACCATTCAACTTAGAATTCAGATGGCCATTTCCTCAAATCATACATCTGCTGAACAGATTTTCATAATACCACAACAGAAAGCTTATTGAAACTCAACCCTTAGCAACTGACAATAACTTTGTATTTACCCATGTGATGAAGAACTCTTGGATCCATCATTTTGGCCATTTGTTGATTCAATTTTGCCATCTGTGACTGGCTTACATTCTTAGACATGTCACCACCTGAAAATAAAAATAGGTTTTGAGTCAATATAGAATGTAATACAATCACAGTATCATAAAAGTTTAATAAACTGAGTAAATTTAAAAAATCACCTATAATCTTATCACCCTAACACAATTATTTCTATTTGTACATATATTCCCTTCTAATCTTTACCTCAATTACATACATGCTTTTGAGAAAGTATAAGTGAAATTCTATATTAAGGAACATTTAAGGGACTTACTTCAGGGCTAAGATTTTTCTTAATACTTTTACTTATACCCGTGAATGAGCCACTATAAGCAAAACTGTATCCAGTTAATGAAAGCTATAACAACATTTTTTTAAGAATGATATGGGAGAATGCTGAACAAAAAGCTGTGTTTATAGATATGGATTAATTGGGAAAGAGACTAGATGCTGGTAAATGAATATGAAAGAATGAGTCTGAGAGAGCCTGAAAATTTCTATATATCTAAGAAACTATTAAAAATAACAAAAAGCTTCAGAGAACAGTAAGACAATCCAACTCCATTTATCAATGAATTTCCACACAGTCAAAACTCCACAGTAAAAAAGGCAGTCAATGAAAGAGACGTACTTAGGGGCAGAACAGATTAGAGCTTTCCTTCAGAGCCGGGGAGGGAAACATCCGGCCAGCTAGCCTTATACTGCCGACCTTATATGGCCCAGGAAATCATTTGGTATGGCCCTGGCTAGGTAACTGCAGGCGGGACTCAAAATTCAATAAATATAGGGGCTTTTTTCATAGCTAATTTTTAAGTTGACAATTTTGTATGGCCCTCAAATTATGTTATAAATATCCAAATGGCCCTTGGCAGAAAAAAGGTTCCCCACCCTGCTTTAGAGAATAGTTGCTGTGCTTGAGAGACAGGAAGCAAAAGGGATCAATGAATAAGTAAAACTGCTTCATCAAGTTTATTTTCAAGGAAAGTTAACTCTGGTACTTCACAGGAGCATTTAAGAAAATGAAACCAAAGCTGCCCAATTCTCTGATCAAAGTTGGATAATCTGAATAAATTATTGTGAACTAAAAACTTTGAATAAAAGAGATGTTTTTTATAAAACATAATAAAATCTATGAAAAATAATTAAATCTGTGTAAGATGTAAATTCTATGTTCACTGGTGATTTGTCAGAAGAGTTTGTTTCTGAGGATTTCAAACTTATAAAAAATATTAAGAGTTGGTGTGACAAGGATGTGTCCCATATCCAATGCCCACTTCATCTTGGTTGTGCCTTTATTGAGTAATCAGTGCTTACATAAGATCTGGTTGATGGATCTGCAGTAGTCCTATCAAGAACAGTCAGGGTCATTTGGGAAAGATGTTAAATTGACAACTGTTTATTAATCACTATCTGAAACAGCATGTGATGTTAGGAATTATAACGAATTTTTTGTTGTTGCTGTAATCCTCATCTGAGGATGTTTTTTACCATCGCTTTTCAGAGAGAGTAGATGGGAAGGAGGGAGAGGAAGAGAGAGAAAAACATAGAAGTAAGGGAGACACATGGGCTGGTTGCCTTCCACATAAGCTCCAACAGAAACCAAGGTACATGTCCTTGACTGGGAATTGAACTCTCGACCCTATGGTGTGCAGGGGAACACTCTAACCACTGAGCACACAGGCCAAGGCTATACTGAATTTTAAACATGTTTGTCTAACTTTTTTCCCTTAGCACAAAAGAGAAACTAGGATATAGCAAGCAAGGAAAATAAGAAAAGTGTCAAAGAAAAAGGTGATAAGAACTTCTATAAATACTAATTTTTTAAGAAAGCTATTCAGTGGTACTATTAATCTTTGGAATGTGCCTAATCAATATTTTTTTAAAGAACAAACTCACTTTAATAGTGTTTATAATATAGAAAAAATTAAAAGGAGGCTGGGACAGTTGCTTAACTCTTTGGAAAAACAAACTTATTTTTTTACCTTACACAATACAGAGCAAGATAAATTTCAGATGGGACAAAAAGTAAAACCTAAAATTTAAAAAAACCCAAAATGAGTAGAAGAAAATATAGCTGACTACTGTTGTATCAACATAAGGAAAACTTGTATGAGCATAAAAGAAATAAAATAAAGTGATAAATAGCCTTGGCTACATTAAAAATGAAAACTGTTCCTTAAAAAATATAAAAGACTAGGAAAAGTATTTGCAGATTTTAAAGTTATTACAAAGCAGTAACAAAAAAAATGAAATAAGTAAACAGGGAACTTACAAGGTGATTCACAAAGGAAATTCAAACCAGTAAATGCAGACATGTTAAGCTTGATTAGTAATCTAAAAAACATATTTGCCCTAGCTGGTTTTGCTCAGTGGGTGGAGCACTAGCCTGTGGACTGAAGGGTCCTGGGTTTGATTCCGGCCAAGTGCATGTACCTCGGTTACAGGCTCGATCCCCTGTGTAGGAGGCAACCAACCGATGTCTCTCTCTCACATTCATGTTTCTTTCTCTCTCTCTTTCCCTCTCTCTCTCCCACTCTCTGAAAAGCAATGGAAAACATATCCTCAAGTGAGGATTAAAAAAAACCCAGAAAACCATTTGACCACTAAATTGGAAATATTAAATTATTACAAAATTTATTCAGCATCTACTGTTTCTGATCAAACAAACAAAAATCCCTGGCATCATAGAAGATGGCACAGAAAGTGATACTGATAGAGAAGCAGATGAATCAGCCTAAATATCCAACAAAGCAGCATTGCATTAAACAAAGATACATGCTCAACAAGAATAGTATTCAGTGGTTAAAAGTTGTGTTTCAAAGAAAATTTGACAATATGGAAACAGTCACAATGTATCAGAAGAAAACACAAGTTACATCAAATATTATTTGTAATAGGACCCATGGGATTCTATGGGGAGTAAAGGTAATGGGTATTTTAAATTTTTTTCTTACATTCTCTACATTTTCTTTAATATATATTACATCTTCAAAAAATAAAGTCATTAGGTTTTTTTTAAATATTAGTGTTTATTACCTTGAACATGAAAACAGATGAATCAGAGATCACATTATAAATCCCAGAAGTACTTAAATATAACATGAAATTCAGCAATATATTTTCTAATGCTGGCAGTATTCCTGGCTTTAATTTTTAGTTTCTCAACTTTCTTTCCTTTCAGTGTGTTTACCAATGATGAGCTTATTTTTCTTACCTTTGAAAAGTCCTTTGATACCTCCCATCTTTTTCACCATCTGTGCAAATTTGGTATATTGTGTTAAAAGTTCTTGAACATCTCTCGTTGACACACCTGATCCTCTTGCTACTCTTTGGATTCTTCCTGGTTGCTTACTAAAAACCTTGGCACCATCCGTACTGTCAAGTTCTGCAGGCAAGGGTCAATTACTTTCACTTACATACAATTAACATTCACTGTGAAAGCAGTTATGTGACAGTATCTTACACACATAAAAGCAAATAAAATGGTCAAACCACCACCAGATTTAACAAATGTTATCACCTGCCCTGTCTACCCGATTTTTAAAAGTTAAACAAGGAATATATTCAAAAGAATATCTATAATATTCATAAGCTATAAAAAAGCAAATACCCCACAGTTTAAGTAAAACAGAACATTCTAAAAACCTTTGAAACCCATGTCCACCCTTTCTTTTTAAAAATATGTTCTTATTGATTTCAGAGAGAGGAAGGGAGACAAAGAGACAAACATCAATGATGAGTCACTGATCAGTTGCCTCCTTATATCTAACTGCTCCTCAGAGCATATACTAGGGCTAAAAGGTATATTTCAAAAAAGAATAAAAGAGCTCACCTTAGCTCTAAATACTAGTAACCTTTAGATCATAAATTTAGGCATATAAGCAGAAGTAGGTAGCTCTACCTATAATCATCAGAGTAGCTATTATATTTCCTATTATCAAGTAATTACTACTAGTATTTTAATCCTTTCTGTAACATAAAGAATGAGTTAATTCCCTTCAGTGTTTTGATAACTCTTAGAATATGACATACATTTCTTTTGGTGTTAGTTGCACACAATCTCAGAAATGAGATGGCCTTCAGTCAAAATTTCTTATTATGTCTGCATTCTCTCTACAACATCCCTCAGTAAGTGGTCATCTTGCCTTGGTCTTAATATCCCCAGGAGACATAACCCACTATCTAACATAAGGTAATCCATACCATTTTATTATTTCTGTAATTATGGGAAATCTTTTCACATATTAAAATGGAATATGTTTTCCTAGTACTTTTTCCCATTTGCATAAATGTCCCCTTGCCAGGCACAAAGAATAAGGCTTTCAAATATTTGAGAGCCACATGTGACCTATGAATTTTCTCTGGGTGACAAATATCCAACTCTTTCGACCATTCCTTTTATAACATGGCTTAGAACCCCATTTATCATCCTGATTTCCTAAATACAACTTCTAATTTGTTATACCCTCTAAGCATACTGCCCAGAAGTAAACTGAAATCCAGGTGAAGTTTGATTACCAAAACAATACAAATAAAGATCAAATTGTCTCATAATAAGCTTATAGTCCATTAAAACCTCTAAATCCATTTCATAAATGCAGCTTTTAAGCCATATCTTCATTATAAAATATTTAGGAAATGTGTATCATATTTCTTCCAAGAGTTCAAACAGAGTTAGAGAAAGAAGGTAAGCTAATAATATCCCATCATGGTAAGCAATATGATAGAGTTAAGCAAATAGCAGAAGGAGACATAGTTTAAAGAAGAAAGGAAGTCAGGAAGAGCTCCATGTGGTGGTTTCTCTTTAACTGAGTAGTCCTGAAGGACAAGTATGAGGTAAGTACAGAAGAGAAAGAAGCAAGGGACATTCTAGGAAGTAGAACATAGATTCCTACAGTAATAATTGTGTGTAGAAGGAACCAAGCATGGCTAAGAGCTGAGAGATTTAAGAAGCTGCCAAAGTAGGTAAGGGCAAGGTTATAACAGAACTTGTACGCCAAGCTTAGGAGTTTAGAATTCATCATGAAGACAATAAAGAACAAGTGAAAGATTCTGACCCCAGAACTATTATGTTTAGAAAGACCACTCTTGTGGCAGTGAGGAAGAAAGATTGAAAAGATGAGTGAAAAAAGAGAAAGGGAAATGTTAGGAGGCTAATATAGCAATCCAGGTAAGAAATGATGAGTGTATGAACTAATGCAGGGGATATAAAGGCAAAGAAAACAGAGAATACATGAGAAATATTTAGGAATAGAACTCACTAAAATCTAAGGTGATGTTAAGGTTTCTATATTCCACGTGAAGTGGTAAAACACTGATACAAGTAGCTATGGTAAGTTAAACATGTAGATATATTGTAATACCTAGAGCAACCACTAAGAAAACTATTCAGAGATATACTCAAAAACACCATAGGTACATTACAGTAATGTTCAAGTAACCCACAGGCAAGTAAAAAAGAGAAAGTAGAAGAACAAAATCAGAGGGAACAAACAGAATAATAAAATGACAGAACTAAATCCTAATACATGAATAATGTATCAGTTAAAAGAGATCATCAAAATATATTAAAAGAAAAAACAACCCAATTACATGAAACTCACTTCAAGTATGATACAGGTAGGTTAAAAGCAAAAGGCTGGAAAAAGATACACAATGTAAAAAACTAATTAAAAAAAGCTGAAGCCCGGCCAGTTTGGCTCAGTTGTTAAGCCATCGACCCATGCACCAAGAGGCTGCAGGTTGATTCCCAGTCAGGGCACATGCCCAGGTTGTGACCAGGTCCCTAGTAGGCGTGCAGGAGGAAGCCAATCAATGGTTCTCTCTCATCGATGTTTCTCTCTCTCTCTCCCTCTCCCTTCTTCTTTATGAAATTAATAAAAATAAAAAATAAAAAGTCGAAGTGGTTGCATTAATATCAAAGTAGATCAGGAACAAAGGAGGGCATTACATACAATTTGATGAAAGGATGATTCACCAAGGAGACATAACAATTCTAAATGTGTATGCGCCCAATAAAAGAGCTTCAAAATACATAAAGCAAAGCTGACACAACTGAAAGAGAAGTTAGGCACTTCAATACCTCTACCTCTACAATCAACAGAACCACTAGGACGAAAGTCAATAAGGATATAAATCAAAGGTGACCCCCGTTTCTAGCTTGGGTGACTGAGTAGACAGAAGTATCACTAAGGGAGAAGCACTACCTTTTGGATCTGATATACCTCAGAAAACTTTCAAACATGAAAAGAGAGATGTCTGTCCATCATTTAGTGAGCACCTAGAGAGAAGGTGGTCCAGAGTGTAGACTCTTGAGCCAGAATAACGGAGTTTGAAGCCCAGCCTCTCTCCACTCTCTAGGCTAGTGATCTTGATGAAATTACTCAACTTTCCTGTTTGTCAGTTTCCTAATCTGTAAAAGCTAGATAACAATGGATTTTGACCCCAGAATTGTCCCTTAAGAGTTGTTGTGAAAATTAAGTGGGTTAATATATGTTCAGTGCTCAGGACAGTGCCTAGGACAGAGTATAGCATAGAGTAAATATTCCAGATATGGCTGCAATTATTAATTCTACAGGCAAAACTTCTTGCAGTGTTGAAGATATAGAGATAAGACACAATCTTATTTAAGTTATTGTGAAAGCCTAGAGCTTAGGAAAGAGGTAGAGATTACATTAAAAAAAAAAAAAAAAGCCTGAATTTCTTTGTAAATGAGGCCAGAAGTGAAGTGGTAGAGTAGAAAGCCTAAAAAAATGGTATGTTCGGTATACTTGCTGGATCGAATCAGAAAGGGTGCTTAAAAACTAGTAAAAAGATAAACGGGTCATGGGACTAAAGATGCTAATGGAATGAGAACGAGATAAGACTTGAAATATAGAAGGCAGTGATAATAAAGGATTAGAGAGAAAGAGCAATATACCTAATCTGAGAAGACTGAAAACTGAACAATCAGTTTCAGAGCAAAATAAGTTTGCAAACATTGCTTAAACTATCCCTCTCCTATAAATCCCATTTCATGTTAACATATTAGATCTCTGGCACTTATAATAAACTTAACAGCTTTTTTAACCCGCATTCCACCAAATTTATTTGACTATAGAACTCCCCCCCTTTTAAGTTCTTTCTACCAACATCATGAAGAACTAGTGTTGTTTCCACGGAACTCATTTGGAGAAGCAGTGTACAAGACCTTTCTCTTAATGATGAAGTCCACCTACTAATCATTAACCTCTGATTATGAGCTTTCAAATACAAATCTACCTAACAAAACTCTTGCAGTTTCAATTTTTTCCCATCTTGTCCACAAGACCACAGTGAAACTCTCAACTTGCTGATATTCAGAACAAGTAATCTACCATCTTACCTTGATCATTCATACTATCCATTATCGTCATTAATTTCTTTAGCCTTGCCATTGACTCCTGTTCATTTCCTTTGCTCATAAAATCTGTTCCAAAACCAGGGATCATCCCCTAAAACAGACATATTTAAACATAAAATCAATAATAGCTTGAGATGGATTATTCAGAATGTTGGCATTTAATTATTGGCTTTAATACTGACTCTAAGTTTTTAAAGTATATATATTTTACGCAAATATTAAAAATAATTAAAGCAAGTACATCTGTTCTTAGAAATTTTAATGAAAACCAAAAGAAGTTAGAAAAAAACTTTTTAGGATAACTAACCAAGATTTGACTGAAGGGGCCCATTTTCATAATATTTTGAAACTGTTCATACATGTCTCGCAACGTAAACTGACCTGAAATATAATGAGTCAGATATATTAGAGAATATACATTTCATTTAATAAAACTAATATTTTCTTTAATCATGGGTTCATCTTGAAGCACACTTACAAAACATCCAATCAATAAATATTCACTGAGCAGTTACTATGTGCAAGATCATAGAATCAGAGGAGAATATAGAGATACACAGATTCTGTCCTAGAGAAGTTTACATTCTATCAGAGAAAGTGGAATAAACACATACATAAGAAACTTGAAAATATGGCAGACAAACTATACCTACTAGGATGACTATACTTAAAAAGCCTGACAATACCAAAAGTTAAAGAAGATGTAGAGCCCATAGTAATCTTGAGAAGAACAAAGTTGGAGGAATCACACTACCTGATATCAAACTATACTACAAGGCCATAGTAATCAAAACAGCATGGTGCTGGCATAAAAACAGACATGTAAATCAAAGGAATAGAATAGAGAGCCCAGAAATAAACACATGCCTCTATGGTCAAATAATATTTAACAAAGAAGGCAAGAACATACAATGGGAAAAAGTCTATTCAATAAATGATGTTGGGAAAATTGGACAGATACTTGCAAAGAAAATGAAACTAGACACCTTTTTACACCATATACAAAAATAAACTCAAACTGGATTAAAGACTTAAATGTTAGACTCAAAACCATAAAAATTCTAGAAGAAAACAGACAGTAAAATCTTGGACATTTCTCATTGCTATATTTTTTCTGACATATGTCCTTGGGCAAAAGAAACAAAAGAAAAAATAAACAAATGGACTACATCAAATTAAAAAGGTTTTGCACAGCAAAGGAAACCAACAAAATAAAAAGACAATCCACTGAATGGGAGAACATATTTGCCAATGATACATCTGATAAGGGGTTAATATCCAAAATTTATAAAAAACTTAATACAGCTCAACACCAGAAAAGCAAACAATCCAACTGAAAATGGGCAAAGGACCTGAATAGACACTTCAAAGAGGATATACAGATGGCCAATAGACATATGAAAAATGCTCAATGTCACAAATTAAAACCACAATGAGATATCACCTCACACCTGTCAGAATGGCTATCATTAATAAATCAACAATTAAGAGTTACTGAGGTTATGAAGAAGGAACCCTCGAGTACTGTTGGTGGGAATGCAGATTGGTGCAGCCACTGCAGTATGGAGTTACCTCAAAAAATTAAAAATTGAATTGCCTTATGACCCAGCGATTCCACTTCTGGGAATATCTCTGAAGAAACTTGAAAAATTGATTTGAAAGAATATATGCACCCCTATGTTCAATGCAGTGCTATTTACAATAGCCAAGATTTGGAGGCAGCCCAAATGCCCACCAGTAGATGAATGGATAAAAAAGCTGTAGTATAGCCTGGCCGGAGCGGCTCAGTTGGCTGAGTGTCATCCTGTGCACTGAAAGGTTGCCGGTTCAACTCCCAGTCAGAGCACATAACTGGGTTGTGGGTTCATTCCCCAGTTGGGGCACGTACAGAAGGGAACTGATAGATGATTCTCTCTCATACTGATGTTTCTCTCTCTCTCTCCCTCCCTCTCTCTTTCTCTCAGCATGTCCTCAAATGAGGATTTAAAAAAAAAAATTAAAAAATCGGTGGTACATTTGCACAATGGAATATACTACTCGGCTACAAAAAAAGAGGGAGAAGGAAGTCTTACCCTTTGCGACAGCACGGATGGACCTGGAGAGTATTATGCTAAGTGAAATGAGCCAGTCAGGGAAAGATAAGTGCCATATGATTTTGCTTATATGTGGAATCTAATGAACAAAATAAACTAACAGCAGCAGCAAAAAAAGATGCGGAACAAGCAGAACTTTCATATGCTGGTGATAATATAAAATGGCAAAAACACTTTAGATTATTATTTGGAGTTTCTTAAACAGCTTAGCTGTCCACGAACTGGGATATGGATAGACTGTGAATGAAATACTACTCAGTGATTAAAGATCAGGCTATAGGTAAGTACAACTATATTATGCTGAGTCAAAGAAACCAGATGGGGGGGAAAGGGACATACTCAAGGATTCCTATGATTTACTGGGAAGAGAACAAACTTTCTGGAATTATGGAAATGCTCTGTGTTAGAGTGTGGATTATTGTGCATTTGTCAAAACTGAAATAATATCTTAATGATCAGTGCATTTCATTATATGCAAATTAACTTCAATTAAAAAAACAATTAACAATACAAAGAAGTACTTTCTATTTATGTCCTAAAGCTACAAATGAGAAAGGTATATGGTTTTAGGCATTCTTAATTTGAAGTGGCAGTAAAATATCTTAAAAAGAAATGTTAAACAGCAGGCAGCTAAAAATGCAGAATTAAACAGTGGTAGAGAAGGTTAAGGCTGGAATACCTATTTGGCCATTATACAGAAGTGACAATTGAAGCTATGATGACATAGGAAATCCACTGTCATGGAACCCAAGTGAAGAGTTTAAAAATAGAAAAGGCAAATAACCATTAAATATTGGGAACCAAGGAAAAAGAAAGGTCATTACATTTGGAAATTAGGAGGCCCGTAGTGACCTCAGAAATGAATAGAATGTTAAGAATAGAAGCAAAATGTGGAAAGACATAAGGAATGACCCAGGAGTCAGAAAGTAGACTGACTAGGAATATATTACTCAGTGTAGTGTGGTAGTGAAAGCAGTGGTGGAGCCAGTTAAGATAGTGGAAGGCAGGGGGAAAGAATCACCAATAAAGGATAGATTCATTCATTCAGCAAATATTTACTAAAGGCCTACTGAGTGTCAGAAACGGAACTAGGTACCACAAACATAAAAGTAACCTCCTTTGATCTTCAAGTAGGAAAGACAGAGACAAAATAATTATAATGAATCATACAACAATTACAGGGTGCAATGGAAACAAACAGCATAGGATTCTCCTTATCCTAGGAAGCAGGAAAATGTCACTGAAGGACATTTAGGGAGAGACCTGAAGTATGTAGGAATTAGCCAGTTTAGCAGAGGAGAGGAGGGTAGAAGTAGAAAGAAGAGAGGATACTTAACAGGCAAGTAGCAAGGGCAAAGGCTCAAAGCTGAGAGACAGCAAAACATCTTTGAGAAACAGAGCAATTCAGCATGACTGGCACATGGAATGCTAAGAATAATAGTGTCAAAATGACATGAAAGATGTAGGCTAGATGGCAGTCATTTAAAAACATTTTAAGGGCAATGGGAAGCCACTGAAAAGATTTTAAGAAAGGCAGAAATGGGATCAGATATGCATTCTGAAAGACTGTTTTGGCTGCAGTATAAAAATCAGATCCAAGGGGAAGAATACAAAAAACTAGATGTTATAAGACTTAGAATAAACAACCTCAGCAAGAGATGAACTTGCACAGATGCAGAGCAGCTAGAGAGAAGGGGGTGGAATGAAGATAATTAGGAGGAAGAATCAGTAGGGCTAATTGGCTGACAGGAATGGGGTACGCAGTGAGGAAATGATGAGTCAATGACAACACCCTCTGACAGGCAAAAAAAGAAATGATGCTATCATTCACTGATGATAACAATGGTGGGGAGGAGGTGGGGATGGGAAGATAAGGATATGTTGAATTTGAAGTGCCTATGGAATATCCAAGAATTGTCTAGTGAACATATAGATATGAGTTGAAACTCTAGAGAAAGAAGATGGCATAGAATGATCCCTGAAAAACATCAACATAAAAGAGAGGTAAATGCCTAGGTACATAACAAGATGAGTGAGGAGTAGCAAAAAGACAAGACAGCATGTAACCGTGAAAATTAAGAGTAATAACTTTTTGAGAAAAATGAAAATGATCAATACTATTGTTGAATGTTTCTGATATACTGGACATTTACATACATTTGATAATTTAATCTTCACAAAACTCTATGAAGAAGAAACTTAGTATTATCTACTTTTTACAGATAAGGAAATTGAGGTTATATAATTTAAAATAGTATGTTAAAGAACCTGAGATCTTACTCACAATGATATATTTCTCTATTTTAATGTGGAGTGAAGAAAATATGTGTTTGTATATTTAATTTCATTCTCTTAGGTTTCTTTTTATATATTTTATCATATATAATTTTAAGTAACCAAACAGATTAGAAGAGTGTTCTAAACTTTTAGCCTGTTTTACCTCAAGGAACCTGCTGAAAGTCTCAATTTTAACTTTAAGGCACTTTGATTACAAGAAAAAAAATCTAATTTTATAATTGCTCAGATGTCTGAGATTTAAAATGATATGCATATAAATCACCTAAAAAATAAACATTTCAGGAATTGACTTTAGTAACAGATTTATCCTTTCAAACAAATTAATACTAATTTTATTAAAAAGAAAGCAAGAGAAGATATCTGAGATAAAACACTTTTGTCTACTCATATACCATGTTTCAACTTCTCTATAAGTGCTTCATTGTCATCCAACTTCAACTCGTTGACTTTATCTATCAGTCCTTCAATGTCACCCATACCTATAATACCGAAAAAGTAAAATTAACAACAGTATACCTTACTTTACATTACACAAAATACATGCACATACATAATAACCCTGAGAGGCAGGTCTGTTATTTCTATTCCACTTTATAGGTGAGAAAACTGAAGCTAGAGAGGTTAAGTGACAAAGCAGAGACTCCAACCCAAGGTTTAATTCCAAATTCCACACTCTCTATAACACCTGGAGACATTACGAAAATTTTACTGCCATTAGCACTGCTATTAGTACAACCACATATTTTTGTATTGTGCAATAAAACTTTTCCAAAGAATTTGCCATTTATCTAAATAGCTCACGTTACCACTCTAACCACAGAAAGCAGATACCCACCATCTCTATTTTACAGGGGAGGAAGATAAATCATAGAAGGACATGATTTTCCTGAACTAGTTAGTGAGAGGGCAGGATTAAAATCCTAATCTGTCCTAAAAATTCATGCTATTTCTTGAAGATTTTTGTGTATCCTACCATCATACATACCAAGAAGTTTGCTGATGAAAGGCTGTGTTTTGAAAGGTTCAAAGTCATCTATATGTTCCCCTGTACCAATGAAAATAATTGGACTTTTTGTGGCAGCAACTCTGCAAAAAGAAAATATAAAAGGAAAACAAATTTCTTGCATATTTCAAAGCTAATTAGACAGAGGTACATAGATCAAGTTTCTTTTAACTAGTTAAAATAGAACTATATATCAGAGGGACTCCAAAATTTTGTTTCTATTTAAACTTCTTTTATAGACTATATTAGTACACTATTGGAATATATTTTAAATGATCAATAAGAAAGCCATACACACACACACACACCCCATATAAGCCTAAGACATAGGACAAGAGTATCAATGATACTTACGCACTGAGTGCACCACCTCCTTTTGCATGGCCATCAAGTTTTGTCACAATTACTGAGGCTACATCTACTTTATCTTTAAAAGCCTTAGCCTGGGCTTCACAAGCCTGACCAATGGAAGCATCCATCACATAAACAATGTTATCAGGTTGCTAGAAAATTTAAATAGAAAAGAAACATTTTTCCTGATCTTCAGCAATTTCATCATTAGAAGCTATATAAAATATTTATTATAAATATTCATTCAATCAAATAAATATTGAGGAAGTACTATGTACTAGGTACCATTTAGGTCCTGAGACAAAGAGATGAATAAGAAAATCCTTGTCCTCGTGGGACTTAACATTCTAGTCAGAGGAGACTGATCATAAATAGGTGTACAACAATTAAAATGGGGCAGAGAATATCAGTTTTGGGGTGAACAAGACTTCTTTAAGTAGGGAAGTTAGGGAAGGCCTCTCTGGAGGTAGCATTTGAGCCAAGGCCTAAATAAACAGAAAAAAGTTATACAAAGATCTGGAAGAATCACAATGTAGGCAAAGAAAAGAGCAAAAGTGAGTCAGAGAAAAATAAAAAGTAGAAGAGTATGCACAGAAACCAAATTGAATAAAACTGAGGTAAGGCTATTTCCCTTAGCTCTCCTTAACTAGGTCAAAATAGTGGCATAGCTAAAAAGAAACTTATTAGAATTAACCATTAATCAAAGAATTACGGCTTCTATCCCAATGTGCTATGGATTACCTATAAACTGCTTCTTTTCCCCAAATTACTTTCATCAAATTTTTAAAGAGACACTAAGTGATGACTAGTATTTTAAAATGCTTCATTCTGAAAAATCTTTGAAAATTCAACTGAAATAAATGTTTCTAATTTAATTTAAATATTTACAGAAAGGAAATGCAACAGTTATTAGATTAATTCTTAAATTTTTTGTTTGTTATATTTTCTTATACATAATAATAAGATAAATGAGACAGGAAATTATTTTTCTGATACTTGCTCATGAAAATTTCATACTTAATGTAGAGAAGATTAAGTCCTTCTCATACAGAGAGAGGTACCCAAAACAAAAATAAATTACTTGGAATCTGTCTTACATGCAAAAAATAATTTATATAGATGATAAACTCAATCAGGGTTTACAATGAAATTAACCAAAGTCTTTATAATGTTAAACTGAAGCTACTTACTATAGCATTAGCAACTTGAAGCATTTCTTCAAACAAAGAGTCTTCTTGTTTATGACGGCCACTTGTATCAACAATTATAATTTCAAAATTTTCATTTTTGAATTTCTCCACTCCTTCAGAGGCAATGATAACAGGATCCATTTCTGTATAGCTATTTAACATGGACAAATGATTTAACAACCACAACAGCAAAACATCCTTTAATCTATTTTGAAAAAGTCATAATGATCTCAATTTCAATTTAGAAGAATAAAAACTAGTAAGTATTAAATATAGCAATTTACTTCTCAATCAGCATGAAGCAGTATCTAGTTTTCCAATTACAAAATCCTATATAATTCTTGCATGTCTTTTCTGAATAAGTTGTGTTTCCTTCAATTTTTTAAAATACAGTAACTGAACTTATGTTACCTCGTGTTTCAAACATTTTCTTTAATACAGTAGTTGAATTTGTCTTACCTAGTGTTTCATACATGCTTTTCCAATTTTTTAAAAATTTTTTTTTTAACATATCTTTATTGATTTCAGAGAGAGGAAAGGAGAGGGGGAGAGAAAGGTAGAAACATCAATGATGAGCGAGTCATTGATCAGCTGCCTCCCGAATGCCCCTGACTGGGATTGAGCCCTCAACCCGGGCATGTGCCCTGACCGGGAACCAAACCCCAATCACCTGGATCCTAGGTTGATGCTCAACCGCTGAGCCACGCCCGGCCGGGCCATGCTTTTCCATTTCATACCCTTTTGTAACCATGACAAAAACCATTAAATGTTCCTGTAAAACATGGCTTTTAGGCTAGACAGCATTCCATCAGATGGCTATGCTATCATTTACTAAATAAATGTCCTATTGTTGGTCATTTAGGTTTTTCTAAGTTTTTGCTATTAATAATATAACCAATATGAGAAATACATATATGTTGATTCTTTGAAATTGTTATGACACACTCCTCCAGGTTGAACTTGGATAAGATGATCTGATCATTTAGATTTTTGGTTTTTAAAACGAAAATGTCCTCCACAAAGTTTAATTTCACTCCTACTGCACTACATTTTTACAATCCTCAAAAATCTTTTCAATTTGAAAATCAAAAAATGACATCACATTTTAACTTATATTCTCTTGATTAGTGGCAACTTTTTACACCACCAATACTGACAAATGAAAAAAAATAATCTTCAAAAAAAAATGTTTTTCCCCTAAAACAACAACTACAAAAATCAAGTAGAAAATACACTTAATAAGAATATGTGTGAGCCCAACTGGGCGTGGCCCAGTGGTTGAGCATTGACTTAGGATCCAGGAGATCGAGGTTTGATTCCCTGTCAGGGCACATGCCTGGGTGGTAGGCTTGATCCCCAGTCAGGGGCATGCAGGAGGCAGCAGATCAATGACGACTCTCTCATCATTGACGTTTCTATCTCTCTCTCCCTCTCCCTTCCTCTCTCTGAAATCAATAAAGATATATTAATAAAAAGTTTAAAAAGAATATGTGTGAGATTTAAATGAAGGAAATTACTAGTGAAGGACATTTTTCCCTAAATTAACTAATTTCAATCTAGTTCCAACAAAAATCTTGGGGTAATTTTTCTTTTTGAAATTTAATAAAGAATTCAAAATGTATCCAGGGAAGTAAGCTGGTTAGAATAGGCAAGAAAACACTGAAAAAGAAGATAAAGGTTAGTTATTACCAGATATTTTATATGTAAGGTACAATTAAAATTCATAAATGTGTAAAAAAATATTATCAAAGACATTTGTAAAGAAATTGATTAATTATATACATACATACAAAGGAATACAATGATGTTACAGAAAAATAATTCCCTTAAACAGAATGTTGTCTTTTACAGAATTATTAAAATCCCATTTTCTTAGTAATTGTTTTAATGAAGTATAACATACATAGAAAAGTCATACAAATTATCAACTCAATGAATTTTCAAAAGGCAAACACACTTAGACCAAGACACGAGACAACCAGGGAAGCTACACTGACACTCTCCCAGGACCAAACTGGAATTACAACTAAAATATAGAAAAACCATCCTGAACAATCATCTGCAACTGAAGACTAGCTGGAGAGCACCCTCAGGACCAAGGAGGAAAGGTGGAGACCACATAGAGACTGGTAGGAAGTGTGGAGGCACACGAGGGCTGGCTGGGCTCCCACAGGCAGCAGCTGAAGATCCCGAGGGATATCTTAGCTGGAGGGGATTCCCACTGAGAACTCTTCGGCCTAAATCCCAAGCTGGGCTCTCCAGCCTAAAGCATCAGAACTGAGAAAGGTGCCCACATAACATCTGGCTGTGAAAAGCAACAAGGTTTCTATCTGCCAGGAAAGAAGTCTGGAAATGTAGGCAAACACAGAAAGTTTTGTGTGCAGCCACTCACCTTGGACTTTGGTGAAGGGAGGGCAGAGTAGACTAGAGGTGTGTGAGGAGAATTCAGGCGTGCTGGTAGGGGGAACAGAGCTCAGAGGGCAGCCATCTGGATTCCTGTGCTGAGTCATTCCCCCATACAGCAGAGGACATATTTCTCAGGCAGACATTTACAGTCCAAGCAGTTTTTGCCTAGGGGGGAAGCAATTGCTCCACCCTGCTGGAACACCTCTCACCCCACCCTGTGGAGTTTCTAAAGCCTAAGGCTCATTTAGAGACTGAATAACTGCCTCTGGGTACTTTGAGTCTTTGCCTGATTTGCTTCAAGACACAGGGCTTGGAAAAGCAGGCCTTGGTGCTCATCTCAGTCCTGTCCGAACACACCCAGTCCCAGCAGAGAAAACCACAGCTGTGGAGTGGGGAAAACTTCAAACAGGGTACTCAAGACCAGTCACAAACAGCATTTGATATTGGCCTGCACCAGAGACCACCCAAAAGACTGGGAGTCCTAGCAGATCTAACTAATACACAGAAACAAATCCAAACAGGCAGTCAAAATGGGGAGACAAAAAAACAAGCACCAAATGAAAGAACAAAAGAATTCTCCAGAAGAGATAAATGGAATGCAGATAAGCAATCTAACAGATAAAGAGTTCAGAATACTAATCATAAGGATACTCAACAGCATGAACAAAGATATCAAAACGATGAGGAAAATTAAGAATGACATAGTAGAAATTAAAAAACACTAGAAGGAATAAACAGCAGATTAGTGGAAGCTGAGGACTGCATCAGCAAATTAGTAGACAGGGTAGAAAAAGGTCACCCAGAGAACCAAAAAGAAAAAACAATTAAAAAAACAGGAGGACAGTTTAAGGGAGCTGTGGGAAAACATGAAATGTAACAATATTCACATCATAGGAGTGCCAGAAGGGGGAAAGAATAAGCAAGGGATAAAGAATTTGTTTGAAGAAATAATGGCAGAAAACTTCCCTAGCCTGGTCAAGGAAACAGCCACACAAGTTCAGGAGGCACAAAGAGTCCCAAGGAAGAAGAAACCAAAGAGGCCCATACTCAGACACATCATAATTAAAATGTCAAAAGGTCAAAACCAAGAGAGAATTTTAAAGGCAGCAAGAGAAAAGCAATCTGTTACCTACAAAGAAGCTCCCATAAGGCTGTCAGCTCATTTCTTATCAGAAACTCTACAGGCCAGAAGGGAATGGCATGAAGTATTCAAGGTAATGCAAAACAAAGTTCTGAAACCAAGACTATTCTATCCAGCAAGGCTATCCTTCAGAATAGATAGTGAAATAAAGAGCTTTCCAGACCAAAAAAAAGGCTAAAGGAGTTTATCACTACCAAACCAGCATCGCAAGAAATGTTAAAGGGACTGGTGTAATGAGAAGTCAAAATAGAGAGAATAGAACATAAGCATAAAAAAATAAAATGACAATAGATAAGAACCTATCAATAATAACCTTAAATATAAATGGACTAAATGCTCCCATCAAAGGACATAGGGTAGCTCAATGGAAAACAAAACAAGACTCAAATATATGCTGTCTACAAGAGACCCTCAGAACAAAAGACTCACACGGGCTGAAAAAAAACAAAATAAAATGAAAAAAACTTCTAGAGGGCTTTAAGTAAGATATCAATAGCAATATAGTCATAGTAGGGAACTTTAACACCCCACTGACTCTACTGGATAGATCTTCCAGACAAAAAAATCAACAAGGAGCCTGGCCGGGTGTGGCTCAGTTGCTGAGCCTGGACCGAGGGTCCAGGAGATCATGGTTCGATTCCTGGCCAGGGCACATTCCTGGGCTGCGGGCTTGATCCCCAGTCAGGGGTATACAGGAGGCAGCTGATCAATGATGACTCTCTCACCACTGATGTTTCAACTCCCTCTCTCCTTCTCCCTTCCTCTCTTTGAAATCAATAAAGCTATATTAAAAAAAAAAAAAGTCAATAAGGAAACAGTGATTCTAAATGACATACTGGATTAAGATGGATTTAATTGACATTTACAGGACATTTCACCACAAAGCTGCAGAATATGCATTCTCCTCAAGTGCACATGGGACATTCTCAAAGATAGACCTCATGTTAACACACAAGTCTCTACAAGTTCAGTAAGGTTGAAATCATATTAAGCATCTTCTCGGACATTTACACCATAGAATACTATGCAGTGTAAAATGATGGATCTGCTACTTTTTGAGATAGCATGGTGGGACCTGGAGAGTACTATGCTAAGCATAATAGGCCAGTCAAAGAAAGACAAGTATCACATGATCTTACTCATATGTGGAATCTAATGAACAAAATAAACTGATGAACAAAATAAATCAGAGACATAGAAGCATGGAACAGACTGACAAATCTCAGGGGAAGGCAGGGGTGTGTGTGTGGGGGGTGGGTGTGGGGAGAGATTAACCTAAGAACTTGTATGCATACATGCATAACCCACGGACACAGACAATAGTGTGGTGAAGGCCTAGGAGGAGGAATACAGGGAGGAGAGGATCAATTGGGGGAAAAAAGGAACATTTTTAATACTTTCAACAATAAAGACAAATTAAATTTAAAAAAAAAAGAAAAGAAAAAGAAAAATCAATAAACTATTAAAAAAAGAAAAAACAGAAACAACATAACCAGCACCTCACTTCCTCCCAAGGGTAATCACTATTTGTGTAAGATCCCATTCTAATCAACTCTATAGTGGCATATTCACATACAATAAAATGCACTATTGTAAATGTTCGTTCTGATGAGTTTCACAGTTTACATAATCCATATAACCACTATCACAGCAATCAAGGTACAAAGCATTGTAAAGTTCCATTTCAATTTAAAATGATCGATCTATCATCTATCTATCTATCTATCTATCTATCTATCTATCTATCTATCTATCTATCTATCATCTATCTCATCATCTATCATCTATCCGTCTAATCTTTGTGTTCATTTGATTTGTAAAGACATTAAAAACAAGCACAGATGGACACGCTAAAAACTGGTAAGTTAGGAAGTGAAACTGTTAGTGCTTTCACTTCTTTAATTTAAAACTTTTATTTAAAATAGTGGCTTTTTAAAAAAAGACAGAACAAATAATATGACAGTTCTGTATCTACTGCCTCCCCCGCCAAATGCTATATATAAATTTAATATTGCAGATATAGTTCAAGTTCTCCCTCAGTCTCATTCCTTTCAGCCCTCCAAAAGGAAATAAAGCTCACTAATACTTTAGTCCATACTATGTTGTATGTTTTTTAAGTTAATATGAATAAAGGAGAGATTATTTAATAAATGGTACTGAGAATACTGGTTAAAAATTAATACTCTGGCTTTGGCCATAAGTTCAAGTATCAGTTACATTATATCATTTGCAAATTTTGAGCCCTACAGATATAACTTTATTATCTCTTGATTTTTAAACCTATGCTAGAAACAGTTCTTATCCTAAAAATAAAATTCCTATCATTATTCTTTAATCTTCCTGTTAGAAATTATCATTAAAAAATAACTAAAAGGAAAAAAATTAAAATAAAGAGCATATATAGCCAAAGTTCACTAGCTTTTTTGACCAGCCAAAAAGTAGAAGGTAATGATTAACAAAATAATATCATCTATTTAATTACCCCAATTTTTAGCTTCTTTAAAAGCTTTCTTCCTGAGGGTATAATAAACCACTTACATTAATAATGTTAAGGAAAATGCTATTTCCTCAAACAAGTCCTTCTAAATTCAATCTAGACTCATTTATTTTAATTAATCATTCTAACATATACAAACTACCTGAATGAATAGCAATGTATCAAATGAAGGACAGCAATGACCAGAATCTCTGAGATATCTAAAGACTGTAAGCAATTTTAAGATGATCGAACTTTTTTAAAAAATTGACTTGAGCCCAGGCGGGTGTGGCTCAGCAGTTGAGCGTGGACCTGGGATCCAGGCGATCGGGGTTCGATTCCTGGTCAGGGCACATGCCCGGGTTGTGGGCTCGATCAATGACTCTCTCATCACTGATGTTTCTATCTCTCTCTCTCCCTCTCCTTTCCTCTCTCTGAGGTCAGTAAAGATATATTTAAAAGAAAAAAAATTGACTTGAGAAACATAGACTTGTTGTTCCATTTATTTATGCACTCATTGGTTGATTCTTGTGTGTGCCGACCCACAACCTTGACTTATGGGGACAACATTCTAACAGACTGAGCTACTCCAGTCGGTGCAAATGATAAAACTTTTAAAAATGATGTACTAAAGAAACAAGACAGTATGGAATTCATACTGTGTGTTTAACCGAGAAGTGCTTCAGATAGGTCTTAAAAGAAACAACAGGAATAGAGAGAAGCAGAAGGTCAAAAAGTATGCAAAGGCAGAATTAAAAACTAAATAATGTCTAATCTATCAGGCTGAATCAGAAGAGTCATGTATAATAATAAAAGTTACCAATTTATTAATTATACCCCCACTTTATTCCAGAAAAGATTTAAGCTTACATGTATATATCAGTATAGCATCAAATAGCATCAAATAAAAAGACAGAAAAGACGAGACACTTGAGTATCAGATAGCATCAAATAAAAAGACAGAAAAGACGAGACACTTGAGTATCAAAATAAAAAACAAAAACCCACCTTCCATAGAATGGAATTCTTGCTTTAGTAGCATTCTGTTTTAGTTGGTCAAAAGCCCCTACGAGATAAAGTGTTAATGAGTCCTCAAACTTAAAAATAAAAATTACAGAAAACAAATTTTCAAATTTCAACACATTACCTGCTCTGAATGTGTCTGCACATATTAAACAGGTCTTCCAGCCTTTCCTCTGGTAATAATAAGCTAACTGGGACAGGAAGATTAAAAGATATATAATATCAATAAATACACGCTATTATATACATAATTTTTTCTGTTTGTCCTTATTTACTTAAGGAACTAAGTAAAATCACCACTATTCTCCTGAATGATGTTATTAAATTTTTGATACAGCAACTTTCCTAAAAAGTTTAAATTCTAACTGCCATACAGTCACATTCAACGGATATAAGATGATTAAGCAACAAATGACTATAGTAAAAAATGTAACTATTACTAGTGTTAAGTAAAAATAATAACAAAATCCTTTAAGAAACAATCCTTTGTTTTTTCCTAAGCTATAAAATAGTTGAGGCTTGTGAAACAAAAGGTGGTAACAAAGTTGAGGCACCCAATTCTGGAGGAAAGAATTAAAAATCATAATGAGCCTGGCTGGGCGTGGCTCAGCCGTTGAGCGTCGACCTAGGATTCAGGTGATCAGGGTTCGATTCCCGGTCAGGGCACATGCCTGGGTTGAGGGCTCGATCAATGACTTTCTCATCATTGATGTTTCTGTCTCTCTCTCTCTCTCCTTCCCTCTCTCTGAAATCAATAAAGATATATTTAAAAAATAAAAAAATAATAAAATAAATAAAATGACATTGGGATTAAAAAAAAATCATAATGAATTAAAAAATCAGCAAAAAGATAGGTAAAATAAAAATCTATATTATGTTGGGCATGACACTGTGAAAAAGGAGTCTTGAGCCACAGGAGATAAGGTAAACTTTTTTCCCCCTCTAAAAAATCATATACTCACCTCCTTAAAGGACAGGAAGTCTTTTTGGTAAAAGAAACAGCATAGTTATACATAAAAGTCTTATCATTCTTACAAAAAGCAATCATGAGAGAGACTATGGGGTTACTTTTTCTTATCCTACAAAAAGCTATTACAAATACATAATAGATACATCAAGCAATACAAAACTGTAAAGTCACAATACTATAAAGCCTGATTTAACATAAAATTTGATTTATACAAACATATCTTCTCTATGGCTTTATTTTAAAATTAAGTATAATTTACCTTTGAACATGTGGTAGTTTTACCACTCCCTTGCAATCCAACAAACATGATCACATTCTGTTTTCCTTTAGTGGGTGTCCATGCTTTAACTCCAGGGTCTACAAGCTACATTCCAAAAATAAAATAAACATAAAATCAGGTTAACTATGCTTACATTCAAAACCCCTTTCCCCACGACTTTTAAATTGTAAAAAATAATTTAAGAACATTTGGTATAAAAGGCAATCATTGTTCTACTATTCTAATATAACTCTATTTCCCTTTATACATAGTGAAATTTAAGAACTTAAAATAATGCATTGTGAAGTCATAAGCAAGCCTATACTTCCAAACCAACTCAGAGTAAGAATTTAAGAACATTTTTTAAGACAAAGTAGAATGTAAATAAAATGTGAGACCAAGTTTGAGTCAAAGGAACAATCTACATTAGCATTGCAGAAATATGAAAATATATGTACAGGCCACATATGAATTTTTAAATTTTTAGTAGTGAAATTTAAAAAAGCAAAAACAATTGATATTAACTTTAATATTTTCTTTAACCCAATATGTCCAAAATATTAACATTTCAACATGTAGTCTACACTTAAAAAATAAGATATTTTATATTCCCTCTCCCCATAGGAGGTATTCAAATTTGGCATGTATTTCATACTTACAGCACATCTCAGTTTGGACTAGCCATATTATAAAAGTGCTCAATAACCATATGTGGCTAACAGCTACAATATTGAGATAGCACTTATCTTTATGTTCAATTTGATAAATGTTTATGAGCAAAATTACAAATTACATGTGAAAGAATTTCCAAGTCAGTCAAATGTCAAATTCTCCAATGCCAAAGATTTACTGTTCTATAAATTAAATATATTTAGAGGATAAGTAAAAAATAATCACCAGTTTTATAATGTCAGTGGAAAATGAAGGTTCACACATGAACAGTCCCCAAACTAACGAGCATGGTATTTTTAAAGTTCATTTAAAAAAGTAATTCATTTGCAAGTCAGTTGTTTGGAGCTTGCAACATGGAGCTCTATATGATAATAAAGCCATAATAGTATTTAATGTCCTAGACCAGAGGTCGGCAAACTATGTGTATAAAAAGTTTTAATGGAACACTGCCACACCCATTCACTACTGTTTTTGTGCTACAGCAGCAGAGCTGAGTAGCTGCAACAGAAACCATATGGCCCACAAAACCTAAACTATCTAGTCCTTGAGAGAAAGTTTGCCGAGCTCATGCTAAAGGATACCATGAAAGTCACATAACCCATAATATACCTGAATTTGGAGGAAAGTAATGTTGTAGAGAAGGGAGGAAAAGAACACACATTTTGCCTAGCCTTATTAAGTGAACTTCTGAAATAGGCAAAATCTATCTTAAATATAAATCCACTCCCCTTCCTCCTAGATCCTTTTAGAACACTAATGCTACCCTACATTTACCTCCATTCTCTATATCTCATGGCCCAATCACCTCTCTATGAACCTACTATTTGGAACATATGCATTTTACTGAATTATTACTCTATTAATCTACTCTTCACGCTGCACTCTACAATAACAATACTGAACTTTTTAGTCTGACTCCTTTATAATCATGGTAGTTTGTAAAGGTTAGCTGCTATGTGGAATCTGAAATCTAATTTTAATACTCTATTACAGTGATTTTCAACCTTTTTCATCTCATGGCACACATAAACTAATTACTAAAATTCTGTGGCACGCCAAAAAATATATTGTAGTTTTTACTGATCTAACAAAAAAATAGGTATAATTTTGATTCATTCACACTGGATGGCTGTTGTTGTGCTGGCTTTTGTCATATTTTTATTTGACAATCTAGGGGAAAAGAGGTCAGTGCCCCTGACTAAATAGTCAGGAGTCAGGTATTGTATGTTTTAAAAATTCTTGTGGCACACCAGTTGAAAAATCACTGCTCTATTATTACATTAAATTCTGTTATTGTATCTTGCACTTTGAATGGATCTTGTACTGGTACATGATTTTCAAATATCATACATTAGTCATTTTAAAAATATTGGGATTCACATTCACTATACAATATCAAATAATTTTATTTATTAATATCAATATTGATCTTATCAGAAAAGTAAATATTGGGATGCTGTCAAATTCAATGTAGAGATACAAGTTTCTAGTTTGCACTTGAAAGCTTGAATTTTATCACTGGCCACAATATTGTTAGTTACTTGTCTTAAAATGACAGGCTCACTTTATTTACTTTGGAGAAAATATCTGCCAAATGCCCAAGTCTGAATAACCACAGATTACCTGTTTATTGTACATTCACATAAAAACGGTGATGTAGGAAAAAAGTGGCTTGCAATCAAACAATCACACATGTGTTTTCCTCAAGACAACCATCAAATTTCAGTATGCAGCAAATGGGCTTTCTAGATATTCCACATTTTATCACACAAAATCTTATAAAGACATGTGTATACTCAAGGGTCAAGATTTAATACAATGAATAGTTTCTATTGCTCCATCAAGGATATTCTTAAGTGAAACTGGCAAAATTTTTTATTTTTTTATTTTTTACTGCAAGTATGTGGTAGTAAAGAGTACAATGACTTCTAGTATAGTTTGGTACCACAGCTTTGATTTGTGCCAGGGAGTTTTACCCACAACTGCTTTTGCACAATCAGTGCAAATATCAACACAGTAAAAGAGACAAAAAAGGCAAATAATGTCTTAGTGTTACTGTGAAAACAGTTTGACCTTACATTGTACACCACTGCTCTGGACCATAAGCTTCTAAGTATAAGGACCAGTCTTACTCATCTCTGTTATCATCAGCATTTGGCACACTGCCTAGAATAAGGCAGATACTCAATAAATGCTTCTTAACAAAGCACTTGATGCTCCAGAATTGCCTATAGATGCCAATCCCTAAAAATAACAATTTTTATTCACTCTGTGCTCACCTTAGGTGCTAGATGAAAAGCAATCTGGAAATAATGTGAGCAGTGCTGCAAAGGGAATTTGGAGATCAGACCTGGGTCTGCCACTAACTGGCTGTCTTATTTTCTCAACTGCAAATAAGAAGTATGACTGGACAAGTACTCTGATCCCTTCTCTCTGAATTTCCTTTTTTATTAATTAGTATACAGGACTAAATTGAAATGACATAGCCATCTGAGATAACTAGACTTTTGCAAAGTACTAATCAGCCTGTAGGAACCAAAGGAGTAAATGAAACTAATCACACACATAGTGAAAAACACTAGGAGATCACTAGCAGACATCTGTTCCTCCTTTAAAAAAAAGGGGGGGGCTTTAGTTCCTTCTTTCCACGCCCCCACCATTAGACCCCATACATATTTTTTAAAGCTCTGAAGATTTTCGCCATAATTTTCATGATAGCAGCTGCAATATCAGTTCTAAGGTGAGGCAGGGTAATAGGTTATACTTCTTACATGCAAAATAAAACTTCACTAAATCAAAATTGCTCATATCTAGGCAAGAGTGTGAATATTTGGTCTTTTTAAAGGGAATTCTGTATACAATGAAGAATGTAGAAAAGAATATTTGCCCAGAGTGACTTTCTATACAAAAGTAGGACCTGCGATAGGCAAAACTTGACATTGACTGTTTGTAACATGACTTCGGCATTTTTTGCAGGAATAGTACTGGACTTCATATCTGTACTCAAAATTTTGTATTCAGAAAAGCTTATAATAAAAATAGGCCACTTCAGAAAAGTTAATAATCCTCAATTAATACTTTTAATATAGATGAACAGTCTATAAAAATATTAAAAAGTATTCTAAAATAGTATTCTTGTTTGCAGTGCTAATACATTTTTACCCATTGAGTCTATAGCAGAATCTTGATATACTTTTTACCTTCACAAGTTCTTTAAATACAGCATGCTGAATCATTTTTCTTTTGTTAAGACCAGATGCCATCTCCTCAAGATCAATAGCAGACCTTCATGATGATGGTATTTGGGGGTAGGAAGGAGAAAAGCCAGTTAAGACACTCTAAAAAGAAGTTTCTGCCCCAAAGAATGTAAAAATATTCAGTCATTCATATTAATAGCCTTCTAATTAACATACTTATAATTACTACAGATTCAAAAGCCTATACCACAAAGAATGTACCAGAATGTATCATGAAATAGTAGATGCAAAACTTTGGTTAGTTTTGGAAGGCTTTTTTTTTTAATCTAAATATTAATTTGTCTTCATATCACTGGAGAGTATTAATTTTATTTATTTTTCTTGAAGCATATATGATTTATTTATTTATTTTTGCAGCATATATACTTTAGATATCTTTAAACCTAGCAGAAAATAACACTACTTTCTCTAGTCCTACATGCTTAAACGCTAGCAGTTCTACATTTATTACCCAGTCTGGTAATATGAAAAGGAGGAATGGCCTGTGTATATCAAGGGCTAGGATCCAAGCAGGTAACTGACTTGCTTACTTTACTCTACATGCCCTACCCCAGTCAGTACCCCTCCCAATGAACACAATAACTGAGACCAGACACATCACTCCTTCATTCAAATTTGGACAAAGAAACCAAAATGAAAACAAAAGAGAAGACAATTCTCCAATAATGAAGAAGACTTATTAATGGCATCTGAAGCCTGAAGAGGACAAAATGGCACCACTCCTCCATAAAGAATCTGAATTGTTATAAGGTTTTATATTAAAATACTACTAGTATATGATCGAATCCATTCAAATGCAGTAGGAAGATGGAAAGAAATCCATAAATAAATGAAAGCCAGATGTAGTTTATTCCTTGAACATTATGAAAACATACTATACACGCAATCTTCCAACATATGAGTTCTGTTCTTTTCTAGTACTGTACAGCAGAAACATTTTGTGATACAGCAGACTTTTCTAGTTAGCTCTTCATCCCAGTAAACTAAATTTAGTTTTGCCTGTTTTATTACCTAATTAATTGAACTTACTTTACATTTTCTCTTAGTTGTTTCACTAGTTTAATATTAACATCTGCTTCCAATAATGCTGTACATACTTCTTTTAGCATAGCATTTAATACCTGCAAATAAATAAATACAAATTGAAAATGCTCAGTGTATCATTTCCTTTTCAGTCATATAAAAACAATGGTTGATCAGTCATCATATACGACCATAGCTAAATGAAAACAATAATACACTATTGGGGGAACAAAAAGTTTTGTTAGCCTTAAAGAGATAATCTTATTAAATGTCTAGTCATCTTGTCAAAATAAGACATTCTATTTACTTTTATTCAACTAAGTATTACTTACAATTTTATTCCTATATTAAAGCAATAATAAAGACAATATACAAGCCAAAGAAAGGTACTACACAATAGTGTTGCCAATGAAATTTTCTGTCACTGAACACCTCCCCTTTGCTAATACACAACACTTTATATTCACAATATCTATTTAACTGGATTACCATGGAGGAAAATGTAACAAAAGAAAATGACCCAGTCCGACCTAACAGTCTTACTATTTCCGCTCAGAGCAGAGGAACAAAGTGAAAAGGAAACTATCCTACATTAACAACTCACTATCAACACATATTTGTTAAGTGGCAAGGCACTGTGATTAGAAGACTATAAACTAATAAAGGCTTAAGGAAAGATGAGCCCTGGTGGTGCACTCAGTTGTTAGAGCATTGGCCCACTCATGGAAGGTCATGGGTTCGATGCCTGGTCAAGGGTGTGTAAGGAAGACAACCAACCGATGTGTCTCTCTCACACTGATGTTTCTTCCTCTCTCCCCCAACTCCCTCCCTCCCTTCCACTCTCTAAAAATCAATGGCAAAAATATCCTTGGGTGAGGATTCATGAAAAAAAAAAGAAAAGATGAGGCTTTTGCTGCTCATGTAAATAAGTGTTTACACACTAGAAGGTAAGCTCTATGAGGGCAGGGATATAACCCTTGTAAGCATTTGTGCACCCAACACAGGAGCACCTAAATATATAAAGCAGATCTTGATGGGCATAAAGGGAAAGATGGACAGTAATACAGTCATAGAAGGGGATTTTAACACCCTATTGACATCAATGGATAGATCTTCCAGACAGAAAATAAACAAGGATATGGTGGCTTTAAATGACACACTAGATCAGATGGATTTCACTGATACCTTCAGAATATTTCACCCCAAAGCAGCAGAATATACATTCTTTTCAAGTGCACATGGAACATTTTCTAGGATAGACCATGTGTTAACACATAAAACAAATCTCAAAAAATTAAGAAGACTGAAATCCTATCAAGCATCTTCTTTGATCATAGAAATCAATCACAAGAAAAAAACTGAAAACACACAAAGACATGGAAGCTAAATAACATGTTACTAAACAATGACTGGGTTAACAATGAGATCAAGGAAGAAATCAAAAGATACTTTGAAACAAAAGAAAATGAGAACACAACAACCCAAAATCTATGGACACAGTGAAAGTAGTCCTAATAGGGAAATTCGTAACATTACAGGCCTATCTCAAGAAACAAGAAAAAGCTCAAATAAACAATCTAACTTTACACTTAAAGGAACCTGAAAAAGAACAACAAAGCCCAAAATGAGTTGAAGGAAGAAAATAATGAAGATCAGAAATAAACAAAATAGAGTCTAAAACACCAATATAAAAGATCAATGAAATCAAGAGCTGGTTCTTTGAAAAGATAAAAAAGATTGGCAAACTTTTAACCAGACTCATCAGGAAAAAAAGAGAGAAGACTCAAATGAATAAAATCAAAAATGAAAAAGGAGAAGTAACAACTGACACCAAAGAAATACAAAGAATTATAAGAAAATATTATGAACAACTATATGCCAATAATTTGGAAAACCTGGACAAAATGGATAAATTCCTAAATACATACTTTTGTTCCAAAACTGAGTCAGGAAGAATCAAAGAACCTCAGACAGATTACAACTAGAGAAATTGAAGCAGTAATCAAAAAACTCCCAGCAAACAAAAGCCCTGGACCAGATGGCTTCACAGGTGAATCTTACCAAACATTCAAAGGAGAACTAACACCTATCCTTCTCAAATTATTCCAAAACATTCAAGAGGCGGGAAGGTTCCCAAGCTCATTTTATGAACCCAGCATTATCCTAATTCCAAAACCAATAAAGACACAAAGAAAGAAAATTATAGGCTGATATACCTGATGAACTATAGATGCTAAAATCCTGAACAAAACACTAGCAAACTGGATACAGCAATACATTAAAAAGGTCATATACAATGGTCAAGTTGGATTTATTTGGGGGATGCAAGATTGGTACAATATCTGCAAATCAATAAATGTGATACATCACATAAGCAAAATGAAGGATAAAAACCTCATGATCATATCAACAGATGCAGAAAAAGCATTTGATAAAATCCAGCACCCATTTATGATAAAAACTCGGCAAAGTGGGAATAGAGGGAACATACCTCAACATAGTAAAGGCCACAGATGGTAAATCCACAGCGAACATCATACTCAATGGGCAAAAAATACAAGAGTTTCCCTTAAGACTGGGAACAAGACAGGTATGAGCACATTCAACACTCTTATTCAACACAGTCCAGCGAAGTCCTAACCCCAGCAATCAGACAAGAAGAAGAAATAAAAGGTATCCAAATTAGAAAGGAGGAAGTAAAACTGTTGCCCTAGCTGATGTGGCTCCGTGGTTAGAGTGTGGGCCCACCCACTGAAGGTCAAGGGCAATTCCCGGTCAAGGGCAATTGGGTTGCAGGTTTGATCCCTAGCCATCGTTGGGGTGTGTACAGGAGGCAACCAATCAATGTGTCTCTCTAACAATGATGTTTTGCTCTCTCTCTCCCCTACTTCCCTCAATTCTACTCTCTCTAAAAATCAATGGAAAAGCCCCACCGGCGTGGCTCAGCAGTTGAGCACTGACCTATGATCCAGGAGATCAAGGTTCGATCCCCAGTCAGGTCACATGCCCGGGTTGTGGGCTTGATCCCCAGTGGAGGGCATGCAGGAGCCAGCCAATCAATGACTCTCTCATCATTGATGTTTCTATCTCTCACTTCCTCTCTCTGAAATCAATAAAGATACATTTTTTTTTTTTTTTAAATCAATGGAAAAAATATCCTTGGGTGAGGATTAACAATGAATGAATGAATGAATGAATGAATAAATAAATATTATTTTTTTAAAAAGTACAACTGTCACTATTTTCAGATGACATGATACTGTATATAGAGAACCCTGAAGATTCCAACCAAAAACTACGAGAACTAAGAAATGAATTCAGTGAAGTAGCAGGATACAAAATAAATATCCGAAATCAGTTACATTTTTATACACCAATAATGAACTATCAGAAACAGAAACTAAAAAAACAACCCCATTCACAATTGCTTAAAAAAACCCACACACCTTGGAATAAATTTAACCAAGGATGTAAAATACCTGTACTCAGAAAATTATAAGACACTGAAGAAAGAAACTCAAGAAGACACAAATAAGTGCAATTATATACTGTGTTCATGGATAGAAAAAATTAGCATCATTAAAATATCAATACCACCCAAAGCAATCTATAGATTCAACACAATTCCTATCACAATGCCAATGGCATAGTTCACAGAACTAGAACAAATATTCCAAAAATTTATATGGAAACACAAAGACCCCAAATAGCGACAGCAATCTTGAGAAAGAAGAACAAAGTTGGAGGAATCACACTACCTGATATCAAACCATACTACAAGCCCATAGTAATCAAAACAGCATGGTACTGGCATAAAAAAAGACATATAGATCAATGGAACAGAATAGAGAGCCCAGAAATAAACCAAGCCTTTATGGTCAATTAATATTTGACCAAGAAGGCAAGAGCATATAATGGGATAAAGATAGTCTATTCAATAAATAGTGTTGAGAAAACTGGACAGGTACATGCAAAAAAAAAATGAAACTAGACCACCAACTTACTCCACAGAAGAATAATGGATTAAAGACTTAAATGTAAGTCACAAAACCATAAAAATCCTGGAAGAAAACAAAGGCAGTAAAATCACAGACATCTCACGTAGTGGAATTTTCACTGATACATCTCCTAGGGCAAGAGAAACAAAGGAAAAAATAAACAAATGGGACTACATCAAACAAAAAAACTTCTGCACAGCAAAAGAAATCTTCCTCAAAATCCAAAGGGAACTGACAGTATGGCAGAACATATTTGCCAAAGATACATCTGATCAGGGGTTAATTTCCAAAATATGCAAAGAACTCATACAACTCAACATGAGGAAGACAAATAATCCAATTAAAGAATGGGCAAAGGGACATAGCTAGTTTGGTTCAGTGGTTAGAGCGTTGGATCTTGGACTGAAGGGTCCCAGGTTTGATTCTGGTCAAGGACACATATCTTGGTTGCAGGCTCGATCCCCATCCCCAATCAGGGCTCATGTGGAAGGCAACCAATCAATGTGTCTCTCTCACATCTATGTGTGTGTGTCTCTCCCCCCCCCCCCCTTTCCACTCTCTCTGAAAAGCAATGGAAAAAATATCCTTGGGTGAAGATTAAAAAAAAGAAAAAAATGGGTAAAGGACCTGAATAGATACATCTCCAAAGAGTACATATAGATGGCCAAGAGATATGAAAAAATGCTCAAAGTCACTAATCATCAGGGAGATGCAAATTAAAACGACAATGAGGTATCACCTCACACCTGTTAGAATGGCTACCATCATTAAATCAACAAATGATAGGTGATGGTCGAGATGGGGAGAAGGGGGAACCCTAGTACACTGCTGGTGAGAATGCAGAATGGTGCAGCCACTATAGAAAACAGTATGGAGGTTCCTCAAAAAATTAAAAATGGAACTGCCTTTTGACCCAATGATTCCATTTCTATGAATATATCCTAAGAATCTTGAAACACCAATTGGAAAGACTTTATGCCCCCCTATGTTCACAGCAGCACTATTTACAATAGCTAAGATCTGGAAACAGCCCAAGTGCCCATCAATAGATGAGTGGATAAAAAAGTTGTGGGACATTTACACCACGGAATACTATGCAGCTGTAAAAAAGATGAATCTCTTCCCCTTTGGGACAGCATGGATGAACCTGGAGAATACTATGCTAAGCGAAATAAGCTAGTCAGAGAAAGACAAATATCACGTCATCTCACTTATATGTGGAATCTAAAGAACAAAATAAGAGGACCACAGACATGGAAGCATGAAACAGACTGACAGATCTCAGAGAGAAATCGGGAAGGAGGATGGGAAGAGATTAACCAAAGAACTTATAAGCATATATGAATAGCCCATGGACACAGACAATAGACAGGTGAAGGCGTGGGGTGGGGTGGGGTGGGGTGGGAGATGGGAGGAGGGGGACAGAGGGAGGGGGAAATGGGGGACATCTGTAATACTCTCAATAATAAATTTTTAAAAAATGGATTAAAGACCTAAATGTTAGACTCAAAACCATAAAAATCCTAGGAAAAATCATAGGCAGTAAAATCTTAGGCATTTCTTGTAGCAATACTTTTCCTGATATACTGCCTTAGGCAAGGGAAACAAAAGAATAAACAAATGGGACTACATTAAACTAAAAAGGGTCTGCACAGCAAAGGAAACTACCAACAAAATGAAAAGACAACCCACCGAATGGGAGAACATATTTACCAATGATACATCTGATCAGGGGTTAATGTCCAAAATTTATAAAGAACTTATAAAACTCAACACCAAAAAACCCAAACAATCCAATTAAAAAATGGGCAAAAGGATCTGAACAGAAACTCCTCCAAAGAGGACATATAGATATATGGGAAATAAACATATGAAAAGATGCTCAATGTCACTAATCAACAAAAAAATGCAAATTAGCCCGGCCAGGCATGGCTCAGCAGTTGAGCATCGACCTAGGATCCAGGCGATCAGGGTTCGATTCCTGGTCAGGGCACATGCCCGGGATGGGGGCTCGATCGATGACTCATCATTGATGTTTCTGTCTCTCTCTCTCCTTCTCCCTTCCTCTCTCTGAAATAAATAAAAATATATTTAAAAACAAAACAAAACCAAACAAAAAACACTAGAACATGAACTTATTTTAAAAAAATGCAAATTAAAACCACAATGAAATATTATCTCACATTTGTCAGAATGGCTACTATCAATAAGTCAGCAAACAGCAAGTGTTGGTGAGGACGTGGAGAAAAGGGAACCCTCATGCACTGTTGGTGGGAATGTAGATTGGTGTCACCACTGTGGAAACCACATAGAATTACCTCAGAAAATTAAAAATGGAAATGTCATTTGACCCAGAGATTCTACCTCTGGGAATATATCCTAAGAATCTTGAAACACCAATTAGAAAGAACTTATGCACTCCTATGTTCATAGCAGCCCAATTTACAATAGCTAAGATCTAGAGACAGCCCAAGTGCCCATCAGTAGATGAGTGGATTAAAAAGCTGTGGTACATTCACACCATGGAATACTATGCAGCTGTAAAAAAGAAGGATCTCTTACCCTTTACGACAGCATGCATAGATCTGGAGATTATTATGCTAAGCCAAATAAACCAGTCAGGGAAAGACAAATACCATATGATCTCATTAATATATGGAATCTAATGAATAAAATAAACTGAGGAACAAAATATAACCAGAGACATAAACACATGAAACAGATTGACAAATGTCATAAGGAAGGGAATTGGGAGGGATTGGATAAAAGAAGGTGAAGAGATTAGCCAAAGAATATATATGGATAGCCCACGGACATAAAACAACAGTGTGATGAAGGTCAGGGGAGGGGGGGTGAGGGCTGGGCAGAGGTGGGCAAAAGGGAGGAAAATGGGAGATACCTGTAATAGTGTCAACAACAACAACAAAATTTAAAACTGAAACTGCCTAAGACCCAGCAATTCCACTCCTGGGAATATATCTGAAGAAACCTGAGAAATTGATTCGGAAGAATATAAGCACTCCTATGTTCACTGCAGCATTATTTACAAAAGCCAAGATTTGGAAATAGCCCAAGTACCCATCAATAGATGAGTGAATAAAAACTCTGTGGTACATTCACACAACAGACTACTACTTGGCCGTAGAAAAGAAAGAAATCTTACCATTTGTGACAGCATGGATGGACCTGGAGAGTATTATGCTAAGTGGAAATAAGCCAGTCAGAGAAAGACAAGTATCATATGATTTTACTTATATGTGGAATGTAATGAACAAAACCAACAAGCAAAATAGAAGCACACTCATAAATACAAAGAACAGGCTGACAGCTGTCAGGGGGGAATGGGGTTGAGGGCTGGGTGAAAAAGGTGATGGGATCAAGCAAAAAACCCCAAAAAACTCAACAGACACAGACAACAATATGGTGATTACCAGTGGGAAAGGGCTGAGGATAAATGGTGATGGAAGACTTGACTTGAGGTGGTGAACACACAATACAATATACAGTTAATGTATTATAGAGTTGTATACCTGAAACATTTATAATTTTATTAACCAATGTTACCCCGATATATTTAATTAAAAAAAAATAAAGGCCTGGATGAGCAATTAGAGAAAAGATTCTAATTCTGGTTCTTCCAATAAATAAACATGTGAAACTGACTTTCTGTTATTAAATGAGAGGCTGAACTAGCTGAGCTCAAAGATGATCCCAAAACTATTTAATAGCATTAGCTTACTGTGTTGACATCATATTCTACATTAGAATTTTTTTCAAACTTCCAAGTTAGAAAGTACTTTTTATCTATTATTTAATTTGATTCTTAAAACCATCTTGTAAGGTAAACACTATTTCCTCATTTTGTACATTAAGGAAGCTGAAGTTGACTTGCCCAAATTTCTATCATACAGCTACTAAGTAGAATGGTAAATACGGTCTTCCAAAACCAAATTCAGTACTTTTCCACTGGTACCACAAAATATAGTTCTCTTGTGGATTATAATCATCTTTTTTCAATTAACAAACCATTAAAATACAATGTGTAGGGAAAAATGGGAGAAAGAAAAATCTTAAATAAGGCCAGGAAGAAGAGTATTTCAGATACCATACAAGGAGTCAGCTTTCAAAATCTTCAAAAAATTGCCCTGGCTGGGTGGGGCTCAGTTGGCTGGGGTGTCGTCCTGTACACCAAAATGTTGCAGGTTTGATTCCCATAAAAATGAATGAGAACTTCAGAGAAAATAAATCAAAGTAGCCAAGATAAAAATACTAGTCTTATCTAAGAATGCTAAATAAATGTTGAGGAGAAAAGGTCAGGTACACACATGCCTCGCCAAGAAAGAAGCAGGATAATGAAATTTCAGGCCTATGTCAAGAGACAAAGCAAAAGTATATTTCCAAACCTAAGCCATTTTCAATATATAAAATGTATGTCATTTTTACATATAAGTTAAAGTTTTATTCTATTGTAATTCTTTAAATAAACTTGAAATTAATAGGAAGATAGTCATCTCTCAATAAAAAACCACTATCTATTACATCCATTTTAGATTTTTATCTACATGTATTAAATCAACATCAAGATCAACATAAAGATAGATATTACTAATAATCCATCTCCCCAATGCTAGGGATGATGTGCATATATTTCACATATTTTACATACCTCTTCATTGATAATGGTGGCATTGCTCAACGAGCGTAATGCTGATGTTATTTTTCTTCCAAGGTCTGCTAATACCATCTTGGAGGCTGTAAGACGTGATTACAAGAAAATCTAGGAAGGAAAAAAAAATTAAATCAAAACACTTGAAAACAATCAATACCAGTTCCCACAATTGTAGACTTCTAAAGCAGAGTATTTACATTCAAATTAAAGTACTCTACTGTTTAAGTACTATAACTTCAATTCCTATAGCTTCAAACTGCAGCTTCAATACAGTCATGTCCAAAGCTAAAGCTGTCACTTGGTTGTGATGCCTTATGTTTGAACACCTAATTAGAATAGTCTATATGAATCAGTATATTTAACATGTCAGATAATTTTTGAGGAAATAATGACATGATTGCAAATTAAACCTATTCTTATTTTGGACATACTTGTGAATATGAGTAACTGACGTATCATGTACATTTTTAAATGAAAAGAGAAAGAAAAATGAAAGAAAAAGTTAAAAAAAAGGGGGAGGAATATCGTCTAATTTACCAAATTGAAGGGCTTTTAAAAAACTATTTTGATTCATAATTTAAGCAAAAAACCCCCCCAAAAAAACCCAAAACAAAAAACCCCAAACACACACACATACAAAAAAAGACAACAAAATTCCCCATAGAAATCAAAAATTTTATTTAATAAATCAAACTTTTCATACACATTACATTATAACAATCAAGAAAAGTGGTATATTATTAATTGTAATAATGTGACAATATTACATATTGTAACAACCAAGAAAAGTGATATACTATTAATCTCCCTATTTTAAAGCTGTTCTTGATTCCCCAACTCTAAACCAAGATAACCTCAAAGGCTCGTTCCAGCTCTAAAATGTTAATGGTTTTATAAAGTGTGTAGATGTACCCAGTACACATTAAGTCAGCATGCAAAGACTCATGGATGATAAACAAGCAAATGTGACTCAGTGTCCCTGCCCTCAAGTTGCTTATCTCCTAGCTGGCAAGACAAGGCACATAAATGAACAGCAAAATAAATTAAATATTAAGAGAGAATCCCTTTTGCCTGACTGTCTTCATAGTGGGCATTGGCTTTTTCCTGCCTTCGGACTCAAAGTGAAACATCCTAGGTCCCAAGCCTGCCGGACTTCAGACTGGAATTACACCACTGGCTTGGCTCTCCTGAGCCTCCATCTTGTTGACTCACCCTGTGGATCTTGTGACTCTCAGCCTCCATGATCATATGAGCCAATTCCCATAATAAGTCTATTTTTATATATGTGTACAGACATACACACATCCTATTGAGTTTGTTTCTGTGGAGAGCCTTGACTAACACCAATAAAGTATGAGTTCAAAGCTAGCAATAAAAGTTTATGGTCAACTGCCAATGATTGATTACTTCTGTAAAAATTCAAAGGAAGAAAAAACAGGCTCAAGTACACAGAATAGGCTTTATTGAAAAGGCTGAATATGAATTTGATCCTGAAATATGCGTAGAATTTGTATAGGTGGAGAAGAGGACAAAGGTAATCTGAAGAAGGTGAAATGGCACAACCAGAAATGGAGACATGGAAAAAGCCTGGGACATACTTAAACAATATATATGCACTGAACTTATAGATTATTGAGTATTATTTGGGGGACAGTAAATAAAACATTCTGGTCAGGACAGAGGGCTATGTATAATTTAAAGGAAATACAAATTATAAAAAGCTCTAAAGAACTAAGTTAAGAAATATCAATTGTCCAATATAGCAATATTGGCTCAAAACAACTGTTGTTCAAAACAACTGTTTTGGTAACTCTTCCAAACGAATTTAGTCTAATTTAGTCAACCAAGATTACCTCGACTAGATCCTATCTATACAGCATACAGGAGATTAAAAATAAGAGAAACAAGAGGGGAAAAAAGAGCTGATTCATTCAATACAGGGAAAGTGGAGAGATGAGGGGTGTCAAAAGAAAGGGAAAATGCACTCAAGGACCAATCACTGGCAAAGACATTCCAGGCTGAACTCTAAGTTAAACACCACCCTTCCACTGAGGTAAAATTTCATAATTTGGAAGCTAAAAATTACTACCAACACTTGATGGAACTGAAAAAATGTGCTTACCATAAATTTTTTACAGTTACATGGCTACTTAACTTGAAAGAGCAACTGCTTCATAGAAAAGATGCAAAACTTTTTATTTCTTATCCCATACACATTACATTACATTATTATTGCTCAAGTAAACATGTATTCTACAGGTTAAGAAATAAGATTCAGATGTTTCAGTTCATCCCCTTTACCACTGCATTACCACGAGTGACATAATCCTAATTATGACATCACAATTAACTTTTTTAAAGATCATGTCATAAGAGATTATCCCCCATTTAAAAAAGCTATACAAGTTAACTCTTAAAAATAAACCTATTTTCCCATGTTGACTGGCTCTTTTAAAATAAAAAATACTTCTGTGAAGTTTCCCAACACATTCTTCCTTATGTAAGTACTTATTGGCAGCAAATTTTTAAATATATTTGCCAGATTATAAAAATCTGCACTTGTAAAATAATAATATTTAATATCTTTTACTTATACAGTGCTGCCTCTGCAATTTCCAAAGACATACTTCTGAAAACTCTGTTGTTAGAATTCTGTTCAGAAACTCAACAACTTCCCATTTCATGCAGAGGGAAAGTCCTCAGAATGAATGGAATGTAAGGCACTCCCAAATACTCTCTATATCTATATCATCTATCTATCATCTATCTATCATCATCTATCTACCTGTCTATCTATCTAGTAATCATTCTGACCCTCCTGTTGATACTGCACATTTCCACCTCAGGGCCTTAGTACTAGCTGGCATATTCTTTCCTTGGCTGACAATATAGCTCCCTCCCTCATCTCCCTGACTGCTGTCCAGATGCAATTTCTCAATAAAATCTTCCCAAATCACTTGTTTAAAATTGCAAACCCTCGACCCTTTATTTTCTCTCATTGTTCTAGTACCAACTAACACATGATTTACTTATATTGTTTGTGGTCTGTATGTTCCAACTGAAATGTAAGCTGCATGAGGCCAGGTATTTTTGCTTCTTTTGCTTTCTCCTATGAGCTCGCTGCTTTATCTATCCTCAATCTTATAGAGTAAGCCCTCAGCAAAAATGAACTTTATGAATGAATGATATGTTTTTGTTTTGTTTTGTTTTTAAAATATATCTTTATTGATATATAAATAAATATATATATATGTTTCCAGAGGGAGGAAAGGAGAGGGAGAGAGAGAGATAGAAACGTCAATGATGAGAGAGTCACTGATGGAGCCCGCAACCCGGGCATGTGCCCTGGCCGGGAATGGAACCCTGATCGCCTGGATCCCAGGTCGACGCTCAACTGCTGAGCAACTCCCAGCCGGGCTTCTTTCTTTCTTTTTTTTTTTTGAATGATGTGTTTAAGACCTTAAGGAAAAAGCAAGACTAGGGAACCAAAGTCATGAGAAAGGCCTTACAAATATCTTTTAAAGACCATTAAAATAAACCAAAGAAGAAAACATGACAATTCAGAATATAATCAATGACCTAGGTAACTGATATTGTACAGTTAACATTCACTTGCCATTATTTGAAAATCACACTATGTTGTACACCTAAAACTAATATTGTATGTCAACTATAATTGAAAAAATCACCAAAGAAAATCAATGACCTAAGTAATTGATATTGTGCAATTAATATTTATTTGCCATTACTTATTACAACTTTTGAGAATTTCCCTAAAAAGAATTTCCAACAAGATTCTTAAAAATCAACTTCACCTTTGACAAAATCCAGCACCCATTTTTGATAAAAACTCTCAGCAAAGTGGGAATACAGGGATCACACCTCAACATAAAAAAGGTCATATGTTACAAATCTACAGCCAACATCATACTCAACAAGAAAAAATAAAAGCATTTCCCTGAAGATCAGGAACAAGGCAGGGATGTCTGTTTTTAGCACTCTTACTCAACATAGTATTGGAAGTCTTAGCCACAGCGATCAGAGAAGAAGAAAAAATAAAAGGCATCCAAATTGGAAAGGAAAAGTGAAACTCATTACTCCCCAATGACATGATACTGTACATAGAAAACCCTAAAGACTCCACCAGAAAACTACTAGATTTAATAAATGAACTCGGCAAAGTAGCAGGTACAAAATTAACATTCAGAAATCAATGGCATTTTTATACACTAATAATGAACTCTCAGAAAGAGAAAATTTTTAAAATCCCATTTACCATTGCAGTAACAACAAAAATAAGATACCTTGGAATAAACTTAACCAAGGAGGTAAAAGACCTGTACTCCGAAAACTATAGGACACTGAAAAAAGAAAGAGAGGAAGATACAAACAAATGGAAGAATATACCGTGTTCATGGATTGGAAGAATTAACATCATTAAAATGTCCATACTACCCAAAGCAATCTACAGATTCAATGCAATCCCTATTAAAATACCAAAAGCATATGTCACACATCTAGAACAGATCTAGAACAAATACTCCAAAAATTTATATGGAACCAAGAAAGACCCCGAATAGCCTCAGCAATCTTGAGAAAGAACAACAAAGTAGGAGGGATCATGATACCAGACATCAAGTTATATTTCAAAGCCACTATAATCAAAACAGCCTGGTACTGGCACAAGAACAGGCATATAGATCAATGGAACAGAACAGAGACCCCAGAAATGGACCCAAGCCATTATGCTCAATATTTGACAAAGGAGGCAAGAGCAAACAATGGAGTAAAGACACACTCTTCAATAAATGGTATTGGGAAAACTGGACAGGTACATGCAAAAAAATGAAACTAGATCACCAACTTACATCATACACAAGAATAAACTCAAAATAGATAAAAGACTTGAAATCATAAAATAGGTAAGTCGTGAAATCATAAAAATCTTAGAAGAAACCATAGGCAGCAAAATCCCAGACATCTCCCATAGCTATATGTTTGCTGATACATCTCCTAAGGCAAGGGAAACAAAGGAAAAAATAAAGAAATGGGACTACATCAAAATAAAAAGCTTCTGCACAGCAAAAGAAACCAACAAAATGGCAAATATGGGAGAACATATTTGCCAGTGATACATCTGTTAAGGGGTTAATTTTCAAAATATATAAAGAACTCACAATTTAACAAAAGGAAGACAAACAATCCAATAAAAAAATGGGCAAAAAAAAGCCTTAGCGGGTTTTGCTCAGTGGTTAGAGCGTGGGCCCTGTGGACTGAAGGGTCCAGGGTTCAATTCCGGCCAAGGGCATGCACCTCGGTTGCAGACTCGATCCCTGGGCCCTGGTCAGGGCACGTGGGAGGCAACCAATATATATGTCTCTCTCACATGGATTTTTCCCTTTCTCTCGCCACCCCCCGCCCCCACTTCCACACTCTCTGAAAAAGCAATGGAAAAAATATCCTTGGGTGATATCCTTGGGTGAGGATTAAAAAAAAAAAATGGGCAAAGGACCTAAATAGACACTTCTCCAAAGAGGACATACAGATGGCCAAGGGATATATGAAAAAATGCTCAAGTCACTAATCATCAAAGAGATGCAAATGAAAACAACAATGAGATTATCACCTCACAACTGCCAACAAACACAAGTGCTGGCGAGGATGTGGAGAAAAGGGCACCCTTGTACACTGCTGGTGGGAATGCAGACTAGTGCGGCCACTATGGAAAACAGTATAGAGTTTCCTCAAAAAGCGCCATTTGACCCAGTGATCCCACTTCTGGGAATATATCCTAAGAATCCCAAAACACCAATCAGAAAGAACATATGCACCCCTATGTACATAGCTGTGCTATTTATAATAGCTAAGATCTGGAAACAGCCCAAGTGCCCATCAGTAGATGAGTGAATAAAAAAGCTGTGGGACATTTATACCATGGAATACTATGCAGCTGTGAAAATGGATCTCTTACCCTTTGAGACAGCATGGAGGGACCTGGAGAGTATTACACTATGTGAAATCACCAGTCAGAGAAAAACAAGTATCACGTGATCTCACTTATATGTGGAATCTAATAAACAAAATAAACTGAGGGAAAAAAATAGATCCAAAGACATGGAAACATACAACAGACTGACAAATCTCAGATGGAAGGGGTGAGGGGGTGGGGGATGGGAAGAGATTAACCAAAGAACTTATATGCATATATGTATAACCCATGGACACCGGCAATAGTGTGGTAAAGGCCTGGGGAGGGGGCAGGAGCAGGGTAGAGGGGGTCAATGGAGGAAAAGAAGGGGACATCTGTAATACTTTCAACAATGATGATCAAAATTTAACTTCACCTTGTTCTAATATGCACTCTAAAATGAAAAACATCTTTTTAATGTTAACAGCTAACCCTGTATCTCAAATTGGAGTAACTGATAATTCAAGCACACTCACTCAAAATTCTCTAGGGTAACTAAAACAATTCATAGAAGTAAATCTGTGTGAACTAGAATTTCACAAAAGAGGAATCTGTACTTAGATGGGGCTGTCGGAAAGGTAAGGGATTACTGTATAGTACTTCACATAGTTTAACATCTATTATCTCATTCCACCCCCACAAAAATTTATGACATAAGCAGGTTAGGGAATGGAACAGCCATTCCCTACCAAAAAAAGCAAAATAACTTCCCACAGTCCCTTGGCTACACAGCCTTAGGTCGTACAGTATGAATGATGCTTTAAACATCCCTGTGGACAAACAAACTCCAGAGACAACTTTTTACTTGCTATACAAGTGAGGAAAATCGTATTTTGAAAGCAAAGATGCACATTCCTCCTCATGAAAGAGTAACTGCAATGTCCAGAAAGAACTGATAAGTATTACAGCATCAAGATGTACAACTGATCCTGGCCTGAGTCACACATTCTTCTAACACAGAGTCTGACTAGAAGCTGGATAGTGAAGTGATGGAAATAGGCTCAAGTATGGGGTGCCCTAAGTAAGGCAAGCACGGGACCAAGTATCATACTTACCTGATGCAGTATGAAGTACTGGAAAGAGCATGGGCTTTGGAGTCTGACAGACTTGGATTCAAATCCCAGCTCTGCTACATACTGGCTGTGTTACTTTGGGAAAGTTACTTAATCTCTCTGAGCCTCACTTTCCTCACCTGCAAAATGGAGATAATACCATTATCAAGGTAGTTATTCTGAAGGATGTTGTGAGGATTAAATGAGACAACATGTATAAAACTGTCTGCAAGTGCCTACTATATTAACCATTACCTTCCTTTTGTGATGAATGATACTAACTCGCTCTCCCTATATTATCTGAAGTGTGACTGAACTGGAAACTTTCTAAATAATGCTACTAAAGTGCATGTTCCATTACCCAGAAACCACGTTACATGTACCTGATTGTTATTCAATAGAAGCTGGGGTGTCCAAACAACCAATTTTCTTTACACAAGCGATTATAAATATTCTTGCCAGAACCTTGCCTGACCTGAGATTATATAAACAGATCCTAATTATAAAGATTTCAAATCCTATTACAATCATGCACCTCATAATGTTTCAGTCAACAACAAACCACACATACTATGGTGAGCCCATGAGATTATAATGGAGCTGAGAAATTCCTATTGCCTAGCGACATCACAGCAGTCACAACGTCATTGCGCTATGTATTACTTACATGTCTGTGGTAATGCTGGCGTACAGTGTTTATAAAGTCTACAGTAGTGGACATTCACATTCACTTACCACTCACTCACTGACTCACTAGAGCAACTTCCAGTCCTGCAAGCTCCATTCATGCTAAGTGCCCTATGCAAGTGTACCATTTTTTACCTTTTATTCTTTTTTTTAAAAATGTCTTTATTGATTTCAGAGAGAGGAAGGGAGAGGGGGAGAGAGAGAGAGAGACAGAAACATCAAAGATGAGAGAGTCAGTGATCGGCTGCATCCTGCACGCTCCCTACTGGGGATCAAGCCCGTAACCTGGGCATGTGCCCTGATGGGGAATCGAACCATTATGTCCTGGATCATAGGTCAGTGTTCAACCACTGACCCATACTGGCCGGGCTATATCATATTTTTACCGTAGCTTTTTTATGTTTAAATACACAAAAACTTATCACTGTGTTATAATTGCCTACAGTGCTCAATACAGTAACATGCTATACAGCTTTGTAGACTAGCAGCAATAGGCTTTACCATCTGGTTTGTAAGTGCACTTTATGATGTTCACACATTCACAAAATTGCCTAACAATGCATATCTCAGAACGTATCCAAATTGTAGTATGTGACTATACAACAAAAACCCTTATAAATAACTTTTAGCCCTGGCCCGGTGGCTCAGTTGGTTGGAGTGTCATCCCTTATACCAAAGGTTACAGCTTTATTCCTGGTCAGGGCAAATACCTAGGTTGTGAGTTCAATCCCCGGTTGGGGCACATACGGGAGGCAACTGATTGATGCTTCTCTCTCACACTGATATTTCTCTCTCTCTCTTCTTCTCTCTCTAAAATCAATAAAAACATATCCTCAGGTGAAGATTTTAAAAAAACAAAAAAGTTCTTTTAAACCCTAATGACTTATTGGATCAATATTAGACTAAAGAACTAAATATACAAATACATGATGATTAGTAATATCTTTAGAAAAATCACTTCTGCATTATAAATTTTTATAACCTAGTCAAAAGCCCAAACCAACACTTGCTTTCCTGATTATACTACTACATGTATATATTTTTAATTCTGCACAGCACATGTATTCATAGTCTAGGGCCAGAGAAAAGTAAATTTATTTAACAAAGCGGCCTATAGGTATTTTATTGGGTAAAATAATATTTGAATAGCATTATAATGTTAATTATGACTCTTAAATTTAGGGATACTTTTTCATTCTGATTCTATTTAGTCCTCCAAGGAAATAACTGACCTTTATGTTTTGTGATTACAAGAGGATACATGTTCATTGTAAAAATTCAAACATTACAGAAATATTAAAGGTAGAAAATTAAATTTCCCTAAACCTAATCTCTCTTGTCCCCTGATAACCACCAATAGTAATTTGGTATACATTCCTATACGTTTTATTTTCTATGCTTATAATTTAGGCAAGTTTTCTCAAGAATTACGGTTTTGGGGGGAGTGAAGAGGGAAGCAGAAATGAGGAAAATTCTTCTGTAAATATGCTTGCTAATGATAAAAATATGCTTAAACCCCAAAGGCAGAATATAAAACTGCATATATTATATAATCCACATTTTGTCTATAAACAAATATTCAGAAAATGACAATAGCCAACAGGAAAATGGAAACAAAGGCACAATCAGATACCACTTCACACACACTAAGATGGCTATAATAAAAAAGACAAGATAATAACAAGTGTTGGTGAGAATGTGGAGAACCCGCATACACAGCTGGTGGGAATGCAAAATGGTGCAGCCCTTTGAAAAACAGTGGCAGTTCCTCAAAATGTTAAACATAGTTACTATATGACCCAGTAATTCTACTCCTAAGTACATTCAAGAGAAAGTAAGACACATATCCACACAAAAATGTGTGCATGAATGGTCATTAGCAGCATTATTTATGCTAGCCAAAGAGTTGAAACCACCCAAATATCCCTCAACCAATGAGCAGATAAATAAAATCTGGTATTATCCATAAAATGGAGTATTACTTGATAATAAAAAGAAATGAAGTACTGATACATGCTACAACATAGATGAATCTTGAAAACATTATGCTAAATGAAAAAATGACAGTGACAATAAGAGCACACACTATACGATTCCATTTATATGAAATATCCAGAAGAAGCAAATTTAAAGAAATGGAAAGTGGATTAATAGTTGCTCAGGGCTTAGGAGTTTGGGGAAAATGAGGAGTGATTATTAATGGTGATGAGGTTTCTTCATGGAGTGATAAAAATGTTCTAAAACTGATTCTGGTGATGGTTGCACAACTCTGTAAATAAACTAAAAACCACTAAATTGTACACTTTAGGTGAACTGCATGGTATGTAAATTTTATTTCAGTAAAACTGTTAGAAAATAGAATTTGTCATCTCTGGATGGTATTTACTAGTAATTTATATATATATATATATATATATATATATAAAATGTTTTTGTAATTTCCAAATTTTTGGCAATGAGTAGGTATTATTTCTAAGTCAAGGGGAAAATTAATTATTTTTCAAAGTGCTTCTTGTAAGAACTACAGTGATATTATATTAGGAGTTCAGATAGAGTTGCCACTTGTATTTATTTAGTTATTCACTCATTAAGTACCTCCTATTTGCTCCAGGAATTGTCCCAGCATGAGAAAAGTTCTAACTCCAAGTCCACAAATTACATCAACTTAACAGATAAGACTCCACTGTTAACTTCAAAAGATAAATTATGAATCACACCACCAATAACTTCATTGTCTTAATTTTGCACCTCAGAAAACTCTTATTTCATTAAAATTGTTTTCAAGTTTTAAAACTCATTTTAATATTAAAAATAAAATCACTGCAACACTTTATAGTTTAATAGCAGAAAAGGCACACCAAAAATGCAATTAGCAATGAGGGGTAATAACTCAAAAACAATGGGAATCATTTCTTTATGTTACTTTTGGCTATCAGGTCAATCATTAAACAATCTTATGCAAGAAACTTTAGCAAGAAAAACAAACTTTAGCAAGAAAAAAATTAAAACAAAGTCAAAAGAATTCCTTGGAAACAGTTTGCCTTGAAGTTGAAAAGAACATATAGAGGAGGAGGGATAAGCAATGGGTTATTTCAGTGACATTTTAGATAACACTTACCAGCTAAAAATTACTCAATCAGAATCTCCAAGGAAAGTAACACCAGAAGATTTCTACGAAGTGGCCTCATCTAAATATTTTATTAGAAGAATAAAACAAGGCACCTATATTTTTAAAAACTTCACTGGTTATACTGATATGCAGCCAAGGTTAATGATCACTCAAAGGAAACGAGAATGAAAAAAATCTGTCATTTAAAAATTAGAGACAATGTAGCAAATACATTAGAGCGAGAAAAACCTGAGAGCAAGGAGAGTACATACACTAACAAATACTCCAAAAGTCTGGTGGCGAGATGGGGCTTGAACTAGGGAAGCAGAAGGTAAAATGGAGAGAAAGGCTGGAGTCAAGAGCCAATTCGTAAAGCAGAATCTATAGACCTAATGACCAAATGGTTATGGAAAATGAAGGAGAAACAAAAGGCAAAAATGACTCTAAGGTCTCCAGTTTGAAAAACCAGATGGCAAGTGATGCCATAAACCAATGAGTGGAAGACAAAAAGAGAAGAAGCTGTTTTGAAAGTTATAGAGTTACCAGAGAAAATGTTCAAAGAGTTTAAAGGCTATTTGTAATGTTCTACTACTTAAGCTGGATATTGAATACATAGGTGTTGACTTTATTATCCTTTTTAAATTAAACATACAAACATCATACAAAATTCAACTAGAAACAAGGGTTCAAAACTCAAAAACACACTAGAAATCATTGCTTTTATACGCTTTTGTATTTAAAACATGTAATAATGAAAAAAGAAAAAAGGAAGGTAGAGATAAGGAATTTGGTTTTGGACCTATGTTATTTGCAGAACTAAAGAACTGTATCACTTAGAAATAGAAATTAGAGAAAAATATTTGGAAATGGTTGGCATACAAAGGATAATGCCACAGAAGCCATGGTTGGAGATGAGAACTCTCCAGGAGAATTTGTGGAAGGCCATTTGGGTTATAAGCCATGGTTGGAGATGAGAACTCTCCAGGAGAATTTGTGGAAGGCCATTTGGGTTATAGCAATGGCGAAGGGCCAACTAAAAAGAGAACTGAGACTGAGAATAATCAAAGGGATAGAAGCTTTTACTAATTACCTTTCCCTCCCCAAAGGTATACAGAAAGAAATCAATTTAAAGAATAAAAAATCTACTATTTATGGTTATCTTACTCTATTCCAGTGACAGGTCAAGAATTTCCAGACAGCTGGAGTTAGAGGAGTAATTTGTGTGAAGGAGAGCTTGAAGATGCTTTTGCATAGTACTACATTAAGTCAGAAAATACTAATTGTCCTTATCAAAAAATCAAGGGAAAGAGGGTTCAGGGAAATATTTCACCTCCCCTTTAGGAGCGCCACTGCTATACTGTAGGCATTGCACCAAAAGTGTTACTTAATCTTTAAATCCTGGTATCTTTCTTTTTTAAATTTTAATTAATAGACTTTCCTTTTAGAGCAGTTTTAGGTTCGCAGCCAAATTGAGCAGAAAGTACATAGGGTTTCCATATATCCCCTGTCCCCACACATGTACAACTTCCTTCACTATCAACATCCTCTTATCTTTCATCATCTTAACAACTTATTAGGTAATGAGGGAGCTGAGGCTAGATTAGAAGTGCAACCTTGCTCAGTTAGGGTCACAAATCACCTGTAGATCTCATCTGTATTCCCACAGCTCCGTGGCTCTTTATACCTTACTAGAGTTTCTCATTACTCATCTAGATACAGAGTATATTTATGTGCTTCTCTTTTACTGTACTGCTAGCTCTTCAACGACAGGGTTGGTGTCTTTCATTTCTGTATCCCTAGAGCTAAGAATGGGTGACTATTTTGTTGAATTAAGCATATGAAAAAACTGGGTGAGAACAGCATCAAGAAAGCCAATAGGGGAAAGAGTTTCAAGCCAAATGGATGGGTAGTAGTGTCAAATGCTACAGCGAGCCATCAGTACATCTTAAGTCATCACTGACACTGAACTGATATTCCTTATTCACTTATTGAACGCCTGCTATATGCAGGACAATGTGGTTAAGTACAACGAACATGAAAATAGAAAATTCGGTACACGTCAAAAGGTTTTCTGGGAAGCGGTCATATCTAAATTCTTGATCAGGAGAGCAAATCAAAGAGACAGGCCCGCAATAGCCTACACAAGTGATTTGGCTCGGGTAAATCTGAAGTCAGCTTAAAAGGGTCACAGCGTATCTTTTAATAAAACTTCTGATAGGGGGACATGAGGTGAAAAAGGACCAGGGCACCGCAGTGTCGGTGAGGACAGCAGGTGGCCAGGCAAGTCGACACTCTCCGGAGTCTCTAAGCCCCCTAAGCAGGACTGGGGTTGCCGCCAGCTGCCGGTCTGGGGCGGGAAAAGGCAGACACTTACCGCAAAAGGCACCGCTACGGCCGTGGCCCGAAGGGGCCAGGAATTCCTTCGCGAGGCCCCACGCCGTGGGATTAATCAGAGGAAAGCCGGGATCAGACAGGTGTGACGCCACAGACCGACTTTCCAAAGAATATAAACGAGGGTCCCGGTGCACAGCACTGCGACGCCAACTCCCACCAGCTGGAAGACCGACGACAGCCACCGAACCTTCCGCCCAATGAGGAAACGTCACCACTCCGCAAAGTCCAGCCTTTCACAAGGAGATGCACTTCCGCTTCCGGGGCACCCGCAGCTTTCCTTCAGTGCGTTTATCGGAAGCGTATGTTGAAAAGTTTCTTTGCTCCCACCGACTTTTGACGTTCGTTTTCTGTCGCTCAACAAGTGCGGCAGCAAAGTTGTTAAGATAGGAGGCGACATCAGGAAAGAAGTTCGGCCTCGAGGAGCCTGCGTAAGAAAAGGTGACTAAGCTGAGCACTGCTAGCTAAGGGGAATGGTGAGAATTAAGGGTGCGCTTAAGTGTAGGGATTCCCCGCGTGCCGCACAACTCCAAGGCGGGGGCGGGGCTTAGGGCTTTCGCAGCCTAGGTAGGCGTGTTCCGCGCTGGGTCCGACGTCGCGTCGCTACTGGTCTCCGTCCGCGCGTGCGCAATGCGGCCACCCCAGCGCTGCTTTCTGCTGCGACATGGAATTCCGCTCCGCGCGGCGAGCGGTGCTGCAACTGCTTCGTACCGTGGCCCCGGCAGACCTCCCAGCGCTGCTCGACTGGATGCGAACTACCCGTAAGCGACCAGAGCCAGAGGCAGGCGGTGGGGGCAAGCATATGCTGTGGGGACTGACTTTTGGGGCCTAGGATGAGGCCAAAAGCCCTCCACGGAGTCTCTATTCTGCTACGGGTCAGGTTGAAGGGGGAACATCTCAAACCTTTCCTGGTTCAGAAGCCAGTTTGGAATTAGGTGCAGGCTCTGGGTTGTTTGTGATTGCCCTGCAGACTTCAGACAGGCTGCTAGAGGCTCCTTGTGTCTAACCACTTTTCTGAAGGAAAAAAGGAGACAGGTAGCCCTTACCCTGCCCCCCCCCCCACCCCCCGTTACTCCTACAAACGTCTGACAACCGGTTGCGTATTACGTGAAAAAGCACTTTGTAAGGAAAGTTTTAGGCTGTAGAGCTGGAAACTTTCACCCTGCAGGCAAAGTCACCTGTAAGTGAATTTATTTTCTCAATATGGACCATTGATTTAATCAAAAAGTTTTATTGGGGGGAGGGGAAAAACTTTGATTTTAAACTAACAAAACTAGTAGCAGTAATATTAAAAAGCACGAGTTAGAATCGAGGAAATGTGATCATTAGGCCTAGTTATTGAACAATGGATCGATCTCTTTACACAAAGTAAAGCCTGGGGAAGGCATAAGAAAATAGGATTTTGCTTGTTTGGGAAGTATGCCAAACCATACTATGCCTCTACACCTCTAAACGTTGATGCCCATGTTTATTTTCATCCAGACTCCTGACTTGAAATACCTGTTTGCTAATGACTCCCAATTTTAGACTTCCAACCCTGACTTCTTCCTGGAATTCTCTATGCCATGTTAGAGTCAATCAATAGGTTTGGGTATTATTATTATTACACGTTTGGGGGGATCGTTTTAGATACGATACCAAATTAAAATTAACTTGGATATCTGATAGTAAGGTTTTAGCCTGGAAAGGAGAGAAAACCAGAGACTTAGCTTCATATTTTCACATACATATAAGATTCAAGATAGGAATTTTGAAAATGTGCTGAGTCTCCTGGCACTTCATTTAAATCCTGTATTGCCAGTTTTATTCATCATTATCCGATTGTTTACTAAACTGTGCCAATTTCCACTTGTTTGTGTGTGGGTTTTTTCCTACATTCCTAAATTCAAGGTCTTTCATTACAAAGGTCCTGAGTGCCTACAAAAATGCCATCTACTGCCTGGTTCTGGCAATTGCACATATGTTAAAAAATCCATACCATCAAGATTTCAGTTGTTGGGAGCCATTGGTAGTCTAAAACGCCAGTTTTAGAGGCATAAAATGAAACTGCATTTTTCAAAATCAGAAAAAGTTTAAAGGATGTTTTGGAAGATAATTTTGTAAACAGGAAGACCCAGTTTCACTGGCTAAAAAATACATTTTTACTTTTTTTAAAAGCACTTCCACTGCCTTTCTCCAGCAGAACCTGTAGTCAGAGTTCAAGCAGTTTGTTAGGAAATTTAGAGAACTACCTGAGTTTCTGAACAATGTTTATTAACATGAATATTTTTAAATATTTTTTTATTTTTCCATTATAGTTGACATACAATATTATATTAGTTTCAGGTGTCCGTCCCATTGATTAGACATTTATATAACTTATGAAGAAGTGATCACCCCATTAAATCTAGTCCCCATCTGACACCATACATAGTTATTACAGTATTATTGACTATATTCCATATGCCGTACTTTACATTTCCATTTTGTTCTTAATCCCTTCACCTTTTCACCTATACCCCCTTCCCCCTCCCATCTGGCAACTGTCAAAATGTTCTCTGTATCAATGAGTCTATTCCTGTCGTGATTGTGCATTTATTTTGTTTTTTAGATTCCACATATAAGTGAAATGGCATTTGTCTTTCTCTGTCTTATTTTATTCAGCACAATGCCCTTTAGGCCCATTCATGCTGTTGCAGGTGGCATGATAGTGGTTCGTTTGTTTGTTTGTTTCTTTAAATCCTCACCTGAGGATATTTTTTCATTGATTTTTAGAGAGATTGGAAGGGAGGGAGGAGAAAAAGAGAGAGAAACATTGACATGAGAGAGACATATCGATTGGTTTCCTCCAGCACAACACCCTGCCTGGGGTGGGGATGGAGCCTATAACTGAGGTACGTGCCCTTAACCAGGAATCAAACCTGTGACCCTTCAGTCCTCAGACCAGTGCCCTAGCCACAGAGCCAAACCGCCCAGGACTAGTTGTAATTGTGATGTGGTTAGGGGAGCATTCTGGTACCGTGTTTACCTGTTTCATCAGTTTGACCAGAAGCCACCAGTTAACATGAATATTTTAAGAAATGAGAGTGTCACTTAGCTTAAAATGAAGGAGTGTGTTTTAATATAAATCTTAAATAAAAGTAATGTATTAGAATACTTTTTTTTAGTGGTAAAATATACATAACACAAAATTTACCATTTTAGCCATTTGTAAATGTACAGTTTAGTGGCATTAAGTATACTAGCATTGTGCAACCATCACCAGCATCCGTCTCCAGAACTTTCTTGGCTTTGCAGACTGAAACTTAGTAAACCTATTTATGAAGTGGCTTTAAATACAGCATGGAAGATTCTTCGGTTTTTTATTTTTCTAATTAATTTCCTTCCAGGAAAAAAATTATTAACTCTAGCATTAAGTCACTTGCATTTTTTTTCTTGTATGACATTTGCTTATACCTTTAGTAATTATGACTCTCCTTGAATTTTTATACCATTTAATGGAATATCAAGAGACAATAATAGGCCCTAGCCAGTTTGACCCAGTGGTTAGAGCGTCAGCCTGAGGACTAAAGGGACCTGGGTTCATTTGCAGCCAAAGGCATATACCTCAGTTGCAGGCTTTGCAGGCTCAATCCCACGCCCTGGTTGGAGCATGTGTGGGAGGCAACCAATCGATGTGTCTCTCTCACACTGATGTTTCTCTATCTCTTCCTTCCACTCTCTGAAAAGCAATGGAAAAAATATCCTTGGGTGCAGGTAAAAAAAAAGAGAGACAATAATAGATGCTGAGTATAACTTTGGTTTTGAGTTTCATAGAGTTTATTGAAACTAACAAATATCTACTTATTGCTAGCAGGTAAAATCATAATAATTTTAAACACACAAAGGTAGAATAATATTCTTGATCTTTGAAGGAGTAGTGGGATTATCACAGTAAGTCATAGGATCATTTAGGATCAGGTTGGTAGAACTGGAAGTTTGAACCAAGGCAGAGCCAAGGACATGTCAATGTCTGATGTAAACTGAAGACATACAAGAAATAAAGGTAGAAGCCTAAATTTTACCTTGGTTACAGTGTAGGCCAAAGGTCTAGGAAACAAATGATAGGAAGGATGAACCAAGTCTGAGGACCAAGCACTCAAGGGTACCATGACCACCAAAAGAGTAAAAAGTACAGTCAGTGCACTGATTCTGATCTTGTGGCAGAGCATCCGTATGTGTATAAAGTGTGCTCTTCATCTAGATTTCAAAGTGTAGGAGAGAGATTGCAATCCATGAAGGGAGCTGAAAGCCAGAACTGCAAGTGAGGTCCCCAATAAGCATATTTTTAAAAATGTATTGGAATAGCTATCTCTTAACAAATGCTGTTCTGAAGCCTTTGAATTTTTCTGGGACAAGCAAATACAAATTAAATCAACCCAATAGCCCATAAAAGTTTCTATTAAGAATCAGGTTATGCCTGGCCAGCATGGCTCAGAGGTTGAGCATCAACCTATGATCCAGGAGATTGAGGTTCGATTCCTGTCAGGGCTCATGCCCTGGGTGTGGACTCCATCCCCAGCAGGGGTCGTGCAGGAGGCAGCTGATCAATGACTCTTATCACTGATGTTTCTATCTCCCTCTCCCCCTTTCTCTGAAGGGACATTAAAAAAAAAATCAAGTTACAAAAGATAGAAAATTGAGTTTTGCTATAAGAAAATGAACAAAATGATCAAGAAAATATTTAAATTCATAAGGAAGATAACAGTAGGTTACTAGAAGCTTTTTGAAGCTTCTCTGTATTCTATATTTTGAATGCATTTTCACTGAGCAGAATTGGACACATTGCTAAGCAGCAGCTACAGATCTGATAAAGGTTCTTTGAAATTCCCACAGATCTAAAAAGCAAAGCCTGAAAACAATAAAAAGGCTCACTAAAAAACAAACAAACAAAAAACAGCCTTGTCCGGTTTTGTTCAATGGTTAGAGCATCTGCCCACACGTTTGATTCCCGATTCCCAGTCAAGGGCATGTACATGGGTTGCAGGTTTGATCTGGGGCCCCAGTCCGGGCTCTAGTGGGAGGGCAACCAATCTCTCTCCCCCCGCCCCATCCCTTCCACACTCTAAAAAAACCAATGGGGAAAAAATGTTCTTGGGTGAGGATAAAACAAAACAGGCAAAGCCTAGATCTACTTACATTTTGTCAGATGATTACTCCAGTTCTACATTGTATTACACTGACATAGTATCCATGCAACTTAAAGATTTTATGAATTTGTGAAAGTTTCAAGTATATGAGGTAATAAAATAGATTGTTTTTTCAAAAACAAGAAAAGTATACTGATCAAATGGTTACCTCTTAAAATTTTTCTATCAAATAAAAATAATTATACTTTTCTCTCTACCACATTTGCTGTATATAAAAAATGGCCACAATATATAAAAAGAATAATACATCATGAACAAGTGGATTTATAAGTGCACTGTTAGTTTAACATTAGAAGATCAATCAAGGTAATTCACCATTTTAACTAAAAAGAAAAATTGCCCTTGTTGGTATGGCTCAGTGGGTTGATGTGCATGGATGGCTCAGCTGGTTGGTGCTTTGTCCTGTGCACTGGAAGGTCGCAGTTTCGATTCCTAGTCAGGGCACATACCTAGGTTGCAGGTTCGATCCCTGGTCGGGGTGCATGCAAGAGGCAACTGATTGATGTATCATTTCTCTCACATTGATGTTTCTCTGTCACCCTCCCTCCCTAAAACCAATTTAAAAAAAAGAAAAACTATGATTACCTGACAGACGTAGAAAAAGCATTTGATACTATCTAGCATCTCCACCTGATAAAAACTCTCATCAGACTAGTTGCAGAAGGGAACATTCTCAACCTGATTAAAGGCATCTATGAAAAGTCTATAGCTAATGTCATACTTAATGACGAAAGACTGAATTCTTTTCCCTGAGATCAGGAGCAAGACAAGGATATGTCCTCATCACTTCTATTCAGCATCATAATGAAGCTTCTAGCTAGTACAGTATGGCAAGAAAAGGGGAAGAGGGTAGGCATCTCAGTTAGAAGCAGGTGAATGGATAAAAAAATTGTGGTTTATTTTTACAGTGGAATACTGCTGGGCAAGTAAACGGAATGAAGTGTTTCTGTGTGCATCAACATGGATAAATTATGCTAAGTGAAGGAAGCCATACTCAAAAAAAGGACTGCATACTATATGATTTCATTTATATAAAACTCTGGAAAATGCAAACTAACCTATAATAGGAAATAGGTCTCTGGGGGCTTGGTGGGTAGGGGGAGATTAGAGATGGGTAGGAGAGATTACAGGTGGGCATGAGGACACTTTTGGAGATAAAGGACGTTCTGTAGTGATGGTTTCATTGCTGTATACATTTGTCAAAACCTAATTGTATACTTTAAATATGTGCAACTTAGTGTATATCAATTCTACTTCTATAAAGCTTTTTTTTTTTAAATGGCCACAAGTTCTTTGATCTTCATTCCATAAGAGGTCAGGTCTGTGTGTTCTCTTTGAATCTAGGTGGGAGTTGTGATAGCTTTGGCCAATAGAATATGGCATGAGTTGCAACATGCCAGTGTCAGACCCAGGACTTAAGAAACTGGCAACTATAACTTCCTGTCTCTTGGAATGCTTGCTCTGGGAGAAGCTAGAAATCATGTATGTAGTCTGATTACCCTGAGACTGTCATACTGTCAGGAAGCTAGCCTATGGAGAGCAATATCCCCAATTAGCCTGTAACTGTTCTGCCATTCTAGCCTAGGCACCAGACACATGAGTAGAATATCCAGCCCAGTCAAGCCTTTATTTCAGATAATGTTGCTGTGAACATTCAAATGCAAATTTTTCATTTAACATAAGTTTTCATTTCTCTGTGATAATGTCCAAGAGTGTGATTACTGGGGGATAAAGTAAGTACATTTTTAGTTTTATAGAAACTGTCAAACTGTTTTCCTGAGTAGCTATACCATCACTGCTTGAGTAATCCCATTTATTTACATCCTTGTCAGAATTTGGTATTATCAGTATTTTTTATTTTAGCCATTCTGATAGTTGTAAGTGATATATCATTGGGTTTTAATTTCCATTTTCCTAATGATATTGAACATATTTTGATGTGTTTATTTGCCATTTGTATGTATATTCTCTTTGATTAAATGTTCATGTCATTTGCCCATTTTCTAATTATATTTTTATACTGTTGTTTTAGGAGTTTTTTTATATATTCTACATATAAGCCCTTTGTCAGATACACAGATTTACAAATATTTTCTCCAAGTCTATTTTGTCTATTCATCTTCTTAAAACAGTCTTTGCAAAGCAAAAGTTTTTCATTTTGATGCAGTCCAATTTATTTTTTCTTATTTGATGTCAAGTTTAAGAACTCTTTGTATAGCCCTTGATCCTGAGGATTTTCTCCTACTTTTTAAAATCTTTATTTAAAAAATTTGAGAGACTCCAAGATGGCGGCAGATTGAGAGGAAGCTACACTGACACTTTCCCAGGACCAATCTGGAATTACAACTAAAATATAGAAAAACCATCCTGAATAATCAACTGCAACTGAAGACCATTTGGAGAGCACCCTCATAACCAAGGAGGAAAAGTGGAGACCACATAGAGACTGGTAGGAAATGCAGAGGTGTGAGAAGGTTGGCTGGGCTCTCACAGGCAGCAGCTGGAGGTCCAGAGGGAGATCTCAGCTCTGTGGGGTTCCCGTTGAGAACTCTGGGGCTTAAACCCTAAACTGGGCTTCCCAGCCAAGAGCACCAGAACTGAGAAAGGTGTCCACATAACATCTGGCTGCGAAAAGCAGCAAGGTTTCTGTCTGCCAGGGAAAGAAGTCTGGAAATGCAGGCACCCTCTTAAAGGGCCAAATCACAAAGTTTTGTGTGCAGCCATTTACTTTGGGCTCTGGTAGAGGAAGGGCAGAGTAGACTAGAGGGAAGAGTCTAGGATTGCTGGCTCAGGAGGAGTAGAGCTCAGAGGGCAGTCATCTGGATCCCTGTGCTGAGTCATTCCCCCATACTGCAGGGGACATGTTTCTCAGGCAGACATTTACAGTCCAAGCCGCTTTTGCCTGAGGGGGAAGCAATTGCCCCACCCTGCTAGAAAACCTCTCACCCCACCCTGTGGAGTTTCTACAGCCTAGAGCTCATTTAGAGACTGAATAACTCCTCTAGGTGCTTTGAGTCTTGGCCTGACTTGCTTCTGGACACAGGGCTTAGAAAAGCAGACCTTGGTGCACATCTTGGTCCTGTTTCAAAAACACCCAGCCCTGGCAGAATAAACCACAAGTTGTGGAGTGCAGAAAACTTCAAACAGTGTATTCAAGGCCAGTCACAGTGTCTGACATTGGCCTGCACCAAAGACCATCCAAAAGACTGGGAGTCCTAGCAGATCTAACTAATCATAGAAACAAATCCAAACAGGCAGTCAAAATGGGGAGACAAAAAAACAAGCACCAAATGAAAGAACAAAAGAATTCTCCAGAAGAAGGGCTAAATGAAATGGACATAAGCAGTCTATCAGGTATAGAGTTCAGAGTACTGATCATAAGGATGCTCAACAGCATGAGAAAAGATATGGAAACTATGAATGAAATTAAGAATGACATAGTAGAAATTAAAAAAAATTGGAGGGAATATACAGCAGATTAGTGGAAGCTGAGGATTGCATCATCGAATTAGTATACAGGGTAGAAAAAGTCAATCAGAGATCCAAAAAGAAAAATCAATCAGAAAACAGGAGGACAGTTTAAGGGAGCTGTGGGGAAAACATGAAATGTAACAACATTCACATCATAGCAGTGCCAGAAGATGTAGAAAGTAAGGGTTAGAGAACCCGTTTGAAGAAATAATGGCAGAAAACGTCCCTAACCTGGTCAAGGAAATAGCCACACAAGTTCAGGAGGCACAGAAGAAGACTCCAAAGGTGCCCACGCCCAGACACATCATAATTAAAATGCCAAAAATTCAAGACAAAGACTCCTAAAGGCAGCAAGAGAAAAGCAATCTGTTACCTCTGAAGGAGCTCCCATAAGGCTGTCAGCTGACTTCTCATCAGAAACTCTACAGGCCATAAGGGACTCGCATGAAGTATTCAAGGTAATTCAAAACAAGGATCTGAAACCAAGACTACTCTATCCAGCAAGACTGTCGTTCAAAATAGATGGTGAAATAAAGAGCTTCCCAGACAAAAAATGGTTAAAGGAGTTTATCACCACCAAACCAGCATTGCAAGAAATGTTGAAAGCACTGCTGTAATAAGAAGCTGAAATAGAGAACACAGGCATAAAGAAATAAAATGGCAATAGATAAGTACCTATCAATAATAACCTTAAATGTAAAAGGATTAAATGCTGCAATCAAAGGACATAGAGTAACTGAATGGATAGGAAAACAAGACCCAAATATATGATGTCTATAAGAGACCCACCTCAGAACAAAAGACTCACACAGGCTGGAAAAAAAACAAACTTCTGGAGGATTTTAAAGTAGAGAACTACAGCAACATAGTCAGTAGAGGACTTTAACATCCCACTGACTCTACTGAATAGATCTTCCAGACAAAAAAATCAACAAGGAAACAATGATTGTAAATGACTCCCGAGATCAGATGGATTTAATTGACATTTACAGAACATTTCACCCCAAAGCTGCAGAATATGCATTTTCCTCAAGTGCACATTGGACATTGTCACAGATAGACCACATGTTAGGACACAAAACAAGTCTGCAAATTCAAGAAGACTGAAATCATATCAAGCATCTTCTCAGACATTTACACCATGAAATACTATGCAGCTGTAAAAAAGAAGGATCCCTTACCCTTTGAGACAGCATGGTGGGACCTGGAAACTATTATGCTAAGTGAACTAAGCCAGTCAGAGAAAGACAGGTATCACATGATCTTACTCATATGTGGAATCTCATGAACAAAATAGATGCAGAGACATAGAAGTATGGAACAGACTGATAAATCTCAGAGGGAAGGCAGGGGTGGCTGGGTGGGTGGAGAGAGGTTAACCTAAGAACTTATATGCATATATGCATAACCCATGGACACAAACAGTAGTGTAGTGAAGACCTGGGGGGGGGGTAGGAGTGCAGGGTTGAGAGGATCAATGGGGGGAAAAAGGGACATTTGTAATACAATAAAGATAAATTAAAATAAAAATTTTACAACACTATATAAAAAGTTTCAGGTCCTCCCCCCCCCCCCAAAAAAGAATTGTAGTTTGTGGTTTACATTTAATTTTTGTACAAGGTATGGGATTTAGTCAAATCCCCCCCCCCCGCCCCTTATAGATACCCATTTACTTCAGCTTTTTGAAAAGGCTATCCTTTCCCCATTGAGTTGCTTTTGCATCTTTGAAAATTAGCTGAACATTTTGTGTGGATCTGTTTCTGAGTCTGTGTTCTTTTTCATTAATTTATGTCTCTCCCTGACTAGTACCACACTGTCTTGATTAATGTAGCTATTATTATTTTAAAGTCTGTTGTTTAATTTCCAAGTGTTCAAAGGTTTGCCTGTTGTCTTTCTCTTAACTGATTTCTAGTTTGACTCCATAATGCTCAGAGAACATACTCACTATGATTTTAATTCTTTCAAAATTTTTTTATATTTATTTTATGACCCATGTTCTGTCTTAGTGACTGCTCTGTGGGTACTTGGGAAAAACTATTTTGCTTTTGTTTAATCTATTAGATTTTGTTTGTTGAAGCTATTTTTCACTTTTAATTGATGTATTTAGAACATTTACCTTTAAAGCAATTATTGATATTTTAGAACTTATATTGCATTTTATTGTTTGTTTTCTGTTTGTTTCTTCTGTTTCTGAATGTCTTTTTATCTCCTCTTGCCCTCCTATGGGTTACTAGCACAATTTTAGAATTGTGTTCTTATTTATAGTGTCTCTGAGTATATCTCTTTGTGTAGTTTTTTTGTGGTTGCTCTGAGTATTACAATATGATATGTAACTTATCACCATCTGGTATCAGCATTTTATCACTCAAGTGAAATATTGAAATCTTCCATTTAGATCCCTTTACCCTCCCTTACTTTTTAAATATAATTGTTTTATGTATTTCCTCTATATACATTGAGTGCTATATTACATGGTTTTGTAAATTTTGATTTAACCATCAAATATGTTTTAAGAAACTAATAAGAGAAAAGTAGTCTATTATATTTATTCTGTTTTTACCCGTTTCATTGTTCTTTTCTTTGTGATGTTCCAGGTCTTCTGCTATTTCCTTTCTGTTGGAGAGCAACCTATAGCCATTCTTTAAGGGTAGGTCTGCTGGCAACAGATCCTATTAGTTTTCCTTTATCTGAGGACCTTTATTTCTCCTTTATATCTGAATAATAATTTCATCAGATATAAACTTTACAGTTTGCAGTCTTTTTTTCCCAGCACTTGAAAGATGTTTTAACTTCCTTCTGGCTGCTATAGTTTCAGATGAAAAATTGACTGTTGTTTGAATTGGTATTCCCCTATAGGTAATGAATCATCTTTCTCTGGTTGATTTTAAGACTGGTTCTTTGTATTTTGTTTTCAGAAGTTTAATTATGATATGTCCTAGTTTGGATTTATTTGGGTACTATCCTATTTGGAGTAGCTCAGCTTCTTAAATCTGTAGACTTATGTCTTTCATCAAATTTGTAGAGTTTTTAGTTACATTTATGCAAGTACTTTTTAGCCCTACACTCTTTCTCCCACTTCTGGAACTATTATACTAATGTTAGGTCTTTTGTTATTGTCCCGCAGATCCCTGAGGCTCTGTTCAGTTTTATTTCCCCCCAGTCTATTTTCTCTCTGTTTTTCAGATGAAGTAAATTTTGGTGATCTGTCCTCAAGTTCACTAGTTCTGTCCTCTGTCATCTCTACTATTGAGCCCATCCAACAAGTTTTTTAAAATTTTTATTATTGTGTTTTTCAGTTCTATACTTTCCATTTTAATTTTTTTTATAACTTCTGTTTCTTTGCTGAGATTTTTCTATTTTTTCACTTGTTACAAGAGAATTTATAATTGCTTATTGAAGCATGTGTATGATGGTTGCTTTAATATCCTTGTCTGATAATCTAAAATCTGATTCATTTGAATATTAGCAGCTGGATGGCCAGATTCAGTTGTGATTTTTTCCTGTTCATGGTCTGATAGGTGATTTTCAATTGTATCCTAGATATTTTGGATATTATACTAAGACTCTTATCCTATCAATTCTATCTTAGTAGACAGTTGCCTTGCTTAGGTTCAACCAGTTGGTTTTGGCCTACTTGGTGGGCTGTACCTTTAACAATTTATTTTTCAGTGCTCTTACAGTTCCTCTATCCAGGTCTGCTTTGTTCTTTGACACTGCTGGGATTCTTGCTCAATCTATGCTGGTGTCACCTGCATAGGGAAAGACACCTTCCTGAACCACTCGTGTCACCGATCTGCCTTTCACTGCCGGGGGCGGGGGGGCAGTTATGGAGACAAGCAATACAGAGCTTGGTTTGCCCTCTGCCACTAGGCAGAAGGCTGGGAGCTGCCAAGCCTAGGTCTCTTCATGCCACTGGGTAGAGGGCCTGGAGACAGCAGGCTTCCTTGATGCCTGCCACTGCCCAGAGGTGTGATATGGGGTATTAGGGCACCTCAGTAGGCCTCTTTTCCTTCCCCTTTATCGGCCTTTGGTGAGAGAAAACAGGCTTTTCTCTGTTCTGTTTTTGGCCTATACTTGATGGTGGTTCTGTGATGCAGGTCTCTCCAGTGCCCAGTCCAGGCTATATGGGAGATAAAAAGAAAAACCAGGGAACTCACCTCAATGACCTTCCTTAAGTCCTGAGTTCCCTAGATAGTTCATATTCTTCTTTCTAGCTTTTAGAGTCCTTTATGAGTTTTTTCCAGGGTATTTAGAGGGGAGGAGCAGGGGAAAGTAAGGGAAGTCACCATCATGTCTGGAACCAGAAGTCACTTCAATAAATTTTTAAAATTTTCATAGGGACTTCAGAGTAATATATGCTATGAATGAATAATAGGTAATATACAACCCACTGTTTAATTATGCATTGTAAGTCATTAGAGGTAAGCATATGAATGCAGAATATACATTCTTCTCAAGTGCACATGGGACATTCTCAAAGATAGACCACATGTTAGGACACAAAACAAGTCTTTACAAGTTCAAGAAGATTGAAATCATATCAAGCATTTTCTTGGACATTTACACCATGGAATACTATGCAGCTGTAAAAAAGAAGGGTCCCTTACCTTTTGAGACAGCATAGTGGGACCTGGAGAGTATTATGCTAAGTGAAATAAGCCAGTCAGAGAAAGACAAGTGTCATATGATCTTACTCATATGTGGAATCTAATGAACAAAATAAACTGATGAACAAAACAGATCCGCAGACCTAGAAGCATGGAACAGACTGACAAATCTCAGAGGGAACGCAGGGATGAGAGGGTGGGTGGGGAGAGGTTAACCTAAGAAGTTATATGCATATATGCATTACCCATGGACACAGACGATAGCGTGGTGAAGACCTGGAGGGTGCATGCAGGGAGGAGGTGATCATAGGGGGAAGGGGGAATAGGACATCTGTAATACTTTTGACAATAAAGATAAATTAAAACATTAAAAAAAAAGGATATGGGTGAGTGAAGGCTAGAGGTTGAGGGTAAAGCTTCACGTAGATGAAATAACTTAGACTGGTCCTTATTGCAGAAAGCAGCATCATACAGTTGAAAGGAACGGTATGAACTAGAATGAATATGGAAAATGACAGATTTGCCTGTCTTGAGCAAAAATTATGTTAGGGAGTAACAAGAATAGAAAGTTGAATAGAGGGCCTTAAAGGCTAGAGTGAGACTTGATTCATTGAAAAATAGAAAACCATCCAAAAATTGTGAGGAGAGAAAGTGATTCCCAGTCAAGGGAACGTACCTGGGTTGCAGGTTTGATCCCTGGCCCCTATTGGATTGCGGGGGGCACCCTCTCTCTCACATAGGTGCTTCTCTCTCTCTCTCTCTCTCTCTCTCTGTCTCTGTCTCTGTCTCTTCTTCCCTCTTTCCCTCCCTCCCTCCCTTGCACTCTCTTTAAAAATTAATGGAAAAAAATATCTTCCGGTGAGACCTTTTCTCTCAGGCTGAAATTGGAAAAATGAATTGACATTATAGAGAGGCAGATTCTGGCTCAGCTTCAGGAAGAAATTATATCCCTGAATGTGTTCAAGCAAACACTGAACAACACATATCAGAGATGTATAGATGGATTCTGCCCTTTAGTAATAGGTAATAGTCTAAGTTCCCTTTCCACTATAAGACTTTTTTTTATAAGGCAGACCCCCATGAAAACTATATTTTATTAACACTGTTATTTATGTTACAGAATTAAGTCTGAAGGAGTTGGGCTATGCAATATCTTAGTTTAACATAATGTGATTTTTATTGGCTTCTTTAGTTATACTTCTTACAAATTGAGAGAACTTGCTAAGGATCACTGGTATAAGTGATTAGAATTAAATTGGAGGGAAGCTAAGCAGGTGTTAGCTATTTATTAGCACCTTGAAATAATTTAATTAGATTTTAAGAATACAATGAAAAGGGCCAGTTTTGGGTTTTTTTTTTTTTTTATATGCATCATAGATTCGAGAGAGAGAGAAATATTGATGTGAGAAAAAAACATCAATCGGTTTCCCCAACTGGGGATCAAACCCGAAACCTAGGTATGCCCCCTGACCAGGAATTGAACCCACAACCTTTTGGCGTAGGGGAGGATGCTCCAACCAACTGAGCCACACCAGCCAGGGCTGGAATGAATCTTAATAGTATTTTGTTTTTCTAGAATTTATATTCAGCCTCCTCCTAGAAATACTTGGAAGCACCCATTTAGATTATGCTATGTAGGTGAGGAAAGAAGAAAGAGCTAAAAGACCTTCCTTCCCACATCAGTTCAGAGAGCCAAGTAATAAATCTTCGTAAATACCACTGTTGCTCAGAGGGAAATTATGCAGAGAAAGAACCTTTGTATGTAGGGGCACAGAGTCGTATAGTGAAAAAGAAGAGTATCTTTACTTAGAGGCAAAGAACCTAGGTTACTTCCTTGTGCTGCTGTTGGCCTGCTTTGTAACTTTTCACAATTCACTTAATTTTAGAAGACTCAGTTACTTCAGCTCTAAATCAGGGAATGAATCTTGCTTTGCCTTCCTCACATGGATGTTATAATAGTTAAATAACCTGGTTCTATGTGAAAGAACTTTTTGATCTTTGCCATACCTTCTCCATCTTTATCGCTTACACACTCCCACTCTCCCTCTTTTGCCAGAGCATTCAAAAGTAGGCCACAGCCATCAGGAATATGCTACTTTAATGATCATTTATCTGCTGCTCAAGTACAGTAGAGCAACATGATTTTTGTAAAGTTTATGATATAGTTGGCACCAGCTGTTAGTGCTTATTATCTGAAGTCCTGGGTACATTTTATTGGAGGCAGGGATTCTCAGATTAAAGTTATCTTCTTAGCAATCCCTGTGCGATGCCTCCTAAACTTCTAAAATATGGTCAGAGAAGGAATATTTGTCTACTTCCTGGTAAGTTTAAGACCCTAAAAACTAATGGCAGTGCTCTTCTTGAGTAAAAGTAGTTAAAATACTACATTTAAAAGAAGTCTTTGTTTTTCTATAACATGCTGAAATAGTCAAGTTTTATATTTTCAAGCAGTTTGGAAAAAAGAAAAACTTTTTATTATTTATTTATTTATTTATTTATTTAAACTATGTCTTTATTGATTTCAGAGAGAGGAAGGGAGAGGGAGAGAGACAGAGAGAAACATCAGTGATGAAAGAGTCATTGATGGGCTGCCTCCTGCACACCCCCTACTGGGAATGGAGCCCACAACCAGGCATCATGCCCTGACCAGGAATCAAACCTCGATCTGGTTGATGCTCAACCTCTGAATTGCGCCGTCCGGGCAGAACTCAATATTTTTAATGGAACGTTTGTTACAATTTGAATATTTCATTGGCTAGAAGGCTTAGTTATTATGAATTGATACTATCTGATGGAAAATATGCCTATTGTAATGACTTAGTCTGGGTATGACTACAACAACCATAAAAGCTGTTTTCTTTTTTGTTCCAGGAGATTTTGATGAGTTCACTCAAGATAATAATGACAGTATGTTGAAAAACATAGCAGAAGATCTTCGGAATTGCTTACCTCTAGAAACCATGCTTTCCTCAGAACGTCTGGCTCTCCAAAAAGTAAATACATTATTATTCATTTACTCTTAGTGCTACTTGAGGATTCTCCAATTCTTCCCTAACCCCACAGCCTGTCTAGTCTGAGTCCTGAATTCTGCTTTAAATAATTTTTCATATGGTACTTCAACCACGCTCCCAGTTTTGAGTCTCTAATCCTCTGGCTCCTCAGTGCTATTCATTCAACAGATATTTTTTGAGAGCATCCTGTTTGCCAAGCACTCACCCCCCCATCCCACCAAAGTCAAGGCCCAACAGTAATCCTGTCCTGCCTACATCACTGTCCTGGGTTTCTCTTCTCCATTCCATCTCCTTTGCTTTTACCAGTGGTGAAGGTTACCTTCTACTTTTGCATTGTACAGATTTTGCTTATTCTTCTATTCCTTTATTCCCAGAATTAGTTCTCACTTGTCTTCTCTAGACAACCGCTCATTCAGGTCCCTTCAAATCCCAACTCCTATGGGGTACATATGCTATAAGTATTGTTTCCTAAAGCAAAGCTAATGATAATCTCATCTCTCCCACTGATCTGAAAACTGCAACCCTCCATATGGTTTTTCAGCATGTAAGTTCCTAAGCAGAGGAACTAAATCCTTTCCATTTTTAACAATGCTATGCACATTGTGAACAGTTAGCAAATCTTAGTAAACATCTGCTCATGGAGTGCATTCTCAAAGGAGGAAAATAGTGAATAGTATTAGAACTGAGAGAAATATCTGTAATATAGTTTGGATGTTATTAATAAAACAGTCTTACCAGTATCATGATATACCACAATACATAAAATGAGGAAAAAGTATTCATTGCGTGTTAATGATTGACCCACAATTCCCTATCCTAACAAACTGTTTTTCTCTTCTTTTCTTTCCTTCTGGTCCTTGTGTATGTTCATACATTTTACATACTTGTAATATAGATTGTGTATGTGTGTGGATGTAGATACAATTTTGTAGGTTTCCAAACAGGTAGGTTGATACTTTACTGTAGTTGAGGTAGAGGGAATCAGACATTTTCTTTGTAGCCACTTGCTATTATATGTGCCACCAGTATTAAAGAGCCAATATTTGTAAGTATGAAGTTTTACTAACATTATTATTATTTGAAAACTGCCTGTAGGCAGAGATCACTTGCTAAGTATTTTGATGGGTAAGTCACTGACATGTAGAACTCAGAAGACTTGATATTAGTTTCCATTCTTACCCCTCTTACTAGCTACTTTCATTTCTTTGTAGAAATCTCTCTGGGTATCAGTTCCTGTATTTGTAAAATACACTACTTTGGATGGCCAAATGGTCTCAAAATACTCCTTTCAACTAAAATTGTGTATGTTTTTCATAGCCATGTTTTGCATCGTTACAGATAAAATAAAAAGTTGGCCACTGACAAAATGACTTCCATTTGTTTGACTTTATTGAGACTCATTACCTGAATAAGCAGGTGAAATCCATCGAAGAATTGTTTGACCATGTAGATGGCCGCTTCTAATCTGGTGTGGCAGAGTATCTCTTTGACAAGCACACCCCGGGAGTCAGTGATGAGAGCTCAGCCTTAGGCTGGCTTCCCATACCTACAGGGGTGACTTCTCTGGTCACGAAAGCAGTACATGCATGTTGGAGTTACCTTTACCTTTTCTATACGTTGTACCAAGTTATCCACTTATGTTCTTTCATTTATATCATTTCTTTGAATGAAGTAATTTGGTACCCCCACACCCCAAAAAAGTCTCAGAAATAAAATGAAAGAAGAGCAGAGTTGCTTACATAAGTGAAACTAGTTGTTCTGTGCCTTGTTGCTGGCAGAATTTTAGCATATGAACCACTGATGTTTTGCCTTATTTAGCAATAAAAAGAGACTTCTTTGTACTTTGTTTCTTTTGATGTGTTTCTTCTCTCCACCAGATACAGCAGCGTCCAGAACCCACAGTTCACGTTGATGCATTCCTTTATGATGAAGATTTTATTGATTCATTATGTGAGGAAGGAAAAATGAGCAGAAACTACTGTATGGTGTGTGGCTCACACCAGACTGCACCTTTAGGTCAGCAATTAAGTATACAAACCTGATGACTTTGTGTCTACTTTTCCTTAGATGTCATGAGTATGCAAATCATTGACAAAGTCATTCGATGTTTTCTGAAAGCAAAAGGCTAACCTACAGGATAGCCATTGCCAATTATTGCAGTTAGGGAGACTAAATAGAAATATTGTCTAAGGAAGTTAGGCCATTTAATGTCTCCCAGTAGGGTATCTATTTTTCACAGAAACTGTTTAGTCAGAGGTGACTTTTTAGGTCCAGAAACTAATCAGAAGGGACTGAGTACCGGGAAACTGACTCATCCTTTCCATACTCAAAAGAAATTCATATATAAACCATAATGCTGATTTATTCACAAAAGAAATATAATTATATTAGTTAAGTATAGTCAAGGGGGCTGAAATGTTCTTCCTATGAAAACATCTGCCTGAGAAGTCAGATGTTAATCAGATATTGGTGGATGAACATGGACTCAGAGGACAATGATGGATAATCTTGAGAAGGAGTTTATTCAGGCCATGATTCAACCTAGTAGAGAATCTCCAGTCCATAACAGGAAACCAACTCTAGTGACAGAAAGTCTCCTGTGTCTCTGCCCCTCAGATGCAGCACCTGTGTTCCAAGTGGCAAACTAGACTGGCTCCATGCTGCTGCTATGTTAATTCTGTTAATACAGTCTTTGTTCAAACTGGGTATGATTGTCTAGGTTGTTACTTTAGACATGCTATTTCATTCTCCCTGCTACCTTAGGTTTATTGTGTAGAGTGAGCTATCCTCCTTGTGCTTATATTACTGATCTTAGATAATATCATTCTCAAAAATTTACTACCAAATTGGTAATATGTTGCTAATACAAATATATTGTACCTATATTATAACTGGGGATTAAACTTCCCTGATTTACTGGTTTCGGATTCTATTTTTAATTAGTACTTAATATGGTTTCCATTTGAGGTAGTTGAAACTCAGAATATAAAAGGACTTAGGCAAGAACAATAGAGGGAAAACTAAAAAGTGAATTATAATTATAACACCATATCAGATCTGATTTATTAAAATGTGTAGAAGAGCTATGTTCAAAAAATAAAAATTTGAAGATTAGAATGCATTTTCCCACAAAAATCAAGTTGTAAATAGTGACTAGGTATCCATGCCAGCCCAGAGAACCATAATGAACCTGAAAAAGCTATTACCATGTGGGACTCTCCCCTTTGTGACAGGGGGCTTGTCTAGCTACTAATGATGACTCTGTAGCCCAAGGCAGAAGCACTAATGTGGCACAGATGGTAGTGAAGGTGAAGATCCCAGGGCGATAAGGACTACAGTGGTCAAAGCGCCCCCCCCCCCCCAGTTACTTCTGAGGTCTAGGTATACCCTGCATTTTCATCCAGCTGATTAGCCTGCCTACTTCCATTTTCTTTGCCACAGCCTATTAGTTATGACCAATGTTTCTTTCCTTCCAGACCATTATGTTATGTAAAACACAGCATAGTAAGTCTTTGAGTTACCTCTGTATCAGAAATAAAAGGCAACGTACTCAGGCTCTCCCAGATATTTCATTACAGAAATAATGGAGTGAGAATTTGGGATAGGAGGCTAGATATCATAGCATTTAAACTAAGAGAAGTAAGAACGATTTATGGGAGTATCTTAACCTCCTTCCATACCGCCCCTCTTCTGCACTTCAGAACACATTTTAGGTTGGTTGGGGCTGCCACATTGTGCAACTCTAAAGATAGTGATTCATTTCGTAGCCTATAGTCTATGCAGTAATCTGTGGCAGTTGTGTGGTTGCCTCTGGGGTTAGGTGAGAAAGCCAGATGGTATGGGAGTTAGGTAGCAATCCCAATGAACAGCAGGTCATAGGGAAACAAAGGAAATGAGGGGCGCAGAGATAGCGACAGGTAGCTGAGTAGCTGTTCCCTAGAGGCCTTTTAAAATGTGAGAGACTTCATATTTATTCTTCTCCAATACAACTCAGAGTGAATTAATTAAAAAATTATCACATTAATTTTTTTCTAAGTAACCTGTGAAAGGCTTTCATTGAGTAAGAAAATAAAAACATGAAATATTCTTTATAAATATAGGTGAAGGTTTAGGAATACAGAATGGAATTATTAGTACCCAAGCAAAATTTGATGTTCATTCTGTTCTAATTCTCCAGGGTTTATTTCTCATTCCTTCTCTCTCATGGAATTGAAGTTCATTTATCATCATGTACTCCCTGATCTGTCGGGAAAGCTCTTGGTTGACGTTGGCTCCAGGCTTGGCACAGTCCTTTATGGGGTAAAGTCCAGCTTGTGGACATACTCAACATTTAGAAAATACTTTCTTCTCCTGCTAGCAACAGTTTTGCCTGCCACCATCCAAGGTGACAGCTTGGTTTTATTTATTAGAGTAACAATAATAAAGTTAAAATAGTTATTGAATTTGGAATTTCAAAAGCCAGCTCTCTGATTTCCTTTATTAGTTTGTGACACAGATGAAGGAATATCAACAAAACAGAAACAGGCAGCCCGGCTGGCGTGGCTCAGCGGTTGAGCATCGACCTACGATCCAGGAGATCACGGTTCGATTCCCAGTCGGGGCACATGCCTGGGTTGTGGGCTCGGTTCCCAGTAGGGGGTGTGTGTGCATGAGGCAGCCGATCAATGACTCTCTCATCACTGATGTTTCTCTCTCTCTCCCTCTCTCTTCCTCTCTCTGAAATTAATACATATTTTTAAAAAAATGAAACAGGCAACTTACATAACACTTCGCTGCTTTGTAGTCACCACTGCCCTTTTACCTCTGTTTTCTTTGTACTGTACTAAACTTGTATACTAGTTTTCATAAACACTCTTATAAAACTGAAAAGCTTACGTGTCCTAGGAAATTGTTCATGGCCATAAGCAAGTTACCTAACATCTCTGGGCCTCAAATTCCTCCCCTAGAAGTAAGCAAATGAATGATAACCAAGTATACATCTTGCTCCAATTTTCTGTCATCCAAAATTTGAATGTAGACATTTGTTTCTGAAATATCACTTCAATGTGACTTTTTTTAAAAATTAAATCATGAGTATTTTTAATGTTCTTGAATGGTTTAATAAAAAAACTGAAGTGTGGTTTCTGGTTGTCATTAGCAGACTTGTTAAAACATGTGGCCAACAGCAGTAAAGGCTCATGCCAGAAACAGGCAGTCAGTTCCCAGCATCATTGCCAGCTCTAAACAGGAACAGTTAACTCTTCAATGCTTCATTTACTGTTCAGTGTTAAAACTCTTATTCTGTAATTAGGAAAAATAGCCATAAAGGAAAAGTACACAGTGGTCAGATGTATTGTTTGGAGAACTTTAGAGATTATGTTTGCCATATTTTGTCCACTGTTGTCCATTTGTTTTTTATTTGTTAAAAAAGTATATAGCTGAAATAATTGACTATGCAGGTATGTGGCAGCGTTAATTAATTTAAATATATTGTCATTTTTTCTTCATATTAGGTCACTAAATCAGTCAACAAAATTTGAATGCCTACATATGCTCTGTTGCACATATTCTAAAATCCATGATGAGCTATAAATATAAATTTGGTTTACACTTAGGTGTTAGTTGATGTAAAATGGTATTCAGAATATGATTTGACCTTTCCTTGTTTTGTTATTGAAATCAGAATAGATACATAGATACATAGCAATATATAGTCAATTCTTGATTCACTAATTGGTCATTATTTTGGCAGATTGCCAGACATGAGGCTGACTTCCCTAAGCCAAACAGAACATAACCTCCAGCACCCTTCCTCTGTTGTCAGACTGCATGATTTTCTAATTATAGTCCCCACAGGTTTACTCCTTTCTTGTTTTTCCCTCATGCAACTTCCAGTGAAATTACAGAAATAGGGTACTAAATGGAGAATCTATATGTGATCACTTTTGTTGAGTACTCAGTTTTATCAGAAAAACTAAGAAATTAATTTTTAAAAATATAATAACTTCTAGATAATAGAAATTAATGAACTATAATCAAGTTCTTGATCAATAAGTCTTTAAGTTCTTAAAGTTGTAAGTTTTACATAAACTACAAGGTGTTATTTATCTTTTATTTTTACTTTATCAAATTCTATTTTTAAAAGTTTGACTTTTTAAATTTCAAGTAGAAATAAACCCACAATGAAAAGTTAATTCATTTGCATCCTAATGTATTCTCATATTTTAGGGTTATCTTTACAGTTCAGCATTGCAACTATATGGAGTAGAATTGAACGGGGACTTTTGCCAGTTGCAGGAAATGATCATAAAAAAATACCATTTCACTGACAGAATAAAGGTACCCTTTAAAATATATATTCTGTTGTTCATTGTATAGCATAATTTAGCCAAATTTCTTCTGCATTGTAGTTGAAAAATCTTTTTGAATTGACTTTTGGTTGCTATTGTGTAGAAACGAATTTGAGTTGACTTAATATTTTAAAACATTAGTAAAGATGAATTATTTTTATATTCCACTCACATATGTCTCTTCCTCCCCAATTTTATTAGAAAGTAGATTTTTTCCCCCTTAATTTTCTTCATATCAGTTATAGTATTGGTAGCAGCATTTTTGAATCTCTAGATGTTGGGAAGAAGTGTATTTAATTAAACTCTAAATGTAGAAAGTAAGCAAAAAAGTTAAGTAATGCTCACAGCTCTTTTATCTTCTGTTTTGTAAGCTTTCAGGAGGAATTATGGATGCCACAGAATAGCAGTTCATAGGAAAAAGATGCCCTACGTTGGACTTCAAAGTTTTGTCTTTTTCTTATATGTCAGCAATTTTCAGCCTTTTTCATTTCATGGCACACATAAACTAATTGCTAAAATTCTGTGGCACACCAAAAAATATATCTTATTTTTTGCTGATCTGACCAAAAAAATAGGTATAATTTTGATTGATCTACAAATAATAATAATAATAATAGTAATTACTTACCCTTTTTGCTCCAAAGTGACTTTTAAAAAAATCAGGTGCTGCCCTAGCTGGTTTGGCTCAGTGGTTAGAGCATCGGCCTGCAGACTGAAGGGTCCCAAGTTCGATTCCAGCCAAGGGCACATACCTTAGTTACAGGTTCCATCCCCAGCCCCGGTCGGGGCAGGTGCTCAAGGCAACCAATCGATGTGTTTCTCTCACATCAATGTTTCTCTCTCTCTCTCTCCGTTCCATTCTCTCTGAAAAGCAATGGAAAAAGTATCCTTGGGTGAGGATTAAAAAAAAAAAATCAGATGCCTATACTTGTATATAAGGATTTCTGGTACCAAGAATTAACCAATCAGATGCACCCTTATTATGTGACGTGACCAGTAAAATGCAACTCTATTATATGACCTATATATTTATAGTTCAAGACGGCATTCACACCAACAACTATTGTTGGCTGTTGTCTTTTTTATTTTATTTGACAATATAAGGGGAAAGAAGTCAGTGCCCCTGACTAAATAGTCAGGGAGTGCATGTTTTAAAAATTCTTGTGGCACACTGGTTGAAAATTGCTGCTGTATATAAAGAGGAAAATAACAAAAAAGGGAAAGGAATTTTTTTGGTTAATGAAGTGATCCTTATCATTTCAGTAATGATCCTATATTTTTAATGGCAATCCAGAGAAATATTGAACATCTAATGAGATCTGGTGTTAAGGACAGTCTAATGTTGAAAGTCGTATCTCGGTAAGATTAAGGATCTAGCCTTGCCCTTTTATATAGAAGGAAATTTCTTCATTTTTTTCTCTCCTTCCATATTTCCTTCTCTCTCTTTGTCTCTCTCTCTCTCAATTTAGTAGAGAGGCAGATGATCAAAGCTAATCCATTGTCCAGTAATAAATTCATGGATTTTTCTCACTATCCCATGCATATTGAAGCAAAACACAACTTTTGCATAATAGGAATCACATAACAGGAATATCAGTTTAATTGGAAGTGAGATTTAAAAATGAGGACCTCTTAATCATAGTTTATAATTGGACAACCAAGTACTTTGTTATTTTTTAAAAGAAAATGTTAAAGGTGTATAAAAGAAATATTTATCAGCATTTTAAAAGATATTTACCCCTTGCTTTTTTTTTTAAACGTATCTTTATTGGTTTCAGAGAGAGGAAAGGAGGGGGAGAGAGAGAGATAGAAACATCAATGATGAGAGAGTCATTGATCGGCTGCCTACCCCGCAACCCAGGCATGTGCCCTGACCGGGAATCGAACCCCGATCTTCTGGATCCTAGGTCGATGCTCAACCACTGAGCCACGCCTGGCCGGGCTACCCATTGCTTTTCAAAGGAGTATATAGGTGCATACCCATGCACATACTTTCCCAGCTTGTGGCTTCTGTGACCATCAGCAACCCTTTCTGTGGTAGAAAGCTATTTTTATACCATTTATTGCCAACCTTAACAGGTAGTTTCCTTTTGTGAAACTAAAGACAAATGTTAGATTTGAGGGACTCTAAGACAACAGAAAGGAATTCTAGGGTTTGTGGGGGGTTTTTATAGTATCTGTTGAAATCAGCCTTCAAGGCTCAGTCTTTGCTTTTCTGTTTTTTTGGTTTTTTTAACAGGAATCCTTTGTTGTCTGTTCATACTTAGGGAGAAACAAAAGTGCTGATTGAAGTTCTTGTTTTTATTATTGAACTTATTGGGTTGACATTGGTTGAAGTTCTGATTGAAGCACTTGAAGTTCTGATTGAAGCACTTGAGAGCACTGTGGGCTTCACTGAGTGATCTCATTTGCGTAATTAATTTGTTGGAGAACATCTGATGAAATATCTTAAGATCTCCCCTCTGTGGCCCATCTGATTGCCCAGAGAAAACCTTTCCAATCTCCTTACTGAATGGCAGGCAACATCCTGGGAACTGAGTGGTAGCAGAAAAGAACTTGAGAGAGGTGTGGGGTTCTCAATATCCTGTCTGCATATTTCCCTTGTTTTCAGTATATTATCATTTCCTTCAACTAGGGCTGGTGTCGCCTGGCCCAGAGACCTTCTGTTTTTCCCTTTCCAGAGAGTAAACCTCTGTTCCTTTGCTGGGGTTGCAGAAAGGTATATAGGGAACTGGCTGTTTCTTAAACGAACTTTCAACGAAATTACTTTATTTTTAGCTTTTCTTCTTACTCCTTCAGCCAGAGATATCTGGTACCACCAATTATGAGCCTTTTGAAGATTCTGTAGTATAAATCACATTTAGGTCTTAGCTTTCTGTATTTCTACCTTAAAAATCAGTTTTCTCAAATCTCCTAAATTCCTTATTACATCCCCCTTTTTTTTCTAACATAAATTTTATGTATTTCTATTGCCATTCTTCCCATCCTTGGAGAGTATACCTTATATTTTAAAAACCTGTTGTTATAATGGGGTTTCAGGGAAGTACAAGAGTATGTACATGTGTCATACCCATGAAAGACCCATTGATTTAAATTCTTCTTTCTTCCCTTTCCTCCAGGCTATAAGTAACCTTTCCTTCATTCATATCCTGTTGTGTTTTTTTTTGGATGGCACTTTATATAGAGTTACCAGCATGGCTGTTTCATCCCGTTACTAGATGATAACGTATTTGAGAGTAGATATTATATCTCATTCATCATGATATATCTCCCTGCACGGTATCTAGTATATAGGAGATGGCCATTTCGAAATTGGTTAAATTTATTTTGATTGCTTTGTGGTCTCTGTTTTTAGCATTCCAGTTTGTCCAGACCATTTCTGGGGTTTCCCTGGAACCTCTAGAGCAAGCACCTCTTTCGTTTGCCATAATTAATTGATCCACCTGATTCTTTTTTAACTTACCTGTGGGGTAGAGATGGAGGGAGTGAACAGAGATGGGAAAGAAAAAGAGGAAATTGTATGAAAGCTATGTTATATCAATAAGGTTAATTTACATAACCTATTTTATATCTAAGTTACATATTTAGAAGTTTAAAGTGATTAACTATTTTTTTCTGTTCAGGAACATGTCCCACCTATGCTTCAGAGGTTCCAGACCATCTTAATTTAAATTATTTGAGTATTTTTATTACTTAAAAAAGGAGAAAGTAATTTTTAAAATCAGTCCCCACAATATTCTGAATATTTTATATTTGTAAGACCAAGTGTTTATTTGGAAAGAAATCATGTGATACAAAGTAGTTAAACTTTTTCTCTTTAAAATAAAATTTGTTTGCCCTGGCCAGGTGGCTCAGTTGGTTGGAGCATCGTCCCATGCACCAAAAAGTTGTGGATTCAGTTGTGGTCAGGACACATACCTAGGTTGTGGTTCGATCCCGATTGATGCTTCTCTCACACTGATGTTTCTCTTTCTGTCCCCCCTTCCTCTCTTATCTAAAATAAACAAAAACACATCCTCGGGCCCTAGCTGGTTTTGCTCAGTGGTTAGAGCATCAGCCTGTAGACTGAAGTGTCCCAGGTTTAATTCCGGCCAAGGGCACGTACCTCAGTTGCAGACTCGATCCCCGCCCCAGTAGGGGCCCATGCAGAAGGCAATCAATTGGTGTGTCTCTCTCACGTCAGTGTTTCTCTCTCTCTCTCTCACTCACTCACTCTTTCTGAAAAGCAATGGAAAAAATATCCTTGGGTGTGGATTAAAAAAATTTAAAAAAATTAAATAAATAAATTGTTTGCTTTGTTCTTGAGCAAATAAATGTTTCTTTTTGTTATATTGCTTATAGTCTGTAAGACTTGATGATTGTGGTCTAAGTTAATTTTTTGAGGTGTATAGATTTTAAATAAATTATTTTGCTTTTTTTCCTAGTGTATTTTAGATGAAGAGTCAGACAAGGCCAATTAGCATAGTGTATTCACATTTTGTAATTTATAAGTTACTTTTATAGTTTTTATGGTCCCATTTGACCTATGAATCAGGACAGATACTATTCTATTTTATTTATGAGGACCCTGACTACCTGAGTGTACAAACTTTGTTGATGATGGAGCCAGAGCTTGATGACTCTTACAACCAGTGATATAGTCTCCCCTTATCTGTGAGGTGTATGTTCCCAGACCCCCAGTAGATGCCTGAACTCTATATATACCGAACTCTATATATACTGTTTTTTCCTATACATACATACCTATGATAAAGTTTAATATGTAAATTAGGCACAGTAAGAACTTAACAACTAATAATAAAATAGAACAATTATATTGTAGAAAAACTTATGTGAATGTGGTCTCTCGCTCCAATAATTTTTATATTTTTCTCTACAAACCATCCCTAACTTGCAGTAAATGGCTTGGTGTCACTTGTTTCAGGGGATCACTTGCTGAAGTCTTTGTATAGGCTCAACGCTTTCTGGCACAACATATTGCTATCAATGGGAAGACATTTTCTGTTGTGTCTACCACCCACAAATGGAATGACTTTTCCCTATTAACTGAGCACTGAACATGCACTGTGGCCATAACTTTTGCACTTTGAGATGTGACAAAACTAGCATGAATTTCTTTTTTCTTCACAATCTCATACATAGATTTGTCCTTACCATAGATCTGAGCAGCCTAAGCATATAATTTCTTTCTTTCCTTATTAAGTCTAGAACTTTCACCTTGAAGGAAGTATTTTAGGGCTTCTCTTTGGTATATCTGAATTGCCAGCATCTCTACTTTTGCACTTTAGGGCCTTTAGTAAGTAAAATAAGGGTTACTTGAACACAAGCACTGTGATACCACCACAGTCAGTCTGATAACCAGCATGGCTACTTGCTGTCCAGTGGGCGGGTGGCGTATGCAGCGTGGAGATGCTGGGCAGAGGGGTGATTCACGTCCGGGCAGGATGGAGTGGGACAGTGTGAGATTTCATCATACTACTTACAGCAGTTCACAATTTAAAACTTATTATGAATTATTTATTACTTGGGTTTTCCATTTAATTTTTTCAGACCATGGTTGACCACAGGTAACTGACACTGTGGAAAGCAAAACGATGGAAAAAAGCTCTGAACTGGGAGTCAAAAGAGCATACTTATGACTACATAAAAAATTCCCTCTAAAACAAACAAATATTCACAAGTTTATGGTTTTTATTAGATATTATCTCCCCTAGGTGGTAATATTAAATATACTGTACTTTGTCCCGTTTTAAGAATGGTTAACTTGACATATTACCTCACAACATTATTGAGCTGATAGGTGGTTCTTCGTGATTGTTTGAGGTGGTATCTTTGTTCTCTTAAATGAACTCATTCTTCTGTAGGTGCTTCATGCAGACATCTGTACCCAGGATTCACTTCTGCAAAATGCTGATGTTATTATAATGAATAATGTCTTCGAATATTTTCTGGATGAGGCAGAACAGACCAGGTATGTTATTATTCAAGCGAGAAGTCTGTTATCCAGCCAAGCATGAAAAGGGATTGGTAAAGTAGAAATGTCTTTATATTAAACTTTTAAAAAATGACCTCAACTGTGAGGAGATTATATCAAAAAGGAAATGTGTTCTTTATAAAACAAAAATAAAAATAAACTGTCTGACTTTGTAAAATATTACATCTCATTTTAGGCAGATATAAAATGATACCATGACCCAAGCATCTGCTTAGCAGTCAGGAATGAAACAAGGTATCAGTTCCTAGTGGGCCTTTATACATATTTTTTCTGCCTCATTGGTTTTTTTTCTTCTTAAAAAGTCATATGCTATCTTATCACAAAATGATGGGAATTAACTAATACCTATACATTAATAAAATAAGATATCAGAATGTTAACCAAAATTGTGATTAATTATCAACTTGAAAAATGTTATTAAGGGGTAACAAATAGTAGGTTCTTAGAATTGATTCCACTATTCAAGTAATGGAAAAATAAGCAAATCTGTGATCACTCTTCTTACTTTTCTGCTATAGTTTGATGCTTTGTGACCCATAAGGACCTATAGGTTCCTTTGATTAGAAAATTCCTGTAGTCTCAGACACTTGATTTTCTGGCTAGTTAGGCTTGCTGACTTCTTATTTATCATAAGGGCATATGGATACTCTAGGTGCAGGAAAGCTCCTTTCCATAGGTATGAAAGAGAATTACACAAATGCTTGGATTACCTCAGAGAAATAAAAATACATAAAGTACAGACCATAAACAGTTAATACTAAGTGGGATCCTGAATGGCTAAACCTCTTTATTCTGCTCCCCCTTCACCGTCTATATTCTGCTCCCGACCACCACTTTCTCTCTCTCACATACACATGCATATAGTTCCCATTACTAGCAGGTTAAGGTCACTACAAAATTAGCACTTTAAATAGTTTAAAAAGAAACTGCTTCAACAGAAAGCTAATCATATAATCAAAGTTCGGCCAGAATGACTGACAAGTTTTGGTTACAGGCAACCACCAGAAACAAGCATGAGCAAAGTTGTTTTAATCATAATGCCCTCTTTAGGCTCAATTTCCAGTGGACAAAGTATGATTAGCTTTTTACCTTTTTAATTTAATAACCAGTAGCAAAAACATTACGTAATTGTTGGAAAATAAAATATTACCACGTTTATGTTGTATAAGAAGTTTTAAAACACTATAAACTCTTTGGAGATTTATTATAGAAAGATTTTGGATGCTGAAGAATGATGAAAGCTCCTGCTAAACTTGATACTGGACATACTGCATGTTTGTATTGTTTTAAAAACTCTCCTGGTACATTCATTCACAAACTCTACATGATTCACTGAGTAGATACTGGCCCTCTGTGTTAGTTCAGTCATTTTTCCTTAATTAGTCTAGCACAGTGAATTCTAAATATAGATAGGTTATAGCCTCTCGTGGTTAATTCTCTCATCTCCATCTTGAATGACAGTTCACAGGAGAAAGGGTAGTGGATATGATACTGGAATTGTTGTGACAAAACTGATCATTTACCCATATTAATTCTGCATTGTAGTTAAGTAAAGGAGAACAGATAGCACAACATAGAGCCTCCAAAGATTTGTAACCTTAATCAGAATCTGAGGAAAAGTGGAATGGTACTGCTACAGGAGTTAGTATGTAAGAGAGAACAGAAATAGATCATCATAATAGAAAATGTGTGCTCAGGAAAGGCTCAGCCTTCAAAATAAGTTAGATCTTATTACAGGGTAACACCCAGATTGTAGATTAAGTATTAGTTTAAAAGGTGCCTCTAGCCCTGGCTGGCGTGGCTCAGTTGGTTGAGCGTCATCCTGTCCTGGTCAGAGTGTGCATGAGAGGCAACTGGTTGATGTTTCTATCTCACATTAATGTTTCTCTCTCACGTCAATGTTTCTCTGTCCCTCTCCCTTCCTCTCTCTCTCAAATCAATAAAAAACATTTTAAAAATAAAAATAAATAAAAGGTGCCTCTATGTATTTTTTTAGTAGATGAAACAGATACAACTACTCCCATGACAGCTTACCCAGAATATTAAGTGCTATTTTGAGAGCCATGCCCAGTGTACTCAGCTTCTTCATTCTTATTAAACTTGTAAAACATGTCATTTTTAAGGAACCACATCAGAAAAACCAAACAGCTCTAGCCCAGAATGGTGATATTTATTATCAAACACTGCTATATGATTTTAGATCCATCCTGAGGGGAAAAAAACCATTTGTACCATTTTGCCTAGTGAACTCCAGAATGTACTAAACTTAATATCCATTGCTATAACTAAGATAAGGGCAAATGACACAGCTGCTCACCTGCCCCACTGCAAGGGATGCTTATCTCTGCTTTGCTTGACCATTGCTCCCTAGTAGTGGGGTGTACTATCAAGACTCAGTGTAGAAATCCAGTTCATATCTGCATTAAAGATTAATCAGAACTGGTCAGACACTGGCCTCTGACACACACATGCACATGGCATTCCATCATGCTTTAAATCTAGCTGATCCCACTCAACTTCTCAGGTGCCAGACTGTCCAGAAGTCTTTCCATTGAATATTTATGACAGCTAAATAAAGTATGATTTCACTTTGGATTTATTGTTAGTTTTTGCTTGTTGTCTGGTTTCTATGGCCTTTCTCCACAACTCTTCCCCACCTCTACTCCTCATCCCAGTTCCCTTCTGCAGAACCATCTTTCGACACATTTTGTAAAGAATTTAAGGGCTTCTAACTGATGCAACTTTGACTTCTGAGTCAGTTCTGACACTGAGTTTTGGCCTTACAGTGCCTTGTAGTAATCCAAATCACAGTCTTGTTAAATCTTGTCAATACTGTAACGTCACAATTTTGCCAGTACCCCTTCAGGAACTGAAGAGTTGACCAATTTCTCGTCTGTTGCTGCAGCCCTATTTTCTGCAGGCAAACATTTTTGCCCATCTGGATTTTGAGATACTATCTGTGCTGCATTTTCTTTTGTCATATTCATTTTTTAAAAAAATTTCCAGTGTCTGGGAAAACATAACATACAGTTTTTAATGTGTTGCAGAGCCTGGGAATGTATCAGCCGTAATGTAAGGAAACAAGGATCGTTATTGGTGACAGTACCAAGTCTTGAAGAGTCTCTCTCAGGTCTTCAGGTATGTAAGCCTTCCCAGCATTTTTATTGTCAAAACTTTTCTTCTACCTTTTTCTGATAGCTGTTAGAATGTTCTAGAAATGTTCTGTCTGAATATAATGACAGATGATAGAAAGAATAGCAAGAACTTAATGGCTTAAGAACTGGTTTGTGGTTTGTTAACTGGCCTCAAGAGCTCTCAAGTTGTAATTCTTGTCTTGATACATCCTCCTTTGCTTCTCCACCCAATTTTTCCAGCTGTGTAGTTACAGTTTTAGGATAACAAATGCTATTAAATGTTTGTTAAGAGGCTTTGAACACCCACATCATAACTTTTCCCTTCAAACAAAAGGGACAGAGTTATTTAAGGTTGTAGAATCAAATAAGTAAACTGAAAGCAGCTCAGTTTAGTTTCCAGGTCAGTTTGAAATCTCATACATACCACTTTTCCTCAGATTTTTGTATAAAATAAGGCTGATATTTAATAATAAGATTCGATTCAATCCAATAAATTCATCCTTATATAAAGGTTAATTAGTGTCTGTAAAGCTCTTTGAGATCTAGATGAAACATACTGTTGTATTTCTTAATACAGTGTTATTATTTTCTGTAGTAGTGCTTTCCTTATATATAAGCACTGCCAAATTTAAGTATCTATTTTTTCCTTTGAAAAAACTAAACGATCATCAATAATACTTTTTTAAAAATTTTGGTCAGTCATCGAAATTACAAAAGTAATTCACATAAAAGTATGTTTTGATTTCAGAGAGAGAAATAGAAACATCAATGATGAGAGAGGCATTGACTGGCTACCTCCTGCATGCCCCCTACTGGGGATTGTGCCAGCAACCTGGGCATGTGCCCGACCCCGAATCAAACTGGTGATCTCTTGGTTCATGGGTCAACGTTCAACCACTGAGCCACGCCAGCCGAGCCCTTTAATTTTTTTATTATTTTTTTAATCCTTACCTAAGTATATTTTAAAATTAATTTTTAGAAAGAGGAAGGGAGAGAGAGAAAAACATCAGTGTGAGACAGAAACTGATTATCTGCCTCCCACATGCACCCTGACCAGGGATTGAACCTGCAACCTGGGTATGTGCCCTGACTAGGAATCCAACCCTCAACCTTTTGGGTGTATGGGACAATGCTCCAACCAACTGAGCCACCAGGTCAGGGCAAAAACACACCTTTTAAATACGTGGTCTCCAATTTATAATTTCTACATATATTGAAATAATTCAGTTATTTTACCAAAATAGCAGCTTTCATACTAAATGCATAAATCTGTCTAGGTAACCATTGGAAATTAATACTTATGAAAGAGTTCTTATATATAAATTCTTGAATAACTATATTGCTCTCCTATTTAGTGAAACTTCTTTAAACAGATATATACCCATTGGTGGCTCCAGAATTTGTGTCATGGAGACTCAAGTTTGCACTGTGCAGGGAGGGGACTGCTGTCGGTTATGGAGGGAGATGAGCCCTGCTCATGCAACCCCTTAGCACCATCACTCTATATATGAGCAGTTTTCTGTGTAGTCCCATTGTTGTTTTAGTATTTTATTGTTTAAGCCTAATGATAATTAAACTATTTACATTAAAACAATTACTCTATTCTGTATTTTCTTTATTCTTTAAAATTCCAAAATCAGAGTAAATTAAATCCCTGAATCCACAGACCGTTTAGGACAACATGTACCATTTAGTGCTCAAAGAATTGTTCATGTGGCAGCATGCACAACTTGTCCTCCTCACTGTAATAAAAGCACTTCGTGTTTAGTTACTTAGTCATGATTTCTTCCAGAAAATAGGATTATTCTGCAACTTTCCTGTTTGCTTATGATCTTTTTTTTTTTCCAGGTTAATATACAGTTATCTCCCTGGGTTGAAGAGGTACCACTGAAGTATGATGTATATCCAGAAAAGGATATTGACAGGGAAGCTCTTGAACAAATACATTTATATAAGATTCTGTAGCACTAAAATAGTCCTACCTCAGTGTAATGCTTTTTGAGTATATTACAAAATAATGAAAAAGAAACATAACCTCAGCACCTGAGCACACATTTTTTCTGTGTATTCCTTTCTAGTCTTTGTACATATGTTTACATATTTATAAATAGTATATAGTTTGGTTTGTGTGATAATTTAATTAAAATATTTATCTGAAAATTTTTGGTTTTTCTCTGGTTTCTTTTATTTTATTACAATTACAAATGTGTCCTTCTTTAGTCACTAACTCTATACCAAGTCCAGATATAACAACAGCAACAAAAAAAGACTAGAAGTACCTCCTATCAAGAGAAGGGTGGAGAGAAAGGTAATTAAGTTACATTGTATCCCAATTATTAGATCTCTGTTCAGTCAGATTCCTTGTATACTGCTTATTCTGAAGTCTAGCACAAGGACTAAAATAAAAAAATAATTACAGTTGCTACAGAAAAGCAAAACTAGAAAGGTAGCCTCCAAAATATAGAGATTATATGTAGGTGGAACAAATATTGGTGATTTTTTTTTTTTCTTTTCTGTACTTTTTTTTTTCTATAATGACTATTTCTTTTGAAGTCAGGAAAAGCAAAATTTTTTTAAAGAATACAATGAAACATCAAAACTTGAACACTTAACTAGTTCTAGTAATCTCATATTTGGTATTCCATTTAAATTACGTTTAAAAATTAACCCACATTTTGGAACTGCAGAACCTTTTGGAGATCTGTCTGTTGAAGGGGTTTATCTGATGTATTTTTTGTAATTACCTACTTATGAAAAAGAATTTCCAGTAGCAGTCAATTCTAACTTTCAAAAGGAAGTTATTGGTTAATAGCTAAATAAAATGCTAAAAATAAAAAGACAGATGTTTGGAACTTTACTGTTGATATTAATTTAATATTTAGAATCTGGTATACTGAATATCAGAATAAATACTGGAATTCCAATAATTTCTTATTGATATAGACATTACTTATTCCTGCTAACTCATTAAACTTTTTTTTTAAATTTTTATTTATTAGTTTGAGAGAGAAAGAGAGAGAGAAACATGGATTTGCTGTTCCACTTATTCATGCATCATTGGTTGATTCTTGTATGTTCCCTGACCAGGGATCAAACCCACAACCTTGGCGTATTGGGACTACCATGCTGGTCACCCAAAAAGAAGCTAAAGCAGGGTTAGGAAGTCACTAACAACTGGCATCTCTCAGTAACAATTGGTGGATGTTTCCAGGAAGTTATGCAGAATTTCTGAGATTTTGGAAAAATTTCCAGAAAAAGAGAAAAATTACAAGTATTTCTAAATAGCTTGTAACTGTTAGTCATGTGATTATTTTATACAATTAAACGTATTTTTTTGGTTTATTGTAATAACTTATATTTAGGCACCTAAATTTCACACACAACAAACAATACTAACTGGAGCAAATAATGAGAGCAATACATAAGATATACATAGTAATCATCCATGAAAAAATGAGTTGATTAGCAATATGGCACATAATTACGAAGATGTAACAGTTACTGAATTTCACTTTACACTGTACCTATTCTTAAGAAACTATATTTCCTAAATTCTAAATCCCAATTGTCCTAGTGTTTATTTGAATGTTTCTCAGAAGCATGAACCTCTAAAGCAAAATATGCTGCTATGGCCCTTGGTGAATGCCAGAACTCCCATTCTAGAATGCCCTGGACCGCACAGAAGCAGAGAACACTAGCAACACTCGGGAACATGAGGGGAGAAATCTATATTAAATCTAGTTTCAAATCACTCAGTCCCTCCTGTGTAAAATAAAAAGAATTCAGCTGTCAGTGGAATATAGTCAAGAATAGAGATTATAGCCCAGGCTGGTTTGGCTTAGTGGTTAGAGCATCGGCCCCAGACTGAAGGGTCCCCGGTTTTATTCCAGCCAAGGGAGCACGTGCCTTGGTTGCAGGCTCGGTCCCTGGTTGGGGCACATGCAGGAGGCAACCAATCTATGTGTCTCTCTCATGTCAAACTCTCTCTCTCTCCCCCCCCCCTCCCACCCCCACCTCTTCCACTCTCTCTGAAAAGCCATGGAAAAAATACCCTTGGGTGAGGATTAAAAAAAAAAAGATTAAAAGATTACCATGGGTATGTGATTGAAATTACAGAAATAATAGGCAACTGTTAAGTATTGCCACTGCTGTGATTTTTGACATATCAAAATGAACTAAGGATCTTTAGTTGATAGAGTGGAAAAAAGATATAAACAGTCTAAAATATTGGATAATATTCTGTATGATAAGTATATACTAACATTTTTAAATAAGTGCCTGAAGCAATTATAACTATAGGATATCTAGATATCCCTGTATCAGTATTAATATTCTGCATGTGGAGTTACTTTATTTTTTAATGTCTATATATTTGTCTGGGGATGATGCTGTATCTATGAAGGCTAGGCTCGTATTTTAGGGTCATTTTTGGTGCTGGAAGTTTTTCACTTCTCAGTTTGTCGCTCCTTAGCTTCAGTCACCCTCTCTACCCACTGATGCCCAGGCCGTGTGTCTCAGAAGGCTCAGGGGGATGGAGGGTAGTAGAGTTAAGATATAGTCATCATATTTCAGCAGCCAAATGAAAAATACACAAAACAAAAAGAGAAAAACATTCTTTCATATAGCATTACTTGTGCTCAAACAACTAAAAATGTTAAAGTTACAGTAAATGTCCAAATTATTTAGCTCTTTACCTCATAAAATATATAATAAATTTGATGAAAATGTGATAGAAAATAAAGTTGCTTATTAGGACATTAGAAGTTTTTTCTGTCAATGTTCCTTTAAAATTATTCAGCTTCACCAGGTTTTGTCACCTTTTTCACCTAACCTTCGATCCCTTCTACTAATGCAGATGCCCTTGAGATCCTATTTGGGGATACCACAGCTTAAACATTTGAATTTTATGAAAACTTCATAATCAGAAGACATTATAAAATATTTTCTATTGATGGTGAGTTTACAGCCATGCAACTATTTTAAAAATATATGTCTTTATTGATTTCAGAAAGAGAAAAGGAGAGGGAGAGAGAGAAACATCAGTGATGAGAGAGTCATTGATTGGCTGCTTCCTGCACGCCCCTGACTGGGGATCGAGCCCGCAACCCGGGCATGTGCCCCAACCGGGAATCGAACCAAGATCACCTGGATCCTAGGTCGACGCTCAGCCACTGAGCCACGCCCGGCTGGGCTACAGCCATGCAACTATTAATTGCACAAACATGTATTAAGCTCACACTGTATATCTAGCACTCCATCGCTCTCCGCAGGTACAAAAATGGAACACTTGTTCTACCTTGAAGGGTCTCAACTGTAAGGAGAGAGAAGGACACATTAATTTATTCATTATTTTTGTTACAAATGAGAAATGTCATTTTATTCAGTGCATAGCAGCAGGTTTCTGGACCTGAAATTGAAGAAAAGTCCTTGTCTAGCCCCCCACCTTAAATTGGGGAACAGGTAAAATCTGTGGCCCAGGCAAGGACATGTTAGTTTAGATAAAGGGTAAATCCAAAAGAGAAGAGAATTTAAAAATAATGTGATATTTAAGAAAATCAATGTGGCATTACAGCAAATTTATTAAGTTAAAAGATAGAAGCACCCAGTTGGCATGGCTCAGTGGTTGAGCATCGACTTAGGATCCAAGAGGTCACCATTAGATTCCTGGTCAGGTCAGGGCATGTGCCCTGCTTTCAGGCTCCATCCCCAGTAGGGGGTGTGCAGGAGGCAGCCCATTGACAATGTTTCTCATCAATGTTTCTATCTATCCCTCTCCCTTCCTCAATCTCTAAAGTCAATAAAAACATTTTTTTTTTAAAAAGGTAAAAGCAAGAAATCTACTGAATGGAATCTTATACTGTCAGCATAAAAAATAGTTAAATGCTAAGTATATGGCCAAAAAAGAATGGTAGGAGGCAAATGCTAAGACAATAGCTTGAAAAGGAACCCACCAAAGGTGAAACTCACCTAAGATAAATAAGGATAATATCACTGAAGAGCAGGATTTGGGTGGGGCATAAAATTCCAAACATTTTTCATGTAAATAAACACAAATCTAGCTGGAGGGGGAAACAGTTAAGGGTTTCACTGCATGCGTGCTAGCACTAGAAAAGATTTCTGCTTTTAAGAGAAACTCACTTTCCAGAGACTATTAATGAAACAGGTCTTGGAACTTGGGCTGCTGTTAACCTCCCTAGGCTTCTCCAGATGCCTTAAGCAACGACATTTTTTTAAATTGCATTTTTCAATTACAGTTTACATTCAATATTATCTTATATTAGTTTCAGGTGTACAGCATATTGGTCAGACAATCATGTACTTTACAGAGTGTTTCCCCCGTATTTCCAGTACCCACCTGGCACCTTACATAGTTATTACAATATTACTGACTATTCCCTGTGCTGTACTTTACACCCCCGTGACTGTTTGGTATCTGCCAATCTGTACTTCTTAACCCTTCACCTTTTTCACCCAGGCCCCAAAGCCACTCCACTCTGACAACCAGCAGTCTGTTCTCTGTATCTATAAGTCTTCCCATTTTGTTTGTACATTTATTTTGTTATTTTGTTCTTGAGATTCTACATATAAGTGTAATAATATGGTATTTGTCTTTCTCTGACTTATTTCGCTTAGCATAATACCCTCTAGGTTCATCCATGCTGTTGCCAACTCAACTTTAGGCTGCAGTTTACCCACTTGTAATATCAATAATGTTTTTGTATTGTGAGTTTCACAGAAGTATTATGTATATTAACAGAAAGATAAACACCTTGCGATACACACATGGAAAAACACATAAATAGAATACAAATTGGAATTTATTTTAGTCTCTTCTAAAGAAGTGTTTATTTATTTTTAGCTTTATTTTTTTTTGCCAGACATTTAGGTCAAACTGTAGGGTGATAAGAATCATTCTGTTGGAAGTTGAAAAATTCACAGAAGCACAGACTTTTAGATTTAGAAGATACCTTTGGATAAACTAGTCCAACTCCATTTTCTTTTTTTTTTTTATAAATATATCTTTATTGATTTCAGAGAGAGGAAAGGAGAGGGAGAGACAGAGATAGAAGCATCAATGACGAGAGAGTCATTGATCGAGCCCGCAACCCGGGCATGTGCCCTGACCGGGAATCAAACCCCGATCGCCTGGATCCTAGGTCAATGCTCAACCGCTGAGCCACACCCGGCCGGGCCAACTCCATTTTCTTAGAGAAATAAACTTATTTGGAGTGTCTTTGCAAACAGAGAAAAGCAAGGTCCTTAATATATCTGCATTCTGGCAACACAATTTATGGTAAAATGAAGCTTGAAAACTATTTTAGGTTGATGCTGAGGAATTAGAACCTTCCTACATTGCTTCATTGCTTGCAGGAATATAAACTGGTGCAGATATTTTGGAAAACTGTTTGGCAGTCCCTCGAAATGTTAAACAGAATTACCGTGTGATCTAGCAATTCTACTCCTGGATGCATACCCAAGAGAAAGGAAAACACATCCAACATAAAAACTTGTAACTAATGTTCATAGTACATTATTATTATTATTTTTTAAAATATGTCTTTATTGATTTCAGAGAGAGGAAGGGAGAGGGAGAGAAAAACATCAATAATTATAGAGTCATTGATAAGCTGCCTCCTGCACACCCCTGACTGGGGATCGAGCCCGAAATCTGGACATGTGTCCTGATGGGTAATCGAACCCTGACCTGTATCATAGGTCAATGCTCAACCACTGAGCAACACCGGCCAGGCATAGTACATTATTTATAATAGCCAAAAAGTGGGGTAAGGGAGACAAATATGTATCAACTGATGAATGGATAAATAAAATAGATAAACAAAGTAAAATTCAAAATAAAAAGAAAGTATTGATACATTCTATGACAGGGATGAATCTTGAAAACATTGTATTAAGTAAAAGAAGCCAGTCACAAAAGATTGTATGTTGGGGGTGGGGGAGTGGGTGGGGAGAGATTAATCAAAGAACTTATTTGCATATATGCATAACCCATGAACACAGACAATAGTGTGGAGAAGGCCTGGAGGCGGTTGCAGGGTGGAGGGGATCGATGGGGGGGGGGGGGGGGGAGAGGGTACATCTGTAATACTTTCAACAATAAAGATAATTTTTAAAAAAAAAATCACATGTTGTATAATTCTATTTATATGAGAAGTCCAGAACAGGCAAATCTATAGAGACAAAATACATTAGTGGTTGCTTAGGGCTGGGAGGAGGGTAGAGGGAGGATGGGAAGTGACTACTAACAGATAAGGTGTTCTTTTTGGGGTGATAAGAATAGTCTAAAATTAGACTGTGCTGATTGTTGCACAACTCTGTGAATATACTAAGAACCATTGAATTGTACTTTATGTGGTTGAAATTATATATTGTATTGTATGTGAATTACATCTCCATAGAACTTTTTAAAAAGAAAAAGAAATGAGGTAGAAAAAACAGTACCTTAGGTTTTATCCTAGTGGGAAACTATTTAGCAGAAATGTGTTTATATTATTAAATCATAAAATGAGAAGTCTACCTGTAGTTTAGTTTAACAAGTACATGCTTGATTTTCAAAAAGCAAATAACTATTAAAAATTATGTTAATCTCTGTAGGTTCTTTAGGAGAAATGAGATGATTTTAGTATTGTCATGTACGATTTTATGTACATGTGGACATAAAGTTCTAACTCTGAAGACGCTGTGAAGCAGAGGTCTTTTATTCCTCCTCTCATGCAAGTCTATGGGGGACCCAGGATGAATGCTCAGCATTTTCATAGCCTTAGAATATTTTTTAGCACTAAGGGCAACTTTTACATTCATGGCTATAGACATGAAACAAGATCTGGAATATATCTGGCTGACAAATTTCAAAAAGAAAGCAAGCTGTCCCCAAACCAACAAGGCAGCAGGCCTCTATTAAGGGTTTGCTGAGAAATTGAACATAGGTACTAGGTCTGGTGGATACACATATATACTCAAAATTAAGGGTCGGAATGACTCAGGTAGGAAAGGGGGGACACTGATAAAATATATCTTTGATTACTGCAAAAGGACTACAATTTTTTCAGGCAAAACAATTTGAAAAAAGCAATTTGCAGGGCTGTATTAATATACACATTTAGAATTCTAATGAGTTAAGTGCTACATCTAATGTTAGTATCAAACCATACAGCTTTATTGAGGTATAATCATACAATAAGCTGCAATAAGTACGCTATGACATATGTATACCCCTTTGAAACCATGATAAACACTTCCATCCCCTCTAGTTTTCTCTTATGTCTTTGTAATCCATTCCTCTTTTTTTCTTTTTAATGTTTTTATTGATTTCGGAGGAAGGGAGAGGGAGAGAGAGATACATCAATGATGAGAGAGAATCACCAATCGGCTGCCTGCTGCACGCTCCCTACTGGGGATCGAGCCTAAAACCTGGGCATGTGCCCTGACTAGGAATCGAACCGTGACCTCCAGGTTCATGGGTCGATGCTCAACCACTGAGTCACACCAGCCGGGCATCCATCTATTCCTCTCTTGACCCCTGTCCCAGGCAAACCTGATCTGACTTCTGTTATGGTAGATTAGCTTGCATCATATAAATGAAATCATATTGTATACACTTTCTTTTTCTTGCTTTTCTCATTTCACACAAGAATTTTAATATCCATCCATGTTGTTTCATGTATCATTAGTTTGTTCCTTTTTATTGATGAATAGTAGTCTGTGGTACATATACACTACCATTTTCTCTCCATTCACCGGTTGATGGACTTTGGATGGTTCCCACTTTTGGCAAATACCAAGAAGGCTGTTTTGAACACCTGTTGTAATTTCTCATTAAGTATCTCTCATGACCGAGTTAAAGGTAACCCCACTGCCACCCCAGTGGGGTACGGGAGCAATCTAATATCAAGTCCTGAAGTCTTCAGTGACTAAAAAGAAGTGATCTTCAACCCACTTCATAATTCCTGGTGTTGTAGCCTTCTTCCTTTAATCTCCAGAGATCTTTGCACGACTGGTATGCTTTCATATGTGGATCGTGGAAACTATTATATCGATTTTCCAAAAGTTGACAATAAGGATCAGTCAGGTTAAAACCATAAAAAGGTAAAAAAGAGCTGTAGACGCAGATTTAAAAAGATGACAAACATAAAATTAATGAATTTTATTTTTAAATACCAACCTATTAAAATGACTAGAATGTTCATTAAAAATAGAGCATGCAAGAAGAATGTAACAGAGATTTGGACTGAGTAATGCTAATTGCTTATTCCTACTTCCCCCCCACTGACCTGAATTCTTCTAAACACCCGCCCTCGCTCAGTTCCTTCACTGATCTCCATCAGCCCTGGCCCTGAGCCAGAGAAGGAAGGAAGAGAGGAATAGAAAATAGGATAAAACTTGTTTTCATGTATAAAGCTAATGCTAAGTTTCTCCATTTCCTTCCTCCCCCTTCCAGGTCAGGGCACTGCATTCAAGGATAAAGAGATCATACTAATTATGACTATTATATCTCAATAATCTGAAAATGAAGAAAATGGAAAATCTTTTCCCAGGATGCATGGAAACAAGTTTACCAAAAAATGGTAGAAGTAAAACTCAGATGTTAAAGATGATGGATTAGAGAGTTGTTGTACCTTGGGGTCTTGTCTTATACAACAAACCCAATGATCTCTGAGTGCTACAGTCAGGAAAAAAAATCAAGATCTGAATGATAAAGTTCAATATATTGAAGAACCAGTTATACAAGATATTGATAGGAATTGAGATTTCTCCACATGTGTAAAGACCAAATACAACCTTGTGCAATGGCCATTAACAAGTAAAAGAAGAAAAATATCAGCTAATAGTCATGTTTCTGTGTGTGTTACCTTAGAGGAAACAGCTCAGTTATTTAATCTCATTTGTAAATTAAAACATTACCAAAGTGGGTGGGGTGTTTTTTCGGTGTCAGTTCTTAGTCCATTTTTCAACAGTAGGATGGATGGTGTTAATACGTTAAGGGAGAACCTGTGAAAGGGAGCAAGTGGAGGACTGACGTAGGTGTGGATGTTGTCCTAATGTCTTTACATGATTTTTGTTTTCCTTTATGAACACTAATCCAATATAAATGGTGTCCTTAGATGAAGAGAAAGACACAGAGAGGAGGTGTCCATGTGAAGGCAAAGACAAACAGAGAGGAATCCATGACAAAAGACGCTCTCCTCATCGTGCTCGGGCTCAGACCCCCTCCCAAGGCTTCCCTCTGCAGGGAGGCTCTGCTCACTCTGCTCAGGATCTGACGGCCCACACCATGCCATGCACATGTGTGGGTGTCCTCCTCACCCTGCCCCACCTCTGCTTTCTCACATGAGAAGAAAATCCTCACCTTGATTAGGCTCTGTTAAGAAGAATGGTGCCCGGCCGGGTGTGGCTCAGTGGTTAAGCGTCGACCTAGGATCCTTGGCGATCAGGGTTTGACTCCCGGCCAGGGCACATGCCCGGGTTGCGGGCTGCAGCTGATCAATGACTCTCTCATTATTGATGTTTCTACCTCTCTCTCCCTCTCTTTTCCTCTCTTTGAAATCAATAAAAAAGATATATTTTTTTAAAAAAGAAGAAAAATGGTGGTTACCGGGCTGAAAAGAAGGGGGAAAAGGAAAGTTGTTTCATGTGTATAGAGTTTAAGTTTTTGTCAATGTAAGAAACATTCAAACCTGTGAAGATCTGTGAAGAATTTTTGTGACTTTATTTGAATCAAAGGAAGCAAATTGCCAGGAAGCAAAATCTCAACAGATTGAGATAATGCTCCAGAAAATGGCAGTTTTGCACACTTATTTTATGCATAACAATCAAAAGACAATACACAAGTGAGTTTCATGAAATCCATTGGTGATAGATTAGGAAGGTGGGAGAAAGGGGAAACCTCTGGGATTGGATGAAAAGTAAAATGGTAAGACATACATCTTTTACATAGGTGGGTATAGGATAGTTAACAATCAACAATTAATTCAATAAAAATGAGATTTTTGGTCTAAGCAGAGAAGTGCCTGTGCTTTGAGGGGTGCAGAAAAAGAAGAATTCCTTTGGCATTCCAAAGATATGTCATTGTAGATGCAAAAAGAAAATAGACAGGCTCAGTTAAGGTAAAGATTGACCTTTGTCAGGGAAGATGCTGGCCAAGACATTACTACCTGCCATAAACTGCTTTTAGTTAAAAGTTTTTATTTCAGACCTTCCTTTGTGGTTACTTTAGGTCCCTGAGTTTGCAAGGCTGCCACGCAGCCTTGAGCTTGTCAGGTTAGCACGTTGTCCCTTTTCATTCACATTTTTCAAGATGACAAAGTTCTGGAGATCTGTTGTACAACAATGTGAATGTAATTAACGCTACTGAACTGTACATTTAAAGTGGTTAAACAGTAAATTTTATGTTATGAGGTTTTTAGTACAATATAAAGAGGCATTAAAAAACATGGAGACAAAGTGCAAATTCCTGACACAGCAGGTGCTGTCTCAGCCCTTAATACATTTACACCCTAGTGACCTCCTAGGCAGTGGAGACTATTTTTTATGGTTTTTCTCATTGCTTTTATTTATTTATTTTATAATATGTTTTTTATTGATTTTTAGAGAGAGAAGGAGAGGGATAGAGAATTGAGCCTGAAACCCAGGCATGTGCCCTGACTGGGAATCAAACCAGTGACCTTTTGGTTCATGGGTCAAAGCTCAACCACTGAGCCACACCGGCTGGGCAAGAGGCACTATTTTTTACTCACACCTAGTGTCTAGCATAGAGCAAGCACTCAATAAGTGCTGGCTAATCTAATGTGGAGATAGAAAGGAATTTGAAAAGAGAGAAAGGTAGGGAGAGATGGAGAGAGAGATGAACAGCCCAAGCAGTACAGAGAAAGACATAGGAAGAAAGTATTGATCCCAAGAAAAAGCAGTGTGTCCTAAGTGGGACCTGGGGGATGGTATGGCTAAGGGAAGGGGGGCGGGTCACAGTGTCTATAAAGGGAGCAGATATGTAAAGCCAGCCTCTGGCCTTTGTACAAACTACCACAATTACTCGTGGACATGTGATGAATAGAATCATAGCTCCTTAGGTGCCAGGAAGAATTCGAATTACAGCCAGATACCATGGGCTAAGCTTGGTACATTCTGATTTAGTTTAAATAAGTCTGTTCGTTTCAGAGATAAATGAAATCTCGCCTGTGGCCGTCTCACACCACGGCCTTTAGACCACTTTTCTAACTCCGAGGTGCTTAAATCTCAGGGCTGGGATACTGCGCCTGCACGGAGATTCGGATGGATACAGGGGTGGTCCCGCCGCCCTCCCCTCCCCTCCCCTCCCCTCCCCTCCCCTCCCCTCCCCTCCCCTCCCCTCCCCTCCCCTCCCCTCCCCTCCCCTCCATTCCCTCCCCTCCCCTCCCTAGAGGGGGACCGCGGGTGAGTACATGTAGACTGAGGACGTCAGAGGTCGGTCCTCGCTGACCGAATGTGAGGGGCGTGGCCTAAAGGGCGCGTTAGCACAAAAGGGGCGTGGCCTAACGGGGTTGGCTTGTAAGGGGCGTGGCCTGAAGGACGCCGCGAGGGCAACCACCTGCCCCGGCTCAGAGCTGTGCGGGGGCGCATGGAGAGGCGGGAGGACCGAGGCTTGCCGCACAGCCCCTGGGCTCCCGGAGGCTGATGGCCGGCCATGGATCTGCACCTCAGCGACTGCCGTAAGGCTGCCCACGCTAAGGCGGCCGCCCGCAGTCTAACTGACGACGCGAAGCAGTGTGGCATCGTGAGTGGCGGCCAGTCGGCGGCCCTCCTCCTCCTCGCGGCTCCCGGGCGGGCTGGCGGAAGGGGCGGGACCTCTGAAGGGCGGGGCGGGGCAAGGGGCGGGGCAAGGGGCGGGTCCTTGGACACTCGGATCCCGGCCGGCAGGTGCGGGGCAGCCTGTGGCCGGCTGGGTGTTTCTCTGGCCAGGGCCAGCCACGGGCCCGACCGAGAGAGGGCCGGTGAACCGGGAAGGTGGGAAGCCTTCCGGGTTGTTGACAGGCTGGGTTCTTTCAACCCTGACTGTGTGATTCCTTGGTTTATTTGGATGTATTAGCTCACCGAAGTCTGAGTAGAATAGTCTAAACTAAAAGACTAGTTCGAGAAAAAAAGACAGACTTTCTCATTGTATTTGACAGAGCTTGAGAAAAAAACTCATTACAGAGGTAGGAACATGTCATCTATTAGATCTGCCTCTTGGGGTCAAACTGCCTGTTCTCCCAGGAAGCAATAATGGATTCTACACTATAAATATAAGTGAAAAGCTAAACTAAGTTTGAGTAGTGCTTATGTGATGTTCTTTACCCTTTTCAGCTTGCTATTTTAAACTTGAAACACTGCTGTGGTTTTGCTTTGAGTCCACTTCAATTTCACATACCAAGTGAAATGAAATGAGTTGACGTGTTTAATGTCTGAACGTCACTTTAATGGTAGAAGGCCTCATGATATGCTTCAGCCTTACCTCCAACCCAGAGCCTTAGCTCAAAAGGTTGGGGTCTTTCTATCTACCCACACATACCATGCTAATTCCTACTTCTGTGCTTTTGTGCATCTAGCATGGACTCTCCTCCTCTCCTTCCTGACCTTCAATTTGAGCCATCTTTCAAGAGCTACTATATTAACTCTTTCCCAAGTGTCACCCCCCCAATTACCTTCCCTTAGAATTTACATTACCCTTGGTGTACACTATCTCACTCAGCACTGAATCAGTACTGTTAGTAATTCACTGTGCTGCACTCACATTGCACACATTTTAAGTCCTCTGCCTAACACTCCCCACCTCATCCTTAGCTAAGCCAAACCTGAAATCGGTTTAGAACTTTCTGGTTGAGTGAGCTTTGATCATAATAAGAAACAGGTTCTACAGGAATAATTATGACATCTTTACCCTTACACTGTCTAGGGCATCATCAAGGATGAGTAGGGGCTCCTTGGTATTTCTGATACTTGCCTAATATATATGATTTTTAAAGTTTTATTCTGAAGTTATCAGGAATAAAAAATAAACCACTATTAAAATAAATCTAATTTTAAAAAATAATAGACCACTATTAATTTTTTATCACTGTTACAATAGAAAAGCTGTTACTTAACGTAATGAAATTGATACTACAAATTATATATCCATTGCATTATAGTCACACCTCCTCTGCTCCTAAAGTTTTAGGATTTAACTCTAGTGAAAAGTAATTGATGCCTGCATTCTCACTCCTAAAAATTAAGAAAGGCTATTTGTTTAGCTTCTCTGTCAAAATACATTTAAGGGCAACAGATTATATATGATATACCACCCTGAGTCCATAAGAGAAAATCTCCTTGCCAGCATCTTTTTAGATCCAGTTTGGAGCCAGGCTTATGCTTGAATTACGTTTCCAATAGCAGAAAATTTCCTTCCTTTTTGCCATTCCATTGCATCCACCAACAAGCCCATTCTAAAATCAGTGTAATATTTTCATTATGGTTCACCATATTTCTGTAAGTACCTTGATTTAACCTAATTTGCTTATTGTCAAAATACCCAAAAAATGATTATGAAAGAGAATTCACTGCTGACCACAGTAACATTGTGCTTCTAAGGATTGGAGAACAAAAGAAATGTCATTTCTGACAAAGATTGAAGAAGAGGTAAGAAGAGAAGCAAGAGTTGAGAAACAACGTCAAAAAATCAGTGAAGCGGCTCACCAGAAGGTAGAGTGAGCCTTTATTAATAACTTGGGCTATTTAAGGAAAGGCTTTTTGCCAATTTCGATATTTTAAAGTGTGACTTGTCAGAAGAGGCCTAAACCCATGGCAATACTACTGATATAGAGATCCAGTCTGGTCTGAACCTGCACTTCAAGGGCTGATTTGAAATGGGACTAGCCTCCAGAATGTGGGCAATTAGTTAAATTGGATCTAGTTGTTAAAATATATTCTTCTTCATGCTGGACAAAAGTAAACTTACCCTTACTACCTTCCTAGCTTTGTAGTCATTATGACTTTAGAAATCTCAAGACAGGAATAAGGGCTCCTTTCAAATATACTATCATATTTGAACTATCTGTTTTTACATTTCTAGTGTCAAGTTAATATTAAAATTTTTAATATATTAAATATTTATTTTTAATATTTTAGAAGCATATACTTCTAGAGAAAAAACTCACTTATCATTTACAAAAAATGCGAAGGAATGACCTTAAGAGAGAGAGGCTGGAAGGAAGTATATTTGAAAGCAAAGGACAAGATAAATCAGAAGGTAAGAGAGAGAGAAAAAGACAAAGTAGCTGAGTAGATGATGCATATCTATATATTAAATATTGGTGGCTTTGTAAAACCCCTCTGTGAACTTATACAGTGAGATCACAAGGCTCTTGCAAAGGGAAACCGTAAAAGCTCACACTAGCTCTGCCAAGCACTGTCCAAGGAACTTTCAAGTTAAGCTCAAGTTATAAAGAATGTACACACACACATACACATATTATTATATACATTATAATATATGCTTCTATAAAGTACCTCAGTAGACAAGACTGCCTTTACTGCAGATTTTAAAAGGAGCCAATAAGAGTCATAATTATTATAATAATAAAAGATGTGACAAAGAGAGAGCAAAAGAGAACAGATATATATATATCTGTCATTCAAACATACCATCTCTCTCTCCATATGGAGGGAGGAAGGGAGATGGGAAGGGAAGGAGGGAGGAAGAGAGAGAGGGAACCAGTAAGAGAAAACATTTCTGAAAAGATAGATTGAAATAATGAGGGAAGCAAAGCAAGAAAAAAATAGAAGAAAAAATTTTAACTGAAGATAAGAAAAGATTATACAGAGCAGAAAGAGAGCAAGCTAGTAAGAAAACATGAAAATATTTTTAAAAGGAGATAAGAGACATTTAAAATACACTAAGAAATAGAAATAGAAAAAAATGTAAGAAAAAGTTTTAAAAAGAAGCAGCATTGGAAAGATGGTACAAAATAAATGAAATGGGAGAGGGAGAGGAAGAGAATGAATGGATAAGAAAGAAAAAGAAAGAAAATTGAGCAGAATAAATCAGTAAGAAAATACACACACTGAATGAGGTAGTAGGAGGAAGACAAAGGCAAAGAAACGAGACCAATAAGAGACAGGGAGAAGGAGGAAGAAAGGCAAGCAGGCAAATAAAAGAGAGTGAAAGAAACAGAGCAAGAAAAAGATGGGGAGATACAGGAACAAAGAACAAAGGGGAAGGGAGAAAGGAGGAGAGGGAGGTAGGTAAGAAAGTTTAAAAAGGATAAGTCAGTGGGATAAAGTAAAAGAGAAGAGAGAATGTGAGAGTGAGAGAGAAGAATTTAAGAGTAACCAGTCCCCTTTCCCCAGCTGCTGGTAAGGTGCTTGATTCTTCTGAGAGAGTTAAGGCTGCGTTGGGGTGAGGCCCTCACTGTACCTGGTGACTGGCACCGCTCCAGGCAGCACTCGCCACAACACTCCCACGCTGTGGCCTCCATCTCGGAGCTCGCCTGCATCTGCTGGGCCCTTATCCTGCAGGATGTTGAGGTGACGGTGACGGGTAAGATCAATGCCCTCATTAAAGCACCTGGTGTAAATGCTGAGCCTTCCTGGCCAGGCTTGTTTGCAAAGGCGCTGGCCAGTGTCAACATTGGGAGCCTCATCTGCAAAGTAGGAGCTGGTGGACCCGCCCCAGCAGCTAGTGCTGCACCAGCAGGAGATCCTGCCCCTCCACCACTGCTGCCCCAGCTGAGGAGAAGAAAGTAGAAGCAAAGAAAGAAGAATCTGAGCAGCCTGGTGATGACACAGGCATTGGCCTCTTTGACGAAACCTCTTGTAACACATTCAATAAAAAGCTGGACTCTGTTAAAAATAAATAAATAAAAAAAAATAAAAGAGTAGACAGTAAGAAAATCAAATACAATTGGGAGGTGAAGTGACAGAGATATTAAAAATGAGAAGTCAGGCCCTGCTGGCTGAGCTCGACCTATGATCTAGGAGATTGAGGCTTGGTCCCCGGTGGGGGGCATGCAGGAGGCAGCCAATCAATGACTCTCATCATTGATGTTTCTATCTCTCTCTGTCCCTTTCCCTTCCTCTCTCTGAAATCAGTAAAGATATATATATATCTTTAAATATATATATATATTTTAAATGAAAAGTCAGTAAAAGAAGACAAAGATAGATAAAATAGAGTAGACTTTAAAAAAGAGAAGCTGCTATGGAAAAGCAGTACAAGGAAAATAGGCTGAATGCAACAAAAGGACACATTAGTAGGAGGAGAATAGGGGGGAAAGGACGTAGTAAAAAAGGAAGTAAAAGAGGATATGGAAATTAAGCATAAAAGAAAAACAGGTAAATGAAGGGAGGATAATTAAAGACAGCAAAAGGGAGAAAAAGAATAGAATAATAAGGAAAGATAAAGTTTTAAAAAGTAACAAAAGAGAACGAAAGAAAGAAAGAGAGAGAAAGAAAATATAAACAGACTTTACAAAAGAAGAGCCAGTAAGAAAGAAGAAAAACAGAAAGAAGGGAGGGAAAGGAGAGAGGAAAAGGGAGACAAAAGAAACATAAAGAGAAAGTAGATAAATAAGATGAAGTTTAAAAAAAGAGTAGCCAGAGGGAATCCAAAATGGCAGCAGAGTAGATGGATGTTACACTCACCTCCTGGTGATTGTAACATTGGATTGCATCAGCATTTCTCTCAAGAGGTTCCAGAACAAAGAACACCCACTGGACAGATTCAGACAACATCAGAGCAGGATCTAATTAACTCACAAGTGTAATATTCAAAGGGAGATCTTGGCAGGCACCAGACCCCCTGAGGTGAATTCTGCTGTTTATGGTCAGCACCTGCACAGCAGCGCATATACTGTGGTCGGGATTAAGCCTCACAGTCAGCCCGCCTGAGGGTTGACCCCACACATGAACGGGCCAATAGCAATCAAGACTTAATTACAACAGGAGGGCCCACATAACCAGGGGTATTCCTGGAGCACCCAGCTCAGGTGATCAAGGAGACTGTACCACTGGGTTCCACAGGAAACCTACTACGTAGGCCACCCTACCAAGACTGGCAGTCATAGCACATCAACCTAAATACACAGAAATAAACACAAAGAGGCAGCCAAAATGGGGAGACCAAAAAAAACATGACCCAAATGAAAGAACTGGAGAAATCTCCAGAAAAAGAGCTAAATGAAATGGAGGCAAGCAATTTATCAAATATAGAGTTAAAAAAAATGGTTAAAAGGATGCTCAAGAAACTTAGAACTACAACAGCATGAAAAAGGATACAGACAGTGTAAAAAAAAACCAGTCAGAAATGAAGAATACACTAGAAGGAATAAACAGTAGGTTGGATGAAGCAAAGAATGGAATCAGTGATTAGGAAGGCAAGGTAACAGAAAACACCCAATCACAGCAGCAAAAAGAAAAAAAATTTGCCATTGTCCAGTCCCTTCCCCCGCTGATCAGCAGGGGACAGACTTGGAGAGTGTTGAATTAGCAAAGCTGTATAAATGGCATGTCTACATGATGTAGTTTTCCCTTCTTTCCTGTTAGATAATAACCAGCCCTAGCAGGTTTTGCTCAGTGGTGAGAGCATTGGCCTACAGACTGAAGGGTCTTGGGTTCGATTCCTGGTCAAGGGCATGTACCTCGGTTGCAGGCTTGATCCCCAGCCCTGGTTGGGGCTTGTTCGGGAGGCAACCAATTGATGTATCTCTCTCACATTGATGTTTCTCTCTCTTTCTCTCTCCCCGTTCCACTCTCTCTGAAAAGCAATGGAAAAAATATCCTCCGGTGAGGATTAAAAAACATTCTGGAGGCAACCAATCAATGTGTCTCTCTAACATTCATGTTTCTCTCTTTGTCTGTCCCCCTCCCTTCCACTCTCCCTGAAAAATCAATGGAACAAATGTCCTTGGGTAAGGATTAACAAAAAAATAATAATAATAACCAGGTTATTATAATGGTATCAGATAGATAATTAAAAAGTGGAATTTTTTTTTAATCTAAAGAAGAATGTCTGGAAAAGGTAGAATGAGAGAGTCAATAAAAAAGAATACAATCAAGATGGATAAATAGCTAGGTAGGTGTGTGGATGGGTGGATAGATGATAGATAGATGATAGATGATGATGATAGATAGATAGATAGATAGATAGATAGATAGATAGATAGATAGATAGATAGATAGATGATAGATAGATGATAGATAGATAGACAGACAGACAGACACAGGCATAGGTAGATAGATAAAACTTATTTGAAAAAGTAGAAATCAGTAAATAGTAAGTAAAAGTGGAGAGTTAGAAAGGGCAAGAGAAGAAATGAAAAACTTAAAAAAAGTGGTAAATAAATAGCAAAAAGAAGGGATGGGATGGGATGGGATGGAATAGGTTGGGGAAGGGAAGGGGAGGGAAAAGGAATAGAGAGAGAAAAGGAAGTTTTAAAAGGAGAGCAGAAAAGAAAATACTTTTTAAAAAAATGAGTGAATGTGTGCAAGAGAAATTTTAAAAAGGATGAGCCAGGAAGAATAGACAATATGAGGAGGAAGAAATGAAAGGTTTAAGAAGGGGAGGGGTCAGTAAGAAAAGGTCACAATTCAGTTCAATGGGATGATGAGGCTGTAACATCCTGCCTCTGGGATAATAAATCACTTTAGCGGCTATATTGCTCCATCTGCAGCTGTTAACTTTTCCTTCCAGTAGAAAGTTTCAGGCAGGCATCTCAAACAGTGGCCACCTCAAATGCTTTTTGAAAAAGAAAATATAAAGGAATTTATTATGAAATAGACATCGTCATTCTACTGTCACAATATTACAGAGGTGCCAGGAGAAGAAAGATGTCTATTGCACATGTGGCGTGGACTTATACCACTATAATAAGGCTGCCACCTTCCCCCGTGTGGACACCCAGGGGTGCGTATCTTATAACTAATGAAAACCCAGTCAGCACACATATAGTCTGGAATCCTTTTGTCTCTAAATGATTAGAAACAGAATCTGTAGTCACCTCTTTCACAGATGAGGTATATGAATATGGGTGCCTCTGCCAGGCTTTGAGGTACAACCAAGAATTGTCATGGCCACTGTGGCTTACAGGTCGTCCAACACAGTCACTATGCTGGTATGCATCCCCACACAGTGAAAAGGCCATGTTCTTGAGCGAGATGGAGGGATAGAGTTTTTCCCTTCTAGGAGACAACTCTGTGTCCCCAAGTGTGGCTTTAACTAGACAAGTCCCCATCACAGCTCTCTATCCAAGAATTTCATAACCTTGCCACTACTGACTTTTTGGGCCAGATAATTCTTTTTTGTGGGGACTGTCCTGTGCATTGTAGGATGTTTAGCAGCATCCCTGGCCTCTATCCACTAGATGTCAGGAGCAACTGCCCCACTTTGTAACAACCAAAAATATCTCCAAACATTTCCAAATGTCCCCTGGGGGACAAAATCATGTCCCATTGAGAACCACAACCTATCCTCTCCAGTTCCTCCCCACAACCCCATATATAGGTTAGCATATGGCTCTCCACCTGTTGGGCATAAAAGGATGTATAGAACCTGTCTTGGATACCTTTGTCATCACTCCTATTAAAAATAAATATTTTATTGGGTCTCTTTAAGCTTCTTCTCCAAAAAGGAAGAAAATGAGTGACACTGCCAGTGACCCGAAATTATACCAAAGACAAAGACGTAATTAAAATGTTACGATTAGAAATTCTAAAATAGTAATTGGTGGGAAGCCTGGATTTGGCACTGATCTCTTCTGCTTCTAATACAGACGAAGCCTCTGTCTTCTGATGCGAGTGACCAGTTTTGAGTAATACTTCCTCATGGCTACATCCTTTCTTGCCACTGGGACTAGGTTCCCACTCACTCGGTTCCTGTCACTGTCTCCACACACCTATGAACAGGGCAGGCCGCATTTTGCAGCTGACAGCCCTGCAAGCCCGGTTCAGAGTCCTGTCTTCTCCACAGCCCCCTGCTCTTGATCTCATTTCTGTACTTTTCCATTCCCAGCAAGATCCGAAGGCATTTTTTAGCATTTGCCTCACTGCCTCTGCTGCCACTCCTTGACCAGCAGTTATGCCTCAGGGAAGCTTTTACCTGCATCTCAATGGTTGCAACCGGAGAATCATCTTTGCAGATTCTGACTGAAGGTGCTACTGATGTTTCTGAAGCCTATGGCCCTAGGGACCTAATGAGGACAAACACAACTGATGCTCTTTCTCAAAACTCAGCCCTTCCTTAGGTTTTGGACTTTTCAGGCCTGAACTTCTGTCACTTCGCTGGTGGCAGAAATATTTTATTCTGCCACATATTTCCCCCAGCAGTGGAGCATGCCATCAGTGTTGCCCATCCTTGTTCCCCTGTTCTTTTTAGAGCAGCCCAACTGAATAGTAGTTGTTTTAAAATTTCAACCTACTTCTGGAGTAGGCCACTTGAACACATGTAGGATTAGCACTGTTTGCCGGATCTAAGTGTCCTCTTTTGGCTTTCTGGCTCAGTCATTGATATTTCTGACGTAGTCCTCCAGGTTCCCCTCCTCTAGATCTCCAAAATGGCTCAGACTTCCAGGGATGCTCCCTGTCATTCTTCTTCTTTCTCAAAGGTGGTGTCCAGATGTCAGGGGCAAGAGATGTGGCTTATGTTCAGGAGTATGGCCTTCACCTAGGAGTTTATCAGAATGCAGGTTCTCAGGCCCTATCCCAGACCTACTTAACCAGAAGCTGCATTTTCACAAGATCTCTAGTGCTTTTATATCCACATTAAAAGGTTTGGAAAACACTGGCTTCCATGACCTCATGAAGGTAGAATAAAGTCAAGGTGCATGAATAAAATGTCTTCTGCCTCCTCTGGTCTCCAAAGATATGCCCTTATCTCCACTGAGGTAGTGCTTTGCCCATTAGCATTCACAGGTGAAGTTGGCCACTGGTGCAGTGACTCATGGTCTGGTCTCCCTGGACTTAGTTGAGCGCTGTGGTGTCCCATCCCCCCTGAGTTCTGGGGGCTGCTCCATAACACTCACAGTGGAGCCCTCTCACTTCCACTATAGTGACTCCCTTGGCAAGCTCCCCAGTTATACTCTCAGCCCTCCCTGAGCCATGTGCACACCACACTGGAACCACGAGAGGCTTAAAGCATAACCTAAAAGGAAAATAGGGAGAGCCTGGGAAAGGGTATAAATCTTTAGCTATAAGACAAATAAGGTGTGAGTGTCTAATGTAAAACATGGTAACTATGGTTGATAACACTGTGTTGTAAAATTGAAATTTGCTAAGGGAATAAAAAATGTTTTCAACAACAACAAAAAAGATAAATATATGAGGTGATGGATGTGTTAATTAACTAAATGGAAGGAATCCTTTCACAATGTATAAATATATCAAATCACTACAATGTACACTTCAATGATCTAACAGTTTTATATATCAATTATATACCTCAATAAATCTGAAATTTAAAAAAAGAAATCAAAACCTCAGAGAAAGCCTTGCTATGCCTGATCACACTGTGTTGCAAAGTTTCTGCCCAAGCCCAGATGAGGAGGAGGCGTGTAGCTTAAGAGTTCTCTTTCTAGAGTCCTAAATGGGAAGCAGAAAAATAGTTTTTCTTTTCTCTCCATGTTAACCTCAGTTATCTGGAGCAACCAAGGCCCAAGGGAAGGAAAATATGAAGTCCCATCTGATTCCCTGTCTTGATTGTGATGATGGTTTCCCGGGTTTATACATATGTCAAAACTAAACAAATGGTACATTTTAAATATTTTTTGTTTATTGTACTTCAATTATACTTCAATAAAGTTTCAAAATTATGTGATTTCTCTTTCATGTACTTCAAGGATCAGTTCGGCATTCTCATAGTTTTATAAAGATTCCTACCAAAACACCATCAACCTTGTTACCTCTTCAGCATGGTGTACAGAGTAACACAACAGAACGAAAGGTAGAAAGTTGTGTGTCTCAGATGCTTTGTATTGATTATTAATTTATTTGGTTAACTTTCATTTCTATGAGATATCCCCGTCACTGGCGTGGTACTAGATGGTCAAAGGTAATAGGGTCCTACACAAGTCTGAACCACTTGCTCTCTGGAAGAGAAGGTTCTGAGTTGGCTTCATGCTAAATGTACCATGTAGTTTAGCAGTAACTAACTTAAATATTTCATGTTGATGATAATGATGATTATGATGATAATAGCTAATGTTTATTGAGAACCTGCTGTGAGCCAGGTCCTGTGCTAAGCCACATGGAAGGGAAAAGGGGGAAAGGAAATGGCATAGGATACAAAGATGAAAAAACCTCCTCACTACTCACCAGGACTCTGTCCAGGGATTAGACACACACAAACAAAGTCCTTAAAGTAAAATGAGAGGACAGTTTTGATGTGTACAAAATGCAGTAGGACAAAAAATTTAGAGACTATCCCTACTAGAGAAATATAAAGAGACTTTATTAAGAGGGAGCTTGCCCGGCTGGTCATGGCTCAGCGGCTGAGTGTCGACCTAGGATCCAGGTGATTGGGGTTCGATTCCTGGTCAGGGCACATGCCCAGGTTGCGGGCTCGATCCCCAATCAGGGGCTTGCAGGAGGCAGCCGATCAATGACTCTCTCATCATTGATGTTTCTGTCTCTCTCTCTCCCTCTCCTTTCCTCTTTCTGAAATCAATAAAGATATATTTTTTTAAAAAAAGAGGGAGCTTAATTGAACTAGGTCTTGAAATGTGAACGGGAAGTTTCCAGATGAACAGACATGAGGATACAGTGAGGCAGTGCTGCAGACAGGTGTTCAGGCTGTTAAGTGAAAGCTTGGAAGTGCGAGCCAGCAAAGCCAGGACAGTGCAGGAGAGGAGACTGAAAAGGTAGTTTCAAGCCAGAGCTTCGTATACATTTCTCAAGTATGAATTTATTCTCTTAGAAGCAGGGAGCCGTTGAAGGGTTTTAAGAAGGGATGTGAAATAACAATGATTTGGGTTTTTATAAAAGATAATCTGGTTACAGTGTGTGAGATAGAGAGAAGAGATTAGAGGCAAGATAGTTTTGAGTTCACTGCGATAGTCTAGATAAAAATGACTAGGGCCTGAACTAAGGCAGTGGCAATGACGGTGAACTAAAGGCCACAGATTTAAGATATTTCCAAGTCAGAATGTCAGGATCTAGTGACTCAATAATGTGTGGATCCAGAGCAAGGGTGATGATGAGGACGACGACGATGATGATTTAATTTTGTGTATAGTTTTTCTCTTTTTTTTTAAATCCTCACCTGAGGATATTTTTTCCATTGCTTTTTCAGAGAGAGTGGAAGGGAGAGAGAGAGAGAAACATTGATGTGAGAGAGACATGTCAGGTGGTTGCCTCCTGCACACGCCCTAACCTGGGCTGGGGATTGGCCTGCAACCGAGGTACCTGTCCTTGGCCGGAATTGAACCTGTGACCCTTTACCCCTCGGGCTGACACTTTAACCACTGAGCCAAACTGGCTAGGGAGGGTTTCTTAAAGTGGATGTCTCTTCACTGTGCTCTCATAGTGCTCAGGCTTACCTCTATCTCAGAACTCATTCTACTGTTTCATATTTGTCTGTCTGTTCTACTGGATTATAAACTTCCTGAAGTCAGGAATTATGTATCTTAGTTCAATTCCAAGAAATATACTCAATTAGAATTAGGTTGGGTTATAATGGCCTTATCTGAAATAAATGGAACAACTCTAAACTTTCTAGAATAGAGCACTGGATGGATTGTTATGCCTTTAACCCATTTATCCCCCTTTTGCCCACCTCCACCTACCCCCGCCCCCTTTCCCTCTGGCTATCACCACACTGTCGTCTGTGTCTGTGTGTTATATATATGGGGTTTTGGGGTTTTTTGCTTAATTGCTTCTTTCATTCAGCCCCCAACACTCCTCCCCTCTGACTGCTGTCAGTCTGTTCCATGTACCTATTTTATTTGTCAGTTTATATTGTTCATTAGATTCCACATGTAAGTGAGATCACATGGTATTTGTTAGATCATCTGTTTTTAAAGGAAGTTTTAAAATATATTGGACAATATGAGTACATCAAATGGTAACAAATACCTAATTTATTTTGAGAAATGGCACAACCATTTCTATTACAATAGAGCACAATACTATTTCCCAACTTATTGCACCCATCCCATCAGTGTCAGGAAATGCACTTCTGGTGGCTTGTGTTCAGCTTTCAGACCTGGGGAAAAAATAAAGTCTACCCTGTTGGATTTATCTTCCTGCAGGGAGAGTCCTTGGCCAAATCAAAGAGTCACATCCCATGTGTGCAGAAAACCTGCTCTCTGCCTTCCAGCTCTCTAAAAAAGCATTACCCTTATAGCTAACTTTGTTTAAAAAACACACATAGTACTTCTAGCTGTTCAGTTGATTACTTTCCATGCTGATCAGTGCATCTATCAGTTACTTAATTTTAGAACACCAATGATTTCTACAAATCTTTGACTTTTGTAATGTATGTAATATAAACCAAATAAAACGTGTATTTACTATAAATTGACTTTTAAATAATTTTCTTAAATTTCTGAGTTTTAAATGTGAGAAATAGCTGATGTTCAAATTCTCTAAAATTCCTTTGAGGATTTTCTTTGTTTTTATTTTTCATGTGCAATATATAGGTGACATATGCTGATTCAAATGGAAAAAAGGCCAAGAAATCAAGCTTAAACTATAAGTCAGGTAAACATTAGCAACTGTTATCAAGTAAATCCTGCAATCCGTTAATCCATCAATTAAACATTTATTGAGCTCCTGCTACAATCCAAGCACTGTTGATTATTGAACATACAAAGTAGAAAAGCTATTGTCCCTACCCTGGATTTTAAGGTTAATGAGGAACAGACATGCCAATAATCATAACCCAATATGATAAATGCAATAATGGAGGTATGTATAAAGTCCAGTAGAAGCATAGGGAAGCCAGGGAGGCTTTTACAGAAGAGGCCACAGTTGAGTTGAAATGTGAAGAATGAGAACTAATTTTCTAAGACAAATGGAAGGAGAACCTTTCAGGGAAAGGGAATACATTTACCAAGATAAAGACATTAGAGGAGGGTGTGTTTGTGAAAATACAAGTTTTTTCAGAATTGTTTTAGCTAAAAGGTCAAGTTAGAGAATTCCAGAAGATGAAGCCAGAAAAAAGTTTTCCCTGTGTGTAACATGGATGGCAAACTTAATACTACATACTTTACCAAAAGGGTTGGATCATTAAGATTCTGGTAGGCCATGCCAAGGAATATACCTTTTATCCTGTTATTGAAGGACAATTGTTGAAGAATATTGGCAAGGGCATAATATGATCAGAATTTGCCTTTTCTAAAAAGGGAAAACAGAATTAGAAGTGAAGAGACTAGAGGCAATGAGTCAATAAAAATAACACTTAGGATTTATTGAACATATACTATATACCAGGTATGATGCTGAACTTTTATAGTCTCTCATTTAACCCTCCCAACAAATTAATGAGGTCAGGACTATTTTATCAACATTTTACATCTATTGACTTTTAAAAATATATATATTTATTGATTTTAGAGAGAGGGAGAGGGAGAGAGAGATAGAAACATCAATGATGAGAGAGTCATTGATTGGCTGCCTCCTGCACACCCACTATTGGGGATGGAACCCGCAACCCGGGCATGTGCCCTGACCGGGACTCGAACCCCGATCGCCTGGATCCTAGGTCGATGCTCAACCGCTGAGCCACGCCCAACTGGGCCCATTTTACATATAAGTAAATTAAGTCTGAAAGTGTTAAATTATTTTGCCCAAGATTTCACATAGTATGTGGCAAACCCAGGGTTTTAACCCAGGTCTATCTTACTCAACCAGTCCTTACTATAATACCATGCTACCTCTTACTGCAGTTAAAGAGGTTATTACAACAGACAAGGATAGAAACGAGTCCTGAAGAAAGTCAATGGCAGTGAGGATGAAGAACTGGGCACAGATTTGACTCAAACTAAGGGAGGTTGAAAATGGATGAGATTTGGTTACTGATTGAATATGGGAGATGAAGGAGTTGAAGAGAACTTCCAGGTTTCTAGACTAGACAACTAAATGGATAATGAACCATGGTACCATTCAGTAGGTAGGCAATAAAGAAGGTTGAGCAAGTTTGAAAGAAAAAAAAATTTGGTCAGATTTGAATACACTGAGTTTGAGGTACCTGCAGGCATCAAGTGGGACATTTGAGTAGAACAGTCAGGCAGGCAGTTATAGATACTGGTCTGGGGCTCATGGGAGAAGCAATGAAAAGATATAAGGTGTTCTTTTTTAGGTAGATTAGACTTTCTCTTTTTAATTCCCTCTTTGATTTAAGAGTTATGCATAAGTATGTTTCTTTTTTAAAAAATAGATTTTTATTGATTTGAGAGAGAGAGAGAGAGAGACATTGATCAGCTGCCTCCTGCATGCCCCCTACTGAGGGTTGAGCCGTCAACCCAGGCATGTGCCCTGACAGGGAATCAAACCAGTGACTTTTTGGTGTGTGGGACAATGCTCAACCAATTGAGCCACACCAGCCAGGGCCATAAGTATGTTTCTTAATTATCAAGAAATTAATATTTTGACTCCATTTTTATTAGATTCAGAAATTATAGCCTGAAAAATCTTTAATACATTGAAGTTATTAAGGTTGTCCGTGTGGCCAAATATGTGATTGATATTTGAAAGTGTTCTATGGACATGCTAAAAAGTGTATAGTCTCTATTTGAAGCATGTAAGGTTTTACATGAATATTAAATTATACTTATTGATTATATTATTCAATTATTACGACTTTACTGACTTTTTGTTTACTAGACTCTTTTCTTACTGTCTACTGGATGTGTCCAGGCATCAAAGAAGTATATTGAAATTCTACACTATAATTGTATTTTTATCAAATTCCCATTGCATTTCTGATAGGTTTTACACAGTTAGGCTCTTTAGGATATTTAATCCACCACATTGCTAGAAACCTTAGAAGAGTTCTTGATTTTTTAAGTTACATTCATTATGTATTGCTAAGCAACAAATCACCCCCAAAACTTGGCAGCCTAAAACATAAACCAAACATTACTATCTCTCGGTTTTTGTGGTTAGGAATACAGGAGCAACTTAGCTGAGCTGGGTGGGTCTGACTCAGGGTCTCTCATGTTATGGCCAACATGGCATCCAGGGCTGCGGCAGTCATGTAAAAGTTTGACTGGGACTGCAGGAGTCACTTCCAAGGTGGCTTACTCATGTGGCTGTCGGCAGGAGGTCTCAGTTCCTCATCATGTGGGCTTCTCCAGAGGACTTCTTGAGTATCCTTATGATATGGCATCTGGCTTCCCCCAAAGTGAGAGAGACAAGAGAGAGGGGTTGAAGTCACAATATATTTTGTAACCTAAGTCTCAGAAGTCATGCACATCACTTCCACCATGTGCTATTCATTAGAAGCAAGTCACTAAATCTAACCCACACTCAAGGGGAAGAGAATTAACCCCCACTTCCAAGAGGGAGCATTGTCAAAGAATTTGTAGACATATTTTAAACCACCACAATAATATTGTTTTCAAACTTAATTTTTCAGATTAGTGCACTATTAATTCCTGTTCCTTCCTTTCCAAAACAGTACACATGCAAAAACATACTATACGCATACAGAAAGAAATGCAACACTGTCAATAGAATTTAAGTAAAACTTTTAAGGCAGGTTGTTGGAATTTATTGGTTACTCACAATACACTTTACATTTATTGTGATAAAAATAAGTACTAAATCACCTTAACTTTGAACTGACTCTAATTGGTAATACAACTTTCTATTTTTCAGAGCATTCTGTTTGTCTAAGGCTGTTTAGTCATGCATGTGCATAATTGATATACACTGTCCCAGTATTCTTATGGAAATATTCTACATGCAGACTTACTTTAGTATAATTATCCAGAAATATTCACTAAAATCTATTCATGGAACTTTGCTATATGGCACTCAAAGCATTTTAGACGCAAAGCAGTACTTGAATGGGAAGAGATTAATGACAGGCAAGACTAATGAACAAACATTGAGCCAGCACATGTGTTAAGAATTAATTCAACAAATAAATGGTATTGAGTGTTTACTATATGCCAGGTACCATAAACCAGAAATCACAATACAGCATAGTAAGCCTGAAATAGAAGGATGTATAAGGTGCTTTGGGATCATTGAAGATAATGCCTGTCTACCTAGGCAGATTTCAAGAAAGGCTTTCTGAAGGAGGTGACATGAGCTGAATGAGTACTAAAGGATGAGAAATTTAAAAGAGGAACACTAGAGTTGCTAAGGAAATAGTAAGGTCAAAGGCAGAGGGAGTTACATGTTGTCAGTATCTCTTGAGCATAAAATGTATGTAGACTGGTGACTGGAGATAAGGCTGGTGAGGTAGGCACTGGCCCCAGATCTTAAGGCCTGTTTTATACCTCCCTGGGAGTGCCTGGCAGGTTTAAACAGAGTAGTGACAGCAGGTAATAAAGGCCTATTAAGATATGTTAGTTACCATTTTACAAGTAATTTTTGAAGGATACCAACAAATAGTAATTTTCTTTTTCTCTGAAAATCTACCTGCAGCTCACAGAACCTGCCCTTCTCATGATTCATCAGTTAAGTAAGTATCTAAGAAAATTTAATAAATTAATGTAAATTAACATTTTAAGAATTACTTGTATGTAGTGAAACTCATCTTTTGCAACCTCTCTGGACTAAGCTAACATTGTAAATAGGCAAAGTTGGTTATTCAGGCTCTTCCACCCCCTCTCTTTATTCTCACTTTGATTCTATGCTACCCTAATATATAGGGCCTCCACTCCCCATTCATGTAGCACTACATCTTCTCTCCCGGTAGCTTTCTGGAATCTGGATTTATTCTTCTCCCCTCTCCCCATTCAAACATGCATTACTTGTGCTTTTTGAGGTTATTGGTTTCCTAATGATGATAAATTAGTTCACTATATAGTATTAATGACTAAATCTGGTACCCCATCCTAAGGATATTTGCATTGTAATCCAAAGTAGTCAATCTCTAATGATGCAAAATAAAGGCCAGTGAGATTTTTTTTTTTTTGGCTTTGGGGCTTTTCAGCCCTCAAAACTTGGTGGCCACCCTATTCTGCTGATGTCCTGAATAATATTTCATGCACATAAATAATTCCTGATCAAACACACATACCCAACACCATCATCTTTTAAACACTCAACAAACCAAATGAGGTCCAGGATAGGTTTTATAAATCCTAAACTCTGAGAAAAATGGTTGGGTATAGTGAAGTAGTATGTGGTGGTAAATGTCTTTGACATTCAGACCAAGCTTCCTAGAGAAGAATCTTGAGCTTAGGGGTGATGGGAGTCAGTTGTCTGACTTTAGTTAGTGTTTATGGGCTAGAAAGTTGCTAAAGGATAAACTGACTAACCCAGTATTAAGAGAGTTTAAATAAAAAAGGTGAGAGCACAGTGATTTGTATAGTTTTGTAAAATGTTAATTTCTCCTTCTCTCTTCCTCCTGCCCTCACCAGACTACAGAGCTACAGAATCACTTGAGTCTTTTCAATAGCAAATGCTCTGGATATCCTTTTATTAAAAATCTTAGCTCAGCTAAGATGAGAAACTCCACTCATGACCTGAAGCTCCTCTCCCATTACTTTCATATACACAGGGTTAAAATACCTTTAGCTATGCCTAGGAAAATTCCAGGCCAGAGCACAACAAAACATAGCTAACAATACCATATAGTCTGGCTCTTGCACCCATGTCACATTCCCTTACTTTACACAGAAGAACACAGGTTCAAGGCCTTTGACATAATCCTCTTGTTTCGATGCATCTCCTTGCTTCCCAAGGCTCAACTGTGGACACATCATGTCTGTTCCACCATTTACTTCCTCTCTCTTCTCTCCCCTCAATTCCAATAGTTCTCTTGTTTTGTTTGTTTGTCTTAATGCTAAGACAGAGGACATACACTGTAAGGTTAATAAAATAGAATTAGGATCCAAGAAATCAGAGCAAGAGAATGCAAATGTGATAAGATAGTGGTGGAGTAAATAGTTGTAATAATTAAGCTTTGCATTTAGAGACTGAGTATGTCCTTATGACTGGGATGGAACGTTAGAGGAGAAACAGAGTAAAGAAGGCAGTAAGTCTGTTGCCCGGAAGACTGTGCTCAGAAGATTGTATTTCATTCATTGGGTGACTTTCTTTTTTTTTATAATCCTCACCCAAGGATATTTTTTCCATTGCTTTTCAGAGAGAGTGGAAGGGAGAGACAGAGAGAAACACTGATGTGAAAGACACATTTTGATTGGTTTCCTCCCACATGTGCCCTGACCAGGGCTGAGGATCGAGCCTGCAACCGAAGTATATGCCCTTGGCTGGAATCGAATCCGGGACCCTCCAGTTTGCAGGCTGACGCTCTAACCACTGAGCCAAACTGGCTAGGGCATTGGGTGGCATTTTAATGGTTTTGAGGACAGAGATGAGATTATCAAATCAATAACTGCTGAACATCTGTAATAGCAGTATGTAGGACAAATTGAAGACAGTTAAATAGCTACCAGTTGCAGAAGTCCATTAATGACCTGTGGCCTGCAGTGTCCTTCATGTTGGAGTAGAAAGAAGTATGCATAGATCTAAAACAGGTTAAATGGGAGTTTATTTAGCAAACTGTCTTGAGAACCTACTACTATTTGCTAGATATTAGGAGGATACCAAGAAGAATAGAGCACTGCCCCTGACCTCGGTTGTGTGTCACATCAGAAGAAAAGACAGGGAGACATGAGGAATGGCACAGAGTGAATTGAGGGCAGGGTAGTGGATAAAATGGCACGCAAAGGAAAGGCCACCCATGGAACTACCTAGTGTTTGGCCTTTCAGATTAGAACACTGATGTTGGGATACAGAGGTGCTGCTTTTAAACCCCTTCAGCCATTGGAATAAGGAATTGATTTGGCAATAGAATGGACCACGTGTATGGATAATCAGAAAGTATTAGTCATCACCCCAAAGTTACCAGCTTGAGATACAAGTAGAAGACCACCAATTAGATTAAAAATTAGATATTCAGAAGGATTAGGCAAACTGACTAAATTTTAGTATTATCACATTAGTGGTCTTACATGAGGCCTTTATCATTTATTTGGTTAGGTTTGTTCCCAGGTTTTTGCTATTTCCTTTATCTAAAGTCATGCCTTTGGGGTAGAAAGCCTGTGGGGACAAGTTGCAACAAATACACAGCACTCACTGGGTTCCACTTGCTGCCTGTGATATGAGGTAGAGAAAGCAAAATAAATAAATAAATAAATAAATAAATAAATAAATAAATAAATAAATAAATAAATAGAGTCTGGGCACATTAGATTGCAGAGGATCTACAAGAAGGAAATTGTGCTGGAGTTGGCCTAAGAAACTGGGTTTTAGAAAAATATATGAAGCCAAAGGATAGGAACTATGCCACTGACATCAGCATTTATCTTCCAGATCCCATACTACAAAAAGGCACTGGTCTGAAGATGGGCTGTTGCTACCTAACCCTACCTGAGACCTGTGACCTATAAGGTTTTCTTTTCCTACTAGAAGTTAGGTTGCAATATCACAGTCTGGCAGTATTTCTCAAAATTGAATTGTAGGCCTTGGGGGGAAAAGTAAATTAAGTGACATAAGGGCAGAGCAGGCAGAAAGGACTAGACCATCACTTCTCTCTCCCACCCCATGCTCTTCCCAACTCACTACAAAACAAATATGGCTAGGGTGGATCAAGAGTAGTAATATCAGATAGATGGTAGTTTATGCAGCAGCTGTTACTGTACTGTTTATGCAGCAATTATTCTATACCTCTGAGTAATAGAGCATGTCCCATATAGTATACTAGCGCCCATTATTTAAGTAAGAAGCTAAATATGGGGGCTAGACAAAATATAGAGCTTATTCTTCTCTGAATTGCTGGGGAGAAAACTGCCAAGCACAGAGGATAATCTGATTTGATAATTAGGAATTTGGGGTAAAGTTACATAAATCATTAACCATAAGTAATAAAATCAATCTCTTTTTACTTTTCAGACAAAAAAACAACTATCAAAATCACTGTCAAGAAAAAGTATGTATGACGAAACTTACTGGTAAAGCAACATATTAAGGATATTTTCTAATATGTTATTAGAGAAAAGTCTTTGAATCAGACGACCAGCAAAATCATCTGTTGATATTAGTCAGTTTCCCTCTTTGCCTTTTTCTCTTCCTTGACTTTCACTCTGTTATTCTTGATTTTTTGCAGAGGTTCAAAGTTATTGTTAAAAGAGTTACTGTTAAAAGGGTTCCAAAGTTACTGTTTTGGCCCTTTGGGAAGGGGGCTCAGGAAGGTAGATTGGGGGATTCTTAGGAGGGTTAGTCATTATGGGAAAACCAGCAAATACCACAGGCCAACTCCATAATGGGAAGGCATTAAGGGAAATGCCTTTGCAGATCACTGCAGATCTAGCTCAGATCAGTGTCCTGCCCTTGGCTAGGTGAGCCAGGATGCCTCGATCTGTCTCTTAATTTTCCTGGGAGTAAGAAAAATCTTAGGATGACCATTCCATCAAAAGAAGGGAACTGGTCACTTGAGAAGTGCAACTTGGACCAGGCAAAGATAAAATGGTGAACTTGATGAGCCCCAACTCTTGGGCCAGTCAAAGGAATCATGAACAAGAGAGGAATTCAGGGGAGTAGCACATTCACACACACACACACACACACACACACACACACTTGCTCAATTCATAGAACATGCAGCAAACACAAAGACCTAGACACACACACAAAAAGATGAAAAGAAGGTAGAAAAAGAAAAAAAGGCCTAGACATACTGGCACCAAGAGAATATTTCTTAGTTTAATAGTATAATGAAAATAAACTGAAAAGTCAGATTCTATTGATCACATTTCACTTCATTAAAGGCTTTAGGAAGGCTGGCTTCTGGTCAGATAGCAGCATAGGTAAATGTGGTACTTGCGTTCTCCCACAATCACATCAGCATTACAACTAACCTATAGGAAAACCATCATTCAGAACCTCCTGAAGTCCAGAAGAATGGAAGTCCTACAAGTAAGGATATAAAGAAGCCACATCCAGACTGGTAGGAAAGACAGAGATGCTGAATGGGCTAGTCCCACACCCACATGTGGTAGCTACAAATTGGGAGGGATATCTTGGCTTCAGAGGTCTCCCATGAGGAACCTCCCAGGGTTCTAGCATCAGGAAGAGAAGTCCCCGTAACTTCTGGCTGTAAAAACCAGCAGGGATTGTGGCTGAGTGAGACAGAGGGCCGCTAGAGTCCCAGGAAGTTTCTCTTAAATGGCCTGTGCACAGACTTACTCAAACTCATTCCCTCTGAGCTCCAGTGCTGGGGTAGCAGCTTGAAAGGCACCAGAGACATACAGGGAGGAACTGAATTGTGTGGCATCAGAGCAAGAGCTGGAGGGGGCGTTTTCTACCAGACAGAAGTGCTGGCAGATGCCATTGTTCCTTCTCTGAGCCCTTCACCCACACAGCCTTCAGGCAGGCACCATATTTGAGTCTCCATCAACCTGACTAAGGCTGTTAGGCCCACCCTGGCAATTCCCTCAGACCCCACCTCACCCAACTTTTGGACCCACCCAAGCTGTTTCTAGTGGCTGTTCTATACAAGTGGCCTGTCTTGGCTCATGCTTCAGACTTTCCTAAAATCGCTCAAACAAGCAGCATCTGGCCCCATAAATCTCATTAAGTGACCCTAGGCCTGACACTAGCAGAAGCAGGCCTTGGTTTATAGCTTGGCCTCTGCTGGGAGCTTCCAAGTGCAGCACAAGTAGCAGGCATCTACAGATCACTTTGTAGCTCATGCCAGGAGGCCCTGAGGAGAACACAGGCAGCAGGTGACCTTGGCCTGTACCTCTCAGGAGGCCCCAGAGCTAGCACACTCAGTGGAAAGCTTCACACCATATTGAAGCACCACCAAAAACAACACACTCAAGGGATAGACTCAGTTGGCCCCAAAGCCTCACTGAAGTAAGTCCTGCTTCATGGGGTGGGCCCCTCCATAGCTGATCCTCCACCATGGTCCTAGCCAGTCCTCACAGTCAATCAGTCTGGGGTTAAATCCTTCCCATTGAGGTGCCAATAGCAATCAAGGCCCAACTACAACAGGAGAGTGTACACAGCCCACACGGTGGGGGGGGGCACACCTGGAATGCCCAGCTCGAGTGAATAGGGAGGCTGAGCCACTGGACCCTGCAGAACACCTATTACATTAGGTCACTCTACCAAGCCCATGAGATGTAGTAGCTCTACTTAATACATAGAAACAAATACAGAGAAGCAGCCAAAATGAGGAGACAAAGAAACAGGTTTCAAATGAAAGAATAAGTAAAAGAACCAAATAAAATGGAGGTAAGCAAACTAACATACAGAGTTGAAAACAATGGTTATAAGGATGCTCAAGAAACTTAGTGAGAAACAAAATTAAAAATGACATGGAAATCATTAACAAGAGCGAGTCAGAAATGAAGGATACACTAACTGAATCAACAGTAAAAAAGATTACCCAAGAATCAAATCAGTGATTTGGAATATAATGAAGCAAAGAACACCCAGTCAGAACAGTAAAAAGAAAAAAGAATCCAAAAAAATGAGGATAGTGCAAGGAGCCTCTGGGACAACTTCAAGCATACCAATATTCACATCCTGGAGATGCCAGAAGGAGAAAAGAGAGAACAAGAAATTGAAAACTTATTTGAAAAAATAATGCCAGAAAAATTCCTTAACCTGGTGAAGGAAATAGACATGCAAGTCCAGGAAGCACAGAGAGTCCCGAACAAGAGGAACCCAAAGAGGCCCACAGCAAGACACATCATAATTAAAATGCCAAAGGTTAAAGACAAAGGATCTTAAAAGCAGCAAGAGAAAAGCAGTTAGATACCTACAAGGGAACTCCCATAAGACTATCAGCTGATTTTTCAACAGACACTTTGCAGGCCAGAAGGGAGTGGCAAGAAATATTCAAAATGATGAAAAGCAAGGACCTACAACCAAGATTACTCTACCCAGCAAAGCTATCATTTAGAATCACAGGACATATAAAGAGCTCCCCAGACTAGAAAAACCTAAAGGAGTTTGTCACCACCAAACTTGAATTACATGAAATGTTAAAGGGTCTTCTTAAAGAAGAAGAAAAAATAAGATAAAAAATATGAACAATCAAATGGCAATAAACATATCTATCAACAACTGAATCTAAAAAAAGAAGAACAGAACAGAAACAGACTCATAGATACAGAGAACATTTTGATGGTTGCTAGATAGGAGGGGAGTTGGGGGGAATGGGTGAAAAAGGGGAAGGGGATTAAGAAGTACAAATTGGTAGTTACAGAATAGGCACGGGAATGTAATGTACAGCATAGGGAATATGGTAAATAATATTATAATAACTATGTATAGAGTCAGATGGTTACAAGATTTATTGGGATGATCATTTAGTAAGTTATGTAATGTCTAATCACTAGAGTATACACCTGAAACTAATATACTATTGTATGTTAACTGTAATTGAAAAAGAAAAAATGACTTTTAAAAAAACTTTAGGAATGCCTAAATGATATATTTTATATATCAAGGTTGGAAATACTTCTTCTCAGTTACCCTAAGAGTAATGATGTAGGCCTGCTGTATGTTATCTCTAGTAAAGAGAAAATAATATATATTGCAATTCTTAGCTCATATGTATTAGAATGGTTTAGAACAAGAAGGTGAATAACTTGCCTATTAATGTTTAGATGTTATGCTTAGGAGTATTTGATTTAGGACATGTTTCTGTAAAACAAATGTTTTTCAAGCATATGCTGTCATCCCCAACTTTTTTCAAAACTCAGTGGCCATTTTCTGGTTTGGGTAGTAGGTTAAAAAAATGCATTAAGAGAACTAGATAGTTCTGATGTTTGCACAACATTGTGAATGTACGTAATGCTGTTCTACTGTATACTTTAAAATGGCAAAATGGTAAATTTTACATTATGTGTATTTTATCACAATAAAAATGCATTAAGAGATTTGAGAATTGGAATGGAATAAGGTAGCTTTTCCCAGAAGTGGCCCTCAAACCTTCTCTAATGAGTCAGGAGAGAGTATGTCTCATATAACAAGGTGTTAACCTTTCTTTGAATGTTGGCCTAAACCTAAACAATCTGGGAGCTACCTTTGGAGATAATTGGGAGGCAGCAATCACATTATAGGGAATCTGGTGTCAAAATGCCAGGATATTGAGAACAATGCCTAGCTAGAATGTCAGGCATCTGATCTTTGCTGCCACTGACTTGTATCTACAGTTTTGAAAAGTAGAGTTCCTGTAGAAGGTAAGCACTCTTGGTCTGACTTTCTTGAAGGTAACAACTTTAAAACAAATATTGTTTTATTATCGGCAAGAGGATTTTTATGTTCCCAAAATATATCTACAATAATTAGAAGTATTCAAACAGGTGTAGAGTTTGGCGGGTGCACTTTGCATCTGTCCCTGGTCCATTGTAAGCTGTGACAGTACAAATAAGCACAGTGGAAATGGTCATTCAAGTCTGGTCCCTGGGTTTCTACTTTGGTTCATACTGAAGGGAGACCCTAACTTCTCTCTACTGCTAAGCCTTCTGGCTCTTTCAGTCCCAGTTCTAATTCACCCCTTTTTTCTTCTACCTAGATTAATGTGTTTCTTTACTTCATGAGCTGTCCTTTGCCTTCCTATCCAAGACAGTTTGCACTGATAATCTTGGACCCAAAGCCTCTTAATTTCCCCTGAATCATCAGTGCTAATTGTTGTCCATCAATTAAACTTTAACAAGTAGCTATAGTTATTTGCATGTATAAACACAGTCAATTGATAGAGGAAGGCAGCAACAGGTGGGCCACAGATCCCACAGGCTGATCCTTCCACTCTGGGGCTTTATTTTTCACCCTCATCTCCTAGCTTACTAGATGCCCAAATAAAAGGAGGCTATCTATCAAGATACAAATGTTTTGACTCCAAATTTGTTTCATGAAATAGTTTTTTAGAGGCATTCTGTTTTGTACTTTTAATAAATAATGCTTAGGTCATAAACACAGTCCTACTTCTTGCCAGAGCATTTGTTTTCTATGAACCTAGACACCTGATTGACTTTTTTTTTAACCAGAAAGCCATTTATCATCAGCAATAAATGCTGAAAATGAAAGGTCCAAGGATCACATCCATAGCACACAAACTAACTTGAAATTAATCTGATGTTGTAAAGATCCTTTCTTATGTTCTCTATACACCATGATTGGATTCTAGTTATGCATTTCTTTATATATCAAGATTAGTCCCTGTCCCTAAAATAGAGTAAATTTACATGTGATTTCCTTGTATCCCTGCTTGCCTCCTTTCCAGGTAACTTCTGAAGAACTGAACAGTAAAATTCAAAGCACAGTGACCTGGGTTGTAGCAGCAGTGACCAGTATTTTATACCCAGCCATCATAAGATATGAAGAAATGTTGCAAAATGTTACATACCCAATTCCTGATGACTCCACCCTCTCTTCAGAGAGTTTGAGTTTCTGTAGCACATGCGGTGAAACATCTGTATGTGAAAAAAGTAAGATGTGTCAGGCAGAGCCCTGTGCGAAGGCAGCTGACAAGTCAATAGAGCTACCGATAACACCTTTAAAACTATCTTCTGCCCATAAGGAAATAACATTTGTGGGAAAAACATATCACAGGAAAGAAAAACCTAAAATTTCTGAATCTAAATATAATAAGACTTCTGAATTCCCCAAGGTTAAAACCTATAAATCTGATAGTTACCTTTTCCCACTGATTAAAACACACACAAATAATTTTAAAGATGTTACCACTCAAACAGATGGCTTGGAATGCCCACTGCCTTCCAGTGAAAAAGCAAAAGCCGCAAAGGAGATGTGGGAGTTAAGGAATATCTTTCTTGACTTTAAGTATCACCTAAAACAGGAAACTGAGTTAATTTTAAAAAGCATTTTTCATGAAATGGTGTCTGAATTAACCCATGCCATCCCCACCCTTTCCTCTCTTGCGGCTCAAGCTCTGGTTGACCAAACTGGCAATGACAAAGGGGACTTGTGCTCCAATGTCAACGTCTCTGCAGCAGCTGCTGAAATTATGGAAAATGTACTTGAGAAGCTACAGTCTGCAGTTGAAAAAAAATGTATTGCTGTATTTTCACAAGAAAATTTGTCAGTTCACTTTAAATCAGACCTAACAGCCAGTGGAGAACATTTCATTTCTCCAAAAGAAAAAACTTCAGAAGCTTCACTGTCATGTGCTTTGGAGAACACGAATGATACTGCAGAGGATATGGCTCACATGATTTCAGAAAAGCTGATGGCTCGTGCATCTTCTAAGCAGAATGAACTTGCTCATCTTGAAATCACAACTGGACCTGGTTGTCAGCAACATAGGAAAGATCTAACATACATGTTCCTTCAAAGAGCCAGCAAAAGGAAATCCAGTGCTGAACCTAATGTAGCCAATTTGATTGGCAAAGAAGAAATACAAAATTTTGTGTCAAATATTTTTTCCCAGTCCTCTCTGGTTGGTTATATAAAGGAAGCAATCAGCACTGTACTAGGTTGTATACAGATTGGACTTAATAATGAAAGGCTTATTGCAAATGAAGAAACAGTGACCATCACTCAGCTACTTGATGATGTCTTGGCTAAGCTCCATCAGAAACCAGTGAAAACAAATGTCCAAAAGAGTAAGTACCCCAGACTGAGCAGTTCTTCCAGCACTGAGGACGAGAAGAGACTCGCCAGCACCAGAGTAACTAATGATCCTAGACATGAACGCCTATTTCCACCTATTAATGTTCCTGGCATGGTTCTTTATTCTGAAGATGAAAATGAAGAAATAGACAAAATTGTGGACAATGTACTGCTTTCATCTATCAAAAAAGTAAGAGCAAAATTACAAGAACGGGTTCCTGACCACTGGTTAACTAGGGAAAATGCTGGTTTTAAGTACAAAAAAAATATGAACTTACCTACCAAGATTGATTATAGAGACGAAGTAGCATTTCGGGATTGGGAATCCAAGCCTGACCTTCCAACTTTTAAGAATAAGGACCTTTTAAAGGGCGAGCCATGTTTAAATAAAGGCATTTTGCTTTTCAGCCAAAAGGAAAAGCATCAAACACAAAAGGCCTCAGATAATGTAATTACAAGTATTTTAGCACAGATGCTCCAAGACATCTCTTCTGGGCCTTCTGGTCACTTAGATTATAAAAATGGTAAAGAAGCTTCAGTGCTTACCTCAGGAAAACCACAAGATCTGTCACATCAAGAACAGATGGATGAGATGTTCTCTGCCGCAGAAATCCATAGAGTAGCTAAAGACATTGTAGATGCTGTATTAAAAATCCTTCACATATCTTCTATTGACATTATCGAACATTCTTTATCAGCACAGCAAACTTCTCTAGACAGTGGTGATGTACCAAGTAAAGAGCCATTACAAATATGGCTTGATGGTCAAAGGGAGATGAAGCTCTTACCTGCATTTGACACAGTCCCTATCAAAGATCCCTGGTTCGAAACTAGAGACAGTGAATCAACCTTTGAACCTGTAGTTCACATTAATGATAAGATCATTTGTACAATTTTTCAGAAGCTGAAATCATTTGTTTGTCCAAAATCACAAAACTGCTTCAAACCAGAAAGCCATGCTGGCCATTTGACATCTGCACCGGACAAGAAATTGTCTCAATCTCACCTTAGCGCTTACGTGACTAAAGTGGTCAAAATTGTTTTGGATGCTATCCAGAAAGAACTGAAGTGCAATAAGAAAAATCTAAATCTTAGGAAGAGTGGCCCTCCCAAGAACTTTATAGGGACAGGATGTTTTTCTGATACCAAAAACGAACTAGACTGCGTTGTCACAACACTAAATAATGACATTATGACAAGTTCACTAGCAACTTGTATTTGTGAAGTATTAAGTGGAAATACAGATAAAAGCAATGTTCTACTTCCTTCAGATAAGTTAAGATCTAAAATTTCAAATGAAACTGCTGACATATATCAACAAAAACTTTTGCCTTCTCATTGTCTTTGTAGGCAAGCGGAAGTTCCCAAATGTCCCAGGTTGCAAGTGTTAGATAGAATGGGAAGGACCTTATATCACATGTTATGTGAGCTCATAGAAAACCATCCACATTCTCCCTTATCTGAGGAGCAAAACACAGAGCAGGTCAATGAGAATTTGAGAACGACCACTGCATTGCAGTCTGATATTCAACATACTTCTCATACAATTCTAGAAGATATCATTACAAAATTATGTAGTGTTGAGATGGGTCACATTTTCACAAATTCAGGGTTTAAAGTTATCTCAGAGTATATCAATACTGACAGCCTAGCGTTTGCTTTGCTCGTTGAGGAAGTGAGCAGATGCTGTGACATAATCTCCAGCATGGTGCCCACTGTGATCCAGCCAGGCAGTCAAGAGGTCACTAACAATAAGGGAAATGCTACTGCCCCCCAAACAGGGGCCACCACAAAAGAAAAGCATCCAAATAAACTGGAAGTTATGACTTCAGATATCTGTGAAATGGTTTTTGCTAAATTGGAAGGGTTTGCCAATAGAAACTTAGAAATTCTGAGTACTATAATCAATGGAAATAAAGAGAGCAACAAGATGTACTGTGAAAGTGAAAGTACCAACATTAGTGCTAACACACATGAAAAACAGTTGAAGTCTTCTCTACATGTACTTGCAAAGCAAATATCAAGTACTATTTTGAAGGCTCTTCAAACGGAATTAAATGGGAACTTGCCAGATTTGGAAACATGTATAAGCAAGCCACTATGAGAGAAACAAGGGCTTAAGAAAATAATCAATTTAATTTTAGGTGCAGTCCCTCCAGATGTGTTTAATGAAACTGAACCAGAAGAGAAAGGCATTGAAAATTACAGATACAGGCCAACCAATGGAAATCTTCCTGGAAGAGCTGACCCAGAGTCATATTTAGAAGATCCTGCAGGTACAGAGAAAGAAAATGCTGAACAGCAAAGTCCACCAGAAGAAGAAATTAAAACAGATTCTCTTGAGCAGCAGAAACTAGAAAGAATATTTTTAAAAACTGAAGTAGAACTCAAAGAGCCACAAAAGTCCCCAGTGGTGCCCATTATAAGAAATATTTTGAAAGAAAAAATTTCAGAATAATTTAATTGATCAAATAAATCTGCTTCCTGTCCCCCAGGCTCATTTATGTGACATTCCTCACCCTGGTGATGAGCCAGTTTTCCAATATCTGTTCAATCCCTGGGTAAAACAATGAATTACTTAGTATCTGAAGCAGATGTAACCATTGTTGCAGATAATGTTGTTAGAATCATATTTCAAAAACTTTTTCTGCTTCCATGACAGATAGAACTGCAAATGAAAATAGGTATGACACTATCATCTTTCCAGAAAATATCTCTTTTCCTGATCACACCAGTGGAGGAAAGTCCTCTATTTATTCTACCACACTAAACAGAAGTCCAAGTACACTTCAGTCCACATTGCACATTGGTAAACTGGCCAAAATAAATGTAGTTGAAGATATTATACAGTCAGTATTAACAAATTTAGAAACATTTGCTACTTCCAAAGTATAAGCTCTCTTTTGTTCTCATATAAATTTCACAAGTCCAACAGCTTTAGTTTCACAGTGGGATGAGACTGCTTCAAGTCAACCATGGTTCTCAACCAAAGACTCAAATTCTGATGATCAATGTTCCTGTTGCTCAGTTTATCATGATAAGTCAACAAAGACCACTTCTGTATGTCAACTAACTGACTCTAAATTGAATATATATGCGAGAGAAGTAGCTAGGCAAATTTTACAAGGAATCATAAGTTAGATAAAGGAATAAAAAGTCCATTCTTAACTCATAATGTTGTGGTTTCTGAAAGTATTCCAAGTCAGATTGTTAACACACTGTTAGATATGGTGTCTACTAAGGGTAAATATGAAAAAATACTTGAGAGGGAGATTGATCCAGGTCGGCCAGCACATATATTGTTGAAAAGCTGTTCAATAAAAGTGATTATAAAAAAAACAACAAAAAAAAACCCTTCAATTTCAAATACTAGATACTATTGAGGGTATCTTAAGTGACATCTGTAAGAAAACACTACATGAGAATAATCTCCCACTTTCGGCATCCACTCCTAACAACAGCGGAAGTGGGAGCTAATTAGAAGCAAACTCTGAAATGGGCCCTGAGAGTACACATGAGGCTATCCCAATGTCTTTAGTTCCTAAGTCATGTGTTGTATGATTTCCAATGACATGGTGGATATTGTTCTTGAAAACCTTATTCTGCTATCATGCTTGGCATAAATACAAAGAATTCAAATGTTCCAAGTTTTCCCCTGATGTCTTCTAATGAATTACCCAAAGCAAAGCATCAAGAACTCCCTGTTATGGACTCAATAAATGAAAGGAAAAGGGATAGATTTCCATTTTCAATAAAGGGAAGACATGTGCAGCTAAAATCAGCTTATTCTGGTGATAATCAGACAATTGTACTTAAGAACCAAGATGCCAAGAAATCTGCTTCTGAAACATGTGAGGAAAATGTTCACTTCATTACTAAAACTATTTTGAATAGATTGAAATCTTTTGCCACAGAAAGAATAGATTTGAAACTTACTCTAGATGCTCAGACAAAAGGAAAACCGTATGTTGGGCCAGAATTTACAAATTGTAAATAAAATGACAGTGTATTTCTTGAATCAAACCAAGTGCCATCAGATGGGAATGTCCTGAAAATATTGACAGCTAGAACTGTTCTCAGTCAAGAGGTCCCCGGTTACACCCTTGCTAATTACAGGAAAAATCATGGACCTAAAATTTATATATCACAAGCTAGTTTTAAGGAATATGCTGACATAATCGCCAGTACCATTTTGATACTTATAAAAACTGATGTAGACCTAGAAATCAACAATATCTCACTTCAAGAAAACAAAAACATAATTACAAGTGAAACTGTGAACAACATGTTAAAGAGTTTACATAATAAAATATCTCCAAAGGCAAGTAGTGTTTACTCAAAGCAGAACCCTAGCATTTTTAGGCAACTGGCTGTACAGAATGAAATAGTAAGTCAAAGAAAGATGGAAGACAACACCGAATTGTCTTCCTTTTCAAAATACCCAGATCAAAAACAAGTTGTATCAGAAGCAGAAAGCCTGAGAAGGGTTTTGGAAGAAATATTTAGAAATGGAGAATCTAGACAGAAAAAAAACAATTGCCTTAAGTACAGGTAAGGAAATTTTAAAGAAGGTATATCAAAGGGTAATAGAAGGCATAGACTATTGGCCTCTGTTGGACAAACTCCCCCACTTTACATCTGATTCCAAAATTAAAACAGCAGTAGCATGAAAAAAACACCTTGTAGTCACATATAAGCAGTGTTGCAAATAACATAGTTGAAAATGTTTTCAGAAAAATGTTCTCCACAGTTATGTCATCCTTGTATGAGAACAACAAGACCAGGGCAGAACTGGAAACATCTGGCAGTGATGAAATGCTGACGAAGCCACCGTGTTTAGGGGACTGAAACAAGCAGAAAAGGAAGCGTTCCCCCGCAACAGGTGAGGCCACGAGCTTATCCTCGCACAGGAGTTAGAAGTGTCACCTCATTGGAAAACACCTTGCGGTTTTCTCCATTGCAAGTGGGTGAAGAATTGGTCCAAAAAGTTCTCAAGATCACAAATTTTGCTTTGCTGAATCTAGAAGGGAGTTCGCCTCCTAAACGTTAATCTGATGAAATGCTATCCTCCAGGCCACCCAGATCTAAAGCTAGTTCCAAGGGCAGTACTAAGGCAGGGTTTAAAACAAATTTTATAAAATGAAAAGTTACCTCTTTGTCTAAATTTGGAACAAAACCACAGCTAGGACCTAGTGGTACGAAAGCCAAAAGCAAGACTAATTTAAGTCTTGCAGAGAAGACTCTTAAGAGGCAGCTGGTCCAAGACTGCCACTGGGCTGCCACACCTGCTATCAAAAGGGGGTGCCAGAACCCCTTACTGAGCACAAAGCTCCCCACTGCAGAACTAAAAATGTACGCCATGGATATAGTAAGTAATATTCTGGAAACAACTTTGAGTGAATTTCAAAAAGTGAGGCAAAGTAGAGCAATGCTAAATGTTAACTCTTTACCTTCTGATCAAATTGTGACAGCAGGTGAAATTGTTAATGGAGTTTTGTAAGGATTACGTGCTACAAAGAACAATTCGGCTAACCTGAAAGACTCATACGCTGATGACTGCAAACTTCCAGAGGAATTTGACACAATCTCTTGCATATCCAGAAGCCTTTCTCTCTTTGGAGAATGTTTCTTCACAGCTAGAGAAATCTTTCCTAAAGAAAATATTTTTAAACAAATGTTTGAGAAATGGAAATAGATTTAAATGACATGGAAAATGAAAAATATAAACTATTGCTAATAGCTAAGGCTGTTTTGAATAAAATTTCAATCAAAGCAAAAGAATTAGAACAGTCTGTATCGCTTTTAAACTTGTCACCCCTGAAGGCTCGTGAAAGCAGATACCATAATTTTAAATGTGCTGCTTCTAGAACTGAAGGTTCCTAAGCACAAATGAATAAATCTGGCCAGGACATTATTGAAAAGCTATTTGAAAAATTAGAGTTGTGCTTCTTAACTCAGATGTTAATAACAGATAGTAAAGAAGCACTACTAAGCAAGAAACTACTGACAGAAGTAAACGTGGTTCCTTAAAAACAAACAACCTCAACTATGTACCAGATTAAAACACAAAGTTGAGAGACAAAAAATCTGGGGTTCTAGCCACCAAATTGCTCAAGAGATTATGGAGGAGTCTCTTAACACCTTGGAGTCATTTGTAGACTTAGGGTTGCAACATGTCTCTACATACACTTTTTCTGAAATTGTGAAAATACCTATTGAAAACTTTTTTGCTGTCCAATAGAAACCATTAATGAAAATGATATTGCCCAACTTACATTCACTGAGTAAGTTTTCTGATGAATCTAAATCAAGTAGTATAATTTCCCAGGAAAACGTACAAAATACCCTTAGACAGCTTTACTTATTCCATTCAGAATCGCTTACATAGTCTGCTAATACTGTCAATGACATGCCTGGTATAATTAAGAACAGCCTAGAAAAAGAAAAATGCCAAATGGAACCATCTTCAATTAAAGTATCTGAAGAAAACATTGTAGCAAGTCAGAGCATGAGCACACTGAGGAAGGAGTGTACTAATTTCTATGAGTTAATGATTAAAAGCCATCTAAAAGAAAACTTATTACCGGAAGTTGAAAATGCCTGCACTGTTAATTGGTCCAAATTTGCAACAAGGATAGGACGGTTGGGTAATGCCATCTGACGGAAAGCAAAATAGAAGCTGAAAGGTGGATGTGGGCCACACTTTCCTTTAGTTGAAGATAACTGATTAAACGTTTTGTTTAAACATCTGTTCCTTAATTGTAGGTTGCCTGGAGTAATAAAGGGAATAAGAAATGATGTTATTGTGTTAACAGAGGACCTCTTCCAGGAATATTAAACTAAATTCATGATGTGTATGTACAAGAACATGCATTTTTTAGAAGGTCCGTGGCTTGCATCAAGTTCTAAAAAGGTTCCATGGTTCAGAAACAATAGCTAAGGGTATCTAAGGATTATCTGTGAATACCATCAACAAGGATAATTGAGAGCAGTTTGCAAAGTGTAGCAGGAAGCTGTTGCAAGAAAACATGCATGAGTCCGGCCAGCGTGGCTCAGAGGTTGAGCAACGACCTAGGATCCAGGAGATCGAGGTTCCATTCCCGGTCATGGCACATGCCTGGGTTGCTGGCTCGATCCCCAGTGAGGGGATGTGCAGGAGGCAGCCGATCAATGACTCTCTCATCATTGACGTTTCTCTCTCTCCCCTCCTCTCTCTGAAATCAATAAAGATATATTTTTAAAAAGAAAACATGCATGAGTTATTTAAATCAGACATTGAAGAACTGAAATCACAATCGCACCCCCGTGGCCTCCCCTCAGGCTCAGCACAGCTGCTTGCTCCCAGCAATCTGACATTTAGCTAGAAACTCGAGGAGCTGGGTAGAGAATCCAAACTCTTGAAGCGGAGGAGGCCTAGTTGCCTCCAGGAGGAAGCATGCCTTCTAGGAGGCCTACAACAGATGTCCTCATGCCACCGGCTGTTGTTTCTCACCCTTCTTCCACTGCCCAGGCCAAAGCAGCAGCTTTCCAAAGCTCAAGCAGCACAAATTTCAGAAGCTGACCAAGTTTTTGTTGAGCTGACTTAAAAGGCAGAGCCTAGTTCCAAGGAAGAAAGGGACTAAGTAGAGAAGAAATGGCTCAGGGAGTATATGGCTCTAGCTGACCCAAGTGGAGCCTTCCTAACATCACAGATCGTATTTCCTCTAAATTCATGATGTGAAGTCCCCGTGGGCGAGCAGCCCTAGGAGCACACATGCTGAACCGAACTGAATAGGACAAACAGGCCAGGTGTGAGGAGGAGGGGAGCTAATTCGATTTAGCAGGAGCTGAAAGGAAAGAATTTTTGAGGGATGACAGGCCTGCCTGGAGCAGGTGGTCCAAAATGGTCATTGCAATTGCATCTAAGCAGATAAGTACAGAATAAGCATTTGATGGACCAGTGACTAGTGCCCCACCCCCTGTTCTCCAAAAGATTCTTCACATAGTCAGCTTTTACCCTCCTCTCAGTCATTTTCACTGTACCAAGTCACTTTTTCTGGGGTGTTCTGTTGCTGAGACAGATCAGAGGATGCCATATCGAGACCAAGGTAAAGAAACCAGTTACCACGAGTGCCAGGAAAAACACTGACCCAAGGAATAGGAGACAGTCTGCAGATTAGGGAAAGGAGTGGGTGGGCCATGGGGCAGAGAAGCCAGAAAACTGAGAAGTATCAGTGTGAAGACAAGAGCAGATGGCTGGTCAGAGAGACAGGCTGAGGGGCAAGCAGAGCCCTCAGAGATGAAGCCCAGAGAAGGCTTGTCTTAGCTCAAGTCACAATGATGTTGTGTGCTGGCTGGCAGCATTCCTCTTGTGCGTGCTGGGGGTTGGCATCAAGAGGCTGTACGCAGGTTTTTCAAAGCTGTAGGATGATGCCACACATTTTTCGTTCTATCTCTGTTCAGCAACTTCTGGAGAGAACAGATAGCATGTTAGAAGAATATAGACTCTAGGGCTTGACAGATTTGAGTTCAAATCCCAGTTCCACCACTTGCTAGCTGTAAAACCTTGGTCAGTTTAGTTGGCTTCAGTAATTTCTTTATGCATTGGTGATAATATCGCTTCACCGTGATGTTGTGAGAATTAAATGATATCATGCATGTAAAGTTGGATAAGAGATAGGTATTACTAATATTAATAGCAACCATCTCGAGTTCCAAACACCCCCAGCCATTGTTACAACCCCCAAGTTGTTTCAATCCCCAAATCTTACCCCCAGGTCTTTCTCAAGAAAAAGTTGGAAATAGCTGGCTGAGCAATGGAGGGCTGCAATACACAATTCAGGCTAGCACGGCCTCTTCAGCACAGTCTTTTTTTTTTTTTAATTTGTCTTTATTGTTGAAAGTATTACAGATATCCCCCTTCCCCTCCCCCATTGATCCCTTCCACCCTACATCCGCCCCTCCCCAGGTCTTCACCACACTATTGTTTGTGTCCATGGGTTATGCATATATGCATATAAGTTCCTTGATTAATCTCTCCCCACCCACTCTCCCACCCCCGCCTTCCCACTGAGATTCATCAGTCTGTTCCGTGCTTCTATGTCTCAGGATCTATTTTGTTCCTCAGTCTATCTTGTTTATTAGATTCCACATATGAGTGAGATCATGTAAAACTGAATCAGGAAGAACCAGAAAACCTGAATAGGCCAATAACTGATGAAATTGAAGCAGTAATAGAAAAAACTCCCAGCCAACAAAAGCCCTGGTGCAGACGGCTACACAGGGGAGCTTTCTAATTCTTTAAGTTGTAGGGTTATGAGTTTCTAAAAATTTTTCTTGCTTTTTGAGGTAGGCTTGCAGTGCTATGAACTTCCCTCTTAGGACTTCTTTTGCTGTGTCCCATAGATATTGGGTGGTTGTATGTTCATTTTCATTTGTTTCCAGGAAGTTTTTTATTTCTTTCTTGATCTCTTTGGTAACCCATTCATTGTTTAATAACATGTTATTTTAGCCCTTGTGATCCAAAATGCTTGATATGATTTCAATCTTCTTAAACTTGTAGAGAATTGTTTTGTGTCCTAACATGTGATGTATCTTTGAGAATGAACCATGTGCACTTGAGAGAAATGTATATTCTGCAGCTTTGGCATGGAATGTTCTGTGAATGCCAGTTAAATCCATCTGATCTAATATGCCATTTAGAGTCACTGTTTCTGTGTTGACTTTTTGTCTGGAAGATCTATCCAGTGAAGTCAGTGGGGTGATAAAGTCCCCAACTATGACTATATCGCTGTCAATCTCTCCCTTAAAGTCTCAAGGTTATTATTGATACATCCTTATTTATTGCCATTTTATCTCTTTATGCTTATATTTCTCTCTCTTTTTCTTCTATTACAGCAGTCCCTTTCACATTTCTTGACATGCTGGTTTGGTGGTGATAAACTCCTTTAGCCTTTTTTTGTCAGGAAAGCTCTTTATTTCACCATCTATTTTGGAGGATAGCCTTGCTGGATAGAGTAGTCTTGGTTTCAGATCCTTGTTTTGCATTACCTTGAATACTTCATGCCATTTCTTCTGGCCTGTAGAATTTCTGATGAGAAGGCAGCTGAAAACCTTATGGGAGCTCCTTTGTAGGTAACAGATTGCTTTCTCTTGCTGCCTTTAAGATTCTCTGTCTTGAATTTTTGGCATTTTAATTGTGATGTGTCTGGGTTTGGGCCTCTTTGGGTTCTTCTTGCTTGAGACTCTCTGTGCCTCTGGAACTTGTGTGACTTTTTCCTTCACCAGGTTAGGAAAGTAAAATAAGAAACAGCTTAGATATGTGGTAAATCCCCTGCAAGTATGCTAGGCCCTGACAGAGCTGCCTGCATCACTTCACTTCAACTGACTACAAGCATCTTGCTTGATTAAAAGCAGTCATAAAAATAACAGAATTAGTTATTAAGCAAATGCTTAATTAAGCTGAGATTAGTTGTTAAGCTTGAGGCTGAGGAAGAAAAGAAGTGGAAATTTAACATCAAGCTATGGGGAAGAAAAGTGTGGTTAGGGTCAGTTATATCTTCTGCCAGACAGGAGACCTGTGGAATTCTCTAGCCCCTCCAAAGTCCATGAAGCATCAGTGAAAGGAGAGAGAGCCTGGAGAGATGTGCACAGAGTCTTGTGAGTTGTCTAGTAACTTGGTTGTTGGAGGGGGAGGGACTAGCTCAGGGCCCCAGGGAGGTCTGCACAGGAATTTCTGCCTTCAGAGAGCGGGAGCGGCAAGAGGCTGAGGACTGAAAAGGGGAGAGTGAGTGATTCTTAATAACCAGCAGGATCCCAAAGATGGCAAGCTGCCAGCCTGGACTGCCAGCGATGGCCAGAACTGTGCTGCAGCTCTGAGTCCAGGCTCCTTCTCCCCCAGCCCATGAGACTCTGAGCTGGAGAGCCAGCATGCCCTGGTAAGTGGAAATCCTGCCACTTCCAGACATGGAGTCATCTTTCCCATTTGGAGTAATCCTCGCTGTCCTGGCCTCCTTCATCATTGCTGCTAACGTGATAGTGGCTTTGGCTGAGCTGTTGTCGATCCACAGGAATGATGGTGTCAGTCTCTGCTTCACTTTGAATCTGGCTGTGGCTGACACCTGGCTTGGCGTGGCCATTTCTGGCCTAGACACAGACCAGCTCTCCAGCCCAGCTCAGCCCCCACACAAGACCCTGTGCAGTCTTCGGATGGCATTTGTCACTTCCTCCACGGCTGCCTCTGTCCTCACAGTCTTGCTGATTGCCTTCAACAGGTACCTTGCTATCAAGCAGCTCCTCCGCTCCTTCCAGATCAAGAACGGACTTGTGGCTGGAGCCTGCATGGCTGGGCTGTGGCTGGTGTCTTCCCTCACTGGCTTCCTCCCACTCGGAGTCCCCATACGCCAGCAGAGCACCTACCAGGGGCCCTGCAGCTTCTTCGCTGTGTTTCACCGCACTTCGTGCTGACCCTCTCCTGCGCTGGCTTCTTCCCAGCCCTGCTCCTTTTTGTCTTCTTCTGCGACATGCTCAAGATCGTCTCTATGCACAGCCAGCAGATCTGGAAGATGGAACATGTGGGAGCCCCAGCTGGAGCTTACCGGCCCCCACGGACTCCCAGCGACTTCAAGGCTGTCCTCACTGTGGCTGTTCTCACTGGGACCTTCACTCTGTCCTGGACCCCATTCCTTATCACTGGCATTGTGCAGGTGGCCTGCGTGGCACTGGAACAGTATCTGTGGCTGCTTGGTGTGGGCAACTCCCTGCTCAACCCACGTTATCTACGCCTGTTGGCAGAAGGAGGTGCGGCAGCAACTCTACCAGGCAGCCCTGGGAGTGAGGAAGGGCTTCCTCTCACTCCTCCTCCTGTTCTCAGCCAGGGATGTAGCCCAGAGGGGTCAGAGAAAGCTCCTGTCACATCGCCACCATCCCCCACCCACAGCTTGGTGGTAAAGAAGGTAAAGGGCAAAGAAGTTTCAAAGTGCCTTTTCCCTCCTCTCTCTGGGTCCCAACCCGGAGATGAGATGGAGCTAGGGGAATGAGAGCACTTTTCAGGCAGATGACCTCCCTCCATGCCCCTCACCCCAGACCGAGAGGTAACCGAGGCAGGGTGCTGACTTTCTTCTATAAGCGGTTTTCCCATTTCCAAACCGCCATTCCTCTGTCATTCTCTTGCAATGAGTCTGTTTCTCCTGTGCAGGTATACTTACTTAAAGCATACTACTGTATGCTTTACACTTTTAAGAAGTGTACTACTATAAAGATGCTTAAAAGTCAAGCCCTATTTATTCTTATTGTTGAACTATTACAGATGTCCCCCTTTTGACCCCCATTGACCCCCTCCACCCTGCCCCTGCCCCCCCAGCTGCACCATCCAATAGAAATATAATGCAAGCCATATACATAGTTTTAAATGTTCTATTAGTCACATTAAAAGGTTAAAAAATAAGAAATAGGTGAAATTAATGTTAATGTTTCATTTAACCTACTACATCCAAAATATTATTTCAATGTAATCAACATACAAACTATTACATTATTTTTTCAAGCTAAATCCTTGAAGTTTGGTGTGTATTTTACCTTTACAGAACATCTCAATTCAAACTAGTCATATTTCAAATGCTCAGTAGCCACATTGGACAGCACAGTGCTAGAGAAATGAGGTCCTATTATTTCTGTTTACTATGATGATTGCTTTGGTAAAGGGAGGAGTCCTGGCCCCCATATATAATTGAGACATTGTAAAGTAGTGAGTTTGCACAAAATGTAGGAACCTGTATTAGCTTCTAAAGCATGTCTTTTCCCACACTTCATGGTGTTCAAGACAGGGTTTCTTTGGGAAATAGCCTATCTTGTGATTATTTCTAGTAACCCTCCCAATCCACCACCTTTCAAAGTCTGTGATGCCCCTTCCCCTCAGCTGGCCTCTTACTTAATTTGTAGTGACTTGCTTATGACAATGTTGACCCACAAGTTCTGAGGCACTGAAAGGGGAAGAAGAGGCAAAGGGGATTGGCACCAAGAAAGGCACTACCAAGCTCTGTACACTGGACCCACTTTGCTCCTCAAAACTTGACTTTTTTCCATTTACTCCCAAACTTTCATTTTCCTAAGAAACTCAGTCACATAAGAGGATATCTCCAAAATGGCTCAGGAGACAAGCTGAGGAGCAGGTACCTCTTTCTGCTTTCTTTGGGTACGAAAATGACTGTTGGAATCTAGGAATTATGCTCAGGCTCCCTCTGGGCAACCCTAGCAGTACAAATTCAAGAACAGAGTGGGGAAGAAACCCAGGAACTACACTCAACCTTCCTGAGCTTCCCTAACCCGTTCCTCAGCCTCCTGGTCTCCATAGTGGATTCCTAGAAAATTTGTCTCTTAAGGCCCTAAACTTGCTCATCTCCCTAGAAAGATGAATAGACAAAAGAGGGCAAGAAGAAACCCCAAGAGTATGGATTAATTTGCCTGGGACTTAGTGCCAGGACAACCTTTGAAAGTTAACCTCTCCATATCTCTAAAATGGTGGCCTGAGAACCAGGATGCTTTGCACTTGGGTTTTAATTCTCCTTCCGTCTTAGATGAACGCCCAGCTTGCTTTCCCTAAGTTGTTTAGAGGTTAATGATCATCCCTTTCAATTTTCATACTCTCGACAATCCCCGTCTCCCCATCTTCAAACTCTACCTTCAGCACAAATGGTCTGTTTCCCACTAATTTATTCTAATACATAAGCCCTCCTTTGGTAGATCTTTTTGCAATTGCTTTGGTTACCACTCTGGCCCAGAGGAGGACTGTGCTTGCCTTCACTGTAGCAGGTTTTATGTTCCTACAATTGGAGAACATTTTGGCTCTCGAGGGGCGATGGAAGCCAGTGCTTCGAAGTGTTGAGCACCCAGCAGGGACCAGTTATGCCAGCAATAAGGAACACTCTTTGATTGGGTTAAGAGTTACTGGGAACTAATTAAAACACCAACAGTAACTGGGTTTTTGGACAAAATTGAAAGCAGGCTCAAATGAATGCCCTCCTTATTAGTGGCTTGGAGCTTAATTTCTTGGCCTTTCTGGGAAGGACTGATCTTGCCAAGGTAACACAAGCGAAAGTATAATGGAAATTAGTTAGTTACTGGAGAAAGGCAGGAGCTGAGAGGAGGCTAGGTGACCGTTGTGTTATTAGGTTCAATCTTAGAAACCCTGCTGTTCCTGGGAGTCAGTATGTACAGCGGGAAAATCACAGGCTTTGAAGTCCCACAAACCAGTGTTCAAATTATGATCAGTCATTTAAATTCTCAAAGCTGCAGTTTCCTCATTTGTAAAATTGGGGTAATAATGACTACCTTACATGGTTATAGTGAGGACTAACTCTGATACGTATGTGAAAAATGCCTAGTAAACTACAGCACATTGTTAGTGCTTAGAAAATGTTCTTTTTCTCTTCCTTAAAAATCCTGAAGAATTAAACATCCAGCTGACCAATTTAAGAGAATCCATCGTATCTGCAGATATTATCACTTCCAGGACAAAAACAGTTAGGCTCAGAACTGTGAATTCCTCAACCTCTGAATAAGCTTTTAAAAATGAATGATGAGAGGTAATTCCGACTGAAAAACAAACCATAAATCTAATATTTGACACAGGCTTCTTCACAGATACGGGAATGCACCAGAGAAGAAACATTTAAATTTCATTCATGGATCCAATGTTTTCTCCGGATGGACTTGCAAAAAAGCCAGATTCTGTTCAGCAAATTGATCAAGATAGCCAAAAAGATATTAAGACCTTGTCAGACAGAATGTAGGTCAATCAGTCCTATGCATAATTTCCATAAACAGCTTATTGTGAAGTTGTTATAAAAATTGTGATATGACTAAGTTTTATACTGACTTCTTGGGTAGCTAACATTATATGTAGCACACCCCAGTTTCAGGGGACTACTCTTAACATAAGAACACACAGCACTCTGTACAGGGGCATTTTGAGTGGTCTCATAAGTGTTAGAGGCAGGTTTCCTTAATTCACCAACACTGACTGCTTGTCCACATGACCAATAAGCCCATCTCTGAGAGCTGGCCAGCGAGAGTGAGCCTTGGGATATCTTCCCCCGATATGGACAAGTGGACATGGTTCAAACGGGAAATAAATTCATGACTTTGATTTCCTTCTCACTCAGTAACTGGGCAAACTGAATAGAGACCAGTGAAATCAGCAGGCATGAGAGATACTTCAAGGACACAAGTAGGACAAGAGGAAGAATAGTGTAGATAGCTGGGCAACAAGGACAGCAACAGACCTAAGGCCAGACCACAACTTCTTGGCTGCCGTCAGCTACTCACTTATTTTGTGACTCCTTCAGACCTTCCGTGTCATCCTTCAAACTGCTGACTGATCTGGAATCTTCTTCTTTTAACTAAAAAACAAAAAATCTTCATTTGTTATTTCTGCAGTCATATAAACTCAATGATGGTACCTACAAGTGTCAACTGTCATTCATTCATTTATCTCTCTATCCATCTGTTTACCTACTGCACAGACAGTCAGAACTAGGTATTAAAATTGCCCTAGCTTTGCTGGGATTTGTTAGAGATACATATTGATGTATATATGATTTCCATGGTTCTTTTCTGATATATAAAAGCAATTTTTGTTCATTTTAGAGTTTTTTGAAAATACCTAAAGCTACCCATAATTGTATCATCCAGAGATGATCACTGCTATTCTCTTTCATTTGCTTTCTTCACTTAACGTTACATTGTGCATTTTTCTGTCATTAAGTTTTCTTCAAAAATATGACTTGTAAATGTGGCATGTTTTTTCAACACCCATATATAATATTTTAACCATTTCCCTATAGTTGTACATTTATGTTATTTTCCAATTTCTCACTTTTGTAATACCACCATAAATGCCCTGCATATAAATATTTGACATGTCTGTTTAATGCCTTAGGATAAATTCTCCAAAGCAGTGTTACCAGGTCAAGGAGCATTAAACATTTATAAGAATTCTGTTTCATATTTTTGCTGGCATTTCTTGAAGTGTAATGTTTCCCTAGGATATTTGCTAACAAAAGTCGAAAGTGAGCCATAAATTAACAGACCGCACTGATATGAATCTCTCAAAGAAATAAAAGTGCATGGCACCCTGAAAGTCTAAACCATACCAAGGGGGTTTACCTAGCTGTTATTCACAAAAGGAAACCTATTGATATGTCTACTGCTGGAATTAATCTGCAAATTTAGAAATCTGGTCTAATGGGACACCGCACTTTAAGAATAGCTCTCACAGTACAACTAGATCATCAATACAGCATTGTATGATACCCAAGTATTGATTTCAATGTGTTTTCACTCTTAAAATTTTCTGAGGTAGTTGCTTTGTACAATAGCATAAACTCCTAACGCATGAGAATATGAAAACACAATCTCATGGGGCCAGGAGACAAGTCCCGACGCAGTTAAGCCTTGAAGCCGAGGCTCCCAGCCTTGCTAAAAAGGAAAGGTGGCTCCACCTAATGGATCAACTGTGGCAGGGTAAAGTTCATGAGAGCTTAGCATGCTCACTGGATTTATAAGCTGCTGGGACCATAATCAGCCACTGAGCTCAAAGGGCCCTCTCATGAGGTGTCCTAGAAATGACCAGAGTCTGTTTCAATGCGCAAAGTACTTCCTGTTTTTTTTAAAAAATAACACCTTCTATACAATGGGGCAGGCAGGATTAATTTGCTCCAGGGCACTGTAGGGACTAAAATCATGTAAGACCAAGAGCCTGAGGGGGAGGGGGGGGTCTCTTTTATTTCTTTAGGTTTGTTTTTATTTGTTGTATGTCACCCAACACTCTTGTGACTGAATCATATTTCCCATTTACTGTAATAAATCCACATCAGTTCCAGTTGTGTCTCAATTATGTTGCCATTAGGCACTAAAAAGCTGATAAACACACCGAGATAACACAGTCATTGGCCCAGTAAAATGCCACACTGTCTTACAAAACTGTTCATTGTGCTTTTATCACTCATATTATTTTTGCAGATACGAAAGCACTTGCTATTTAACAAATACGAAAGCTCTTCCTACATAAAAGCAAACTGGTGTCATGTCATCTCAGAGGTGGTTTAAAAGTGAGAAAACTAAGCCAAGAAATTATAGTTGAATGTCTAGAGATTATTTTAAATGTGAAAAACAGTCTCATATTCCAAAATTGCAACTACTACTTTAAGATTACCAGGTCCCTCAGTAGTTTTATACAATGATGTGTTAAATTGTTTTTCTTATTTACTAAATAAATGGGACAGACAAGGATGCACAATGAATGTTTATAATGAGTTTGAGCACAGCCCAAAATAAAACTGAATTTTGATGCTGTGACACTGAATAAAGAGAAGAAGTATTCTTTAGTGAAACCTTAGGAATTAAGATTAATGAGGAGTGGCCATTTTGAGAAGATATGAAGATATTTGTTTTTTAAAAACAATATTAATACTCTAACTTAGATGTAATATCCTGGCTGGGCCAGGCTAACAAAAATATTATCCCTTATATGATACACTTTAGTGAATAGAAAAAAAGTATTTATAATCAGGTTCATAGTAGTTTAATCATTCCTCCCATAAATTTTTTTTTAAGCCTAACAACACACTTCTTTGCCCTCGATGAGAAAGGGCGAGAATACTGGCCCCATGTCCACATCATTCAATTTCAAACTAGTGGTATCTGTAACAATAATTCCAAGTTATTTGATAAATAGTAAAACATACAACAAGAACAAGTTCATCTATATGTGGTGGGCTAGCAATGAAAGAGGCCATGGACAAGAAAGGCCAAAAAAGGAAAGAGAAGGAAAGCAGTAGAAAGTGGAGAATAAGAGAAAAATTATATATTTGCAGTCACATGTCTCCAGGAAAATAATTTTAGTCCATTATTAGAGTTAAGTGTCAAAGAGTGGCCAACCACAACTATTGACCTTCTTTCTCCCAGGGTGCTATAAAGATAGGAGAAATAATGAAATCAATATTCTTTACTGCTCACCTGCCATAAACTTTAGGTGACCCTGGGCAAAGTTGGGTCAGTTCACTTCTAGCACAGTGATTACAAGCTTGAGCTCATGAGCTAGACTGCCTAGGTTAGAATCCAAGGTCAGCCATTTCCTAGGAACAAATGTATTTTACCTTTCTGTACCTCAGCTTCTCATCTAAAAAATAAGAAGGGTACCTATCTTATAGGGTGGTTGGAGAAATGTAAAGACTTTTATAAACACAACACACTTATAACAGTATCTGGCACATAATAGAGCCATATAAATGTTTGTTATTATTATTATTATTATTATTATTATTATTATTATTATGAGTTGTCTCATGCTGTAGCTTCTCAAATTAAAAAAAAAAAAATTTGACAATGTTTTCATCATGTAGCCTACAGACTTTGATCATTATTTTATCCCTTTAAACCTGGGGTTTCCTGATCAGAAATGTCGCTTATTTGATCTTCAGGTTGCTGGTAACATTGGATTTGCTTATTCCAAAGGAAACTACTCATGTAATCATCTGGAGTTAATATAAATCAGTCTGTATTTTATTACCAAGCAGCTTCACTGAAATGCCTGACTAGCCATCCTAATCAAACTAAACCACATGCTGGGCTCTTAAAAAAACTTGATTGAGATGTAATTTACATACAATAAGGATCACCTATTTCAGAATGGCAGCAGATTGAGATGAAGCTACACTGACATTCTCCCAGGACCAAATTGGAATTACAACTAACATAGAGAAGAACCATCCTGAATAAGCAACTGAAGATTAGCTGGCAAACACCCTCATAACTAAGGATGTAAAGTGGAGACCACATAGAGACTGGTAGGAAGTGTGGAGGCTCAAGAGGGCTGGCTGGGTTCCCACAGGCAGCAGCTGATGGTCCAGAGGGATATCTCAGCTGTGGGGGTTCCCACTGAAACTCTGGGGCTAATCCCCAAAGTGGGCTTCCCAGCTAAGAGCATCAGAACTGAGAAATGTGCCCACATAACATCTGGCTGTGAAAAGCAACAGGGTTTCTGCCTGCCGGGGAGAGATGGTAGGAAATGCAGTCACCCACTTAAAGGGCCAATGCACAAAGTTTCATGTATAGCCACTCGCCTTGGGCTCCAGTGGAGAGAGGGCAGAGTGGACTGGAGCTATGTGGGGAGAACCCATGGATGCAACTTGGGAAATAGAGCTTAGAGGGCAGCTATCTGGGTTCTGTGCTCAGTCATTCCCCATATGGTGGAGGACATCTTTCTCAGGCAGACATTTATCATCAAAGCAGCTTTTGTCTGGGTGGGGAAGCAATTGCCCCACCCATTGAAATCATCTGCCCCACCCTGTGGAGTTTCTACAGCCTGAGGCTCCTTAAGAATCTGAATAACAATCAGCCTCTGGGTGCTTTGATTTGCCTGAGTTGCTTTGGGTTCCAGGGCTTGGAAAAGCAGACCTTGGTGCACATCTTGGTCCTTTCCTAAAGCACCCAGCACCAGCAGAGGAAACCACAAGCTGTGGAGTGTGGAAGGCTTCAAACAGTTTACACAAGGCCAGTCACAAACAGTGCCTGACATTGGACTGCACTAGAGACCATCCAAAAGACTGGGAGTCCTAGCAGATCTAACTAATACATAAAAACAAATCCAAAAAGGCAGCCAAAATGAGGAGACAAAAAAACAAACCCCAAATGAAAGAACAAAAGAATTCTTCAGAAGAAGAGATAAATGAAATGGAGATAAGGTATCTGTCAGATATATAGTTTAGAATACTGATTGTAAAGATACTCAACAGCATGAAAAAAGATATGGAAACTATGAAGGAAATTAAGAATGACAGAGTAGAAATTTAAAACACATTGGAAGGAATAAACAGCAGATTAGAGGAAGCTGGGGATTGCATCAGGAAATTAGCAGAAAGGGTAGAAAAAAAATCACTCAATCAGGGATCCAAAAAGAAAAATCAATTAAAAAACAGGACAGTTTAAGGGAGCTGTGAGACAACATGAACCACAATAACATTTGCATCATAGGAGTGCCAGAAGATGTAGATAGTAAGCAAGGGTTGAAGAACCTGTTTGAAGAAATAATGGCAGAAAACTTCCCTAACCTGGTCAAGGAAAAAGTCACACAAGTTCCAGAGGCACAGAGAGTCTCAAGCAAGAAGAACCCAAAGAGGCGCATGCCCAGACACATCATAATTTAAATGCCAAAAGTTCAAGACAGAGAGAGACTTTTAAAGGCAGCAAGAGAAAAGCAATCTGTTACCTACAAAGGAACTCCCATAAGGCTGTCAGCTGACTTCTCATCACACACTTTACAGGCCAGAAGGGAATGGTTTGAAGTATTCAAGGTAATGCAAAACAAGGATCTGAAACCAAGACTACTCTATCCAGCAAGGCTATCCTTCAAAATAGATGGTGAAATAAAGAGATTTCCAGACCAAAAAAAGGCTAAAGAAGTTTATCTCTACCAAAGCAACATTGCAAGAAATGTTAAAGGGACTGCTGTAATAGGAAGTTGAAATAGAGAGAAAGAGAAACATGCATAAAGAAATAAAATGGCTCCCAGCCAGTGTGGCTCAGAAGTTGAGCATCGTCCTACAATCCAGGTGTTCGTTGTTTGATTCCTGGTCAGGGCACATGCCTGGGTTCTGGGCTCAATCCCTAGTTGGGTGTGTGGGAGGCAGCCAATCAATGACTCTCTCATCATTCATGTTTCTCTCTCTCTCCCTCTCCCTTCCTCTCTCTGAAATCAATAAAGATATATTTAAAAATTAAAAATAATTTTAAAATTTTTAAAAAGAAATAAAATGATAATAGATTAGGACCTATCAATAATAACCTTAAATATAAATGAATTAAATGCTCCAATCAAAACATAGGGTAGCTGAATGGATAAGAAAACAAGACACAAATATATGCAGACTACAGGAGACTCACTTCAGAAAAAAAGACTCACACAGGCTGAAAAAACAAAACTAAAACAAACAAACAAAAACTTCTGGAGTACTTTAAAGGAGAGATCAACAGCAATACAGTCACAGCAGTGGACTTTAACACCTCACTGACTTCACTGGATAGATCTTCCAGACAAAAAGTCAACACAGAAACAGTGACTAAATGGCACACTAGATCAGATGGATTTAATTGATATTTTCAGTACATTTCACCCCAAAGCTGCAGAATATATATTCCTCTCAAGTGCATATGGGTCACAAAACAAGTCTATACAAGTTCAAGAAGATTGAAATCATATCAAGCGTCTCAGATAACAAGGGTATCAAATTAGAAATCAACTACAGTAAAAACACTCAAAAACATTCAAACACAAAGAGGCTAAATAACATGTTTTTAAACAATGAATGGGTTACCAAAGAGATCAAGAAAGAAATAAA